>NC_089873.1:130713500-131342500 GCF_040182565.1 Anser cygnoides | reverse complement strand
CCCTTCCCTTCCCTTCCCTTCCCTTCCCTTCCCTTCCCTTCCCTTCCCTTCCCTTCCCTTCCCTTTTTTCTTTTCTTTTCTTCTTTTTTCTTTCTTTTCTTTTTTTTTTCTCTCATGCTATTGTGTTTAATACAGCACTGAATGACATGAAGTCATTCATTTTTTCTCTGCAAAAGATACTGTTATATATTTAAAGTGACCTATATTTAACCTTTTTTTTTTTTCAGAGTATCACCTTATACCAAAACATTAACTAAGAAATAGGCTGCTCAAAAACTGAGTAGTATGATTTTTCATGCCAGAAGTGGGTTAAACCGTAATTTGTGATCAGTGGCCTACATATCATGCCTAAATAGCTGCAGTCTCTGTTATAAATAATAAGTATTAGGGTCACCTTTCTTTCTCCTATTCTGAAAGGGTCTGTCTCTGTTTGGATGGCTTATTCCTGAACCAAAACAAGGGAATTTTCTTGATGCTAATGCAAGAGGGCAGAAGATAGTATGTGAATCCAATTTTGAGGATAATGAGTCTGCTCTCTACTTCCCAGAGCTGGCAGGCTGTTTTCAAATAGAGCTGTAACAGCACATTTTTCTCATCCTCTGTCCTTTACAGGGGTCATTTGACCTGGTGTACACTTTGCCAAATAATACAGATTTCGAGAGAGTTGGGACATATCCAGGGTGTTGGAGGATGTGTCAGGTGGATTTTTCTCTCACAGTAGATGATATTACCAGAGGAACTGTTTGGGACTCCAGACCAAGAAAGCATACAACCATAAGAAGAGTCAGCATAAGAGCAGCAGGCTTGATGTGAAATGGTGATGAATGTAGGTGCTATCAGAGAATCAATAGGAAGAAGGTGGAGACATATTCTCAGGTTCAGAAATTTATTCCTTTTCTCACTCTCCATTAAGCTTTGATATCAGGATTTTACAGAGATCATTCTCTGCCAGAACTAACAGAAAGGGATGTTCTCTGCATTGGTGAATATCTACTGTAGCATCTGCAATCTGCATCAAAACAGCCTTTGCTTCGCCCCATGGTCTTCTTAGTGTATTTTAGAAGTCAGAATAAATGGTGTGAGGGTGGAGATACAGCTGATATGAGCCATAATTTCATCTCATGTGAATACATGGGTCTGAAGTTAGATGCTGCTAAATTCCAGACAGAAGGGGAAAAAAAAAAAAAAAGAAAAAAGATGTGTACCTTGGGTTTTACTCCTCACTGAGTGTCCCAGAGACATTTCATGGGATCTTTAGCATGGGCATTTTTGAGCTAAACTCTGCATTCATATTTGGTTTGCTGCCAGTTCACATTCTGTCACCATTCTGTCCCCTATGTGGAAATTGTGGTCTGTTTTTATGCAGTTTCTAGTAACTCTTTCAGAGATTAGTCTAGCAAACTGCTAGGTATCCATGGATGTAACTACTGTACTGGAATAAGGTCTCATGCAAAAAACTAGATGTTCACATTACATACTGCTGACACACAACTGACTTCATACATTACTTACCCTAAGATGCCCCAGCACTTGCTGTGCTAAATAATTAGCTATGCCTTTTATTCAGCTATACCTAACTGAGGTGTGATAATGTGCAGCAGGGACTGCTGGTAAAAGGAAAACATGTGGATTAAGGAGATGCTGAGACTTGAAAATGTTTATAAACAGTGAAGGTTAAAAAAAGGATTGTTCAGAAGCCCTGAGTTAGGTAGGCAACTTCTCTGAAAATTCAGGAAACATTGACATCTTTCTGGAGTTACAGCTTAAATAAAAACCCTGACAGACAAGCAAAAATGAGGGGACAAACCAAGCTTAGTTTTATGAGGACAGCCTTTGCTAATCAGGATAGCTTTTCATGTCTGTGGTTATGACTGTGAAAGGCTGTATACTCATGCATCTGACCATCTCTGTGCTCTGACCTCTCACTTCACAGGGGGTGGTGTCTGAGTTCAAGGGAGATAAGGTCTGTGAACTAGGAGGAGCTTCTAGGCTTGCTAGCATTGGACTGAAGGATGAAGGAGACATCTTGTGTCTCCTCTTCTTATGGGGTAATGCAAATAACTCTGGAAACTTTTGCTAAGGTTAGCTCTCAGATAACCATGTCTGTGTGAATGAACATTCTGGGGAGAGCCATAGATGTCTGTTCTTCAGTGCAGGCCTGGAAATGATGTGGAGCTGAGGAACTTCTTCACACCTGTGGTTCCTGCAGAGTGTGATGATCCATTCTCTCTTTGGTTGGCAAGCATTTTTTTTCATGGAGGAACTCAGAAGAAGTGGTTTAAAGCTGAGTCATCCTTGCATAAAATGTTCTCCCACTCCTGTTTGAACCACTTCAACATCCCAGTGGAGAAGTCACAGAACAGGGTTAAATCAGACACCCTGAGTAAATCCTCTCCACTGGGCATACAGGGAATCGTCTTCTGCCTCAGGCACTGAAACTGGATATTTGAAGTTGGGTGAAGGAGGAATTTATTCCTGACTGCATGTGCTTCTGTGGCAGTGGATGGTACTAAACATAACACCTGGGATGATGTGAACACATAAACCAGGTAAGCGTGGGGAGACATCACAAACTACCAAGCCATAGTTTAATATCACTACTAAGGATGTATGCAACATGCTTCACAGTTGGCAAGAACAGGTTCCCTTCTTCAGTGAGTTAAACTTTCAAATTAGATGTGGTGCCAAGGTCAGCATCAGAAAAGGGAAGGCTGGGGACTGTAAGGTTGAGGATCCTTACAACACGCATGCAAGGTTTCTTGTAAGTGCTGCTGAGCTTGGCCTGTGGTATAGCCAGCAATGGTAGTGGCAAAACAGTTGGAATGAATTAGTTAGGAATTTCAGCAAGAAGTATCCATTCAGAAGTGGAGAATTCCAGAAAGAGCAGTTGGAATAAGGGTTTACATTGTCTAACAAATAGTCCGCCTCCTCTCATGTTGCATAGATGTTCAGCCTAAAGAAAAGGCCCCGGGGTGACCTCATTACAGCTTTTCAAACTTAAAGGGGGCTTATAAAAAAGATGGAGAGCAACTTTTTGCTCAACCAGATAATAACAGGACAAGTGGGAATGATTTTATACTAGAAGAGGGTAGATTTAGATTAGCTATAAGGAAGAAATTCTTCACCCAGAGCATGGTGAGGCACTGGAACAGGTTGCCCAGAGAAGCTGCGGATGCCCCATCCCTGGAGGTGTTCAGGCCAGGCTGGATGGGGCTTTGGGCAACCTGATCTGGTGGGAGGTGTCCCTGCCCATGGTGGGGGGTTAGAACCAGGTGATCTTTGAGGTTCCTCCCAACCTGGGCCATTCTATGATTCTATGAGAAGGGCTCTGAAGGTAGTGGAAATTTTTCTCCTTTGCCTAACAATTACTTATATTAACACTGTGATCATATTGCAGTCATGTTTCTGAATCTCCCATCCAAATCCTTGTTTAATATCACAGGCAGGGTTTCTGCCAGTATTTCCTCAAGAGAGCAGCTCTATTTCATGAAACAATTAAATTTAAATTTGTTTGGTGGCCTGAAAATCCTAAACTGCATTTCAGGCTTATAAGCACAGTGGGAAGAAAATGATTCCTGAGGAATGAGAATGGAGTCAAGTTGGGGATAAATACCCTAAATTGTATTCTCAGCCACAAATCCTGTTTCAGGAGCAGAGAGCAGCCGGGTGAGGTTGTGATCCAGACTGACAAGGAATGAAACTGGCAGTGCTGGTTTACAGAACCTAGCACAAGCATGTAAATCTAGTCAGTGAAAGAGAAAATGAGTTGCTGGACTAAAGTGAGAAAATTAGGCACCAATATCTGATTTGCTAAAAAAAAAATCCATAAGAGGCAAAGTTCCATCTTAGGGAGCAAGGTCACTAAGGTGCAGAGTCCTGTGCTCACTTACACTGTAGCAAAAAAATGTGTAACAGAAAGAGATAAAATCAATAGCAAATAAGAATTAACCAAAAGACTATTTGACAGCAGTAAGTCCTTTCATTCTGATTGATTTCGACTCGAGAAACTGTGGGGACTGCATAAGGCTTTGAATGCTAGTTGCATCACAACTTTTTTTCAGTTTTAAGGCAGGGATCACTTCTAGACTCATTGTCTTGTTTTCCCATTACATTCCCATCAATGTATAAAAACAGTTCTGCAAGATGAGAGCCATGCCTGACTACATGAGGTAAACTGTGTGGAAGTTCTGTTAGATTTTAATAAGTGGATAGCAAAGATAGTAATGTGCGTGAGATGTGGTTATGAGTGGTTACCTCAACAGCAGTACTTATTCTGGAAAGACAAAACAGTCAGCACCCAGCTACACAAAATGGAAAACACTGTCAGAGAAGAACAGACTGAGAAAGATGCCTGAGCAAGATTGTACATTTGGGCTTGCTCTACTGATGACAGACTTCCAAGTTCTTCATCTTCTTTACTGTTTTATGCTATTTCTCAACATTACAACACAAGCCAGCTACATATGGAGCTGTACTATTTTGGGTTATCAGATTTTAGAAGAGTCTTAACCAATGTCTTGCTAGTTTGTATTTGTCTTGTGCAATGCTTTTTGAACAAAAAGTTTAACAGCATATTTTGATGAGGTGAGACTACGTATAGTTCTGGTCTTTTCTGGCACTGTGTCTGACGTTTAGCTTTCCTTTGCTGGTGATATCTTACTCCAATCCCTGATACATTCCCTACCAAGCTTCCTCCCTGCCTTTATCTGAAGAACTGTGTTTTCTCTTGTACGTGGCCTGAAGCTTGGTATCCAGCAACAATATGAAAGCATGTATTTATATATATAGATATATATCTGTGTGTGTGCATGTTTGTCTTACTTTGGCTGATGGAAAGGACAGAAGAACGAGATGGGTTTGCTCTCAATGCAGCTCCACTGTCACACTTCCACTACTCTTGAATTGTGTCAGTGGAGAGATGCTGCCACGGTGAGACAAGATGAGAAGGGCTTTTGCCAATGCAGTGGCTATTTCCTGAATACGTGACCTGTGAAAATGGAAAAAAAATGAACGAGAGGGACCAGATCTGACTGTGAATTCTTCTATTTATTTATTTTTTTAACTATTTAAGATTTTCTTTTTGGATATGAATGTTCTTACTAAAATCTCTGTCAGAAAAAAATTGCCATGTCTAGGTAATACCTGGCTGAGAGGAGAAAAGGGAAAACCTAACCTCAGATAGAGAAAACAAAAAGCCTGGGCAGGGAGGAGGGGGAGCATCTACCAAAGATTTCCCAGCTGGATCTAGCAGGGACAGGTTGCATGTGCTTCTGCTTCTATGCTTGCTTTGCTGGATGGGAGGCAGAGCACACCTCTCCCCAGGCGTCCCTCGGTGCCTTCTGACGTGTCCTGTGTGTCACCTCTGAAGGGCAGCAGTCCCCACAGATGGGTAGAGCTGTTCTTCTGTGCTTTCCTGGGGTGTCTGAGCAGATTGCATTCTTCAGGGTGGTTAGCTTTTCTCCTGAATTACAAAGAACAGCTTTATGAGGTTACTCAAACAGTGGTCTATCCAGAGGAAATCATGTGTAACTTGTGACCTGATGGCATTGTGGCTGACTCAAATGGGTTTTGAACATTCACATATGGTGTTACCGAGTCTGGCTTTTGTTGTCCAGTAAGTTTCATTTCAGTATGCAGTGTTGAAAATGTTTCTTCAGTATGCTGCACCTTTATACAGGAAATCAAGAACCTTTTATCTCCTCCCTCCAAATTCATGACATTTATGTAAATATCACATGAAACATGAGAAGATTTTTTTTTTAATTTGTTTTGCTCTATTTAAAAGCCCTTAGATTTATGACTATGGTGGTTTAACTCCAGCTGACAGCTAAGCGCTTACGCAGTTGCTCACTGTTTCCCTGCAGTAATTGGGAGAGAAAACTGGGAAGGAAAGAATGAGAAAAAAATTGTGGTTCAATATAAAGAGTTTAATAAGTAGAAGTAAATCTGTGCGTGGAAGAAAGCAATATAAGGAATTTATTCTTTATGTCCCCTTAGTAGGTAGATGTATAGCAGCTTTCTTGCAAAGTAAGAAATCAGTATGTGTAACAGTTACTTGGGAAGACAAACACCTTAACCCCTTCCCCTTCCTTTCCCTGAAATTTTATTGCTGAGCATGTTGTCATACTATATGAAATATCCCTTTGATTAGATGGGATAAGCTGTCCCAGCTGTGTCCCCCCTTGTTGCAGTTTAACCCAGCAGCCAGATAAGCACCACGCTGACATTCACCCACTCCTCCACATGCCCTCAACCCTGCAAGTGGGACTGAGGAGAGACCTGAGAATTGGGAAAGAAAGAAAAAAAAAAGTAAAAGAGTATTTTTTTTTTTAATAGATAAGGACAGTTAAGTAGGAAAGAAAGAGGAAAAAAAAAAAAAGAATGCACAAAACAAGTGATGCACAGCACAACTGCTCACCACCAGCTGACTGACGCTCAGCCAGTCTCTGAACAACAGCAGCAACCTGCCTCACCAGCTCCCCCCAGCATTTATTGTTCTGCATGGTGTTGTGTGGTATGGGATATCCCTTTGGCCAGTTTGGGTCAGCTGTCCTGGTTCTGTCCCCTCCCAGCTTCTTGTGCACTCCCAGCCTCCTCACTGGCAGGGCTGCAGGAGAAATCAAAATTCTTTGACTTGGTGTAAGCACTGCTCAGCAGCATCTAAAACATCCGTGTGCCATCGATATTATTTTCATCCACACCAATTACTAGGAAGAAAATTAACTTGTTCCCAGCCAAAACTGGGACACCTCCCACCCCCTTGCCTGCCCTCATAGGAGTGTGTATGTACATTCAGCAAAAAATGTGATGAACTCTGTCTTGACTCTACTCTGCAGCGCTCTACTCTGCGCTGGTGCGGCCTCACCTCCAGTACTGTGTGCAGTTCTGGGCATCACAGTACAAAAAGGATGTGAAACTGTTGGAGAGTGTCCAGAGGAGGGCGATGAAGATGGTGAAGGACCTAGAGGGGAAGACATATGAGGAGCGGCTGAGGTCACTTGGCGTGTTCAGCCTGGAGAAGAGGAGGCTGAGGGGGGACCTCATCGCGATCTACGGCTTCCTCACGAGGAGGAGTGGAGAGGCAGGTGACCTATTCTCCGTTATCACCAGTGACAGGACCCGTGGGAATGGTGTTAAGCTGAGGCAGGGAAAGTTTAGGCTGGACATCAGGAAGAGGTTCTTCACCGAGAGGGTGGTCGCACACTGGAGCTCCCCAGTGAAGTAGTCACTGCTCCCCAGTGAAGTAGTCACTGCACCAAGCCTGTCTGAATTTAAGAAGAGATTGGACTGTGCACTTAGTCACATGGTCTGAACTTTTGGGCAGACCTGTGCGGTGCCAGGAGTTGGACTTGATGATCCTTATGGGTCCGTTCCAACTCGGGATATCCTATGATTCTATGATTCTATGACAGGCTGCTGTTTGAATGTATACTTGATTAATATTACTTGCATTCATAGTGGTACTTGACATGAGCAAACAAATTTCAAAATACTAAGTTAAATGCTTCCATAATTCACTATTGGAGGAAGGATACAGTGCAAATGAGACCTAGAAAATTAGTCCTACAGTAAATACAATCCATCAGTTTTCTAACATGGTTCCTTGTGGGATACAGGGAGGATTGTATGTTACAATTATCACTAGAATACATATCTTATATAAAATTTATATAAAAAGATACTACCCTGTTTTGTGAATTCTAGACTATCATTTTTCATATTTTAATTACAACTGTTTGTAATTCTTAAATGTATTAATTGTCTCTTTACCAGCTTCATCTACAGGAAGGAGAGTCCAGCACAAAAGCTGTCCTATCAGCAAATAGCAATTCTGAGAAAAGCAAGGGTCTGGGAGTATATTCTAGGATACATTTTAATGCAGTTTTCTTTGTACTTCAAATATTACTATAAACAATGTTTTGTTCCTGTTTCTAGAGATTAATTTATGAGAGAACCTTCAGCTACACTTTCTATATCTTGTAATTTTTATTCTGTAATTCAAATTGCTCTTATTTGGCTTTTGTCCTCCTGGAAGTTTCAGCACTGTCTCTGGTCCCAGCTGACACTGTAATTTGGGAGGTACTGCACTTTTTGCTTGAAGGAAAGGAAGTACATGTAGGGTCTGGGTGTTCCTATATTCTGACAACACTAGGGTGCAGGATGGCAGCTCCTTGGCACAATTGCAACTGGGTGTGATTTGGAAAGAGCTGTGCTGAGACATCTCCAGACTGTGTTGGAAATTCAGTTCACAAAGGACTTAGAAATGGAGGATGTGTATTACCATTGACTTATTATGCAGTGTTGCTGTCTCCTGGCCAAGGCCAAAGTATGAATCAGTTGGTGAGAGGAAAAAAAACACGTGAAGATGATGTTCCTGCAGACAAAGTATTCTCATGTTACTCCTGGGATTTTTCCCTCGCAAATCATGAGGTAATATTCAGGTGCTTATTTGTGAGAGTCTAGTACTATCCGAGATGCTTTGGGGCACCCAAAACATTCATAAGGCTGTAGACAATCCACGGATCCTACAGTCTGTATCCTTTTGGAGAGAAAGTTGTAGGCCAAATGGAAAGCTAGGGAGACTTAGTTGGTATTAGATGGCTTGTGTTTATATGAAAGATTCCTGTCTGTGTTGCTTCTCAGGTGAGTGTCCTGTGGCTGAAAGGAGAGGGCAGAGAGGTGAGAAGGGAAGTTCACATATATTTATTTGTAGACTGTATTTTGAAGGTTGGAAAAGTTGGCTCTTATCTCCACCATAGCTGCTAAGAAAACTCATTATGTTTTATATAACATTTTATGAGTATGCCTTTCAGCACATGAAATGTTCTTACCATGTTTGTTCTGAAAACTTGCTTCTTGTCCTACATGACTGCTGACCAGAAGCCTGAGCACATCAAAGCTTGGATACTTGAGTGAGCACTCATGTAGGTGTATGTTGTCCTTAGGAACTGAAAGATATTCTTTTCCCATGTTGAGAAGAATTGCTCAAAGTGGAGATTGCTCGTGTTGTCTGAAAGCAAGTAAACTGTGTTACAAAAACTGATGAAACGATTTCATCTCCTTTATTCATAAAAATACATTTAAATACATTTTTCTCCACTCTTCCTTCTAATTCTGTACATTGATACAGAGTCAGTGGGAGATTGATTATGTTGAGGGTTGCTATCTGATTGAACAACAAAAAAAGAATTTTTCATTACAGAATTGTTCATGGACAATGAACTTTTTTTTTTTTCGTATCTTTGTACTGTATTCTCATGTCATGTGTAAGAAAATTCAGGTGTGTTCATTTCATTTCCCTTCGGGGAACAGAAAAATGTTTTTAAAATTTTTGTTTGGACATATGCTAACCCCTTCCCAATCTAGCATAAGGTGGCTTGAAAATGGCTTTAATAGACTGCTCTGGGAACAGTTCCCACCTAATGAACATTATTAAGTAGCCAGATCTAGTTCTAGGATGATGTCTTTGGTAATTCTGTGAAGAGGAACTTGCTGTTTTTGCCTTACAGTGCAATTAGTCTGTGGATGAGGCACACCTGATTTTATTTTAAATGTAAACTTTATGCTTGGTTTATGAAAGCCAAACATCTGCTATAGAGATGCTAAAATATTCACCTTAAGATATCTGCTTCTGACACACTTCTAAGTACCTTAAGGTAAATTAGCAAACAATGCAAATTGATATTTTAACGCTGAATTTATGGTTGGTTGGTTAACTCATATGTCTTCTCAAGAATGATACTTCAGACTTGCATAACTCACTTGCTCTAAAAATGCCTTTTGTATTTCTGAGTCATCTTTCGTATATTAACCAGGAGACTTGCTTTGCTCCCATAATGAGTAAATCTTATACATTCCTCTGCTTAATTGTACTGGCATTGATTCATCTTGACCATTGCTTAGTGACGTTTACCTTAGAAAGATTTAAGACCTGTTTATCACCTGACAATTACTACCAGAAGAAGAGACACCGACTGATGGAATGACCATTTAAATCTCACCACATAGGCTGAAACTGTCTAAATATTCTTTTTGCAGCGGTATTTACAAGAAAAAATGTTAAAATATACCAGTAAGGTAGATGAATGTGAAAGTCAGACTGTTCTGCTGGTGCTTTTAAGAGTACCAAATGCTTAATTTTCTAAATGGTGATACCTTTTAATAATGAGAAGCACTGTTATTCTATGCCTTTCCTAACAGTGCTTTAGGTTTGGTTGAAGTTTTAATTTTATCTCTCCTACTTATTGTGACCAAAACCCACAATTAGTACATTTTATAATTAAACTGACTAGTTACTTCATGGAAAATTTAGCTGTACTACTTCAGCTTGTGTTAAAACTAGCAGCCCACTGAAGGAACTTGGCATTGTATTTTCATCATTCTGTTGTAAAATGGCAAGCTTGGAAGACAAACTAAAACATGCATGATGGCTTTTTGTCACTGAACACCCTTTAGCCAATAACTAAATGCTTACACAGTGTGTGAGTTAGCAAGAGGGGAAAGGTTGCTCCTTTGAGACCCTGAAAGAGAGGGGCCAGGTTTTCATGAGTTTGCTCTAAAACATTGCACTCATCAGTAAGAGCTGCACTTAGAGACATGGCTGTTAAAAACAGAAGTGATTTCTTCTGAGAGTCAGAGATGTATTTCATGGGAGGAACTACTTTTAAAATCATCTGTTACCTGAATGGAGATTGGACAGATGGGTAGGTTAATAGTCTTAAGTTTCTGTCTGTACACTCACATTTATTTATTTTTGCATGTTCTGAAGGAAGAAGCAGAAGGAGAAGAATAGATGTCTTCACATAAAGCTTTGAAAAATAACCACCAAATTACTGCTATGAAGTATCCATCTTGTCCAATGAACAATACTAAGGAACTCTCTTCTATCAGAAAATGCAGATTTTTAAATTCAGAGTATTTCACGGGGATTACATTAAGAAAGTTTGGAAAATAAATTTGTTCCAACTTCATTCTTCAATGAAAAAGAGTACAGTTTTGTATGATGTATGTTAATGATAAATTTGAAATACAGACCAATTTAACGTAAATATATATGTATAACAATATGCAATTGTGCAAGTAATTCAACTTTTAGAAAAGAAATACAATATTTTGTGCTGAAGTCATTCTGAGTCTTCATTCTGTAGAAAATTTTGACTCCCATTTCAGTACAGTTTTAGTTGTAATGTCTCTTTCAAAAGAGAAATAATGAACAGCTCTACATGTAAAGTTCTGTAGCAGATAGGGATGTTACCTAGAAAAAGAAATATTCTACAACATTTGAAATCTACCCCATTTGTATTCTTGTATTTGGCAGCCTTAAAAAAAAAAAAAAAGACATAAGCTAGTACTGTTAAACACAGGAAGACAGTCTTTCTTCCTAATACAAGGTTTTAATGTTAAAAAAAAGAGGGAGAGAGAAAAAAATTAAGACAAATCAAAACTAAGTTGTTCATTTTTGCTCTCCTAGTACCTTTTCTGAGTGCATAAATTAAAACATGGTCTTATTTTGTCTTAGTCATTTGTCAAGGAAAAAGAAAAGTTTAAGTTTGTGGTCCTGTTCTTGAAAAAACAACAAGCAACTTGTACATAATGGAATAACCTTTTCATCTAAACAGCTTTTCAGTGCTTGTGTATGTTTGCAGAAAATAACACTTTCTTTCCTAGCATCTGTCTGTAATGCCATCTGCTACTATGCTTCAGGCAGCTTTGATTGTGTAAACTTAGCTTTACAGTTTGCCAAATGTAGTGCTTTTGAAAATGGATCCTCATTCATCCACTACTAAAACATTTGATGGTGTTCAGCAGACCTGATGCAGAATGTACCAACCTCAACTATAGTAAAATCTTTTCTTGTTTCCTTGGTTCTGCCTGTGACTTCACACATCACAGACAACAGGATGAGCCTTTAGGGACAGATAACAGTATTCTGCCTGTCTCTACAAATTTATATTAAATACACTCCCATAATCTCCTTTAATTTCATTATTGGGTTTAACAACTGGTTCTACTGTTTAAAATCTTTTCTTCATTACTTCAGTTTGTCATTGCTACTGAAAGACAAATTAGTCCCATAATAGTGAATGCCACAATTACTGTCAGCCACACACCCTTCTATATTATATTGACCTGAAACAAAATATAAAGTCTCGTCATTTTTTGAACTACTTTGTCAACTATTTCTTGGCTGTACTTATGTAGTTGAATGTCTGTTCCTCTGTTTACCAACCTTAAACTTTATGTCATATAAGCTGTCTCCTGCCTGTCCCCATTGCTACTTGCAATATATATGGAGACAGCCTATCTGTACCCATGTTATGCAGAATCAGTGCATTTGGCATGTATCCCTAGTGAGTGATACACACAGCTGAGTCTTTCTGAGAATTTTCATATGCTCTGCTCTGGGGTAAAGTCTTTAAACCTTTTTTTTTTTTTTCCTTTCTTTTCTAAACAGCTCCCAGCTTAGACCATCCATCTTAAAAGCTTTTTAGGCCATTTCATTGCTTTGTTAATGTGCACCATATTTTGATATGCTTGTAGCATTAAGGAAGTCCTCAGAGACTGAGCCAGACCAGTCATTTTAAAGGTCAGACATGTAAATATCACATTACTGAAAGACTTTCAGGGCTTTATGGAGGCAAAGTTTGCAGAAATTGGTAGTATTTTTTATTTTTATGCTGATAGAATTTGCAAAAACACCCAGGCTTTCAAACACATCAGCCCTTCTTGAGCTCTGAAGGAGGAACAGCATCACTCTTCAAGATAAGACCAAACTGAGAACAATTGAATTTAAGTTAATTATGTTAATCCAGTATAAAATTTGAGACGAAAGGATGATTGGCACCTTTGGAGCAGAGAGGGATGTTAGCAAGGGAAGAAAAGTTAAGATTTTTAGTCATTATGACATGGAAAGAAAGGTAGGTAATTATCACCACTGGAAGAGAGAGGTTACCAGAGGTGAGAGTACAAGTAAATAGTAGCATGCCAAAACAATCTTTTTGTGTCTGTCTTTTTTAGTATCCACTGAAACTCCAAACTGAGTTGCCTTTTTCATCCCTTGGGGCTTAATTGTCAGTTGCCCTTGAGACTCAGAATTGAAAAATGAGAGGTGGGTCAGTTTTGGGAAAGATCTCCTCCCATTAAGAGCTAGGTGATTCTGCCCTTCTAACTGCATGAGTTCATCCTTGTGAGCGTAACACGCCTGTTACCAGGACTGAGAAAAATGTCTTATACCACAGAGAGTGAGTGAAGTATTCCACTTGGCTTTCATGAAATGTCTCATGTTGTGATCAATACTGATCTCCATTTGAGCTCCACTGTTTCTGGCTCAAGAGGGTTGCAGACCCTGGGACCCTATTGTCCTGTGTATCAACTTCTCTCAAAGGGACTGGATGTCTCTGAGGAACCTATGCAAGTAGCTTGCCTCATCCTTCTGAGACCAGAATATGTGAATGAAAGAGCTTGAGACTGTAGCCACATAAAAACGGCTCTGACTCATCGGAGGCTAGGGATGTGGGTACTGCAGGCTGCCTGTACCTGCACCCTGCAGATCGCAGTTCCATGAAGGATGCAAGACAAGTGGCAGCTGAAGTGCCTACATACCTGGAAGCCAAACATATCTAGTAGGCCCAGGTGTCACCAGTCCTGGCAAATGAGCACAGAGTTTTTAACCTGGGTGTGAAGACAGGAAGACTTTGAATGTGAGCTTTTTTGCAATCTAGGTTTGTTCCTAATGTGAAAACTAGCAAGATATCTTTCTGACCTGTACCTTCATAGTCAGTGTGAAACGAGAAAGTGTCTTTTCTTAACTCACAGCAGGTGTCAGGTCCATGGCTATGCTGGGGTAGGAATTGTGCAAATATATAAATAGTATTTGCACTACAGGTTCTTCTCAAGAATGGTGTAAATTATAAGACACATATTATGGCAAACATAGTGTATTAGGCACTTTCTTCTGATTCATCACATTTCATTAAAAAAAAAAAAAAGATTTAATATATTCCTGTTTCAGAGAGAGCCTGATTTATACATTTTTAATTCATATTATGAAAAATGGGGGAGAAAATATGAAAGTGAGCAAAGATGTAGGAGTTGATGGAACAGATCAGAGCGTAGAAAAGCTCATTAAACACTGATGAGCGAACATGATTTTAAATGTAGATGTTTTGTATCTTTTTAAAGTACCAAATTTAAATTTTTGAGAAAGAAGAAAAATAAAGACATGAATATTAATATAAGATAGATCATCTATTAGAAGTCTGTAATGCATTCTATGGAACAAGTAAGTTATCAAAAATTTGCTGTTCAAAAGTGATAGATGAAGGGTAAAAATAAACAGCACTAGATGTTTTTTTTTTTAGCAAGAGCTATGGGAGCTGAGGCTAATGTTTCCTTGGACCAATTGTTCTTGAGAACTATAGTTCTGGAGGTCTTGGAACATTGCTGTACATTCAGAGGAAAAATCACAAGAAGTTCTGATCAGATGAAGCTGAATATGTTCTTCAGAGGTGACTGTATAGCTTGGGACAGATGAGTGAAAAGAATGGTAATATCGCGCAGCCAAACAATTAAATTCCTTTTGAACCTGATGACAGTGCTATTACTCTGAACAGTGATAGGTGGAATTACTTGCTGCTTTTCATCCTGGAAGATCCTAATCCTGCCCTGTACTGAGAATGTAAAATGAAGTAGCATGGGTTAAGGCATTAATGTTCTGTTTCAGGAAGCCCATCCAATAAGCTGTTAAATAACTACATTTTGGAAAGTCTGTACAACAGCATGAAGAAGTAATTTAGAATTTCTCTGTCCCTCCAATGTTCTGTGGAGAAAGGAGCTGTTACCATACATATATTGGAATACTGGTAACACATCTGATCATGCAGAATATTAGATACACATCTGATCTTTCATTGAGTACAATAAACAGAAAGGACACTACCCACATCCATACACATATATGAACAACATGCCAGAGGATGCAGTCATGGCAAGGTAGACAAGTTAGCAATAATTTATTTCCTGGAACAAAATGGCTGAGTACTAAGTAGAGAACACAAATACACACTTGGATGTACAATAATAACAGCGGGTAATAGAAGGCATGTAAAATAACCAGAGGTACAATGAGCCTTGAGATACGGACTGGTACCATAAGGTAAAAGGGACAGACTTTATATTAGCTTAATGAAATAAATAATGTTCTTGCCTCAAAGGAATTAAGCAGCATTTGCATACAGAAGAAATTAAGTCATCTGGCTGTTAACTTAGTTGATTGTTCTTTTCTGAAAATAAAGTCATAAGGAGCAGAAGGAGGAATACCCAGGGACTATGGATATCTGAGATTAAAGCCACCGTTCACTCAAAATCACTGGAATAATCCACCTTCTGCTTGATCTTGCCAGACTGCCACAAAACATCATGAATTATCTTGGAGGTTGGAAGGAGCAGATGGTCCCATGTATGGAGCTGACAGTTGGATCTCTGGTCCTCCTATGATGGATGTAAAATGGACTTTGCTTCTCATTCACAAAGACATTTGCCATCACAGTTGCAAACTTCAACTTTTTTTTCTTTTAATGGAAGAATCATAACATTTTCTTTTCAAAGGTACTGGTTTCTTTCTTTTCCAGTCAGACTGTTCCTGTTCTTATGCTTTTTATTAGTCTGTCAATGTAGTAAAGAATAACATCTCTTCCTCATAATGACAAATTTTAGAAGATAACCGAGGAGTATGAAGGCTTTTATATTAATACAGGCTTGTGGGGGTGCTGTATTAACAAGGACATTAGGGCAGCAGATGCTCTGTGATCTCTTTTGTCCTTAATGGTTGTTGACACTTGCAGAAAACTGTCCTTGTTGTTAATGATCACATCAGCCCTTTCAGTTCTGAATTCCTATGAGTGTCGCTGGGAAGCAGCTAATGACACCAGAGCAAGTAACTTGTATAAACAAATATTTTAATGTCTATTATCAGGAATCCTCTCTATCATTCCTTTCCTCTCTATACCTGAATTGCTGTTTGAAATTTATAGAAACATATAATTTTTGGTGGGTTTTATCAGAGTTGATAACATCCTAAGCTAGCATCACATTTACTATGTTAATTAAGCGTGCTTTCCATAAGTATTGCTGATAATTTAGAATAAACATCTCATTCTTCAGAGTGAAATATTCTTCAGAGTCTTCTGTGTTATAAGTTATAGGGTTGAACAGTATTGAACTGTCATCAGGCTAAATTCTCCACTTACATTTATTTAAAACAGGCTCTCTTAGTTCAACATGGAACAGTTTAAAAGATTTCCCTTGATATCAAACCCAGATTACTCAGATGTGAAAACAAAGAAGAGACTTTCTGGCTAACTACAAGCAGCTATGTCCTGCTGTTCAGCATATACCAGGAACATTAAAGATATGTCAAGTGAGTGCTACTTCACTGCCTAATTTAGTGGCAATTGACAAAAATCACTGCATTAAAGGAAACTAGCTGGATACCTCTGTGGTCAGCATGGTCTATATCATATTTAAAAAGATATCTGCAGTATAAAAGAGTCTAAAACACTTACTGGATTTAAAGGTCATCTCCTGATTGGAGATATGCATGTTCTTGGCAGAATTTGACAAGAAGGAAGGAGGTAAAATCCTCTTCTAACCATGGATCTTTGAGGCTGCTGGTTTGGCCTTCAGTACAAATGAGAGAATATTGAGAATTGTGTCATTTATATTGGCCAAGGATGGCCTCAGCAATTATTTTGGCTTTGATATACGATGCCTTTTCATTTTTCTTCTCAAGTGAATGTTCAGATTCATGCAGAATGGACTTGTTTATGGCTTAAATACTAACTAATCAAATGGGCAGAAAAATAGACTTTAAATACAGGATAATTCTAGTGTGTAGCATTAAACCCTGCAACCTCTATAGCAGCTGCATTTTATGTAAAACATTTGGTAAAAACTCAAAAATGACTGAATAAAATCAGATCAAAGAAAATAGATGCATGCAACATTCTGCACCTTATTCCTCTGGCTTTTGACTGTTCCCTGCTCAAGAAGTCTCTGTACCTAAAGTGGTTCTGTTTCAGCTACACTCAGTGAACCTCTTCCAGTACTTGTTCAGACTCACACCCTTGAGTCCCTGTGGAGTTTCTGTGGTGAGATGTTCCCCAGCTCCACTTCTTTTTGAATTCACCCTCTCCATGCCATGATTGTGCATATTCCCCTCAGCCATCCCTTTACTATGCTGAAGAAATCTAACTTACAAAGTCATACTTCATGTGGAAGCTAGTGCATGTTTTTGATCACCCTTCTCAAAAGGTTTCCCTTTAGGGGGATGGATGTGGGGAAGGTAACCCAGACTGTGCACCAAGGAAACCATGTATATATTTAAGCGTATAGTAATGTTCTCTTTCTGATATTGTTTGTTCATTCCTTTGTTCCTTCCCTCCTTCCTTCCTTCTCTCCTTCCCTCCTTCCTCCCTGTCCCTGTCCCTGTCCCTGTCCCTGTCCCTGTCCCTCTCCCTCTCCCTCTCCCTCTCCCTCTCCTTCTTCTTCTCTCCTTTACTAATAAATCATAGCATTGACTTGTTTTGGCATGCACTGAATTGAAGTTTTCATGGAACTGTCTATGATAAACCCACAATTTTTCACTTACATTGTAGCAGACATCCCAAAGTCCATCACTTTAAGTAGAATTAGATTTTTTTTTCCCCACTTGCATCCCACAAATATAGAGTTCGATACATGATTTTTTTCTCCCATTTTATTTACTATCACTTAATTTTATAAGGTTCATCTGCCAATATTGACAGTTAATGATACTGGTAAGTCATTGTAAAAAAAATTGTTGCAGCTGCTTAGTGTGTGTGAGCACATTTAGGGTCGGAAGATGACAGCTATGTAGCAGGGTGCCCTGTAGAAAAAGGTATTTTCTATGAACTTCTGTCCATGCTTGGCTGGGTGTGGTTGCTTGTTGTATAATAGTCTGTCAGTTCCTCTGCCAGTGATGTTGAAACTTGGGATGGAGCTGAGAGGTCTGGTGAATTTCTGTTTTCCCACTGTGGTCAGAAGATCCTGGCTATAGCAGGGAAAATGTCTCTGCATGCTTACAGGTATCTGGACCTCCTTCTGTTTGCTTGTTTTCATCCTTATGGCTAGGCTCAGGAATGGTATAAATCTTTTGTAGGTTCCTTGAGTGAACTAAAAGACCATTGGCTTCAATATACCTAGGAATCAATAGGTCCTCAAACAGTAAGTGGTTTCTTTTAATTTGTACAGAAACAGATTTTAATATCCATTCCCATAGCTATCACAGAGAAAATAAGACAGGAACATAACCTTCCAAATCAACATGCTCACATGTTTCAGTCTTAAATATTCATGAATAATATCCCCCTTGCTTCTTTGAAGAGTTTTGACATTTACTTAAGTAATTACTGTCATCTCTAAATGGCTGCCTGTATTTTGTCCTTTTGTAAATCCTTCTCTCATTTTATTTATGCCTTTGTTTCATTTTAGCTCTCTGAGCCAAACTCTATCGTGTCTGGCAGGTGTACTGTGCATACACATTCTGAATTAATCTCCCTGGTCTGTCAGGGTGTAAGGAAGTTTATTTATTCAAAGGAGATGGGAAGAATGAAGGAAATTCAGGCTGTACTACTCTGGTCTTGGTTATCTTTGTAAGTTCCTTACATTGGGTTGTTGTTTTCTATGTGAATAGTTTCAGTACAAGCAAAGACAATGTCAAACATAAGTATCCTCAAGTCAAATCCTTTGCCATCAACATGCCTCAAATCAAGATGACTGATTCTTCAA
Organism: Anser cygnoides; assembly: GCF_040182565.1. Taxonomy (NCBI): domain Eukaryota; kingdom Metazoa; phylum Chordata; class Aves; order Anseriformes; family Anatidae; genus Anser; species Anser cygnoides. The sequence continues at coordinate 131,323,693 of NC_089873.1, read as the reverse complement.
AATCTTTTATTCCGAGAGCTTTGCTGCATCATACACATTGCCATCATGTAAAATCTCACAGCAATGTTCTTTCCCATCACAAGTCAGCCCTATTTCTGCAGCTAGGCACTTTGGTCTGCAACTCATCTAATATCTGCATAAACAAATGTTTCCTGAAAGAAATTTAATATTAGGTTTCTACACATGGGCAAGCAGATTTATAGGTACAAAATGATGTGAACAGCAACACAGTCGCATGAGCCTTCTCCTTTGTGGGGATGGGGGCTCTGATTATGTTATGGAACTCTGAATTTCTGGAAAAGTTTGGGGGTGTCACATGGAAGCTGAAGACATCGCTGATTAACTGGGAACTCAGCCGTGACACATTGGTGTTAATCAGATGATAGTCACATTTAAACAATCAAGAGTGAAGAATAAAGTTGACAAAGACTTGAAAGAAAACTGGAAACTCTTATCCTACAAGGCAGACTCATCCAGATTCTGTATGACTCCTTCAGGTGATTTGGAAAAGACTGCCTCTTAAATTAGAACAAAGAATATCTCTGAGTGACTGTTTTCCACCTGGAAATGAGAAGCATAAAAGAATCAGGAGAAAGCTAATTATGAGTATAGGCTGAATAAACCAAAGTTTCTGTTTAAGTTTCAATACTGTCGAAGAAATGTATGAACCAAAGCTGCTCACACAAATTGGTGAAAACAGTCCTGAATAGATTTCTCCAGTGCACAGTGGAGGGTGTATAAGAGCCCTTAGATCCTGATGAGAAGGCAGGTCCATGGAAATGCTTTGAAGGCAGTTAATGAATACAGTCAGAAACAAGTAACTGGGAGATGTTAAGAAAACCCTAGGGAATGCTGAGAAGAATCACACTGGATAGCCATTATCACAGGCTCCATTTTTGGACAAAGTACTGGGAGAGAAGGAAATCCAAGTGAAGAAAACTCAAAAAATAAGAGTTATTTCTTATCCTATACAATGACAAAGCTTGTTTAAGTTAGCTGTTACAAAGTTTATCACTTCTGTTTTCAGCTGATATAAGTCTAGTGATTGCTACACAATAGACATCATAGAATCATAGAATATCCTGAGTAGGAAGGGACCCACGAGGATCATCAAGTCCAACTCCTGGCTCCACACAGGACCACCCAAAAACCAGACCCTATGTCTGAGAGCTTTGTCCAAATGCTTCTTGAACTCCATCAGGCTCAGGGCTATGACCACTGCCCTGGGGAGCCTGTCCCAGTGCCCGACCCACCTCTGGGTGCAGACCCTTTTCCTAACACCCAGCCTGACCCTCCTCTGTCCCATCTCCATGCCATTCCCTCAGGTCCAGTTGCTGTCCCCAGAGAGCAGAGCTCAGCGCCTGCCCCTCCGCTCTCCTCGTGAGGGAGCTGCAGGCCGCCATGAGGCCTCCTCTCAGCCTGCTCTGTTCCGGGCTGAACAAATCAAGGGGCCTCAGCTGCTCCTCATATGTCCTGCCCTCCAGATCCTTCACCATCTTTGTAGCCCTCCTTTGACACTCTCTAAAATTTGTATGTCCTTTTTATACTGTAGTGCCACAAACTGCACACAGAACTCGAGGTGAGGCCACACCAGCACAGAGCAGAGCAGGACAATCCCTTCCCTCAAGTGGCTAGCAATGTCGTGCTTGATGCACCCCAGGATACGGTTGGCCCTTTTGGCTGCCAAGGCACACTGTTGACTGATGTTCAACTTGTAATTGACCAGAACCCTCAGATCCCTTTCTGCTCTCCAGCTTCTTATCCCCCAGTCTGTACATATAGTCAGGGTTGCCCCTTCCCAGGGGCAGAACTTGTCACTTGCTCTTCATAAACTTTAGTGACTGTCCGTCATCTTCATTTACTTTGAGCTCAACCCATCAGCCAATTGTACACACATCATATTAGGTATATATCTAGATGTATGAGAGAGATTGTGTACAGGAGGATGATGTGAGAAACAGTACTGAAAGATTTACTGAAATCCAAAAATATATCATCAACTGGCTTCCCTTGGTCAGCCAGATAGGAAGAAAGAAATTAAGTTGTCCCTAAAGCTATAGTGGTTGTTAGTGATAACTCTTATTGTTTGGTTGCAGTGTAATTTCAAGCCCCACGTTTTGGGGCAATTTCAACTAGAGAAACAAACACATAAAACTATTGAATTTTAATTTCTAAGATACCTAAGGAAGGACAGCATATGCCAGACACTCTTATCAGGTTCTCAGCTGAGAAAAAAAACAGTGACCATGGAGAGAGAAATGAATGAGTAAATTTGTGACAAGTCAGAGCTCCCATTTTTGAAAATCTGCAAATGGATCATGTTATTCTTAAAAGTCATACAGGATGGTCTGTAAAATGATGTATCTAACCTTTTAATGCCTATCTGTAGCTTTGTAATATTTGTTTACCAGTGAGCAGCTTTGTCATTTCTTGCACTCTGAAATACCTATAGCCTGCTGGCTGGACAAAGCTGCCTCAGTGAGGTTTATTCCCTGTTTGTTCTTTGAGCTTTGTCTTTCAGCTTGTGTGTCCACAGACCTCAGTGAGGCTCTTGCCTGGCCTCTTGAAGATCCTGAGCTACTCAAGTGCTTGAGGAATGGGTATGAGATCATGAGGTTTTGGCGTGCTGGTTCTGGTGTGCTGCCTTGTGTGAGAGAAAAGCATCCTGGCTTCAGCTGTCTGCTAGGAGGGAGAGAGAAGGAGAGAATATAAATATGGTTACAAGAGAAAACCTTGTGTGTCTTCTCGGTGTTGAACTGATGGCAAAAATGTCTGCAGGTCTGTGTACCAAGAGGAAGGATTTATTTCTCTTTACACATGCTATACAGAGGAAACCAGTTACATGAGGAGCAAGCATCAGAATGCAGTCTGGAGGAGAGATTGTAGGCCAGTTTTTTTTTCCTCTGCAAAATGTTACAAAGAAAACATTCTAAAAATGTTTCTGGTGTTCTAGTATTACCAGTGGTGAATCCTTTCATCTCATTTTCCATGTTGTCTTTGTTGGTATTGTCTCTTGATCTTTGTTTGTTATTGTGCATATTGTACTTGCATCTAAAGAATACAGAAAGAGAATAATAGTGTTTCTTCTGTGTTCTGGTGGCTGAATGGGATGTGTAGGTTTATGCAAACCATTTTTTTTTTTTTTTAATATTTGCTTACTGTGTGCCTTCAAGTAGGTCTTGGGTAACTACTAAAACTAAAAAATAAAAAATTCTAATAGTATTTACTGAGAGGACTTTTGCTTCTTAACCTGTAATTTCAGAGAAAACTTCTCATAATATTTTTTTGTTGTTTTCCCTTTCTGTAGATACATGTGATTAATTTTTTCTGTCATAAGTGTTTATGGAAAATGAAGTTAAAACTTACTTGCTCCAACATTCACTTAAAGCAAATTTAAATTCTTTACCCATAAGCAATTTTCTCATCAGATAATCATCAAGCTTGGCACCTCTGTTCGCTGAAACCTTATGATCTGTTGACTCATAAACTTGCCACTGTAGCTCAGCCATGATCTGAGCTCTGTGTTTATTTACCAAACAGACCGAACACAGATTTCCTTCTCTCTGCTGCAGAGTTCATATCAGATCCTGTGCAGCAGGTTAACAGACTTTGCATGCAAGGAGAGGATTATTTTTATTATTATTTTGCTGGTCTATGTTGACGACATGCAACTGCTGCCATCTTCAAAAGATCAAGACAATTTGTGAGTTAATAGACCGAACAAGATTGCACTAGACCAATTTCAAACTGAGATTATGGAAGTAAGCTGTAGTGGCAGGTTTATGAATTAACAGATCATAAGGTTGCAGTGAACTGAGGTTGTGAGCTTGATGTTTCTGTGCTGAGAAAATTGCCCGGCTTCCAGGGGAACAGGCAGATATTATAACACACACGTTACTTTTATTATATATGTCCTTTTTGTTGATGTAGGTCCCAAGTCTTCAGGGTTTGTAAACAGAAGTGCCTTTGAAACTCTGCTGTGTCAGTTGTGGACTGGGCCAGGACTGAGAGAGGAAAAAAACAAACAAAAAAACCCCTTGTATCACTCCCTCTCCTCAGTTCTGTATGTAATGCATAGGAATGGAAGAGCCTGTCTTCAGAGAGATCAGTCTCGCTGTTGGCTCTTTTGCTTTGTGCTTAAGGAGCCATCAGAAACTTACAGGTACAACTCACGGGCTTCCCATAATAACTAAGTGGTACTCCTGGGCCACCAGCTGGGCCTGTGTACTTTCTTCATGATGCTTTTCTACAACATAAGGCAAGAAATGTGACCTTTTGTAAGTAAATAAAATAAAGGAACAATATTCTTTGCTATAAAGGAATAATATTATTTGCTACAGTGTGAGAAATATAACTTGCTGGGGCTGGTTCCTGTGTTCATTCTGTATCTTCATGTCATTCCAGTGATGGCAACATCTGCAAACCTGTCCAGGTAAGCATGGCTGACAACTGCTCAGTGCTCCTGTAGGACTTCTGGAAACCCATTGGAGCTTGCTAGTGACTGTAGCACATTGTAGTTGTGAGGGAAGTGCAAGCTCAAAGCCTAATTTACCCTTTGCTTGTAATGCCAGTCTGCTGCTGGCGAGGGTGGTGACTTCAGCCCTTTGACTAAATCTGTTTGTTCTCCTGGATGTACATGTGCTCCTGGTGACTTCTGAAAACTGAATGTGAGTAGGGGATAGAGAGAAAACAACTGAGTGTGAGTGCTGGAAAAGTTCATGTTTTTGTGGTTGCATTGATGCTGCTTAAAGTCTTATTATAATGCATTGCTACAATACAACTTATAGCTGCAATAACTATAGTTCTGTTCTCTGCATGACTGCTATTAAATAATGCCTTTAGTTATTTAGAGTTACATCTTTTCCATTGCTGGTGTAGAAAAGGTGCACTTAGAATGCTAGTTGGCTACTGTGGTCATTTACTCTTGTGCTACACATATTGCTTCAGTTATTGTTGACACACATGTCAAGCTGTTAAAATAATATAGATTTAAAAGTGCTGACATTTTTTTCAAGCAAAATTTTCACACTTTGGCCAAAAAAAAAAAAATCATAATAAGAAATTCTAATTCCTCAAATCAAAGTAATTCTATGATGTCTCATGGAGGCTGCAGTTTGGTAACCTTAAATTTCCTTTCCTCTGTAGATGACTTTTCTGGTCAAACTATATATACAAGAGTCAAGAGTCACCTCTCTGGGAGAGAAGGACCTTGTTCATCATGGATGTTGCTGGCTTTAAGATTACATTGACACAGTGAAGGTGGCTAGTGAAGGAGAATTAGAGTAGAAGTATAAGTGAAGTACAACTTCTGTGAATGAGAAGACTGGGATTTCTAAATCAAATTGCTCAGTATTGCTATTATTTCTCTATTAAGTGGAAAACACATCTTTTGTGAAAACACAATAGCATACTGACGAGATTGAGCAGAAATTTTCAACCCCTCACTTTATACACTCATCACCTTTTTAAAAATTTGCACCTGCAACACAGCTTCTTACTCTGTTCTGACCAGTCACTCCATCCACTTAAATTTTAAAACCTCTCTCATCATTATAATGTACTATTAAAGGGATTCTCTTCTCAGGAAAATTATGGGATTGTATTGGACACACATATGCACTCTGGAAGACATGAATTTACATTCACAGATTTATCTGTCAAGTGTAGCTTTTCATTTTTATAATTTTCAGACTGCTCAGAACAGGTTTCTAAAGTAAACTGGGTGTAATCAAATGAGTATAAGATTCTTGAACGAGTGTGTTTGAAATTCAGGTACTACTACTCATTATTTTCATAACTCTGAGATGTATATGAATCCAGAATTCCAAATTTGCTGTCAAGATAAATGGAGCTTACACTAGGCACTAAATATCTCTCTTGGCCATCGGATTTGCTAACAGAAATGTTGAATTTTGAATGAGTGTCAGCCACTCGGTGAGGAACCACCCACAGCTTAAACATGGTCCAGATTGTTTCAAACTGGGCTCAGGCACACCAACAGCATCTTTATAGGTAACGCACTGAAAATGTTGTGATATATATATCAATGACATAATTTAAGAAACACTGCTCAGCTCCAATTTGGGAAAAGTCCACTGGGAGGTGGGTGGGCAACTGGTTAGTTGAGACTAACCGGTTTGAGAAAAAATAAACGACAAAAGTAAACCAGTTGCAGTGGCTTTATGAATTACTCCATCAGCCCAGCTGAGGTATCCTGACTATGAGGGTGTAAGATGAGCTATGAGCTTTCCCAGCTCTGAGTACTATAAGCTTTCCCAGCTCTGAAGTTAAATGTCTGAACTTAAACTTGGTTCACAGCTTCTGTTGTCCCCATTACTGTACTTTGTATTTTGCATTACTTTTACATTGTGTTTTGAATGTTTAACTTCACAGTTGGGGTCAGCAGGAGGCCAGCCCCCAAATTTAAGGCATCTACAGCATCTACATTTGGTTATCTGAATTTAGGTGCTTGAATCTGGAGCTGAGCTATACTGCTGCTGGTGTGAAAGGCTGTAAAATCAAAGCATACCACCAAATACAAGATATTAGCTTATGATGCATTTTGTCATAAGACATTAGTGATGTGAGGAATTTAAGGCTGAAAAAGAGATGTGTAGATGTATCATGGTTACATTGGAGACAGATGCACTTAGAGTAATGAGACAAAATTTCACACTTTGGGGCTTGACCATTTTTTTTCTGATCAGTTCCTGAAAGTCATTACAAGATGTGATTGTTTAAAGTAGAAGGGGAGTGGTTTCACTGATCCAGAAGAGATTTTCCATCCTCAGTTCTGTTGATTAAGACCCAGAATCTGAGAGATGATTTCCTCCATGAAGGAGTGATTTACTTAATTGTCCACGACAGACAGTTTTTATAGTGTTCTCTGAAACATCTGGCACTCACTGCTCTTAGAAACAGGGTATTGCAGTTGATGGATCCCAGCTCTGGTAAAGTTGGCCAACCCTATAAGTTGTGTTCAACCAGCCATCTCCACTACACAGTCTTGATTATCCTCTGACCTTTAAGTAACATAAAGAAGCTAAAGCAAACATCTTATTTCCAAAATGCTGGTGCATGAGGCTTAGGTTGGTGTTAGGGCTGAGGGAATTCTTTCTTATGATCTTTTTCTCTGTTACACTTCAACGCAAGTAGCTGTCTGCAGCTCTGATGCACCACTCTGTCTTTTGCTCATTTTCACTCAGATGCTTTTCCTGCAAAAGCTTTTTTTTTTTTTTTTTTTTTCCCCTTGGGGGCAGGAGGGGAGGAGGGGGGATGGGAAGCAGTTAGCCTGCGTATTTAGTACTCATGCCCAAGGGACATGCTAAAAAAGTCTTAGTTTACAGTGAGATCACTTAAAGTCTCCATAGCCTTCAGCTATAATGGCTGTGTGCCACGAAATTCCTGATATTTGCAAGGACACTCTTAGAGGATCTTCCTATTTCAATGATAGAGAACTCTCCCTTTTTAGAGGGAGTCTTTCCTCCAGATTCTCTCCCTCTACTCCACTCTCATGAGGCCCCACCTGGAGCCTTGTGTTCAGCCCTGGGGCCCCCAGCACAAGGAGGACATGGACCTGTTGGAGTGAGTCCAGAGGAGGGCTACAAGGTTGATCAGAGGCCTGAACCACCTTTCCTAGAAAAAGAGTTGAAGAGCGTTGGAGTCATTCAGCCTGGCAAAGAGAAGGCTCTGGGGAGACCTTATAGCAGTCTCCAGTACCTAAAGGGGGCTTACAGGAAAGCTGGAGGACTCTTTGTCAGTGAGTGTCGTGTCAGGACAAGAAGTAATGAATTTAAACTAAAAGATGGTCAGTCTAGACTAGATATTCAGATAAAATTCTTCTCCATGAGGGTAGTGAGGCACTGCAACAGGTTGCCCAGAAAAGCTGTGGATGTCTGATACCTGGAAGTGTTCAAGCTCAGGCTGGATGGGGCTTTGGGCAACCTAGTCTAGTGGGAGGTGGCCCTGGCCCAGGGCAGGGGGATTAGAACTCAGGGCTCTTTAATGTCCCTTCCAACACAAACAAATCTATGATTCCATGACTCTATGATATTTACCTTGCATTTCAGCAGAATATGATTTAAGGTATTTACTGTTTCTATTTGTGGAACTCACAGATCTACAGAATCACAGCATGGTTGAGATGGGAAGGGACCTCAGGAGGTCATCTGGTCCAACCCCTTGCTCAAGCATAACCACCTAAGCAGGTTGCCAAGGACCTTATCCAGACAGCTTTTGAACATTTCCAAGAGCAGAGAGTCTCGCTTGCTCTCACTCACATTCACAGTTCTTTTTCTCTTAATTCAGCTCACATATTCAGAAGAAACTACATATGCAGCAATATATGGAAGTGAAAGTTTGTTCATCTGTGCGCTTCCTCATCCTTCTTAGCACTGTAAGGGGGATCATACAAGAAAGAAAACTCTGTAACTCCTTCAAAACGCTAGACCTTTTAACTTAAAGCAGGACTCAATTCTATTTGATCTACATTTTAAATCTGCAATGTTTAACGTTCTTATACTACTCTGTTTGGTGTCCCTTGATTATAGTGACACGTGGATGAAGCTGTGAACTCTTTATGACACAATAAAATCAGCAGACTTGTTAGTATATCATTATTACTTTTATTAATTGTCAATAAAGCATGAAAGGTTTATGAAGTATTTTACAGACAAATAAAAAGGCATTTTTTTTTTCTCAACAGCAAATCATACTTAGAAAAAGAACCTGGCCTTTGAGCTGATTAGTAATCCCTCCTCCTTTTTTTTTTTTTTAAACGAAAATATTTTCTTTATATTTTCCACTTTTTTCATAGAAATAAATTGAAGCAAAGAAACCCTGACATTTCAATGAAAGAGCTGTTGCAATTCTGAATCTAGATACAATGTGGAGATATCATCCTTAGCTTTTTTAAATCCTTTTGCTATTGTTTTGTGCAGAATTGTTTGCATCCAAATAATATGAAGTAGCTGAGATGGGTTGGATTTAGGAATTGCATACATTGAACCAACCAGGGCAGTAAAGAGTTAGCAGCGTATTTCTGATTCCTTCAGTCTTAGTTCTGGTAGTACTCAGCATTGAGTTATCTCCATCAGAAGCAGTAAAATCATGCCAGCCTCTCCTCAACTTGGTGACAGAGTTTCTAAAAGGAATCAGAGACCTTAAGAGTTCCTGCAGGCATATCACTACAATTTTATTTATCTTGACAATATTTAAACTTTTGATTTGTATGGATTTATGATTTCGAAAGATGCCAAAGGGAGTTAATGTCACACTGAAGCAAAACATTAAAACATACAGCTGCAAGTTTGAGATGTAATGCCTTGACTTAGATACAGGTTGCACTTACAGAATTTCTGAAGCCTCTTTAAATGTCATTTGTTATATGTGATATCCTTTACAGTCTGTGACTGCCTGCCTTAAATGATTTCATTTTATTATGCTGTGAAGCATTTGCTGATAAAAGAGCCTTCAGGATTACCTTTGGCAGTAGCCTGCATGAAAAATTCTTGATGCCACAGTTCATTGGAAAGTTTTATTCTCATTCTGGGTTTGCATTAGTCGTTGGTGAGTTGTAAAAGTACCTATAGTAACTATAGTGTAGTTAAAAAAGGGTGAAAGGAGAGAGCCAAAACAATAGTTTATGAAAGGCTGTGAAAATTGTAGCGTTATAAACAAAGAAAATACCATGGAATATATTATTTTCCTTTTTTCTTCTACTTCTTATATGTAGAATTCAGCACTTAATACCATAAGTGCCTACAGACAGACCTGTGAGGATTTCTTACCTCCTTTGAAGGGTATATCTGCAGCACAACCATTAGAGGAAATACCGATTTCCTGAACATTAAATGTGAAGAGATGCCTGCTATGTTTGCAATTAATTCCATGATCTCAGGATTTAAAGGAAAATTTGAAGTAGCTTTTAATACTACTTGAGAAAGATAACTGAAGTTAATTATTTGGCCAAATATTAGATATGCGATATTTTTCCTTAAAGAATGAAAAAATGTACAGAAAAAAAACCAAAACCAAAAACAAACAAACAAACAAAAACTATAGCTAGGCCAAATAACTTGGTCACTCAGTGACAAGTGGTATCCCTCAGGGGTCCACCTTGGGACTAGAGCTGTTTAATATATATTATATTCATGACAGAGACCGTGGGATCGAGTGCACCCTCAGCAAGTTTGCAGCTGACCCCAAGCTGTGTGGTGCAGTTGATACAACAGAAGGAAGGGATGCCATCCAAAGGGACCTGGACAAGATTGTGAACTGGGCCCACATGGACTTGATGAGGTTCAACAAGTCCAAGTGCAAGGTGCTGCACCTGGTTTGGGGCAATCCCAGACATGAGCACAGACTGGGAGAAGAACTCATGAGGAGAACACCTGCAGAGAGGACTTGGAGGTTCTGCTGAAAAGCTTGACATGAGCCAGTAGTGTGTACTTGCAGCCCAGAAGGCCTACCGCATCCTGAGCTGCATCAGCAGATGAGTGGCCAGAAAATGTAGAGCAGAAAAGACGGGTAGATAGTGACAGAAAAAGAGGAATGGTTTTAAACTAAAAGAGAGGAGTCTTAGATTAGGTGTTAACAGAAAATTATTCACTCAGAGGGTGGCGAGGCACTGGCACGGGTTGCCCAGAGAAGCTGTGGATGCCCCATCCCTGGAGATGTTCAAGGCCAGGTTGAATGGGGCTTTGGGCAAACTGAACTAGGGGGTGGCATCCCTGCCCATGGCAAGGGGGTTAGAGTTAGATGGTCTCTAATATCTGTTCCAACCCAAGCTATTCTATGATTCTTTGATTCAAATGCTTTCATACACTTTACATTTGCATTGAAATTTTGTGGTCTTTCAAACTCAATGAAATATAGAAACAGAGACAAAACTATGCCCTCCCATATAGCCAAGAATAAATAATTCCACTTAGAAAGAAAATCTGTTTTTTTTTTTGTTTGTTTGTTTGTTTTTGTGTGTTTTAGAAAATCTTCCAAAATGAAGAGAAGGAATTTAAAAGGAGGCATACATTAAATCATTTTAAGCAGCAAGCTTTGGATCTGTTCCCTATTTCAGCAGGCTTGTCCTTTCAATTGTTATGCAATAAAGACAATCTGATGACAACATGAAAGACATAGTTTTGCTGTGTGTCTTTTGCGGGCTTGTGACTTTGGCAACACAGTCTCCTGGGGGACCAGCTGGTTTGAGACAGGTGCTTGTAAGGCTGCAGAAGTATAGGGCAGGCTGATGAGGAGGAGGAGCACTGGACCTGCCTTCAGTCGTTGTGCCAGGCAGTTGGCAGACTACCAGCTCACTTTCAGACACAGGCATTCTGTATTCATGTATTTATCTTATACTGACCTAAATGTCTCACGGTAAGAGGTCTCTCTCTTCCTTATGGTCCTCTTCTTTTCTGCTGTTTCATGTGTAGCCAGTAAATCTGGAAAGAAATGTGATCACCCTGTCTAGGACCAGAGAGAAGAGAAAGTACTACAGTCAGACTTACTAGGTGTGGAAAATGCACAAATGCCATTTTGGTGTTTTCAGCCCCAGAAATTAACAGTGGGACCACTTTTTTTTTTTTTTTTTTTTTCCCTGCAGTTAATATCTTTTAAAATTATTCGCATTTCAGTTTCCACAGCCTAGAACATATAACATATCCTTTTTAGTATGGCCTTTCAGACACATTCTGTCCTCTAAATAATTCCAATAGATGCGTGATGGTATTATACATATTTTACACATATGTGCTTGAGGATACACATCCCTCTGAGCATATTACAGAAGTGCACAGTCATAACAGCTGAAGGGGGGCTAGTTGATTTTGATCAAATAAATTATGTTTGGCTTTGAAAGCTATTCTGAGTTTCTGAGTTTACTTCTAGCTTAATAGGTCTTTCTATAATACTTTTGTCTGCTAGGCTTCATTTTCATCATTTGTTTTCCCATTAAGAAAAATGGCAGATAAAATGGTCCACTGGAAATAAACTTGCTTGAATCTTGGCAGTATTCATTAGAATAAATGCTGCACTTTCACTTGAGAGATAAAAGCATATATTAATCTTGACTGCATCATGGTAAGAAGGATGGGTTCCAGTCCAGGTTCAAGAACACAGGAACTACCCAGCAACATCTGTCTTTTGCCTTCATTGTTGCTTGGGGAGCTAAGGAAGAGGCAATGATTTGAAAAGGACGAGGTCTGATTGGAATCATATTTACAGTACAAATACTTCAGGATGATTTGGTGTGTAAGAAAATGCTACTCTTGGAGAAGATTATTTTCTCAGTCCTTTTAAATGACAACAACAACACTACAACAATACTACAACAATAACAAAGAAAAATTGCAGAATTTGATCTTCCTGTGGCACATTAGGGTAGAGAAAATAAAGGGACGTTGGAAAGGCATAAGTTATCCATCTAAAGCTCTCAAGCATGGGATTTCACATTAATGGTGGCCCAATACAGAAGGAAGAAGAGCACTTTGAAGACTGAAATATCAACATACAGCAGCTGGGTTAAATCTATGTAATTTTCATGTACCTGCAAATAACTCTGCCATGTAAAAATTGAATTTTTCTTTGTTTTTAAGTAGGCCTGCATGTCTTTTTAGTAGTGACAGAAAGCTGTCTGTCTTGGTGAACAAGAAGTATTTTGTAGCAGAAGGAAAAAAGAGAACAGACATTTGTTCTGCAGTCCTGATGCAACCTGAGGACCATCAGACTGATTAGACTGTTATGCGAATAACTCTGAGAAACAGAAAGACTACTGTAATTTTGAGTTGCCTGTCTTCAGAAGTAATGACTTTGTCTGATAGGTAAGAAGTAAACTGTGTGAAGAAACTTTTTTTTTTTTTTCTCCTACTGCGTATAGCAGAGAAAGGGTGTAGGAGATCCTTCAGATCAATGGATCTTCATCTGCACAGATAAATGGGCATCCTGGAAAGAAATAATGTATCTTAGAGAGACACAGAGTAGCCATCTCCAGAGGTGAGGAGGTGGATTTTAGAGTTATCATTGGCAGATCACAGTCATTTAAAACCTCCTCGGCAAATTCTATGTGGAAGAAAAGGCCTTATCAAGCAGTTATCTGAAAGCAATGGCTAGCAAGCTAGCAGCTTCTGCTCTTTCATATTAAGAGGTATCTCTCCAACTACTCTAAATAGTGAATGGATCTTAAAACTCCTCTTTCCTCTTTTTCACCACCCGAACTTACGTGTTTCTATCAACAACTTGAATACTTTTCTTATTGTCTTTGCATTCTCAGCCCTTGCATGATCAACTTGGGTACTAACAAAGATAAAAAATGTAGAACAAAATATCACTGAGTTAAAAGAACAGTAAGAGACACTTATCTGGAACGGAGACTCTTCTGGGGGAACTATCATGGCACAAGCACTCTTCCACTACTTGACCTCTAAGCATGGTCTTCTCTTTAGTGCCTATTTTTTCCCAAATAATGTCATTCTTCCTCCCCTCTGTAGCTTGGGAGCTTGTTCCCAAATCCTGAAAAGGGCACTAAATATTCACCATTAGGAACTTTCCTTGAAACACTGTTCACCTTGTTCTTCCATGTCTCAAGACATTTAGAAATACTGTATAAGCTTTAGCTGTTGAGTAATGTTGGACAATGTGAAATTGCTTCTGCTCTGAAGGTCCATGCTGTAACTGCAGTACAAGTAAAATGAGCGTTGCAATAAAGGCACAAATATTTAAATCTAACCTAAAGGGACTCCAGCATTACACCTAAGCTAAGGCAAAATGGAAACGTGCTATAGGACAGTGAGCAGATCTGTGGTCATGGAGCTCTGAATGAGCTCTAAAGCATTTTACAAGCAAAACTCCCTTTCTGACTGCTGTACAGAGAGTCCTTGCTGTAATCAAAGCTGGCACAGGATAAAATGAAACATTCAGTTTCCAGCACCCACTTGGGAAAAACATCCTCAATTGGACTTTCACAAAACATCTGAGATAACAGAAGGCAACTTTTTGAAGTATGATGCCAACGGTGTTCAAACGACATGAGAGCCTGAAAGCTCAGCCCAAGGTTGGGAGCTGATAATGCAGAACAAGGGGTTAGCATCACAGCAAGTTGCGGGGAAGGTGAAACAAGTGTGAGTGCTGTGGGTCAGATAGAAGCATGTCTGGATACTTATCAGAATTAATTTTTCATAGCAGCTTGCTTTTTAAGTCTTTACTGCAGATAAAGGCTAACGATGTCCTTAAATTATCTTTGGTCGTGTAAAAGGATGATGTGTTTTGCAAGCAGAAAGTTTTTTTTTTTCTTTTTCTCTCGCCTTTTCTTTTTCCCTACTGATAATAATGTCCTTTTATCTATATCACATTCAATGATAACTCCTCGAATATGCAAAATCAGGGAGCCTTGAGGCCGTATCAAACCCTGGTCAGCCTGAAAACGTGTATAATATATTTACCATGGTGCAGGTTGAGGATTCTCTTAGTTAAGTTGATTAAAGTGAATATTTCTGTATGAAACAATGTTTGTACCTGATAGCATATAACAGAAAAGTTAAGCATGTTATAGTGTAGCATCAAAATATTATAAAAGATCCTGGTATTGTCATTCTGTAGTGCAATGCAATGAAATCTGCTAAAGAATCCTGCATAAAAGCCTGTATCTAGTGTAGTAAAAATTGGGATGGGCTATGGCGTTATTTGCAGCTTCTTGAAATTTTAGTGTGACACTGTAAGTGTATGTAGAATACACATATTTGTAAATTCGTAGTGGAAAGAAGCTTAACGGTTGTGGGAGTAGCACTTAAATGAATCAAGGGATTTTAGAACAATTTTAATTCAAAATCCTTCCCAATCCATCCAGAGCAAGGTTGGGCTCTTTTGTACTTCTTGCATGTGTGGGGTATGTGTGCTCTGTCATCTGCATAAGACGGAAGGAGGACAGATGCACCTTTTTGTTAGTGAGATGCCAATTTAAGAATGGAAGGCAGAAACTGGTAACAGGAAGGCAGTAGCAGTAAGTAGTTATTTAGATGGGAATCATTGCTGTGCTCAGTTGACTGCACTGGGGAAACTGGAGGTCTGTTGGGGAACAAAGAAGTTCTAAGAAATGTACACTGATTATGAAAAACACTGATTTTTATTGCTTATCTTTGTTTTCCATCAGAGTGCCGGCGTTTGCATAATGCGTGGTTGTCATCTAGAAGTGAATGATAGGTGCAGGCAGATAACTTACAAACTCAGCCAGATGGAAGTGAGTGTGCCTTTTGTAAGTCAGATGGCAATGGTATACTGTAAGCCAATATCATGAAAGACAGTAAACTCCCACTCATAGGAACATTCCCTTCCTCTGGCACAAGCTGAAACCCATTACAGAAATGTATTCCTCCAAATGTCCTGTTGGTCGAGAAGTTAATCAGCTCATGGCCGGCCACATCTGGGAGATGATCTGAGCAATATATGAAACTGTCACTGAGGAAATTCAGTCCAAATACTTTATGGTGGTGAAGAAGGCTGAAGCTAGATTTTAATTAACAGGGAATAAAGAGGAAACTACTTCTCAAAATTATGTGTTTTAATAAGACAGACACAGGTATGAATGCATGGTTGTAGGGATGTAGTATTTCTCAAAACAGTTGGGGTCCAATGTTTGAAGAGTACATCAAGCACATGAAATAAAGTAGATAGATTGTTATCTCAATCCTGGATTATAGTAGAGGGAGCTTTAAATAGCAGTATGGCATTTAAGGAACAATGGAATGAATACTTCCCTCTTAAGGAGGAGTATGGGATGGTTACTCTTTTTTTTTTTTTTTTTTTTTTTAATTCTTCTACTAAACATGACAAATATATGAGAACATTTCCTCAGAAATAACTGAGAGGGAAGCAAGAATGGAATATGCCCTGTCAGTGTAATTCTTAGTATCTGACAGAGGAATGTGAGCAGAATGAGATTCACCCAGGAAAGCAGTACCGTTGTCTGCTAAGGAACAATCCTGTGAGGTCTGAATAACTTTCAACATGCGTAATTTGATTGGCATAAACTAAGCTTAGTAAACCATAGGAAAATGAACCACAACAGTGCAGGAAGAATACGTTTTGAAGAACAAGTAAGGAAATAGATTTATTTTTTTTAGGTTAAAATTTCACATGGGGGATCTAAATATTGTTTTATCCATGGAGACATTACTAATACCTTCTGTGTTCAGCATAGCAAATTCCGGATATGGTATGAGTATACTTAGTAACTGGTAATGAAGATGACAAAAGAGGCCTAGCATTGTTTTAAAAAACAGATATTAATATATAGGACATACCTGCATAGTAATTCAAGTCTAGGAACTCAATCCTTATCTGCTGTTATTTAAAGTATCAGTGTTGGAAACAAATTTAGTATGCTTGTCTTCACCACTGTCATATCTAGTTTGTTCATATGCAGCAAAGCCAAGTATTAGTGTTACTAACAGTTCAGATAATTTGACATAAAGTGTAACCCATGGTAGCTCAAGCATTCATTATCACATTTTTATTCCAAGAAACCTGCTTTTAATAATTGATGCAAAGTATGTGTTGCTGCCACAGTTCATTGTTTAATTACTTTTCTGATCAAACACATTAATGAAGGAAGACCTAATAAATCATGCAAGATCACAATGAAGTACTTAGTTAATATGTGTTGCATTGATTAAAGGTAATATAAAACCACAGCAATCTTGAAACATTGGTTATATGTGACCATGTACAATTACAAGGTCACCTTCAAACAAATTTCTTGGGAAAAAAAAAAAAAGAAAAAAAAAAAAGGAGTGGCATGGCATTCTCTTAAAAATGAGTGCCTGAGACATTTTCTGACTTGCTCTGAGTTCCAGGCCTGGAACTGTGATCAATTAAAGGTATTTTAAAGTCCCAGTGAAAGCTGGATCTGCACGGTTTGGCAGAGGTGCTGCAGGATGCTCCATTGTGGTTGGTGTGGGGTGGTGGGATGGGGACTCCACAGGGCACGATGTAGTGACATCCCTCTCAGTAGTCAGGAGCTTTGTGGTGAGAGTTGTTGTCCATTTTGATGATGGCAGATGATATACTTCTTCCTTCTCCCAGAGAACATATTGTGAAACATCATTTTACAACCTTCTATTAGGAAGGCAAAGGGTAAAATGAAGGTGAGCAAGAATGGCATAATAGCAATATAAGGGAATGAAAGGAAAAAAGAAAATATGGGCAAGTGGTAAAAAATGAAGTTACCAACACTTAGGTATGTGTTGTTCAGTGTTAGAAGGTATGTGGCTGCGGTTGTGGGTGACATGTGAAGTAAGATACCAAGACCTTTTGAGTATAGAGAGGCATACTGAGATTTTCATTTTAATTTAGCTGCAATTTTTATAGGCCACTCAAAACTTACATTTCTTCTGGTGCTGTGCCCTCCCCTTATGCTCTGCAGTGACCGACAGTACTTCACAAAATCCTCTCAACCCTTCCCCTCATGCCACAAGGTACAAAGCTTATGGCAATGGGCTCAGAAGTGGTCCCTGGTGCAGAGGGTTGCCTTGCTGCTGCTGCTGCAGTTTTCCCAGTTAACTTGTCTCTACATCGAAGGAAGGTTTCTGGGACCAGTTCTTTCCCAATTAGCTCTGGGCATTTCAGGGTACATAATGCTCAGATGATCCGCCCAGTTTGCAAGCACTTGAAGCCCTGGAAGAACCAGATAGGCATTTCCAGCAAGTGGATATGAAGCACCTGAGTTGCTCCAATGCTTTTCAAAATCCCACTGGGCTCTGATTGCATCTTTAGGTGCTGAAATATTCTGAAAAATTTTGCCCTGCCCAGCTTTCTCCATGTCCCACTTATGGCATGTGTTACAGCAAGGTCTTTCTCAGCCCACCCTCACCAGCAAGACAAGTGTTTGTCTTGACTTGTCTTTGCAGTTTGTCCCTAAGGGCTTACCTCCTGAAGCAGGTGCTTGCTTTTCCTTTCCTTGTACAGCCTCAGAGGAGAATCCCCCACAAACTATGATTAATGCATACACAACCACCTTCCTCTCAGAAAACGGTTTCTTTTGATTTCGAGGCGAACCACAGCAAAAGGATGGAACAAGTTGTTCACCTGCCAGAGGAACTGAGGGAGCTGACCTGTTTTCCCTCAGACTCAGCTGTAACTGTGAAGGAGAGAGAGGCACTGAGAATACGAGTTCGGTTGGCTGAGCCTTCACAAGCACTTAATTCATGTGATGCAAACTTCACTACCTTCCAGCTAAGAGAAAAGTAAGGTTAATGTTTTCTTTCTGCAGAACACCTTCCTACATGTCCTAGAGGAATCTCTCTGCAGTAGCTCCTTTTAAGCTGATTTCCCATGAGAAGAAACCGATTGTTTACAAGAGTCTTGGAAGAGGCAAGAAACCCAAATTAGATTTAGGATCCTGTTGCTGGACTATCTCCAAAAGGGGAAGCTCATTGTCATTATCAAATATAAGATAAATTGAGATGCTTAAAAATACTCATGGGTGGTAGAGGAAACTCAGGAAAATAGTGAGGAAAACAGAATGGATGTAATTGATTGGGTATATTCTAATGAGGCAGGACACAAGAGCTCCAATGATCTTTTGATTGACAAGGATGACAAACTTTCTCCTTTGAAAAGTGAAAAAGAAAACATGCAGCCCAACAACATTATGAAACCAAAGGGCAAAAAAAAACAAAACAAAAAAAAACAAAAACAGGGCATGCTGGAAAGGAAATTGAAGCAATCCATAAGCAGACCATTTTTAGAATCATGTTGAAATTTATATTTATTAATTTTGGTAGAATTTTCTTTTAGAAAATATCTTGTAATTAAATCGGAATTGGCTTGGAAATAGTGGCAGACTGGTCTTCTGACTGCCAGGTGAGTCAGCTCCTCTGTGCTCTCATCTTCTTATAACTACTAGGGACCTCTCCATTGCAAATGTTATTGAAAATGGGTTTGGGAAATCATTTTCTAGCTTTGTGTTGTCATTGCAGGTTGAGTCATTGTTTAGATTTAATGGAGGTAACAGACGTCATATTCCTCAGAAGGGAACAGAGAGACAAAGAGCAATAATGATATGCAGAAATAGGATGAAGGAGTTTTTGCTGTAGGTTATTTTAGCAATGACTTTGGGTTAAGTAACAAAAATTGAACCAAGTAAAACTACATCAGTTAAAGTCTGCATTGTGTAATCCCAGACTATGTAGAATGGGAATAACAAATATCTGTATATGTTCATACACAGCATTCTGAGGGTAATCTCTCTTCTTACCATGTTAAGTTAAAGAGTCCTGAGATATTTTGTGCCTGTTATCCTCTGTTCATGAAGCTGAAGGCTGAAAAACAAGTCCAGGAGAGGGCTTCTCTGGATCTCTTTGGGGGATGAGTTTCAAATGAACCTTGCTCATTCTTCTGTTTATGGTAACTTCTGTACCTCAGTAGAATTCCCATCTATGATTTCCTTTTAGGTATTTGATCCCCCAAACCTCAGATGATGATGATTATGATGATAAGGATTTTCAGAAATGGTGAAATAATTTTAAATATGTTTCCTTTAAATAAGGAAAGTAATAACTGCAACTCAAGAAGAACAATTGATTCTGATTGATTAAGAATGTTAGGGCTTTTGGTCACATCCAAAAATAGACTTCGGAAAATAGCTTGGTTCCATCAAGAACATAAGTTTTTTTGTTTGTTTGTTCTTGTTTTGTTTTGTTTTGTTTTTCTTTCTTTCTACAACAAATCCTCTAATCTGAGGAGAAAGCTTTGAACCTCTACCTTTTTCTTCACAGCCACAAAAATGAGTGTATGGAAATGTTTCATGAGAAATGGTACAAAGAGACAGTTGTGCACGGAAAAAGTTTTCTACTGTTTTCACTAATTCTATTAATCTTTTCCCCAGCTTCATTAACCCAAAGGTTGTTTCCTGGTTGTTTCTGGTGCAAAGGTAAGAGAAGACACTCTTTCAAGGGTCTTTTTCCATTTCAATCACAAAAAAACAGATGCCAACTTGCTCCCTGATCAAGACGAAAAATCATAGGCTGTGTTAAACACAAGCAAACAAAAGAACTTACTAAAAGTATAAGTTCTGTACAAAAGATAAACATGGCCAGTGAGAGTGGGATCCATGTCACTTGTCTTCCAGTCCCTGCATGCCATGCCTGAAGAGGTGAAGGCTTTTGTAAGAGACATAAGTGCTCACCTACCTAAGGTGAAGGGAACAGCCTCCTGTGATACATCTCCCACAGGTCTCGAGGTCAGCTCTGTGAGAAATGGATGGAAAGGATGTTACTCTCTGAACAGGAGACAGTTACTCTCCTTGTATAACGGAAGATGACTATCCAAACACCCTGCCTTTCTTACACACCATGCAAATAAGAGTCCAAAGATTGCATGAACAGTCTTCCTAAAGACAGCGATCCCAGAACAGGCATGTTTCTTGTGTACAGGAGCCCCAGGTCAATTAGAAAAAATGATATATCATGGAATATGAGATCTATCACTGCTGCCAGATACCTGAGTTGTGATTTGGCTAATTGTTTTTTATTCTTCACCTATTTTAATAAACTTGGGAGTTACCGGTATAAAAGACACTTGTGCCATGTGACAGGTTACTAGAACATAAATGCTGATATCTGATGTACACTGCTTGGGTAAGAGACAATAGAGAACTCCTGCAAGTTGCAGCTATTTGTTCCTGTCTAACTGGAACAATAAAGAGCTGATACAATGCAGGCTTTTGAAATGATCTTTGAAAGTAAAAATAGTGCTGCAACATGTGTGTTGCTTTAGGCACCTCAAGAACAGTGAATATAAAACACCATGCGATCATTATAAGCAGCAATTGGACAAATTAATTTAGTATGCTGTAAGGCTAATACATGTGAGCCAGATGCCCATAGGGTGAGAGAAACTGGAGGAGGTCAAACTTCCTTTTCAGTGACACTCCCTCCAATTCCTGCACAAGGCTTCAAAGACTACTATATCTAAGGCTTGTTCAAGCCCTTGCTCAGTTTTCTGAAAGCTGAGTGACATGTAGCTGTTCACAGAAGAGATCAGGCAGGGTTTTACAGTCACACTGACAGCTAGGGGTGTGTTTGGGTGCATGGGGGGCCCTAAGGGCAGAGTAAATAGAGCTGCCTACTATGATGAGAAAAACGAGGTTGCAGTGTTGCTGTCTTAAATGCAAGAGTGAAATCCCTGAGCAATTGATAGCACAATACTTCTTGCATTACCGTGTTTCAAGCAAGGCAAGCCTGTGCTTTGCATAAAGTGATACTGTTGTGAATAGCAAAAGGGGTAAACCAGAAACCAGCCACACATGAAGGCAAAGTTGATTATTTTGAAGCAACCTTTAGAATTTCAAATTCAGCGAGCAGTGAGGATCCCTTTTGAGTGAGATTCTTTAATCAATAAATGCAGATCATCTCATGTTCAGCTGTTCTGACCTGATTCATGTAAATGGGTTTATCAAGGCATAGACTTAAAGATCAAGTATTGTGTTTGTTAGGATGTTGTGCTTTTACCTGGAATGATAATACTGAACACCAATTCACCATCTTTTTCCTAATACAAAAATCATGTTAGTAGAATGAGTATAGTGAAAAACCTTTACAAGTTATTAGTGTTCCATCATAGTATGAACAAACCCACATGAAATATACAAAACTTGCCAGATCTTAAAAACTAATTTATAGTACCACAGCACTGATGAATACTCATCACATAAGCAAGTATACCTCTCCCCAGCACAGCCAGTTAGGAATAAACATTATACAGACACCTGTGATGAATATTTATGGGATTAAATGTGCTGGCTGAATTTTACTTTGGATAGAAAAAACAACATTAGAAGAATTCGACCAAAGAGAAACAATTATACCCTGTTATTGCTAAATGAAAAGCCTTGGATAAGAGTTTTCCACACAAGCAGGCACAGACACATACACACTCACAAGGCACACACACACATATGTACATAGTGTTGATGTTATAGTATCACCAAAATGCTATGTATGGTATAGCATCATTGAAAACCATTGGGATAAATCATAGAATATCGTGAGTTGGAAGGGACCCACAAGAATCATCGAGTCCAGCTCCTGGCTCCACACAGGACCACACAAAAATCAGACCCTATGTCTGAGAGCGTTGTCCAAACGCTCCTTGAACTCTGGCAAGCTTGGTGCCGTGACCACTGCCGTGGGGAACCTGTTCCAGTGCCTGATCCCCCTCTTGGTGAAGAACCTTTTCCTGATACCGTCAGAACTTCTGTTGCAGTTTCATGCTATTCCCTTGGGTCCTAATGTTTATGTTTACCTTCTGTTTCAACAAGACTGAAATCTTACGTTTTGATGACATCAGAAGGTTAGTATCTGACCAGTGCGGTGCACGAGAGTGCACATTTAGTGGACTACACATTAGGGCTGTGGTGATACCCTCACTGACCAAGCAGAGACTGATCTGAGCTCTCTGAGGACCTCTCCACTGCTGCTTGACAAGAAAAGTGTGCTACAGATGCTGGATCATCCTCACCAGGAATTTCACCAGGAATCTGCTGTCTTAGTTTAGCATTCAGTATGTCGAACACTGGGGACCATGATCTACATTGTTAAAAGAGGTTATCAGAACAAATTGCTTCAGTTGTATTAGAAAACATTTAGGACTGTGTATTAGAAAACATTTAGGGCTATTTTGCTGGTTATATTGTCATATCAGGTCTTTCTTCTATTTCAAGACTTATTTTGCAGTTCCAACAAGCATTCTCTTAGAAATGGACTTTCATCAGAAATCAGACTTCTTACAGCAGTGTGAGGGTTTAGATAATTTTTCCTAGAGAAAAGGTTACTTCAACACAGAATGATTACTTGGACTGTGGTAAAGCCTACCTCCCATGACGCACACTGTCCTTATTTCTTTCTATTCTCCTCCCCATTTGTATACATAGGCATGTAGCATTTAACTCAACACTCCTTCAAAGAAGTCTTTAAAATCAGCAATCAGATTTAATTTCACTGAAGAGAGCAGTGTCTATTTGTATAAACAGAGATTCTGCCCTATGAGAGTTACTCTCTGAACTAACTTGTCTCAAATTTTATATAAAATTCTGAAATTAAAAATGAAAATAATGTTCTGGTTCTGTAATCATTGTGGTGGATGAAATCCATCTTGTTCACACTCTAAAATACACAATTGAGTACTTCATTAATAAATCTGGTAGATTTTGTCAAGATTAGGTTTATGACAGTGTAAATAGCCACAAGTTTAAAAAAAAAAAAAACACAAAAAAAAAACCATATTCCCATCAAAGCTAATTCAAAAAAAAAAAAAAGAAAAAAAGCCTGCAGGTTTATTTCTTTTTAAATAGGTGCGAGTACTTAACTGTAGACTGACATTTCTAATAAGGGTCATGGCTGGAAGTTTCCTGAATAACGCTTCGAATTATACTGCCAACAGCAAATTTAAATGTTGTTTGCATATGGCACATTAACATTTGTTTGCTCTTTGTTCCATTCTTGAATCACACTGCAGATACTATGGCAAGCTGCCATGCCATAGGAAATAAATGTCATGGGCAACCAACTCATGCCATGTCATGCTAAGATATCTTTAGGACAATTTGCAATAAAGCTTAAAATCATTTAAAAGTTACTCTGAATGCCTTTATTTGTGCTTTGGTATATGACAGCACACAGAGGCATGACAAGGTTTTCAATGGCATTTCTTTTTCTGGCAGATCATTGTAGATAGATCTTTTACCATTTAATGCTGAAATTCTTAAACTAATACCCTTCTGCTTTCACCATATTTGTCAAATAGCATCAGCTCTTACTCTGTTAGCTGGTGACCAGGCAGTTATCCAGGTAATCTGAAAAGATGAAAGGATGAATCATTTGGTCTGTTTGCCTGTTCTTGCTTAGTCTTGGGGAAGAGACAACGTGGTCCCTGCTGTCACTTGTAGCCATTTAGGGTGTAGAGCAGAGCCAGTGGGCAGTACAGAATGCAAATAGCTCAGCCCATGTAGAAAAAGGCATGTGCAAACACCACTTCCCCAGTCTAATAGCCCAGGGAAGGTTGCATTAACTGGGCACTAATTTATGCAAAAGTTGGTGTGTTATTTCCAGACCCAAGCCAGAAATATGGATGGATCCACATTATAGGCTTCACAGACCAGGTTTTTGGACTCTCTTTCTCAGTAGCCCCTCTGCAGTGTGCTTTGCCATCGCTTTCAAGCTGATGCCTAACAGCTGGTTGCTGCCTCTGGTCCCAGAAGTTGCTCTGCCAATGAGAGATTTGGAGGATCTCAGGAAAAAAAAAAAAAAAAAAAAAAAAGCTTGGTTTAAATTCAGAGAAATTGGTGGGAAAATGTTGCAGTGATTCCTCAGCATCAAGAGATTTTCCAGGCTATATGAGACTTCAGTAAATGAGTTTTGTCTAGTATCTGTAGTATCTGTCTGTTCTGCACTACCTGGTATGTAATACTGGAAAACTAAGAGGATATGAATGACCAAGAGTCAACCTTAGACTTATCAGTTGAAGAACTCAATTAATTAGGAAACCAGTGAGGCTCTGGAGCAGCCTTGCAGGTGAGACATGGGGGTACACAACATAGACTGTGGATGTTTACTGTGTTTAGTACTTATATTCTGAATTATCTTAAAGACCATGTGGCCAGGCAGAAGAATGTAAGGCTGCTTAGTTGTCCCATGCTGGCTGGCACAGCCTGGTTAAAAGGTGAAGTTGATGGGAGAAAAAGGAGAGTCCCTCTCCTTGAGAACTGCTGGGCTGATTTGGCTGGAAGAAGCTTTCAGAGCCTAGATGTGGCAAGTAGGGTGGGGGAAGGAGGCAGAGCTGACAGTAAAGCTGTGGCATGGATACTGACTGTAAGAAAGAGGCACCATGGCTGGTTTCTGCAGGGAACAGACCCATGGACAGGCCTCAAAGATGGTGGAAGAAAGAGATTTGGAAGTCAGAGAAGCCACAAAATGTTACTGCTTGGCTTGTTTTCAAAATGAAATTTCTGTGAATTTTCTGCTTTGAAGAGGTACCTGGTCATAATTATTTGTGGACCTTGCATGCCCTGTGGTATGCTTTTTTTGAGAAGGAAGCAGTTCTTCTACTCCAGGGCTCCAGCCCTTTCAGCATCAGAGGAAGAAAAGCCCACACTTGTTTTAAAATGGAGACAGATTATTTTAATGAAAGACCCATAAAATTTAGTTTCTGCATTCTGGCAGCAGCTGGACTTCATGATCTTGGGGTTACATCCACAGTGGGGTATGGTATTCATTAAGTAAGGCTGTAGGTTAGTGGACCCCAATCCTATTGAATTGTCAGCACATTCTCTGGTACAGTTTTTGTGGTCAATAAGCACTCTTCATGTAAGGCCAACAGTGCTTAGGGAACAGCATGGGCCGTAGACTATTCTTAACAGGCGATACGGATAAGGCTGGTGTTTTTTGGGGGTTGGTGGTGGTGGTGTGGGGGTAAATTAGAAAGCTTAGCTGCAAGATGTTCTGCAACTCAGCCAGGGATGGTCCATGGTCCATTTTGTTGGCTGGGGCAGACATGCACTGCTAGTGCTGCTTAACAGACAAGCATATAGTTCGGAGAAGTGTAAGCCAGAGCACTTAACTATACATTGTGGAGGCAGTATTGTTTCATAGGAATTTGCAGGTAACAAGTAAAATGTACAGGTGGCTATTTTTTCCTTTATACAGTAGATGTGAAATTCTAGACCACTGATGAGAAAGGGGTAAAATTGACTTCTGCAACTAAGGGTTTATCCTAAGATTGTGTAATCTTAAAGGTTTTTTCCCTGCACGGATAGTTTCAGTAGTTTCCTAGCTTTGCTCTCCTGCTCAGGCCTGCTGACCTGTATTTCATGCTTGACTTTCTTAAGCATTTGCTTTCTTCCTGTGAACAATTTTTCTTGTCCTGAGAATAGGAAAGGAAATTTGCTGTTCGATTGTGTAGAGATGGGTAAGTTTTAAACAAAGCAACTAGAAAGAGGAAAGACATTTCTAGAAGTCACAGGGAAGGTGACTTGTTTCTCTGTAGGCAGATTCACAAAATTTCAGTGTGCTTTATACTGTAACCTGTTGTACAGCATATCGTGCCCTTGATGATGACTTGCTGGTTTGAGGTGTGATTATGTGTGATCTTCTCTTGTTCTTTGGCTGCACTGTAGAGAAATATTTCTACTAGTGTGGCACTTCTTCAGATGGTTTACAGACTACATTTCAGCCCTACAAAGAGAAAACATTAATGTCCTGCTTTGTATGAAGTCTGTGGCACCACACTGTGAGCATCCACCAGCTGGAGGAAGATGATTTTTTTCCACTCTGCCTCATGAACTATATCATATTTGTGCAGGGATATCACCACAAGAAAAAGAGGCAGAACATCTCATTCCACCACAACTGCTCTCTCACTCCCCCCTCCACAAATGGCAAGGGGGAGAAAATACAATGAAAAAAGCTCATGGGTTGAGATAAGGACAGGGAGATTACTCAACAATTATTGTCACGGGCAAAACAGACTCAGTGTAGGGAGATTAATAAAATTTATTACCTATTACTAACAAGCTGGAGCAGTGAGAAACAACAACATAAAACCCTAAAAACGCCTTCTCCCCATCCACCCTTTTCCACCTCCTCACCCCGAGTGGTGCAGCAGAAGGGGGAATGGGGGCTATGGTCACTTCCTAACGCTTCATCTCTGCCGCTCCCTCACGGTCACTCTGCCCCTGCTCCCCGTGGGGTCCCTCCCACGGGATGCCGTCCTGCCCGAACTGAGCCTGCGGGGGCTGCCCACAGGCAGCAGCTCTTCAAGCACTGCTCCCACACGGCTCCGTACCACGGGGTCCATCCCCCAGGAGCAAACTGCTCCAGCACGGGTCCCCCACGGGCGGCAGCTCCCCCCAGACCCCTGCTCCTGCGTGGGCTCCTCTCCACGGGCTGCAGCTCCGGCCCGGGGCCTGCTCCTGCGGGGGCTCTCCATGGGCCGCAGCCTCCTCCAGGCCACATCCACCTGCTCCACCGGGGGCTCCTCCACGGGCTGCAGCGTGGAGATCTGCTCCGTGTGGGACCCATGGGCTGCAGGGGGACAGCCTGCTCCACCAGGGGCCTCTCCACAGCCCGCAGGGGAACTGCTGCTGCGTGCCTGGAGCACCTCCTGCCCTCCTGCTGCACTGACCTGGGGGGCTGCAGGGCCGCTTCTCTCTCCTTGCTGTTGCCCAGAAGGTTTTTTTTTTTTTTTTTTTTTTTTTTTCCCTTTATTAAATATGCTTTCACAAACAACATTGCTAATTGGCTTGGCTCTCGCCAGCATTGGGTCCCTTTGGAGCCGTCTGAAACTGGCCCTTATCTAACATGGGGCAACTTCTGGATTCTTCTCACAGAGGCCACCCTTGCTACCAAAACCTTGCCACATAAACCCAATACACTCATTAAGGCCCCTCTGGGTTCACCAACAACATAAGGAGAGGTAGCACAAGATGGTGTTTTGGGGGCTTGGTCCATATAGATATCTTGATGTTTGAACTGGCTGATGGTGAATGGAAAACTCCTGAAGCTGCCATTGGGTGCTACCGTGATATAATAGAGATATCTGGATTCAGCTGCTGCTGCAGGACAAATTTCACCAATATTCAAATTTAGGAGATCAGGAAAACTAGTGAAATTATTTGTAAAGAAGAATTTTTGCAGGACTATGTTAATAGCTGAAAGGGGAAAAACATGAAGAGAGACTATCAAAGAGAGGCTACAAAGGTCAGGATAGAGGGTAGTTTGTGTTAATGGATCCTTCTTTCTTCTCATTGAGTAAACCCTAAGAGTTGAGCTTCCCAAGTCCACCTTGTTTCTGACTGCTGCTGCTGCTTGCATCTACAGCCATCACATAACGTATTATTAGTAACTGAGTTTAAAGTGATTTGTTGAAACCTTTCACAAATGTTTTTCCAAGTTAGTTCTTGAATTTTGAATTATGTTTCGTTTTATTTTGCATTAAATTGCAATGCTTGTTCTAGTGTATGTATGATATTTTGCTGTGAATGAGTGCATGTATTGTCCATGTGTTCTTAATTCAGGCAGACGCAACTAGAAGACCTATCTGTTTGTTGTTGTTGTTTATTATTATTATTTGTTTTTCTGTTGTTGTTGTTATTTTAAGTTAATTGCGAGTAAATGACTTCCCTGCAGGGTGGGATCAGCTTAAAGTACCTGGACATGATGAGACAATCTGAATGATTTCTGCTTTGATTTCAATGACAGAGATATTTTTAGTAGTAGAGATACTTTTAGAAAAAAAAATTAAAAAAAAGGAAAAAAAAAAAAGATTAGCACAGCCTCTACTCTTACAACCCTGAAAACATTAGAACTGTGGTTTGAAAATAGGAATATAATTAAAGCATGTGCAATTTCATCAGTTTCTCGGTTAGCCAGAGCAAAGGCTAACAGCCAAGCCATTTGCCAGACCATCTGTCTTTTTACAGTTTAAGAAAATCTCAGTACTTGTCATACTCGATACTTAGATGAGACTGTTGCTTTTCAGTTCTCTAAAATGTGTAAACTTTTTATTTAAAAAAATGGTCATTGAGTTCATCTAATAGTGGTAAAGTAGGACAGAAAATGCAGTAACTCACAGGCTTTTGATGCCTAAAGGTGCTGGATGGAACTGTATACCTCCAGTGCAGAACAGTGCAAGCTAGTGCACTTCAGCTAGTGTCACCCCGCGAGGTTCAGCCAAGCTACATACCTGTGTGATGCTGCTCATACATAGCTGTGTTAGATTGAAACTTTTGGACAACCTTTTTTACCACCAGCCTGTCTGCTGCTGGGGACTCACATGGCTAGATTCAAGTTACAGTGACTTTTACTATTTTCTAGACATTTCCACCAAGAGCAGGATCACCTTGTGACAAGTACTGTGCCTGTGAAAGAGGGTCTATCCCAACTAACTGAAAATCTAAAAAAAAATACAAACAAACAAACAAAAGAAACTTTATGACAATCCAAAGCATGTTAGAGGAAAATACATAAAAGGAATAAAAGCTTTCTGTCCCTGATCTAAATACACTCAATCAGGTCCTCAGGCCTGCTTGCTATGGGGTCTCATCTCATCAGAGAGGCTGTGTATTGTCTGCTTTTCCTGTCTTTCCTTCATCCCTGGGTACCAATGGCCTTCTTCCCCTGGTGTGCCAGCACCACACCTCCCAGGGACAGGGCATCCCTCTTCTCTCACCGTGGCAGGATTTTGGTCTTCTTAGGATATAAACCCTGCAATCCAGTGCTGTGGAACATCACTTAAGGTAGAGCACATCTCAGATCATTTTAAACAATCAGTTGTTGACTCTTTTTGTTTGTGTGTATGTGTGTGTGTGTGTGTGTGTGCATGTGTGTGTCTGATGCAACTTTACAGCCCATCTTAGGAACCAGTATTTAAAAGCACTTGTGGCATGTTGGGCAGAAATTCAGGGCCAAATATCAGTGATTGATGAAGAGAGTGGTTCTGGAATAATTTAATGAATGTAATAGCAGTAGATGAAGTTTTGGCACTGTATGGGAGGGAAGGGGGAAGCAGTCACCACACAAGGGGAATTCAGAGGCTGCAAGAGGTTAGGTATTAGACAGTCAGCAGGCAACTGCTCATTAAGTAAAATTTCACTCTCATGTTAGGGAGCAGGTTCTGTTAACAGGGCTGAGTCAAAAAATTAAGTCCAAAGGCAGAGCAGTTCCACATCTCTGTACAAAAGCCATCCCAAATGCTTCCAAGAGTCTCCGTGAAACTGCAGCACAGGGATGTTAAAAATAAAGGAATAATCTCCCCTGTTGTATGTGCACTGTAGTGAAAACAGATGGTGGTGTACCAGTTTATGAGGATTATAAAGTAGCAATTAAACTTTTCTCCGACATGGATCAATGCCTCCTTCACCCAGTGTGTCGCAGGAGGGCCGGGGCTCACCGAGCTCTGTACGAGCTTACCAGAAGGTGGTGTTGGCCGGTCACCCTGCCTTGCCATCAGTTATTAAAAAGATTACTCCAGTGTAACTTGTTGCCTTGGGATGCAGGAGTGTAGCAGTGTATTTTTTTTTTTTCCAAATCGCTGTAGAACAGATGCTGCATGGTATTGTTTGGATGGCATTCTGGCGACTGGAGAGACAGAGCAGTACTTGAAACTTGGAAACCATATTAAGCTGATTGTCCACCTTTGTATTAAGAGTGAGAAAAACAAACAAAACACAAGTGTTTGCAGGTAATTATAAAATAGTTCAAGGGAAGAGTTGATGCTGTTGGAATTCAGCTGCTTAAATTAGAAATACAAATGATAGATCTAGCACAAGCTGGGAACTCTCTTGACATTGCTATAACGCTAGGGACAAGTCATTTCGTGCTTCCTTGCT
Source organism: Anser cygnoides (assembly GCF_040182565.1). NCBI lineage: Eukaryota > Metazoa > Chordata > Aves > Anseriformes > Anatidae > Anser > Anser cygnoides. The sequence goes on along the minus strand of NC_089873.1, from coordinate 131,293,323 downwards.
CTTGCAAATCGTGTGAGCAAATTGTTACTGAAAGGTAAGATATTGGGGTAGTCATGTGAATGCCAAAAGGCATTTATTTGTAGTTAATTTATAGCAAAACATTTCTTTTCTTACCTCTCTTCATTCTATTCTCTTTTAATATGAACCCAGATGAAAGGTCTTGATAATGAAAATTGGAGTTTGTTTTTGGCGGTAGTTAAACTGTACAAGGGGATTTGGATTTTTTTTTTTTCCTCAGTAGAAATCTCAAATTCACTGATAGGATGTTATGTAGACTGTGCTTGAACTGGGCATCTTTCCCACAAGAACAAAATATGTTCCTTAGAGAGTAGTGGAAAGTAGAAGAAAATGATTCTGAAGGTAAGTGGAGAAAACCCATGAGACAACAGAGGCCAGTGGTCTGTAAATTGACATTTAAAAAAATTTTTTGGGGGGGAGTGACATGTCTATGTAGAGCTCACACTAATAAATTTCAGCTGCAGAACTGATTTTTTTTCTATTAGTGGCACAAAGAGATGTTTTCATTATTAATTAGCAAAATCATGACATGATTTGGACAACAAGCAATAGATTATTCAGTAAGACCTCAGTAGAAATAATAAGAAATTACCACAAAAAAATAAAATTTATAAATCCATTGAAATCCACTATTTTTTTTTTTAATGAAATGGTTAACGTGCCATCCGTAATTGTACCCTCTTAAGTATGAGGTTTTTTTAATAAACTTTTTCCTCTATGTGTGAAACTTTCATAATTAAAAAAACTAAGGAGGCCTGTGGTGTTTATAATCTTTTCTAGCTTGTTGTTCAATTTCAATTATTGTGTATTTAATTTTATAAATTAACAAACTTATAATCAAATGTTTATTTACTACAAACAAGCAATCAAACAATAACCAAAAAAAAACACAAAAAACAAAAAACACATGCCTCAGTCTTTCTTGATCTCACATATTGAAAAGATAATTTGAATTCTGAAACCATATTAGTAGAAATATTATTTTTCCATTTTCTGCTTGGTATGAACTTTGTAGGAGCAGGTGACTAACAAACAGATATTGACTGCTTATGAAAAAACATATAAAGATCTAATGAGATATAAACAACAACAACAACAAAAAACCCTAAAACTGAAAAGGAATCAAGAAAAATCTGTTTTCCTATATATACATATATATATATACAGATTTTTACAGTTTACCTGCAGTTTACTTAGTAGAATATATATATGATACATTATACATTATACATTATACATTATACATTATACATTATACATTATATATTATATATTATATAATATATATTATATATTATATATTATATATTATATATTATATATTATATTATATATTATATATTATATAATATATTATATAATATATAATATATAAATATTATATTATATTAAATATATAACATTATATAAATATATAATATATAATAAATATATAATATATAAACTATATTATATATATATATATACACATATACTTCTACTAAGTAAACTGCAGGTAAGAAACATGCAGAACTTTGTCAGTTTTAATCCACCTTATCAGGGCTGACCTTTGCATCTACCCTATCAAAATTTTCCACTGGAATTGAAAATTTGGAAAAAGAAGACCAGTTCTACTTTGGACTTTTTCTTCCTCGACATATGCTCTTCTTGTACCCTGTATTTTCTTTCTTGGTTCCTCCTCGTAAGGGCCCTCTGGCAGCAGCCTCTTTTGGAGCCTGGTTTTGGTGCTCTTTCTCACCTCCAGAAGGCTTTGAAGAAACAACAGCATGGAGCTGCCCACTCTACGCAACCTCAGTGTTTCTTTTGCACAGTGCCTCATTTCCTTGAGTTTGAAGGTTTGACTGGTAGCTGTTTAAGGACATACGAAAAGTTATGATTACAAAACCAAAACCAGACAACAACAACAACAAAAAGAAAGCAGTTATACAGAAATATCTTCAATTAAGTTAGTTTTATTTGGCCATCCCCCCCTCAGCATTATTGTTGTTACCCAAGCTCAGTGTTACTTTGAATAATTCTGTCCTGTTTCAGAAGTCTGTTGTACTTGTTTTCAGACAACTTAGAGAATGTCGTTATTCTGTGCATTTCTTTCTGAAACACACCTCCAGTTTTGCAGAGAAACATCTATCCCTGAGTCACATCTTTCAAAAACATGAACAAACACTGTTTCATCTCCCTGGCTCACAAGTACTGCACAGCGAGCAGATATTACCACAGTCACATTAAAAGTAATTGCAAGCAGTGATGCAGACAATTATTTCTGACTGACCAAGTTGTTGATCTTTTCAGTTCAAGAAAACAATGTGAAGATCTTCTGCCCTTTTTCCCTATCCTGTCCTGTTTAATTGACAGGCCAGCATTACTTACAATGTACTGCAGATTACAGTCTCCTGTCAGAAGATGTTTTGAATTCAGAACATGGTCTTTGCTGCTAAGGTTAATTAACACTTCTTTTTTGCTGATACCAGTAACAGAAATGTGAAGGAAAAAAAAATGGCATAAGTGGAAATCTGCCAATTATAGTCTGCAAACATGAGTTCAGATATTGTTTGGTGACAGTAATAAGACAAACAAGTTTATCATCTCTATTTTATAGAAAACATTTTTCCACATTTCATGTCAGTATCTGTAAAGCATAAATTTTATCATTTTTGTCGTCTTCCAATTTTCTTTTTTCTTTTTTTTTTTTTTGTAAAGCAGTCTTATTCACCTTTTGAAGTATCCTCAATTTATAATTATTTCCCCATTTATTTCTGTCGTATCTGAGCTTCCCCGGCACTGAGGTCAAACTGACAGGCCTATAGTTCCCCGGGTCTGCCCTCCGGCCCTTCTTATAGATGGGCGTCACATTGGCTAGCCGCCAGTCAACCGGGACCTCCCCCGATAGCCAGGACTGCCGATAAATGATGGAAAGCGGCTCGGCCAGCTCCTCCGCCAGTTCGCTCAGTACCCTTGGGTGGATCCCATCCGGCCCCATCGACTTGCGCACATCCAAGCTCCGTAGCAGGTCGCCAACCATTTCCTCATGGATAGCGAAGGCCACATCCTGCTCCCCATCCCCTTCCACCAGCTCAGGGCACTGGGTGTCCGGAGAACAATCGGTATTGCCGCTAAAGACTGAGGCAAAGGCGGCATTAAGCACCTCAGCCTTTTCCTCATCCTTAGTAACTAGGTTTCCCCTCGCATCCAGTAAAGGTTTTTCCTTCCAAACTGAATTGCTCTAGTTTTCTAATTTTATGCTTATCCAATGCACAAGTCATTACAAAATCCTTCCTCCTCTCTTTACCTACATAAGGTCTAACATGGCTGTACGACCAGGTTTCTAAGTGAAAAGTCAAGATAACTTTGTGTCAGTGAGATGTTCAACAAACACTTGTTTAGGTGCAGCCCTAGAATGTGGGAGCACTATCAAAGGGCACCCTCACAGTAACCACATTACTCATGATTCACTGAGGACTTCTGGCAGATTGTGAGAACATCATGCTAATGTAAGTTCAGTTAAAATTTACATGCAGTTCAAAACAAAAACAAAAACAAAAACACCACAAACAAACAAAAAAAAACACAGGGAAATATATTACTGGAAAAGAGGAAAATGACAAGAAATGGAAGTCATGTGTCAGTGGGAGGAACGGGGACTGAAAATCAAGATGGTGTTTGTAGAAGCTGTAGAAAACCAACACCTTTCCTTCAGTATGAACCTTAGACTAATATAATTAAGGATGCTGGCAAGACTTCTCTGTTTAATTATTTAATTGTCATCCCAGACAGACCTTAACTTATTTTTTTTTTCTTCCAGTATATCCCAGATATACCTTACTTGTACAATCCAGATTGTAGGAGAAAAATAGTGATTTCATTTAGGGCTTAATGCTCTCTCTGGCACAGGAAGTGGGGAACTATCTGCTTCTTTAATGCATAGAGTGAACACTTTTTTTTTTTTTTTTAACTAGACATAACTACAGAGTCAAAATGGGATCTACTATAACAGGGTATGATAGGTTAATTGGACCATTATTGTAGGATGATACAATGCAATTATCACTTCTGATTTTGATATAATGTGGAAGTGTAGGTTCACTGTATATTACAACCTATTGTAAAATCTCATGACTGGTATGAAATTAACCATGTTCAACATAGTAATTAGGAAAAAAATTCTTAGTAGCACTAGTGTTGGCACATCTCCAGTTCCTTAAAAATATGAAGACTGTTCTTCATAAATTCACTATTCTGCAAATTAAAAATAAGTACATTCAAATTAATTCTGTCTCTTTGGGACTAAATTATAATTCTGCAAAAGGTACAATATTAATGGTAGACTACTTTGAAGACCTACTCGAATACACATAAAATTAGGAAACTAAATATTCAAGAATAACTTAGTGTGTTATTATTTTTATAAGGCAAGGGGAGCAATATCAGTTTAAACAAATCTGTATGCATTAAGAATATCATCAAAGACTCAAAGGGCAGGAAATATGATCCCTCTCCCAAAGACCAAGCAGAAAGTTTTCACCTTTATCATTCTTACCTGACATTTATCTTGACTACACCCAAATCTAAGCCATTATGCTTCTTTAGGTGAGAGGTAAGATAAAAAGCTTCAGTTCCTAGCCCAAGTAATCTTTAACACACAAAGATGTTATCCAGCTAGAAATAATTCTCATACAATTCATGCTGTCATTAGGAAGTTGAAAATCCCCATAGCCGAACATTTACTTTCCACAGTATTCCTATTATTTACATTACATAGATTTTTAAAAAGGAACTGGAAGACTAAGGAAATCATTTCAGTTGCTCCATGGCAGCTCTGCGTATTATTGTGCTCTTAAATTATAAAGTACAATTTAATTAACCTCATAGATCGGTGAAATTATTAGTCATAGTTTTGTCATTTTTGGTGCAGCTAAAACAAAACCTGTGTTATCTCGATTGGCTGTAATCACATTTAATACTTTGAACAGGGGAAACCAGGAGAGTGTTCCTGGAGTGCTTTCTGTCTGCTGTTTGCAGGTCTGAGCAATGTTTGAAACTCAGCAACATGGATCTTTCTTCAGCCATTCCTATTAATCAAGCAAACTATCCAGAAACTAGGAATTCCCCAGAATGTCAGCTGTTCTGTAAAAGAAATTGGTTATAAATATCTACTTGAAATGAGGCTGCAGGAGACAGAGGAGAGATTAAATGCATCTATAAACTTGTTACTAGAAAGCTGTAATGCTTCTGGGAAAAACAACTCACTGGTCACTGAAGGTGCTCCCTGGGGTTGTGGTCTTAAAACCTTCTGGTTTAAAGATGCAAACATTGTGAGATTTATTCAGAAAAACAATTACCCACGACTCCACTCATTTCAAACACTGGTTCTACAGGTTGTGTGATTCATACTAGCCTCTTGATAGCTCTCTGTTAAATTTTTTACTTGCATGTGGAGTAGTCTCCATTGCTGTTTCTCCAGACACACAAAACTGAAAATGCACTTACATAGACATGTGTAAGGATCGTGAAAGACGTTTGTCCTTTCAGTGTGAGGGGCAGTAAGTTTTGATCTATCAGGAATTCAGGATGAAAACAGGAGGAGGTATTATATTGATTATAGAAAAGAAAATACAGAGTAATTAAAAATAAAAAATATACTTAATAAAATACTTATACTTAATAAAATATACTTTAATATAATTAAAAATAAAAAATATAAAATTAAAAATAAAAATATACTTTCTATAAGGAAGTTTTTCTTGAAGTTGAATCTTCTTTGATGTAATTTAAGCCCATTATATTTTTCCCTACCCCAGACTGCATAAAGAAGAGTTTATTAGTATTTCTTTTTGCAGCTACCTTTTCTCTAGTTGAAGACAGCTACGCACCACCTTGGGCTCCTTTTCCCTAGACTAAGGAACATAAATTTCTTCAGTCTGCAGGACATCTAGACCTTTGATCATTCTTCATAGAATCATAGTATCACAGAATTATGGAATGATTTGGCTCGATCCAAACAGACTGGCCCAAAGATCATCTAGTTCAAACCCCCTGCCATAGGCAGGAAGATCTTTCACTAGACCAGGTTGCCCAAAGACACATCCAACCTGGCCTTGAACACCTCCAGAGATGAGGCATCCACAGCTTCTCTGGGCAACCTGTGCCAGAGCCTCACCACCCTCTGAGTGAAGAATTTCTTCCTTATATCTAAATCTACCCTCTTTTAGTTTAAAACCGTTACCCCTTGTCTTGTCACTACACTCCCTGACAGAAAGTCCCTCCCCAGCTTTCCTGTAGGCCACTGTAAGGTCTCTCTGGAGCCTTCTCTTCTCCAGGCTGAACAACCCCAACTCCCTCAGCCTGTCCTCATAGGAAATGATGATGCTCATGGCCCTCTGGGCTCACTCCAACAGATCCATGTCCCTCTTGTGCTGGTGGCCCCAGAGCTGAATACAGTACTCCAGGTGGGGTCTCACAAAGGCAGAGGAGAAGAGGAAAATCACCTCCCTCAACTTGCTGGTCATCCTTCTGTTGGTTCAGCCCAGGATACAATTGGCTTTCCGGGCTACAAGTGCACATTGCTGGCTCATGTCCAATTTTTCATCCACCAATATCCCCAAACCCTTCTTCATGTGTCTGCTCTCCATCCATTCATCCCCCAGTCTGTACTGATATGGGGGGATTGCCCTGGTTGTTTCTTTTGAACCTTTCCGTATTAGTCAGAAGACGTCAGGAAAACAAAGCCCTAACCTGGACCCAGCCTCTCAGCTGAGCCCATTCCAGTGCTCAGCAGAATGGAAGATCATTTCAGCTTTTTTACCAATGATGCTCCTCTTTGTAGCTCACAATATAATTTTACCATTTTAAAAACAGCATAATATCAGTGGCTTAACTTCAGCTGTAAGCCTTTTAGAGTGTTATCCTCATTTTGAAAGTTCTCAAACATGCTTTGATTAGCACGCTGCTATTATTAAGTCTTCTGGTGAGATATGGCTCTCAGCAGCAGCAAACAGAAATTATAGGAGACCATTGGCTGGAACTCTGTGGTACTCAGAAAGATTGTATTTCAAAGAAAAATGTGAACATGTACTTTCATATATGCCTCTCTGTCCTAGCAAAATATATGAGCTTGTCTGAAGGGGAAGCAATAGACTTACAGCCAAATAATAACATCTTAGCATGTATTTTCAGTTAATTGTTGCAAATGCTGAATGTTGTTTTTTCATCTGTTATCAGAAAGAACAGCAGGCTATATTAAACTTCTTACTAGGTGCAAGGGATTCAAAGGAAAATGCACAGTTCCTGTACCTGGTTGGATTTCCTTATTAGCTACAGTACTTTTTATGTTGTAATTTTTATTCTGTGTTCTCTGAAACCAAATACAATTGTTAACAGCCATATTCTAAGGGACATCTGGAAATAATGAGGAAAGCTTGAAATGCTTTCTCTACTAAGAACACTCTATCACTTAAATGAATGCTTCTAGGAATGCCTCAGGAATAGTATACACAGGATGGATCACTTCAGATTAGTTAAAATAATGATGCCTCATAGAAACCTTTTTAGCTCTTTCTACCTCAAACTGTGCTAAAAATAGTAAAATATTGGTTTTCAAATCCATTAGCAGTCATTGGATGCTTTCCTTTTTGAGTAAAACTGAAACCAGGGGGAATTGTGAGGCCCGCCTGCAAGAAATCTATGTCAGAATCGGGCATATCTAATGAATTCTGGTCTGAAAGGTGCAGAGCTACTGTTCAATTAAGGAACTGAAGGACAGAAAATGGTCATAAAACTAACTGAAACATTCCATGCAAAACTATGTTTAGGTACATGCTGTTACTAAGGTGCACAGATGAAAGAAGTTGCATGAAGGAGAATGGGAAAGCCATCACATGGCCTGGGTGCAGATATTGTGTACATCCTACTGAACACAAGGCAAAATCAAAGACTCCATCTTATGATGATCTGTAGAGTCATTGATTACTGCCAACTCTCACAACTCTTCATGGACCACTGGGCATTCTTGGTCGCAAACTTTTAACTGTAAACACTTTTATTTTTATTTTTTTTCGCCATTTCATAGAAACCAGTGAGTTGTGGATTATAGTTGTGGAGTCATTCATACAAACAGACTTAGATTACAACACTCATGCTGTCTTCTGAGGGTATAAAAGGCAAAATAAAATCTTAGTCTGAACAAATGCGTCACAATGTTGACATTTTCCAATACCTATACTAACAAAGCGGATAAGATAACTTCCAGTACTTAACACCAAATAAGAAAATTGGTGTTATAGCTTTAGCTCGGTTTATGTTATTGAAGTTTATTTTCTTTGTACACAGAAATAACTTTACTGATCATTTCAAACTGTTTGATCCAAAATCTGTTGCACGCATTTTTTTTTTCTTTTTTTTCTTTTTCTTTTTCTTTTTCTTTTTCTTTTTCTTTTTCTTTTTCTTTTTCTTTTTCTTTTTCTTTTTCTTTTTCTTTTTCTTTTTCTTTTTCTTTTTCTTTTTCTTTTTCTTTTTCTTTTTCTTTTTCTTTTTCTTTTTCTTTTTCTTTTTCTTTTTCTTTTTCTTTCTCTTTCTCTTTCTCTTTTTCTTTCTCTTTTTCTTTCTCTTTCTCTTTCTCTTTCTCTTTCTTTTTCTTTCTTTCTTTTTCTTTTTCTTTTTCTTTTTCTTTTTCTTTTTCTTTTTCTTTTTCTTTTTCTTTTTCTTTTTCTTTTTCTTTTTCTTTTTCTTTTTCTTTTTCTTTTTCTTTTCTTTCTTTTTCTTTTTCTTTTTCTTTTTCTTTCTTTTTTTTTCTTTTTCTTTTTCTTTTTCTTTTTCTTTTTCTTTTTCTTTTTTTTTCTTCTTCTTTCTCTTTCTCTTTCTCTTTCTCTTTCTCTTTCTCTTTCTCTTTCTCTTTCTCTTTCTCTTTCTCTTTCTCTTTCTCTTTCTCTTTCTCTTTCTCTTTCTCTTTCTCTTTCTCTTTCTCTTTCTCTTTCTCTTTCTCTTTCTCTTTCTCTTTCTCTTTGCCTCCTGTTTGTTGGCTGTCTCATTCTTTCATACAGTCAGATGTAAAAAAAGAAAAAAAAAAGTGATATATCTAATTTTGAAAAGTGAACAGTATTATTTGAGAAACAAAAAGCTTTAACACATAAACTCTGCCATATATATGTATGTATTTTTTTTATCCATTGGATTAAAATTTTCCTTTGTGCTGAGCATGGAAATTCCATTAATATCTTCCATCACATACAGTATGCGGCTACAGAACTGACTAATTTGTCATTCTTACATGAATTCAGCTGCTTATAGTTCATTTTTTTTTCCCCATTGCCTCTATATTTCCTTTTACATCCCAATGCAAAGCAAAGTATGAGGGACCTGAGGTTCACTTCACTGTTCTAAAGATACTGTGAGGAGCCAAAAAAATTAATTTGATGGATGGAACAGTTCTTGACAAGTTGTATTATTAGTGATTATACAGTCCTCCCCTTTTTTAAAGAACTGCAAGTGTCACTGAGATGTCTAGCTGGAAGTAGACAGACTACACATGATATTTCAGCAGCTTTCTTGCTGCTTTGTTTCAGATTAATGAGGGCTAATTTTTAAGAATGGAAATGAGGTTTTATCAGTTAGGAAAAATAATGTTCTCCTTAATAATTGGCCATCTAAAACCTCTTTAATTAGCTCCAATGGTTTGTGAGGAATCTTGCTACCTCCTGTTCTGAAGGTGGTGTTAAATTCCCCTCTCCAGTTCTCAGAAACATTTTATTAAATGATGTGGAACTGAACAAGGTAGAACTGGCAAATACCTCCAAAATATTTGCAGTAAATGTCAGGTTGTGTAAAAAAAGTGTGAATAAAAATTTGATTAAGCTTTGAAATTACATTTTATTTTTATAACTCTTCAGAAAATTCTACGAATCTGGAATCCACTTGTTGTTATATATCATTTTTCATCTCATTTGTATCATTTCCATGGAAACTTAGACTTGCATTTTATTGTTAGTCAGGGTGACTGAGTCAGGTAGCTGACTGACTGAGTCAGGTGACCATAGTTGATGATCAACAAGAAGGGCAGAAAAGAAGACTGAGGAAGGCTTAGGTTAGTCTAACCTGTCCCTAGAAACACTATGGAGAGGATTATGCTAGGTGCTGTTGAAAGGCATTTAATGAATGAGGCTTTTATCAGGCATAGTTAACATCGGTTTGTGAAAGGAAAGTCCTGCCTTAGCAATTTGGTGTCCTTCATAGTCATCCATAGTCATGTCCTTCATAGTCATCCATAAGATGTGGATGACTTAGTGGATGAAGCAGGAAGGGGGGGGAGTTTGGAGTGATGGCATTTGTCTTCCCAAGAAACCGTTATGCAGAACGAGCCCTGCTGTCCTGGAAGTGCCTGAACACCTGCCCACTGATGGGAAGCAGTGAATTAATTCCTTGTTTTTCTTTGCTTGCATGCACAGCTTTTGCTTTACCTAGTAAACTGTCCTTATCTCAACCCATGAGTTTTTGCACTTTCACCTCTCTGATTCTCTCCCCCATCCCACCTGGGGAGAGTGAGTGAGTGAGTGTGTGGGGTTGAGCTGCCTGCTGGGACTAAACCACAACAGCATTAGCAATGCAGTCAGCAAAGACATCGAGGCTGTCACATTGTGGTGATCAGCTGCTTCTGGTGAAAATGGCTACAATATTATATAAATTTCAGGTAACATACAAAAACTTTGTGTGATGCAAATATATGATGTAAATGCCTTTATTCTTATTGTTCTTGAATATCTGGAATGATAGAAAAAGTATTACTCTTTTTATGCTTGGTTTTGTTTCCCACATATGTGATATCAGACTGCATTTAACTTTGCAAAGAAAAGAGATTCTCAAAATGCTGATCAATAGTGAAAATCCATAATAATTATGGGAGTCAGTCATGTTCTTCGTCCAGTATTGATGACTTTAATATACTGAGTGATATCTGAGAACCTTCTGAATCTGACCATTTAAGGATGAGAGCTTCCCCAGCTCCTTCTCTTCTTCACGTTGAAGAAAAAAGCTGATGGATATGTTACTTGCCAGCTGCTCAGCTGCACTGCTGTAATAAGTATTCCCAGTGATATCCTCTACCACCTTGTGTATTAAGGATTCCAAACGTCTGAAGATAGGAATACATGAAAGAGGGAAAGAAATAACGGCTATTTCCCTTTCAGACCAGATTTCTTTTCTTGTAGGTGAAAAGAAATGTGATTTGAAAAGGGAAATACTGCTCATTTCATAAGGGTTTCATTTTTCCTTGGGAAGAAATGGTCAATTGGGAAATGGCTTTTGTTTTTTTGTTTGTTTGTTTGTTTTTAAATTTAGCTAAACTTTCAAAGCTCAGAGTCAGTGTTGTGGTGTCACAGTGACTCAGTGACCTCATTGAATCTCAAGCAGTAGAGACACAGCAGGTTTGGATTTCTCAGTATTCCCAAGCAGCTGTCCTGAAACAAGTTTTCTGCTGGAGACGAATAACCCAGAAGCACTGCTCCTCAGTCAATTTTTGTGCATCAGACTTAGCAACGACATTACCTGAATAATAATAACAGATCTTTACTGGTCCGACTCAATTCTAATTTAAGTGCCTATGTGAACATCTGCATTTGCTTTTACGTTAATGCACAGCTTTAAGAGCATATTTTCCAATTTACCCATGTCCACATGGCATTCTGCTTAAAAATAAAGCTATGATACTATCCAAATAGGAATGCTCCTTTATAGCCTGAACACCATCTTCATTTTAGGCTATTTTTTTTTTCTTGTAGGATAAGTCTAGGCTTGTCTTTATGGGTAATCTTGTAGTTCTGCACTGGGAAAATGAGAATCTCATTACAGGGATCTGCCACTTGTTGAGATGACTCAGTATTTCACTAATGACCTGATTTTTTTTTAATGGGTCAGGAAACTCTAGAATCATAGAATATCTGAGTTGGAAGGGACCCACAAAGATCATCAACTCCAGCTCCTGGTTGCCCAAAGGACCACCCCAAAAAATCAGACCATGTGTCTGAGAGTGTTGTCCAAAGGTTTCTTGAACTCCAGCAGGCTCGGTGCCATGACTGCTGCCCTGGAGAAGATAAGTTCGTGGCCATGCAAGACTCTAGATGAAGCTCTTGGCCGAAGAATTGGGTTATCTTTCCTAGTAAGAAAACTGCAGATTATTGTAGGGAGCAATGCTTTTTGTGGGGCTGAACTAGTGTTTAGAATGTGACAAAGTGGGAATATACTTTGAGGATATATGTTAAAAAATGAAAGTAAATAAATAATGTGAAAAAGACTAGGCTGCACTGTGAATTTTTTGTGAAGGATTGGTGACATTGTGAATAATGTTCCGTTACAAGAGAGGAAATTAAATGAAGGAAGGCTGTGCTCTAAAGAAAATGCAACACAAAAAGATTGATCTCTGCTAAGTGGAAAAGACTAGCATTTATATTCAGAGAAATATCACTTTTACATTTCTAAAAAGTTACTTCAGAAAAAAAAATAAAAAGAAGCAAATATCTGAACACTTCCTTTCCTTTCTCTGCATAGTTATTCACCTTTTCCCAATGAACATGAATTCTAATTGAAGTCAGAAAACAGACTTGTTTTGATTGCAGTAGGAGGTAAATCAGATAGTCACAATTCCTGTTGATACCAATATGAGTTCTATATGAAGATACATAGAAATCAATGATGCAGATCAGGGAAAAGAATTTAAATTTAAAAAATGAGTAAATAGAAAATTTAAAATATATTCCTTATTTTTTTTTCTAAAAAAATAAATATATATATATATATGTCTGACTGCATCACTAACGATCAGTAGCTATGCTCTGGGTGCTGGTTACTCTTGGATCTCTATTTGTTTAAATAGACTTGCAGGCTGTCTTTCTGTATTCATGTCAGTCTTTTGCCTACTATCAGGGTTAATTCTACAACACCACAACATCAACTAGTGGGTGGTTAATATCCTTCTTTAAAAAAATCAGTACTGTTCTTGTCGTTTTTAATATACATAGCAACAGCTGCAAGACAATCTTGTTAATTTTTTAAGATTCTGTTGTCAGGAAGGGTTTGATTTTCATTTATTTATTTATTTATTCTGGTGTGTGTGTTTAGTTTTATAATAATTGTTGAAGCGGCAAAAGCTGAACACTCTAAGTTTGTCAAAATATATATATTTTTGAGAATATGTAGATTCTGGGATGTTGTTGTTAGGATACACCACGACCTAAATGATTTTAGAAGAGTCAGTAATTACCTGACTATAAAATATGACTGTGGAGATGAGTGAGGCCTTGGCATAAGCAGGCTTTATGGAATGTACTTGAAAAACACTTTGTTGTTGTTGTTGTCTTGTGTTGGTTTTGTTTGTTTTTGTTTACAAACCTGGTTAACAAGCTGAATACTTAAAATGTCTGAAAGCTTCAATGAAATTACAATTGACTTTAATTTGGCTCATACTTTGGCAGGAAAGGATAAAAGCCCGGAAGAAAGACCTTTGCTTATTCCCTAGAGTATAAACAATTGAAAGATAGGTATGAACTGATCCAAATTCTCTGTAGGAGCATTTTCTCCTCTCAGTACGTACCATGTAATGAATGTATACCTCACATCGGTGTCAATAATAATTATGCATATTCAACAAGAGGAAACAGAAATTTTAAACTGGTAACTCTTCATAAAATCTTATTACCACTGCTCCATAGACTATGGATCAATAAAGTGAGTCAATAGGCATTAGTCAAATTCCTGTTGGGGCAGTAGCAATAATATAGGTAAAATGTTTAATATACATTTATTGCTTAGTTACTTTCCAAAGAGAAAAGAGTTTAGCTAAAAGATGTGTTTTGTGACTGATTTTCCTTCTACTGTCTCTCTATCACTCAGCACTGGTTTTTACTAGTGAATACCATCAGGTGTGAGCAGAGTAGTTTAGATTTTAATAATTTAAACGCTGAATTAATAAAAAAATTCATACAAAAACTAAGGTGGGAGTATACAATCCCACATGGTTAAGCATTCCAATCAGGAAATGTATAGGCAATCTTCATTTTATTCTCTGATGAATAATGCATTGTGTTACATCCTTTAATTATATGATTGTATACCACTTGAACAATATTTTTTCCCAACAAGTTTAAATTACTAGTTTATGTGATTTTTTAGTACTATGTATTATTAGTTGTATGCTAGGAAGAATTCAAGAAAGTCTTTTATATAAAATCACATAGCATGCTGATGTTACTCAATAAATTTATAAATAAATCACAGTTTCTGGAACACTGTTCATCTTCAGATCTCAAACAGCCTTACAGATGGATTGGTCTTAATCAAATGTGACTGAGGCAGTACTCAGCAGCATTTTGATTCCTATAGGTCAAGGCACCTGACCCCACAACAGGATATATTTCTGTCACAAGCAAAGAGATGCTTTAAAATTAAGAAACAATCATAGCTCTAATATTGCTAATGACTTATAGGATACCTTGTAAATTGCCTTTACTCATAAAGAAAACTAATTATGAATGCGCATACCAATAACATGTAGCCTGTGTGTCTGAAGTCAACGCATCTTCTAGGGTCTTTCCTCTGCTTTTGAAGGTACACAGACTGCTTATAGCAGGAATAGTCGCATTCTGCCTGCTACCAGGCGGCTGCTGAGCTAAGAGTGTGTCACTGGGATGCAGAAAATGAGGCCCCTTCCTCTCTACATTGTCCTGGTTTGAAACTGAAGAGGTTGTAAGGTGAGGTAGAAGAACCACTTTCCTTCCCAGTGACTAGAACTATGGAGAAGAGAGGGGATATTTATGCACCCACGCATTCACACATTTGCTCTTGATACTTCTCTTTAGTAAAAGCTAGAGAAAAATTTGAAGTAAGAGCCACTTTTGTATCGCTGAAAATGACAAAATGGACTTCTCAGAGCACACAGCATTATCTCTTTTGTGATGTTGTTACCCTATTGCATACATCATGCTTTAGTCACAGCACTTTTCTTTGTCACTTAAGAACATTGTATTGAAAATGCCATATGTAGGTGTCCAAATATCACCTGTTACTATTTATTTATTTTATATTTTATTTTATTTTATTTTATTTTATTTAATTTTATTTTAATTTTTACATTCTTTAGTAGTACTGAAAATGACCACGTGTCTGCATTTTGGATTTGCTAGGGGATGGCTAATCCTGGTAAGATAGATCCAGCACATGCAGGACATAATTATGTAAATCATTCATATTTTGTACTACAATTGATCTCATCATGCTCTTCAGCAGGCATATAAAATTAAAAGATCGTTTTAAAGAAACTCTTGTAATCCATTTATAAATAAATTCAGCTTTACAGCTTTCTTCATTCTAAACATATGATTACAATGTTCTGGATCTTAGCATCCTTATGCCTAGATCAGATGCCATATTGTAAAGTCTATTTTAAAATGTTATTTTGAATAAGCTCGATAAGCATTAAATGGGGTAAAAAATTGTTTTGTTGCAAGCCAGGAACAGAACAGAAGCAAATTCAGCTTACAAGCATTAAGAGAAGACATGATTAAATTGATTACGATGTGCAGCATTAGTCATCGTTACTATACAACTGTGCTGCCTCTTGAAGTCTCTATTCTTCAGTAAAAGTGAGATATTTTGTTCATCAGACTAATATATAACATCTGGAACAAAATAATTACTGCAAATGAAATCAAGAACTGTGACAGAACTTTCATGTATATATATATATTGGAAGCACTTGCTTCACTAGATAAATTATCTTAATAGCATGATATAACAGAACTCTTTGTTAGTCATCTTACCAGGCATCCATGAGACAAGTCTTTTGTACAGTACTTTCTTGTCACTGTTTCTGTCAGGACTTAAAAAAAAAATTGAAATAGTAGAGACGGATGAATATTCATCAGCTTGGCCACCAAATTCTAAAGAAATGAATGGTCCTAGAAAAACTTGTCTCTCATAGTTGCAGTTAGGTCAGATAAATCACAGAATCACAGAATGGCTGATGTTGGGAGGGACCTCCAGAGATCCCCCCTCCTCAAGCAGGATCACCCAGAGCATGTTACACAGGATGGCATCCAGGCAGGTTTTGAATATCGCCAAAGAAAGAGACTCCACAACCTCTCTGGGCAGCCTGTTCCAGTGCTCTGTCACCCTCATAGTAAAGAAGTTCTTCCTCATTTGGCGATGAAACCTCCTGTGGTTCAATCTATATCCTTTACCCCTGGTCCTATTGCTGGCCACCACTGAGAAGAGTTTGGCCTCATCCTCTTTACATTGTCTCTTCAGGTATTTGTAGAGGTTGATAAGATCCCCTCTCAATCTCCTCCTCTCTAGGCTAAACAGGCCCAGCTTGCTTAGTCTTTCCTCGTAGGACAGATGCTCCAATCCCTTAAATCATCTTCATGGCTCTTTGCTGGACCCTCTCTGGAAGTTCTATGTCCCTCTTGTGCTGATAAAGTGGACAAAGGAAGTGGGCAGGAGAATGTATTTACAATAAACTTCTCAAGTATGGGTTCATACACAGCAAATGTAAAAATAATTTAATTCACACCATTGATCATTCATTTTAGTGGCCTAACATAGTAACCTCAGTTTGCATGTGACTTATTTTGTAGAAATTTTAATTAAGGACGTTTAGATTCAATTGAGATTAAAACAAGAATATATGGGAAGAACTGTAAAATGTTTTCACGTAGCAATAGTGTCTTAGGGAAGTTAATACAAAGCCCAGACACACAGAGAGGAACAAGAACTTACCTCACAAACACACTTAACAATACTTTGGATGTAAGTGTGCAGAAGTAAACAATGTAATTTGCTGTTTATACTTTTCCTGGACTCTATAAAAAACAACAAAAACAACAACAACAAAACAGACAATGGATAGCACCCTGTTAATTCATGCCACTTTCTCTGCCTTCTGGCTGTCATAAACCAAAGCAGTACAGTGCAAAGAGGGAGAAATTTACTGCTGGAACGGGTCTCAAACTGCTTCTGGCTACTGGAGTTCCTTCCAATAACCCAGCAAGTATTTCCAAGTAAGGAAATTTTGGATTCACAAGAAAACATTTTTAAAAACAAGGCATCAGTTTAAACTTTAAGACTGATTTTTGGTCATTAGTAGAGGCTGCCTTTGGTGGAAGGGTTCTCTTTGAATACTTTCTTGAAGCCTGTGATATGTAATGCATGCATGTAATTTAAGTTATAAATGACACCTAAGAGCTATCAGTGATTCAGAGTCATATCTATATTTCCAGGAGGCAATATGAAATGCAGGATAAGATCAATATTGTGATGTTTCTGAGTAGAAGTTTTTTTTCCAATTGGATATCTGCCTGTGCCTTCCAGTATGAACCACAAAAGAAGGTCAAGGACTGAATTAGTACCTCTTGTTAACCTTCCCTCCTCCTACTGTTCCCTAAGATAAGGAGATTTGAACTGGTTAATGTGTCCATAAATATATTCATATTTGTCCTTTTTTTTCAATGTTATCCTACTCTAAATACCAGATGTCATTTTATTTGTATGAAATGCTTCTGTATACTGTAATGGCTTCACTGGTACCACACCAGAAGCAAGGTGTTATCAGTCACTTAAACAGGCCTTGTAGCATAGAAAGCTCTTGGGAAAAGCAATAATTTGATGGCAATGCCAGAAAAACAAGGGCTGAACCCACTTGATCTGACTGTTAAAACTGAAGTAAATCCCTAATGACACTGTGAAACTGTCACACCTTGAATAGAGAACACATTTTCAAATGAGATTTGGGGCGTTCTATTTTTTCTATCTTTACTGTGTTTAAAAAAAAATTAAAAAATCACACTAGGAACTGGTATTGTAAGGATGGGATGGGATAGGACAGGACAGGACAGGACAAGACAGGACAGAATAGGTCCAGTCAGAAGAGACCGACAAAGATCAGCAAGTCCAACTGTCAAGATTGCTTTGGGGCTGACTCAAAGTTTAAACGTATTCAAATACCTCTTGAACAGGTATGGGGCATCATGCATCTGACTAGGAAGCCACTTTTTCCAGAGCTCTTCCTAAAATCCAGAAAAAAGAAACATCCTCCACCTTTCCGTCTTCCACTAAGTGGTTGATCTTATCACGGAAGGGTATCAAATTAGTAGATAAATATGTCTATGTATTCTATATTCTGTATAGACTCAAACTTTCAAAAAGCAAAATTCACATGTAGGAAGGGAAGTCAGTACAAAGAATATATTTATTATATTTAATTATATTTAAGATAAAATTACTATAATCTCTTTCCATCTATGCTTATTATTTAAAAGGGAAAAAAATATTTAATAGAGAACAATAAGGAATTTCTATTTTTTAAAAAGTTTAATGAGACTCAGGCAATAAGAAAAAAGAGAAAGAAGGATGTAAAAACATTTTGAATATATGCAAAATGGAGCTGTATTGACAAATGATTTGTTAGAGCTGTTAACGTCAGATTTAAAAAATGCTTGAAATACATAATTTTATTTTATATTGAACAGCTGAACAAATAGCTATTACATTGTCCTAATGTAAACAAGGGCATTATTGTCATTGTTCGATAGAGACTTTTTACTAATACAATTCTTAAAGAGAAACAGGATTTGCTCACCTTTTTTGATCCTTTACATACTTTGTTATAGTACAGTTTGAAAACAGGGCAGTTGTTTTCTTCTCCCTAATTTGTCATTTGTCAGTCATGTTAGATTACCTTCAGGGTTTTTTTTATTTTTTGTTTTGTTTTGTTTTTGTTTTTCCCTCCACTATAAATTGTGCCTTTTACATAGGATGTACTCTTTATTAATTTATGTTTGGCAGTATAGTGAAATACACTTGGTCTTGTTAACAAACATCCAGCAATTATGATAATCTGACACGCCATTTTGAAAGTTATATTGAATTTTCTCTTCTTATGGACACTAATTGCATATTTGAAGTGATGGATTTTGTTCCTTCAGAAGCATGCTGCTGGATAACTTATTTATCATAATTTGGGAAAGTGGTATGACCTTATTTCTTCTGTTTCTTAGGTTTCCAAAAATGCACACACAATGCAAACAAATATAAATCATGTGCCACCAATTAACTGTTATAAAACCATTTACATGGAAACAGGGTGATTCTGTCCTATTTTCTGCTCAGCAGTTAGTGCTTAAGAAACTCAGGTAGAATAGAGAGGAGACTGAATTAGCTTGTACTCAACATAATATATCATATTTAGTACCCTTATTAATCTTTGGTATATTCCTGGGGAACTGCAAGGATCCATTATTTAGCCTCTTCACTGGAAGAACAGCACTTTCCTGTCATCTTTCTTCACATTTCCGTGCCATTTTACCACACACACCCTCCCCGGCTCCCCCATACTGCATGGGAGTCCTTGACTCCCATTCATTTGCTACACTTCTGCTGTCAAAAATGTGTTGTGAGAGATAACAGATGAGTGGCACTGGAAAGAATCACATCTGTAGAACAGGACATACACAGCTCGTATAGAAACTGCTGCATTTTGATGGCTCCGGCTCTTGAGCAGGAAGGGGACATGGGAAAGTGCTGTGGACATCTAGGCAGTTATTTCCCCTGACCTGTAGAGCTGTAGCTTATTCCTCACAATTGGCTGTGCATTTTATAGACACTATTTAATTGCGGATGAATGGCAACGTAGAAACTTAAGAGATTTTAGAGACTTTCAACTGTCAAAACAACTTTTTTTTTTTTTCCAATTTGTGGAAAATGGGTAAAGGATGCAGTAAAATCCTCCTCCCAGTATACAGATGGGAGCGTGACCTGGAACCCTCTGGTTAAAGAAAATAGCTGCTTTGATCCCTCAGAGTTTTGAGGAGAGCTATTCAAGTGAAAGTTGCAGTTCACAGAAACAGGACAGAGCTGAGGCTGGCAGGGCCCTCTGGGCTCACCTGCTCCAAGCCCTGCCCAAGCAGGGACACCCAGAGCAGGCTGCCCAGGGCCAGGCCCAGGCGGCTTTTGGAGATCTCCAAGGAGGAGACCCCACAGCTCTCTGGGCAGCCTGTGCCAGGGCTCTGCCACCTGCACAGCACAGAAGTGCTGCCTGGTGCTCAGAGGGAGCCTCCTGTGCTCCAGTTTGTGCCCAGTGCCTCTTGTCCTGGCACTGGGCACCACTGAGAAGAGCCTGGCTCCGTCTTCACTGCACCCTCCCTTTTGTTTTTATAGACATTGATGAGATCCCTCTGAGCCTCCTCTTCTCCAGGCTGAACAGGCTGTTCCTTAATTTAGTAAATCCCCATTTTCAAGCATTTATTAATTTTTGTTTGGTACTTCCATGCAACTACCATGTTGATTAACATGTCACTGAAGCCTCTTAGCACTGGGAGATGTCAGGAATGATGGAGCAGGTACCCCAGATTCTTATTACTACATCTCTCATCATGTTTTCAGAACCCCCACCCTAATTAAGGGCAGGTTATTTTGAAGCACTTCCTGCAAAATATATATATATATATACACACACACACATATATATATATATATATGTATTTAGCTTAGGGATATAGTTATTTAGCATTTCAAATAACTGTGAAGAGTAGAAAATGGTTGCTAGCAGCTAAATCTTGGAAAGCAGACTTTCAAGTAGGTTTTCTCCAGTTAAAAAACTTTGAAAATGTTTAGCTACTTTTTCCAACAAAAAAGGTAATGAACATTTATAGGTCTTTAAAAGCATGTCATATCACAAGATCCCTGTGAACAGCACCATCTGAAAGACACCCGCTGTATTCAGTGATGCAATGGGAACTCTGCATGCATTCCTGAGATTCCCCACGCTTTTAAGCAGGTGGCAGTGTCGGTTAAAGAGACATAGTTTTGCCTGCAGCCGGTAAAGATTGTTGCTTTCCAATTTCTCGATTTATCTTAACCAAAGGTAACAATGTATAGCACCATTATTGGGTTCCTACCTAGACAGGGATAGGAAGAAAATTTGAAAAGAATGTCTTTGTTGACTAAAAACTATTTTATTGTTTCCAGATGTAGCTTTGTGAGCTTCATTCCTCAGAATGAGACACTGCAGTAAGAGACATAACTCTTCTTTAATACCACGTTAGCATGAAGAACTATCTTCTGACGAGGTTAGAGGACGTCGTAGTGCAGTGATTCAGCATCAACTCAGTATCTACCTCTAAATGCTGATAGTTATAATAAATGCAAACTTTGTGGTATTTCTTCTGTTGGACCTTCCATTATGCTACTGACACAGACTTGGCAGGCAAGGCAATAAGGACTTAACTTAGATTTGCATGTTTGGACTGCTTTTTCTATTTATTTATTTATTTATTTGTTTATGGCATAAGATGTTATATTATCTACCATTTGGACCTACGAATAGCTAGTAAGGTATATATTTTTTCCAGATGTCCTACAGCATTAAACAAACAAAATGCAATAACTGAGGTTAATTTAATGAACGGTAAGTGGCTTTGATCTCTTGCTAATGTGTGAACACAGCAACTACTGTTCAGAAGACATTTTTGACTATGACTCCAAGCATGGTAAAATATCTGTCATGAAGTGTTTTTTTTTTTGCCTGGAGATATGAGAAACGTGTGCGCGTGTGTGAATTTTGTGTAAACAAAACAATGTTCAAGCGGACAGGTTTTCTGGTGGGAGAAAACAGCTGGACCTCAAACTGGAAAAAGAAGAGTAAATTATTTTGGGCATGCACGGTAGGGGGAAAACACCACTTATAATTATTTTTCATGAACTGGTTTTCAGTTTGTTTAAGCACATTTGACTCCGATTCACGGCAAGTTTAGGGTTCTCCTGCAGGAACCACCCGAGCTGACGTGGAGGCATGCAGCTCCCCGTCAGGGCGTTGCACAGGACACAGGAGCAGTCGGTAAGGGCGGTGCGAGGGATGGAGGCAGGGATAACCGTGCGGGCAGCCGAGGGAAGGCAGCATCTCATGCTCCTCCACGGCCTCCCCAGTGGCCAGTCCCCCTTCACACCCGCAGAGACCCTCCCGGACCCCACCGGGGCCGCTCTGCCCCCCGCCCACCCTCAGCCGCGGGGCGCGGTGCTGCGACATGGCGGACCCTCACCCCCCCCCCCGCCGGGCGCGCGCACGCGAGCGCTCACCCCTCATCCCCCCGCTCCCCCCCCGCAAGGCCGCCAGGCGCATGCGCGGCGGCGGGCGCGGAGCTGTCCGCGTGCTGAATTCCCGGCGCCTCATTCCGGCACAGGCGCCGGGGTGCCCCGCAGCCCCCCGCCCTGCTCCCCCCTCCGTCCAGCCGCCCCTCCGTCCCTCCATCCCTCCTTCCACCCGTCCCACCCTCCCTGCCGACAGAGGGGAGAAGCAGACCGAGCCACTAGCCCCCGCCACCGTTCCTAAATACTACTTTTCCAAGCAAAAGGGGGAATAAAACACACCGGCAACAGACTGCTCGCAGCGCTGCTCCCCTTTGCGTGATGCTCTGTGGGTAGTGGGGTTTCCTCTTTGCTCTCCTTTTCTTTTTTTTTTTTTCCTTCCTTTCTCTCTCTCTTTTTTTTTTTTTTTTTCTTTCTCCCTCGCACTAAAACCAAGGCGAGGGAGCGACCAGGTCTGATGCTTTGTCTCCTTTGTGTTGGCTGCTGGAGATGAGCCTAGGCTTGACCTGACCATGATTCCAAGGACTGGCACTTCTTTTTTACCCCCAGTTTGTAGAGATCCAGACCTTCTCTTCCCGACTGCCAAGAAAAATAAACTACTGCTGAATTGGGGAATCTAGGCAGCACCAGCGTACTTTTTCCCTGCATCTCTCTGGAATCGTTTCTGGGATATTTTCCAAAATCATCACAGAAAGCAGGAGGAATGAACCGGCAGCTAGTGAAAATTTTGACAACCTTGTTTGCATTTTTCTTAGAGACAAACCACTTCAGGTAGGTGATATGGTTCTATGTGATGATATTTTTCAGAGGTTATGGAAATCATAACTATAAAGAAACTACGTCACATTAACCTAGTTTGTTTTGCTGTACTGAGAGTATTTCATGTTCATTCTATATAGGCTATCCCTTTTACACTCAGAGACTCGTTGCTTGGTAACAAACACACCAAAAAATCAAGTTTGGGTGATCTATTTTTCATTTCTCTTATTCAGAGACATACGTTGTCACTGATTATCAGTATAGCTAAAAGCAGTTCCTTCAGTTTTTCTTCTGAATTTAATCTCTGCTCCCATCAGAGGTTATGCAGGAAGTTGCTTCGGTTCCCTCCTCTTCAAGCTCTGGAAATGACTGAATCAGTTTTGTCAGGGACATGGTTATTTGAAATTAGAGAGCCAGCCCTCGGATTTTGGGAAAACCCTGGATTAGACCAGTACTATGCCCACTTAAATTATCAGTACATATGACTCTTGCTTTTTTTTTTTTTTTCTTTTTAAATGTTTTATAAGCTTTTGCTTTAGCTATTGACTTTTTGCGGTACAAGGCAAACAGGTCAGTTTTATTAGCCAAAACACCATTTCAGATGAGATTCATTATTATACTACACACAACTGTGTATCTACATGTACACATATAAAGTGTATTTATATGCATAATGATGTATATATACAGTGACAGAGTGAAATAATGCTTATATTAATGAGTTTGTACACACGAGATCACAACACAACTTATAACTAGTGGATTCGGAATGAAAACAGAAGTAATTTATATAGGATCATCCCAGATAAGTGCACTGGATTAATCTTCCAGTTTTTCTTATCTTACCTGAACATTTCTGTGATTTAAGATGGAAATATAATCTATTTTTTATTAAAAATTAAAGATGTTGTAACAGTACTATGTCACTGACAAAAGCAAAAAGAAGCAACTACCCTCTGTATATGGAACCTGAAAAAAGCAGGGAATCACACCTCAAGAATTTGCTATCATTGCTTTTTAACAGTTTTGATTTTTTTTTATAAAGAGGTAAAAGATAAAATATTTGCTTCTAATTTCAGATGCTGACTTGTATATCTATTTTGTTTATACTTACATGTAGATGCACAAAAAAGAACAAGAAACACTCATGAAACTGAGTGGTTCCCTTCGGGTGAATATTTAAATAGAGAATGGTTAAGAAGACAGAGATAGAATTACTTTTTGTATAGCTGAAAGACTATATTGAAACATAAATACTATGACATTGGTTATTTGGGAATCAAGATAATGCTATTTATGATAAAATCTGTGCCCCTGCACACCAAATATTACTATTTCATTACAGTTTCTTTTCCCTTGTGAATGACCTGGGGAAACTCATGAATTCTCTTGCTTTGAAATACCCGATGTGCTTGCAATATGTAATATGATATGTACAGAAAGTTTCACATGCATGGTATGGTACCAGAAGTTTGCTCTTAAAACCTGAAAACAGAGATATGTTCTAAGAGCTTGCATATAAATACCAACTGGTGATAATACTGATCATTTTTATAATTTGATGTTGTTAAAAAAAATAACAAAACTAAACTAAACTAAACTAAAGAAAAACCTTGTTAATATCAGATGTGACCGACTCTGAAACCTTTTTGCCCTCTTGGGGTAGAATCCAGACATTCATTAGCATGATTTCAGTCTTCTTTGGGTGGCATTTGTAAAGAGCAATTAAAAAAAAAATCTATATCCTTTCCAATAGAAAAACAAACAAACATATTTTTCAGTGTTGCTTGGTGAGTGTTGCCAGCTATTGTTTGGAGTTTTATGACCACCTTAAATCACTGTTAACATACATGCATTTTAACTGCATACATATAATTAAAACAATGATATGAAATAGATATCAAAGTTCCTGTGTGATTGTCCTGTACATTAAGATAAATAGTAAATTTAATCTTCTAAAGTCTTAAAACTCTGATAAATTTCTTCCTGAAGCTGAGTTTGTTCTTTTTTGTGAAGAGCAAGTTGTATCCATGCATACTATCTGAAGCTCATTTTTATTTATAGGATAAAGTTTTCTGATGAAAAAATAGATTATATTGCTCTATAAAAATATTAATCATTACATTCACTAGATTGAGACAATTTTATTTAGTCCTCAAATTTCTTCATGACTTGAATGAAACACTAGCTAAATAGTAGCTAATGGTGGCTAATAATTTATTTAGGACGACTTTCTGTAAAGAACATGATTCAAGATCTGGAAAATCCCCCTCACAGACCCTGTCTCCTTCAGATTTTTTGGACAAATTGATGGGAAGGACATCGGGGTATGATGCTAGAATCAGACCAAATTTTAAAGGTAAGTTTTTTAAGACTGCTGATAAATTAATTGTTTACCTTTTGGCCAAAATGTAGTTTTAAGGGTGTTACCTCTAGGTTTTTATTATCTCTTCAATAACTTCAGTTTTCTAATGTGATATTGTCATGGAGATCAGTCATTTCAAGGGAATACTGGGGGAGCAGTGTGGGTGATAAGGATACAGAGCGTGAAAACCCTCTTTTCAAATTTACCTGTACATGACAATAATACTTAGCTGCCAGAGGTTGTTTCTGAAGATCTTACTAATTCCACATAGTAAAAAAGATTTCAGGTTCCCCTCTAAAAACAATTGAGATGATTTGTGCCTGAAATTTTTAAGCCATGAAGAGCCGATCTTCAACATTTCCATGATGAATTGTGATCTTCTTTATAGCAGGCTTCTTTTCCTTCTTTCTGAAAAAAAGGTCTATGCTTGTGATCAACTTGAAGAAAGTAAAATCTTCTTCCCCAAAATAGGGAGGTAGGACTCAGGGTATGCACACAACATTTATCTGGGTAAGGTTGATAACAATCAATTTTTCAGGATCCCTACAAACTTGCAAAAATATATTTTGTTTGGGGAATTTCCACTTTCCCCTTTTCTTCCAAAATTTTGACTGAGTTGAGGAGAATGACCACCACTATTCCAGAAGGCTGTGGACTGGAGGCCTGATTTGCAATCATTGCTATCAGAGCACGTTTTCTTTGCTGTAGACCTTTAAATCCTGGTGGAAGTGAACACAGAATGTCTTTTGGCTTCAAATGAAGAGAGTCTGGAGACAAGTTTTCATTGTAAATATTTAGCATTTTTGGAGAGCTCTCTAATACCACCCAAACAGGCTCCTCTAAGCCAATTCAAAGCTTGGAATGTAGTTCTACTTTGAAAATTAATAAAACTATTCCTTCCTCAATAAGTCTGGTGCCAAAGTACATTTGCACTTGTATCTATTGGCTTTGTTGGCCAAAATGCATGTTTTTCTATACTGATCTTTGTTAGTGATGCTGTGAACATTGATAACGAGTGGAGTAATCATTTCTTAGCCAGCGAATGAACCGTTAGGAAAAAAGGAGCTCACATGTCAATGAGAAATGTGTTTAATTAAATTTAGATCAAAGATCATTTTCTCTCTCTTTCACATGTGCAAATTACAAGACTTGTAATGAAATGTCTTTTTTGACTGCTTATCAGTGAGGAGGAATCTAGTTTGACTTTCAGATCCAAAGGTTTTAAATTAATAAAACTCTAGTCAGACAAGTTTTAAGTATTAATTTCAGAATAGTTTTCAAAATGTTTATTGAGTTCCTGAATTGGAGTCCACATTGGCTTGTAGTAATATTGAATTAGGTTTTTGCATTCATGTAATATGTTTGCATGAATATCAGAGACGTTTCAGAGAATGCAGATAAAGGCAGAAAATGCCTGAGTTGAGATTGTTAAGAACTTCTTCCTACCCTTTTTGTGGGATGGACAGTAAAAGAAGACTTCTGCTTCATCTCTTGTAGCTCAGGTAAAATCAGTGAGACTGGCAGTCATGTACATAGGACAATAAAAATACAGCTCTTTATTTCCCCCAACACATGTCTAAAAGCATTTTGTGAAAAAGGCAGGAGAAGACAGATCCACAGCTTTGTTCCCTTGATGCTCAAGTGGGTAGAGCAGGTACGGTGTGCACAATGTAAGGTGCATGCTGATCTGTTTGACAAATGCTTCTCCCCTCCAAGTCCCATAGTTCATGTTCCCAAGGTGAAGCTGCTGCCTGATGACACTTATGAGTGTTTAATAACAAAGAGTCTGGCATTTCATATATGTATGCTTTTATGACGTCACTTTCTAGTGTGGTGTGGTACTTTGCAGCAGTCTGAACTGACAAACAGATCTGCATTTTTTCATAACTTCACATCTCTGAGCTCTCAGTCGTGAGGGGTATACAAGGTTTTCTTATGAACTAGAGAGTCAAGTCATCTGGGTTTGAACTTCACAGCACAACTGAAAACCTTTTCGGCTGATAACTATTTTTATTAGTCATTATGATGCACACCTATGTTATAGCTGCCCAGGTCTTGTTATTTTTTTCAAAGAATAAAAAGTACTTAATGTTCTATATAACATTTTTTCCTTGTAAAGGATAAGAGCACAGCTGCAAAGAGATAATAAATTTATCTTGATTAGAGTTAAGTATTATAAAGATTTTTTTTTGTACTGAATCTTTATTGTGACCTTAGTACAAATTGTTTCCATTTCTAACATTTATTAGTCTCTGTGAGGTTTTTTTTTTTTTTGGTGATATGCTCTGTTGTACAATACTGATATTTTAAGTCACATAACTCTATTGATGTATGACATATTAAAAGATTACCCAATCTATAACATTTTTTGTATTTTAAGGCAAGAAGTTTTAAGCATAAAATATATCTGTGGGAAGAATAGCTTAAACTAGGGATAAAATATCTGACTTTGTGTATAGTCTGGGGTTAATATCCATTTCCTGTGACTCACAAAAGACATTGTGCATGAAGATAATGTGTTCACTACTCATGTGTTTATCTGACTTTTTCTGCTTTAGACCAGTTATGTATCTTTCTCCTAGTCCACCAGGCATTTTAAAATGTCAGAAAAGTCTGATATTCTTGGAAAGGCAACCGAGTAGAACCCATTTATCTTATACCACTGATTATAGGATAATTAAATGTGTTTTTATGACTAGTCTGAATTACTGGAAAACAGAAAAAAACAGAACCTATTTGATTATTTTGTGAAATAAAGGCAACACATTCTAAAAAGAGAGGAAAATGTTGCTTAATGGAACAAGGTGTATCCAGATAAAGCATTTCATCACTAGTTACTGCTTTTGCCTAACCGGCTCGTGTGAATTAGAACATTCAGGAAGACACTGGGAGAGCAACAGATGAATATATAAACGTTTAGACATCAAGAACACATACCACTGTCTAGCTCTTTTTTTTTTTTTTTCTTCCTAGCAGTGCTGTATAGTGAAAGATCCTTTCTTTTCCTGTCTTTCTCTCTTATACAACCATTGGAGAACACAAAGAATAATTTCTGGTTCTTGTTGACACAGCCTGTGGTCAGATACAGAGCAACCAGGGACTTAGAGAAACTGTCACCCCAATGATCAGCCAGAGAGAAGTGCCAGAATGACGCTCTCAAAATTGCCTTTCTTTAATCACTTTGTCAGATACTTAATGCATGCTTTTCCATCTCACACTTATCTCTTATTGAATTTGAATAGCCTAATAATTTCTGTAAGGATACAGAAGGGAATACTTTTAAATGTAAATATGAAGACTACAAGCTAATACTAATTGAAGTTCCTGAGAGTCCTTCTGTTGACAGCAAACATACACTTGGGGTCCTATGACTTGATTTGGTTTCTTTTTCAATTATAACATCAATTAAGTGTGGCTTACATAAAATAATAAAAAGTGAACCTGCATGATGTTCTTTTTGTGTGCGTAATATCAGTGATATATACTTTTAATGATAAAAAGCAACAACAACAACAATAATCAGAGTGAAGTCTTGTACTTTCTCCATTGCTCTTTTTGTTTTCCTCAACAAAGCCAGAATTAGTGCAGGGCACTTGTGTTATAACACTAGCCAAGAACGTAGTTTTGTGCTGGTAGAAACTAGAGATGGAAAAGTGGTATCATAGATCCCTGTATATTCACCTCAGGCTTCCTGAAGAATACTATATGCAATGCCGTGGTACACAGGATCAACCTACAGCTTAATCACAACGTGAGATGCAAGGCTGATGGAAAGTCAGCTTGAATTTAAGATTTCTTGGCAAGTATTAACCTCCAGAAGATAATAAATTATTTCTGTGTTGTAATACCTTCATCTTCTAAAATCACTTAAAATCTAAAGTAAGCTAGAACTGATCAGATAGAGAAAACTAATGACCCATAGGCATTACTAAGTCCTTTATGCCTAATACTTTAAGAAGTAGATGACTGTCATGCACTGGAGAGAGATGGGGAATTTGTCCCCAGGATCTCCAGAAAATGTTAATAATGACGATGAGAGTAATTTTATTTTTATTGAATTTAATTCTATGTTTTCAGTGCATTCTTTCCCATCGTCTTTTTTTTTTTTTTTTTTTCTTTTTCTGAAGAATATTCTGATTTTCATGGAGTTAGATGGAGATATGTAGCAAGTGTGCCCATCAACATTATCCTCATCACTGGATGGTGCAATGCAGTGTGAACCAACTTGCTCAAAAGCTGCTGCTTTTGAACTCAGAAGTCTTGTTGGAGGGATGTAGTTTGGGCATGTAGTGACTGTAGCTGTAAAAGATTAGTCTGTGATTACAGTGGTGTAATGCCATTCTCGTGCCGAGTCAGTGGGTTTACATCTGAATAATAAACACACGGACTAAGTCATTTACTGAAAATTAGCCTGACAACTGTTACAGGAAATGGCTTATGCACTTTAATACTATAACTCCTTGGCACCAAGGGTCAGTTTTTCCCATGCATTCAAGCCTGTTGCTTGTTTGGCCCCTAAGTTGACCAACAATAAAATATTTGAAAAGGCATGAATAGAAACCACTGAATGACGTTTAAGGGTGAAATGAATGATATCAGGAGTAATACATAAAAGCAGCTTCTATGTACATGCTAAGAAGAGGCACTGTCTGATGAAATTTACCCTAATCTAAACATATGCTTCACAATAAATACCTGTTGGAAAAATAACCTATAAATATATTAAAAGGCTGAAAAATATACATGACATAGACATGGAGCTGGCATGGTTTGTTCTCCAGTGGTTAACAATCCCAATGCCAGACTTTAGTTGTTAACAACCACTGCCCATAGCATCAGATGCAGTGAGTATTCTACATTGGGCTACTTTCCAGAGTTGAGGCTCAAAAGGCCACATCCAGTAGAAGCTCAGATCAGAATTAGGCAAGACATCACATAGGAGGGAAGTGCACCCTACTGATGAACATGATAGGGCATATGCAGAAGGTTTATTGTAGGCGGAGGGAAGACGCCTGGCCAGTTTTTGGAAGCAGCCACGCTGTTACACTCCTTAAACACAGGTTTCCTGAGATGTGTGCATATCCATTATTAGGGAGGTATGCTTATGATTTACTTTCATCTTTGAAACAGGCCTCTCACTGTAAAGGTAGATGCTATATGAGATGCTGTATGAGGATATCCTGCCCACAGAATATCATGGTTTTTTATTTTTATTTTATTTTTTAGGGTTTTTTTTGTGTGTGTGGGGGGGGTTGTTTTTGTTTTTGTTTTGGTTGGTTGATTGGTTGATTGTTTCTGTTTGTTCGTTTTGTTTTATTTCTTCAACTGTAGAAAAGTAGCTATGAAACTGATGTTCTGTCACTGCTCTAGACATGCATGTTTTCATGCAGAAAGCTTTCCACTGCAATTATGTGAGGAACCTTTCAATTGTGCTTCTTTTATAAATCCTTGGAAAGAGGGCTATGGAAGTCATCCTTCTCCCCATCTCTTTTAGTTTCGTGTTCTTTCCCAGAACATCAGCAGGCTATGGGAATTTCATAGCTAGTTAGGTTATGTCAAGCCTACTAGACAAGTGGGGCCAGACAGCAAGCTCAGGTAGACTCCCTGACTACCTACACTGCTTATGTGTTTGCTTATTCCCTGAATCTCTTTCTGAGCTTCCTCCAAATAGCTTCCTTCCCTCCAAAGCAAGTTTGAAAGGCTGTGAGCTTGCAGCAGTGTAAGCACAATGTTGCTTGACCTCCGGGCTAAGGATCTGTCCCTGGTTTTCTCTTATATTTAGAAGGTTAGCCATGGTCATTCATGTTGTGTTGGTGTGTTGCTTTTATTTAGTACCAGTGGTTTAATTAAGAGATATCAATGGATTTGGCAGTAGTCATGGAATATTGGTCTGCTGCTGCATAAACTGCCAAGGGGATTTATGATAAACAAATGTTAAAGCAGATCCAAAGTCTTTTGATATCTGAACAGGAGACACTATTGTTCTCACCATGTTCTAATTTAATTGTGTTATTTTCATTATTTCCAGTGTCGGGTTTAGATTTAAATATCTTATGTAGTTGAAGCCAATGCCCTGGGGTCAGTAATTAAGTGTCTTGTTATGTTTCGGCTGTCTTAAAAAACATTCCATTTATATATAGAATATATAAAACATGTACACTTGATTTACTACAACATTTGTAAACTGCAAAATCTATTCCATACAGTGATACAGTAACTAGGAATATGTACACATAAAGCAGAAATGTGCAGTTTTATTAGGCAGATTCATTATTTTAATCCTCCCCACCCCCCAATATGAATATAAATCTCTGATTAAGTCATCAGAAAGTGTATGTTTGATACTTCAGCTTCCAAATATGCATTTCACA
Source organism: Anser cygnoides (assembly GCF_040182565.1). Lineage (NCBI taxonomy): Eukaryota > Metazoa > Chordata > Aves > Anseriformes > Anatidae > Anser > Anser cygnoides. The sequence goes on along the minus strand of NC_089873.1, from coordinate 131,261,697 downwards.
GTCTTTCACAGAAATAAATTATTTTAATGGTCTGCAGAGAAGAGTCCTCTAAATGATGCAGACAAGGTGGTACAGGGTCTAACACAGCTTTCAAATGAAGAGTATTCAATGGCATAAATAGCTATCTGCCGATCTCATTTAGACAAAATCCATGGTTAAAATGAAAGCGTACAGAAATATAAAGGTTACAATTCTAGAAAGCATGAGAGATCACCAAGTATTCAGTTACTTGATCCAGGGAGAAAATGCAAGGGGAACATGGCTTTTTAACCTTGTAGCTGGTTGTCTAAGAGTCTTGACCATTTTGATATAGTGCGCAGATGTGACTGTTGTAACCATCTCATGCTGTGGTCAGTTGACATACCTGTTACAGAAAAAGTTGTAAGGACAGGAATCGGAAACCAGCACTTCTCTCACTCTTCCCAATAATTACTCTGACAGCTAAGATACAAATTTTCATGAGTTCAGTTTCTCTCTTTCTCCAAATATTGTATCCTAAGCGCTTTGCTGCACAATAAGGTGACTTCAGAACACCATCTTCACCTATTAACTATTTTAAAAAGTGACCATAGCTGCACTTTGGGATTAATCCTATTCACTATCAATATGAGATGACAGTGAGAGATTTCCCTCCCCAGTTCCCAAGAAACCCATAGACTTGTAGCTTAGGAGGTGCGAGTTTGCATCCCTTCGATCTGAGGTATGCATAGAAGATCCTAGAAATGACTCCTTCTGCATGGAATTTCCCAATGTCTTGTTATTAGCTGCAAAGCTGGCTGTGTTTAAGAAAGAAAGACTGAAATTCTTGCTTGCTCTTTCAAAGATTTTATATGTTGCAGAGTAATGATCTGAACTGTGGATACTGAATGAAGTACCTAAACCTTACTGAGGAGGACTCAGAGGGACCACCAATGCATCAGAATTACAGCCGCTTCTACCTGTCCCAGGACTAAGATTTTGTTGGCTACAGCAAACAGTGGCCTGTCCAGGGAAGCACAGTAGTGTTATGATGCTCTTCTCTGAAAGCTAATACACCTACCTTTGTGTTTCTGTCTCTCCAAAGCTCAGAAATGCATGGAAGAAACTGGGCACATCTGAGACTAGCTGAGTTGTGGGCAGTTTCTCTTGAAGAATAGTGACTGATATTCAATTGATAAAGTTATTCTGTCCCGGACACATGCCTATGTTATCTCCTTTGTTTTTGTACTTAAGGAAATACAGGTGAGAAGAAGCCAAATGCTTTCCTTAAACCAGCATAGTTAGGGAAAACCTAAGATTAAAATTTACCAGATCAATATGTGTTACATTAGGCTGTCTCTAATGACTACATTCCCAATGTGTGTTGTCTTCATGTCTTCATCTTAGGTTACAAAACTGTTTTATCAGGACTGCTCCTTCCTGTGCTGTTTAGTGTGTTTAATAAAGAATAAGTCCTAAATCATAAATAAAATAATAACAACATTTTGGCAGGAATACTGCTATAACCTCTAACACTGAAATTTAAAGCAATATCTCACTCTGTTGAAGAGATGCATGCAAATTACATGAATTAGATCAAACCAACATAGGATGTGAAAACTGCATTCTGTCAGGATGTGAATATAGCCTGTTGCCTATGCATAAATTCATGCACAAACCAAAATGCACATGTGGCCATTCCACATAAGAACTTCAGACTGCAGCAATTGTCCTTTGCAGACTGTGACGTCCTATCAGATGGAGAAGTCTGTGGTATTAAAAACCTTTGGTCAGTCTGGTTATAGGAGCCATCCTAAAAATAATAATCTGGGAGAATTTTACAGACATTTGGCTCCATAATACTGAGAATGATTTTGCATTCTTTGGCTCCTTATCCCTGAAAATTTTATTTTATTTTACTTTATTTTTTATTTTTTCACACTTCTGAGGTGGGTTTTGCGTGGGGTAAAGCCTGAACAATCTGTTAAAAACAGTTTCTAAGCACACACACACACACACACATATATATATATATTTCCTGTATAAGAAAAACTTTGTAGACTTATCAAAATTATAAACAGTTAGGGACAGATTCCATATAGGCCAGTAAGCTCCTCAGTGTGAATATAGTCTCATATGGGCAACTTTGTAATAGACTCCTACTTAACATGGATATTGGTCATAGAAACTGTAAAAAGATTGTACTCTGACCCTGCAATGAACTTTATGTCAGCAGAGCTTTGGGCCTGTTAAACCATGTGATGGTCCTCTCAGTGATGCAGTGAGCATCCTGCATTGAAGAGCTTATCATTTCCTTACTACAGGTGATTTGGCATTAATAAAAAAGTAAGCCAGCCAGTTTATAAGGTGCTTATTTTCTAGGCTGGTGAAGAGTTCTCATTTCCTCTTCCATTTTTCAAGCCATTTTATATACAGAGTTCCTCGATGACTGAAAAATTGCTGGTTAAAGACATCCAAGAAGTGCCTTAATCATAGGATTATAGAATGGCTTGGGTTGGAAGGGACCTTAAAGACTACTTAGTTCCAATACCCTTGCCATAGGCAGTGGCATTACCCACTAGATCAGGTTGGCCAAGGCCCCATCCAACCTGGCCTTGAACACCTCCAGGGATGAGGCATCCACAACTTTTCTGGGCAACCTGTTCCTGTGCCTCACCACCCTCTGTGTGAAGAATTTCTTCCTAAAGTCTAATCTAAATCTATCCTATTTTAGTTTAAGAACATTCTCCCTTGTCCTGTCATTATCTACCCAAGTAAAGAGTCCCTCTCCATCTTTTTTATAAGACCCCTTTAGGTACTGAAAGGCCGCAATGAGGTTTCCCTGGAGCCTTCTCTTCTCCAGGCTGAACAGCCCCAGCTCTCTCAGCCTTTCCTCATAGGAGAGGTTCTCAGCACTCTGACCATTTTGTGGCCCCCCCTCTGGACTCCTTCTAACATGTCTACATCTTTCTTGTGCTGAGAGCCCAAACCTGCATGTAGTACTCCAGGTAAGGCCTCACAGGGGCAGAGTAGAGGGGGCCTAAAGGAGGTCTTGCAGATCCTTTTTTGTTATTCAGGATGTGGGAGACAACATAGCAGGTTCTCAGAGGGAGACAAGATTTGTAAAGAGAGGGTACAGGAGACTGAGCTAAATGTACAACAGAACAGCTGATGGGTCAGGAGGGAGGAATTAATTTCAGAGTAATATTCTGCATAGATTGTATGGAAATGAGTGGAACTAGGAGGTCAAAAATGGGAGTTCCCAACAGCTGAAATGTTTAAAAACAAAAAGAAAAATATTAGTGCTAGGTGTGGTGAATATATGTGGTTTTGTCTCTGACCCGTTGCAGATTGCCATCTGTATCAGCTCCTGACCTTTTCTGTTGTCATTTGTCCCTATGCCTGAGCCATCTCATTTGTCTAAATCCCATTGTTCATCTGTGTTCCATACATCATTTGGTGCATAATTCCCTAGCGACAATAAATCAATGTCTGGTCAGTAATGTTAGTCAACCAAACTGCTCTTTTTCTTGAACTCCTGCATATGCCTTCTGACAGTAAAGCAAGGAACATTAGGGAGATGTTAAAAGAAAAGCTGGCAGAATTATGAAATAAGGTGAGTGTCCAAGGCTCAGAAGAATAAAAAGGGAGTTAAAATATATTCTGAGACCTCTCTGAATACAGGCAGTGATATTGACCAAGATCTATATTTGAGACTGTACCTATTGACACATGTAACTAAGCTTCCGTCAGTTTCTGTGGTGCAAGATCAGAATCACAGAGAAGGAACAAAGGAAGAAATATTTAGAGAAAACGGAATAGGATACCTTTTATTATTATTAATAAATGTTTTGAGGAGAGTATGCAGAACAGAACAAAGCAGTTAATTCTGACTGAAAATAAAAGCCTAGACTGGGTTAACAGAATTTCAGTATTATTATTAATACTTTTTTTTTTTTTTCCATTAAGCAGATCTTTCCTCCTGCTTTCTCCTCTCAGTGCATATTTTTTATCTTGTGTTTCCATGTGGTCTCTTAGATGAATTGGCTACAGTGAATTTGTAAAATATTATTAAAAATAAGATTACCCAGGAAGAGTTTGACTGACCCTATGCAGGAATGCAGATTTCATGACTAAAGATGTAATACCATATTTTATTTAACCACATTAAGGAGTGTCCCAGGCCTCTGAACACATTAGGCAGTTCACATGCTGATCAGCAGCAAAGAGCTGTCTTCATTAATGCAAAGCAAGCAAGCAGTTTCTCAGAACCAGGTGCAAGGAGCATCTCTGCTACCTGCTCCCAGTGAGGCTGAGAGCCTCTGCTTTCCATTTGCTCATGTTAGTGAAAATTACTTGGTGATAAAAAACAAAACAAAATAAAAAAAGTAGGTGCCTGGATATTTTCATCCCATAAGAAAAGCTAACAATTCAATTTCACCAGAAAGTACCCATTTCTGTCTTGCACTGGAGGAACAAAGACTTCAGATATAAATGCCTTGCAGTGAGGTGCTGGTCACTCCTCAGAATGGAAAGACATGAGAGAAGAGAGGAGAGCTCAGAGGAAAAAAAAAAAAAAAAGATGGACATATGAAGAATTAAAGCATTTATTTGAATATTTTCAAAGTTGACATAAGTACTAAAGTACCTTTGCAGTGCAGGCTTCTAGTTCCAATAGGAAATTTTTGGATCAAAGATTTCATATTCACTTTTTTTTCTTTTTTTTTTTTTTTCTTTAAATTTGTTTCCACAGACTCATTTGCACATGCAAGATTTTAGCTTTGGCATTGGCTGCACTCAGTCACAAGTGTGACAGGCTTGTGTAGAAATATCTCAGCTAGCTTTCAAGTAATTTGCTCAGAGGTGCTTTGTGCCACATAGAGATGATACAGAGCTCAGCAGGAGCTATAATGCCTGAGGTTACTGGCCTCCAGTGAATTCCAACCTGCCACGACTGCACTGGTAGCAGCCCTCAAACTGCCTACGTGAAAGTCAGCTCCAGTGCCTTTATATGATCCATTGTGTCTGTTATTGCTACATATTCTTTGTAGACTAGCTCAGGTTAGCTGGGTAAATCAGGAGCATGTCAACTGTTTAAAGGGCTTTTCACTTCTGAGCTCCTGGTTTGGGGAGTGAAATGAAATAGTGCCTGAAAATTGTTCTTGTGCGGTGTCTGTTAGATAATCTGCATGGAAATATCCCACTGCACCCCAAAGCTGACAGTAATACATGTTTCTGTTATCAGCCTTAGCAGAAAGAGCCAGGGAAGAATGAACACGTCATATGGACTATCCTGTAATACCAAATGCAGAGCTGAAGAGGTTTTGTAGCATGAGACTCACCTTCCTCTTCCAGCGCTGGGTCTGAGGACAGAGGCATTCCTTTAGTGTAAGGCATGCCAATCCAACAATTTTCACAGGCACTTTAAGGCACAAAAAGTGCATCTTAGCAGGGATTTTCCTCCTGTGATGTGCTGATGGGATTTTAGCAGCATGACTTCTGTTACATTCAGCAATAGTCCCACAGCTGAAAACTCACATACCACTTCAAAAATTGATTGCTTACTGTTTGACCTCAGACTATGTCAGTGCATATATGGATGGCTTTAGCTCTACTTACCTCAGAGACCTTTTATTTCTGTGACTCATTCTGTAATCACCTGAATCTGACAATCACTGGAGTATTTGTCTTGTAAGTCTCCAGTGGTATTTTAAGAAAAGCTTTCAATTTTGGAATGTGACGTGCCCTTTTTATATCCATGTAATGTTGTAAGGCTGCATTTTTGCTCAGATGTTTTCTGAAGTTAAACAAATGAAGGAAGCAGCTTAAATTTTGGTGTAAAAGAAGAGTTGTCTTGATGCCATTTTGTATATTTATATGTGTGTGTGTGCCTACATGTGCACTTCCGGAAATAGGCAGAGATACAAAAACTAGGGAAAAAATGTACTTAAGGCGTTCCTTTAACTGTAATGCTTTCGTGCTGGTTCTGTTTAGTGTTACCTACTTTGGGCAGAGCATTCTGTGTGTCCTCCACTCTACAGGTATCACTGCAATAAGTGGCATTGCTCAAATATATTCTTTAACTACTTGGTAGTATTTGGGCTCAGTAATATCCATGGGCATGAGATTCCTAAAGAGGCTTTAGGCACCTAAATTTGTCTGCAGATTTGGCTCTGGATCTGTCAATGCTTTTGTGGCTCTTGGACTTCTCCTGTTGTTCATAAATGTATATTGACTTCACAGAATACAATTCTGTATTCAGATGCAAGAGTAAGCACACAAAACTGTTGCTACATTCCCACCAGGAGACATGGCATTCTCAGCAAGCTAAGTTATTATCTATGACAGATGAACTTTCAGAGTATGTTGGTTTTAGCTTGATGAAGCAGAACAATAATTTTGTTTTTATTTTATTTTATTTTCCCCAGTAAATTGCATCAGGGCAAAGTACCATACAATTGCTGTATTGCAGAGGTTTCTGAGATCTCTGCCCTTGTGAGGTTCCTTTTTTATTTTATTCATTTGTTTAATAGACAAAATTGCCATCAATGAATAATAAAATTGATGTAAGCATAATAATTTCTGTGTAATGTTGGATTGTGGTGAACACATCTAAAGAAAAAGGGCTAATTTGTTTTCTTGGCATGATTATGCTTAGGGAGTTAGGGTGATGTGCCCCACAGAAGTCCTATAGAAAAACAATGTCCTTAATGAAAAAGCATCACTCCCCAGCAATAAACGTCACCTAGATTTTCAAGCCTTAGGGTGACTATGTTGTCCTGGTGTTATTAGTTTTGCTTCTTATGACTGATATATTTCCTTTGCTGGTAAGACACAAATGAGATGATGGAGGAAAGATGGGGGAAAATGTTGGTTTTGCCTGAAGGCAGAAGAAAAGGGAAAGGGAGAAGGAGGCTCACCTTGGTACTTGAAATAAAGACCACTTGTGGTGTGGTTCCTGCTTTCTTAACAAAAACCTAAGTAAACTTCTTAAATCATGAGCTTTTTCTCACCAGGGTTTGGACTAGATATTTAGGCAGAACATTGAAAACATGTGTACAAGCTGATCTGCGTCTGGAGTATCTTCAGGACCCCTGTGCCTCAGGGGAATTTTTCCAGCACATCAAAGCCCCCTTTCTTTCCTTGGCTATGTATCCATGGTCCCTGGCCACAGGACTGGCTGAGACACATTTGATAGCACTTTTCCAGTCCTTACCCTGCCTGCTTCACTCTGAGGAGGGAGGAAGCTTGAAGAATAAATAACTTGCTCCTGCCTAATGACCATGGCAAGCTGTGGTGTCCCAGCAGCAGATCAGTGTTGCTGCCTGACATACAAGGATGTGCCTGCAGGGCCATGAAGATATGCGTTGTGAAGCTCTTGAAGTGGTAATTCAGGTACATGTAGTACTGCAGCTGCAGAAGCAGAGCCCTCCATGGGAGTTGGCTGTTCCTGGTCTCATGAGGACTGTGCTGGATGTCGGAGGCTGTTCGGTTTGGTGGAGGAGAAATGGTTGCTAAAACACTGCCTGCTTCCAGAACTGGCAACTTAAAAAACTGTCTTCAAAAATCTTACTCCTCTACCCTGCTGTACTGGTATCTGTGTTACCAGCGCTCAGGTCAGCATGTATGTCCTCTTCCTGCCCTCAATCACATTTCACTCCCTTCTTATTTAAGCTTGGATGTGAAATCCCCACGCCACTGATGAGGTGACACCCAGTCCCTAGTGCGATCACTGTTCCCTCACTTTGCCTTACGGTCCTGGTTCTGGATCCCTGCTTTATCCTTACATTCAGAAGGGATTGATTTTAATCTTTTCAAAACAGTCTTGATCCTTATCCTGCTCTCTATGGCATGAGGAGAAAGGCAGTTCAGTTCAGCTTTCTCACTAATATACAGAATTAAATAGATTATCCAAGATAATGGCAAAGCACTTGTTCCATTGGCACATGTGCCAAAGTCAGAAGGTGGACCAAAAAATACTGTTTAGAGAAAAAGATGGAAGATTTGGACTTAAGATTCTTAATAGATCTGTCAACATCTTGCCAAAATTTTTACTTTCATTCCATGAGAGAGTTCTGGTTCATTATCTCTAATTTTGCTTCCATGCCTCTCTGCTTTGCCCAGAGTTCTCTGTGTGTGTACCTGTATGTCTCTGTGTGTGTGAACTGTATTTTAGTTTGCCTTACGAAACTGACAATTGTGCAGGTATTGTTTTAAATCTTTTATATAGACTAGACTAGACTAGAATAGAATAGAATAGTTCAGTTGTAAGGGACCACCAAAGACCATCACGTCAAACTGCCTGAGCACTTCAGGGCTAACCAGCAGTTAGGGCACGTTGCTGAGGGCATTGCCCAAATGCCCCTTGAGCACTGACGGGCACGGGGCAGCACCCAGCTCCCCAGGAAGCCTGTTGCGGTGTGTGACCACCCTCACGGCAAAGAAACGTTTCCCGATGCCCAGCCTGAACTCCCCGGCGCAGCTCTGTGCCATGCCCGTGCCCTGCCAGCGGGTCCCAGGAGCGGAGGCCGGCGCCTGCCCCTGCGCTTCCCCTCCTCGGGAGGCTGCGGAGAGCAGCGAGGTCGCCTCTGGGCCTCCTCTCCTCCAGGCTGGGCAGCCCAAGTGTCCCCAGCCTCCCCTCACAGCACATGCCTTCCAGCCCTGCCGCCAGCTGTGCTGGCCTCCTCTGGGCGCTTTCAGGGACCTCAGCAGCCTTTCTGTGCTGCGGAGCCCAGAACTCTTGGTATTGTGGAGCACACAATATTCAAGCTGAGGCTGCACCAACACTAAATATAGTGGGAAAATCACCTCTTTTGACCGGCTGGCTGTGCTGTGTTTAATGCATTTGCCAAATGCAGTATGATTATAATTTTCCTAACATAGACATTTTAGCAATAAGGCTGAAGTTAATGTGAAGAGCAAAAGGCTGCCAGGTGCAGCCCAGAAACAATGTGCCAAATACACAGAGTCGAGGTGGACGAGATAATACAGATATGGTTATTTGTGGTTAGAATGATGTCCAGTGGAAGAGTGCAAGTAAGTCTTCCATGAACCTGCCAAATGAAGGAAGCTTTGGGGTCATGTGTTAACCAAATTTGAGAATATTGATCAAAAGCTGCAGTTAGCAGTTGGACTGGTCTCAGCTTACAGCTTTCAGCACTCACCAGTCAACAGTGGTACTCCCTCAGACTGTGAGATGGATTTGCCCCCTCTGGCAGATGACAGGGAAAGGATTCACTCTCCAGCCAGACAGTGGCAAGGTCACAGCAGTGCACCTTTGGTACAGGAGCTATGAAGCAATATACCAAAGCAAATATAGGGGGATATTCAATATACTCAGGGTTTCTTGCGGATGAGTATTGAGGACTTTCTGTGAGTGTTAAGTGCCCTGAAGTCACAGGAGGGGTATGACGTATTACAATGTCAGGCCTTATTAAGAAGACAGTCTATTGGAGAGTCACATCAACTGGCAACAGCAACACACCGTACAGGGAAGCAGGGGAAGGGAGTTGCAGGGAACATAAATGATATCTTGTTTGCTTGTCAGAATACCAGACGCCTTCTTTCTGGTGGATTTGTACATTAGCTACCCGGGGGTTATTTTTTGGCCTGAGTACTTTTATGAAATAGGCATTTTTCTCATGACTTAAAAATGACTTTGGCAATCTCAAATGTGCCTGAAAGGCACCTAGACTGCTTGCTTGTTCATTCTAGGTGACAAAAATAAGCAGTAAAAAAAGTTTGCTTATAAAGTATATTTTGCTTAAATTTGTAGAGGTTATATCAACTCTTTTGAGATTTTAGGCAACAAAATCATATTAAATGTGTTCTTTACCTTTGAAAAATTTTAGATTGTGTTCACAAACCTTGGATTTACTTCACAGAATTTTACTGCTTTCATTTTAAATGAGCTATTAGATTAGAAAAGTCTGATAGAATGGAGGGTGAGTGTGTGAAAAGTTTCTTGGGAAAAAGTGATGTGGTGTGCCCTCTTTAAACAACACATCTTCCTTAAGACATACAACACCTGTACAACCTCTTCCCATTGGAATAATTGCATCAACTTCTATAGGAAAAAAAAATAAAAATAAAATCAATAGACAAAATAAAAAAAGCATTGCAAACTTCAGTGCTCAGATATTTTTTTTCCTTTTTTTTTTACTTCATTTGGTCCATGTTTCCTATGCACATTTACTAAACCCACCACTAACAGAGTGACTTTAAGAGAAAATTGGGCTCTTTGCTCAGAATCTGTAAATTATATGGTGAGATGTCATTTTATAAGATCATTTACTAAGTACCTTCTGTTCTCATATGATTATAAATCCACCATTACACCTCTGATATTTAAAAACAAATATAAATGACCAGGAAAAAAGACTGATAACTCACCAATAACTCTCAAGATAATTTTGAGAATGAAGGGAATGTGACCGATTTTATTGGCAGTACTTATGTTTACTGAGTTCTTATACAGCTCCACATCTAGCAGCAGAGAGAAGGTAACAGATGTTATGCAGTTGAGTACTGAAACGGAAGGAAATATTTGCTTTGTTATAAGATATGATACTGTAGCATGTAACCATTCAGTGTACGGATGTCCTGCATTCTGTGGTATAGTAACAAATCCCTTAACACATGTAATTGTGTTTATCTGAGCTTACCCGGTTTCCATTGTCACTTAGGAACTGAAACCTGGGGTGCTCACACGTGATAGTTTTGGCCAGACAATGTTGTAAGGTTGAAGAGAAGGTGACACAAGGCATGGAAAATACTGAAGTACTCAATGGCTTCTTCATCTTGGTCTTTATTGATAAGGCTGGTGATCACTAATCCCATGCTCCTAAAACCTGTGGGCAAGTCTGGAGCAAGAGTTGTACTCAAAGAGTTGTGATCAGCAGCACAAAGTCCATCTGGGGACCAGGCAATGCTGGTGCACTCCAGGGGTTGATACTGGGCCTACACTATTTAACATCTTAATTAATTACCTGGATGATGGGACAGAATGCACCCTCAACAAACTTGCAGGAGATATAAAACAGGGAGGAGTGTTTATTACACCAGTGCATTATGCCACCATTTAGAAGGAATTTGAGAGGTTGTAGAGATGGACCAACAGGAAATTCATGAAGTTTAGCAAGGGGGAATGCAAACTCATGCTCCTGGGGAGGAACAAGGCCATGCACCTGCAAGTTCACCAACATAGTTCATTGGAATTTAACAACCTTAAAATATATTACTGTTGTGTGTTTTCTTCACAAAGGCAGGAAATTTGTTTCCTGGAAGGTGGGTAGTCAAGCACTCAGAAAGATGATACTGTAGCATTCTGCACTACTGTGTGTCACTAAGCACATCACTTTGTCTTTCCATTCTTCAAAAAATTAATAAAACATAATAATTAAATCATTTGTAAACAATTTTTGATGTAAAGGTGGAACTGAATATAGGTAATTATGTTTTGTGCACTGTTTTTTTTTTAATTATTTTTTTAAAATATAGGGAAAGTTGTGTGATTAAAATAGTAATGAGGAAAAAAAAAGAAATATATTTGATACTAAATGTTTATATCAACTTTTGTGTCACTAAAATTCAGGCATTTAGCAATAATCCATTTTAATTCAGTTGTGAACCCCTGTTTATTTCATCAAGCCTAAAAATCTAAGGGGCTAATAGAAAACTAATTAAATATTAAGTCCCCATTCATTCTGCTACACATCAGTGCCTGCTAAATAGCAGGAAAGGAGGTGGAAGGGAAGAGATTACAAACAGCTGCCTAATGACAGCTGTGTCAAGCCAAAACAGATATTGCTAAAATATTTTGTTATAGCAAGGCGGACAACTCCATATCAGATGCATGAAGACCTGCTCTTCTAAGTCCTTTTCCAGTAGACTGGAATCAATACGAAAAGGGGTCCTTGTTGGGAATTTCAGTGCCAAGCTGTTAGACATGGAGTGGGATAGATATGGAGAGAGAATCTTCCAACTGTAAGTCTGAGAGAAAGGGAATGAGGAGTGTTTGCAATGCTGTAATGTATCCTGCACTGGAGCTGTGGATTAAGAGCTGTTACACTCATGCTTTCACCCAAAACTTTTCCTACATCCTTAAATGGAAGGATGCAGTCCTGCATGGTTACATAACAACTTCCAGTGGAACCAGGTTAATTAATTTAGTTTTGATAATGTTTTTCTTTTGATAGACTTTTATGTGATCTGACTGGGAAAACTCACTTTCTGCTTGTTTTCAGCCACATCTGTATCAGATTGTGCGGAGGCTGAGGGATCTGTACTTTTGTTTCAATGTATATTGCAACATTTTTATTGCATTCCACAGGTCCTCCAGTAAACGTTACTTGCAATATTTTTATCAACAGTTTTGGATCAGTCACAGAAACCACAATGGTAAGTGCTATGATGCCATTGGCAAGAGAACAACAATACGTAATATATGTCATGAACACAACCTGTCAATTTTTCTATTTATTGTTCAACTTGCAGGTCCTCCTGTAAATGTTACCTGCAACATATTTATCAACAGCTTTGGTTCAATAGCAGAAACTACAATGGTGAGTGGGACTGGTCATTGAAGCCATCTTGTGAAGGAGTGGGATGTGATATAGAATAGAGATGCTCTAGATGTGGGGACATTTGCTAAGTTCTCAAGGTACTACCAGCTAAAATAATTTATATATCTCTAAATAAAATTATTTTATATTTCTCATATTTTAATTTAGAGATATATAAATTATTAAACTCAACTATCAAGTCTAAATGTATATCTATAGTGGCTGTTCCACAGTCTGTAGTGACTGTGATGGCAGCAAATAAAGGGATGCCCAAGGCAGATTTCCCACCTCTTGTTAGCACCAAAAAAGCAGAGGAATGAAATAGTTGGAGCTCAGCTGTGGGGTTGCCTGCCAAGAACCTGATATTTTTGAGTGAGTCTTACACCCCAAACTGAATTATCTGCTGCTGCAGACTGTGCTGACAAAGGTACCAGAAACATCTTCTTTAACTTAGTTAAAGTATGAACTGCAGATAAGTTAGTTATCTCTTTGAACTGCAGTCACATCAGTGACTGAATGAACTTTAGTCAAATGACTGAAACATATAGCTATGAGAAAACTTGGGTATTTTCAGGGCCAATCTCATACTTGAAAATGACATGAACCCAGGTGACTGAAATGCAGATTTTGAATAATTCAAAGAACACTATCAGCCATACAAACAGGGCCAAAACAAAACAACAAAAAACTCATTTTAATAATTTAAAAATTAGATAGTCCAAATTTTCATTTCAAGATGAGATTTTTCTTTTAAAAATTGATGAAGTTTAAGAGTATAGAAACCAAAGACAAAAAATAGAAATGAAAATTGTAGTCCAATTTTTTTCTTTCTTTTCTTTTCTTTTCTTTTCTTTTCTTTTCTTTTCTTTTCTTTTCTTTTCTTTTCTTTTCTTTTCTTTTCTTTTCTTTTCTTTTCTTTTCTTTTCTTTTCTTTTCTTTTCTTTTCTTTTCTTTTCTTTTCTTTTCTTTTCTTTTCTTTTCTTTTCTTTTCTTTTCTTTTCTTTTCTTTTCTTTTCTTTTCTTTTCTTTTCTTTTCTTTTCTTTTCTTTTCTTTTCTTTTCTTTTCTTTTCTTTTCTTTTCTTTTCTTTTCTTTTCTTTTCTTTTCTTTTCTTTTCTTTTTTTCTCTTCTCTTCTCTTCTCTTTCTCTTCTCTTCTCTTCTCTTCTCTTCTCTTCTCTTCTCTTCTCTTCTCTTCTCTTCTCTTCTCTTCTCTTCTCTTCTCTTCTCTTCTCTTCTCTTCTCTTCTCTTCTCTTCTCTTCTCTTCTCTTCTCTTCTCTTCTCTTCTCTTCTCTTCTCTTCTCTTCTCTTCCTCTTTCTCTTCCTCTTCCTCTTCCTCTTCCTCTTTCTCTTTCTCTTTCTTTTTCTTTTTCTTTTTCTTTTTCTTTTTCTTTTTCTAGTCTGGAATTAAATTTTCATTTTCTTTAATATTTCCTAAGAAAAATGATTTTTTTTTCTGAGTACATCTGAAAAGGTGCTGAGTTATTTAATCTTATTTTTCAAACAATGAATGAAGAAGATCTGTTAACTTATCCAAGCATATATACACCTGATTACTAGGTTAATACTGAGAGAGATTTTTTGATGAAAGTATAATAATATAATAGTGTAATAAAGCTATAATAATTACCAGATGCTTCTGTATGTGGGTTAAAACTGTTCTAGAAAAGGTATTGTGACAAATCCCGGCTTTATTTTAGATTCTTTAATACTCCTCTCCCACAAAATAAACTTAAAAGGCTGCTCTCACCTTCACTGAAATTTTGGAAGAGTTATGTGCATAACATAGCTGTCCATTACCTTGGGATGTAATGGACAGCTATGCACACTTCTGAAGTGATTGCAATATAGTTTCACTACTTTGTTTTCTGATAATTCCTACACAGTCCCCAGGTCTTGCTCTGTTTGCTGAAACTGGAGACAATAAAGATGCTTAGCATCCTGTAGGACTGAGTTCTTGATAAATAAAAAATGCACTTGTTACCTAGAAAAATACTTAAGTTACACAAGAGTTTTTTAAAAATATATAATAATAATCATAATTATTATTATTTAATGGGATAAAAGATGCCTTGAAATCTTTGCATTCTGAAGGAAGAGCAGATATTTTGCCTAACTTAAATATAATATTTAATATTAAAATACTTTATTTAAATGTAATTGTAATTATGCTATCACTTGGGAAAGAGGTAATTAAGGAACGTAGAGTCACAAGTCCCCTGCTCCTAAATATTTTTACTCATACAAAAAAAAAAAATCAGCAACAGCTATTTAACATTTTTGCAGAGATAAAGGGCAAGTATTTACTAGGGCACGTTGCTTTCTTAAATTGTATAGGAGAGACTTTTATAAATGATACAACTATAACATACACAGATAAAAAATAAACAGATATGTTAATGCTTTAGAGTATGTATTTGGAAACTTAAAAAAAAAAAAGAAATTAAAAATAAGTTTTAAATGACATAAAAAAAAAACACATAATCTTGATGTAACATAACGATCAGCAGACAAATTTTATTATTTTTGGAAAACTTTGTTTTCCTGTGTTTAAAAGATTCTTAAAATATAGTTACGAATGTAGCCTTTTTTATCCAGCTGTGTCTGTTGATCTTAAGATGTAGAGACATCAGCATAGCTTTAAGTAGCAAAAAATCCAACACGTCACTGGCTTTACAAGATGGCATTCAATGAAAATATTTGCACGATCTAATGCTGATTGCATTAATTAGACTCCTTCATTGCTTTGATTAAATCCCCTCATTGCATTTTACCGTCTATCAAATATGTTAATGTGCACCTTTTCAATGTTCATTAACACATTCTGCTGAAAACAGCTAAACATTCAAGTAGATGAAAACAAAGACTGTTGGCTTTCTTATTTTGCTTTGTTCATAATATCTGCTGAAAGTGTGGAAAGTGTTCTCTTAGATGCTGTTCAATGGTTTAATATTGATTTTCTTAATGCTGTCACTTATTTACTGACTAATATGACTAGTTTTAGGATGTTTTAAAATTGCTCTGAGAGGCAGACATCAATTACAGTTTCATTTACTTTGCCTTTCTGAAATAGATGCAATCAAGGTAAAAATGTTGGCATCCCTTGTGGTAAATAATGAGTTTTGTTTGACTCCTAGTATTCTTTTTTCTCTGTAAAATACTCTTGATAGTTTTGACGTAAAACTAAAAGATTCATTTAAGACCCTGGATTGTAAGTCAAAAAGAGATGTTCTTGTCTCGGAGGACAGGGATGCTTAGTGAAACCTCGTATACATACTGAAGGGACATTATCAGGATATAACTTGGAAGAGCTGCAGTAACTCATTGGAAACCTTGGGAGATGAAAACTTGTTAGAGAGGCTTTCGGTAGGAGAAATGAACATGGCAAACAGGATTACAGTCCCAGACCTGCTTAATTCAATAAGTTCTCAATAACATTAGCAGTAGTAGCTTCATTTTTTTTTTTTTCTGATTAAACACCAGGATGAAATTTATCCCTGTGTGAAGGCCAGCACAACTCTGTGTTGTGCCTATGTGTTATGCCCAGTGTGTTCTAAAAGCTAAAACCCTTGAGAAATAAAACAGAGGTCTGTGCTGGCTGTCTACAAGTGGATGAATTCCACAGAGTTTTCATGAATTTTGTTCCCAAAGATTTACGGAAACAAAATGCAAATATGTTAATCTCTCTGCTCTATTATGCACATGTAGGACAGTATAAAGATTGATTTTTCTTTGTTCCAAAAGAAACAGTTTCTTCCACATTAAAATGATGTATATTATACCAAAATAAAATAGTAAAAAAGGCTAGATCATAGTCAAGATAGAATTGATAGAATTGTTGGGGGGAAAAAGGAAAGAAAAAAAAAAGAAAGAAAGAGCAAGAGCAAAAGATTTTCCTGAGTAAGTTCACAGAATAAAGCAATTATGCCAGTAAGCTTTGTATCTATTTTTGGAAGCATTCACACATGCAGTATTCAGCAGAAAATCCACTGTACAGCATGACTGCAGTTGAGTATCACAGATGAGTAATCTACATCAGGCTGGGCAGAGTCCCAAGGAATTCAGATGTTTAGTGTCACAAATGACCAGGATTTTTTAGCTATCAGCTGTAGGAGAAGCTAAGAGCAGTTTGTGCATTGATGAACTAATTGCTGATTACAGAAATGACTAACAATGAGAACATTATTATTGTCGTTATACCCTATAATTAATAACTGATACTATGCATCAGGTTCTCTGTTGGGATAAATGCATCAGATTCCAGTTGTGTTTTGAGTACTTACGTTAGCAGAAAAAATAGCTATTCTTTTAAAAACTTTAGTGGGGATAGAAGTTGGCTGTGGCTGGATAGATGATATTCCCACAAGAAAACGCATATTACAAATAAGCTTGTTAGATCTCAGTTGAGCAAGTTACATGTCTAGTTTTAACTGCATGAAGGACTCCCAATGAAGCCATTGAGGGCACCTTGCATGCTTAGATGCATAGTTAACCAAGCACTTTTCTGTTGCATGGCTTTGAAATCGATGATTAAGCCACTATTTATTTTCCGGTTAGCATTCGTGTTCGGGACTTGGAGAGAGAGTAGTCTCTCTGGTTAGCCCTTCCTATGTATGCAAGACCAGCTAAGTCTGCTGTTTGCATCAGACAACTGACTCAACACCTGGGTGGTCAATGTGATTGGAGGGGAAGATGGGAGGAAGGCTAAGATCAAAGATGGGAGTAAGCTCAGAGTTAGTAAACAGGACTGAAGAGGGAGTGGGGATCCCCAGCACTCCCTGACACAGCAGTGCCTGAGGCCAAAGGAACACAAAACTTTGCGGAAGGTGTGGGGAGTGAGCCTGCTGGCTGCGGAATTGCCATCCGTGACCTTGCCCAGCATGAGGTGAATGGAAAAATCTTTTCTCTCCAGATTCCTATAACAGAAACTTAGTATATATGTGGATTGAGTCGCTAAATCTTCATATAAAACTGATCAGATGAATATTCCTTTAGTGTGTTAGCGTTACCATGATCTTATGTCTTGAGAACAGAGGAAAACTCTTTATCTGAGTTACCTTGAGCTATTGCTGGCATCAATATTGCCAGAGAGATTTAAACTTCAGGTCCACACTTCTCATTCAAAACAGTGGTGCTGTCAGAAAGAATTTGTGGAGCAGGTGTACGTGTGGTAGTGTAGGAGTGCATTACTACAGTCCACCCACACCTACCCTCAAGAGCTCACAAAATACACATGATAGTCTGCCTGAGCTCCATGTTGTGGTATCATTCTCAGGAGAATTTCTCTTCATAAGATAGCTACAGTGTTAGCACAGGAAAAGTAAATTCAAAATTCTGCACGATTACATCTGACTGTGTAAATGCACATCCCTCTTGGCTGCTTATACCACAAGCATAGGAGAAAACAAGTAACTGGTATTTTGATGTGCAAGTTACATTTCCATTTTTATTTCTTATTTAAATATCTCTATATATACATAAATACATAGATATAGATATTTATAGATAGATCGATAGTAAAGCCAGTCAGACATAAAGAAAGGTTTCAGTGCTGTTTTGCTTCTAACACAATCTGCAGAGAAAAACCACTACCACCACCACCACCAAAAGCTTTTTTAAGTGTATCGGTGTGATGGCTCTAATATATTTATGAATTATGAAAATATATTTTCAACATACATATGTGTTGGAAAAGATACTATAACTCTATTGGTATTATTTATGATTTTGGTATAATATATATCATTATATGCAAGCTCTTCTATGAATAAGGATTTTTCAGACTAGCTTTTGCTAGCTAAATCAACAACTACTGAAATTCATGAAGGCACATTTATTTATTTTTAGATATTCCTAAACAGTTTGCTGATTTGACTGATTTATGATTTCTATGTCATGGGGGAAAAATCCCTCTGCTTTCTATGGACTTCATTACATATCTTATTTTAAGAAAAATTCAAAGCAGTTGCTAAATTAGCAATAGCAATTGTATATTATTATATAGTGATATGTCAATCGCTGATGACAGTTCCTGCCTTCTTTGATGTAGAATGAAGGTCAAGGGCTTTCCTGTCTTTTTTACTGATGCTGTTCCATGTATACTTATAAGACAGTTTTTAAGACCAGGAAACAAGACAAAGTATGCTTAGTTTTGCTGTATCCTCACAAGATGTGATGATATTTTTTAAAAATCAGAACTGCAAGTTAATACTTGATCTTAAACTGCGTGAAACAACACTATCATAAAAAGTGCGGTGGCTTGTGAAAAGCAGATACAGGTTTTTCTAAGTATCTTTAATAAACATGTTATTCTTAGACCTCTTTCTGGTCTGTCTTGCTCTGGTTAGAAGATGTTCATATTTTGACTCACATCTACACAACAGCTAATATGGAAATGATAATGAAAACAAGAAAATACACGTTCCTAGTAAGATTGTGAAATATCATTCCATAGGTCTCAAAAATTACATCCGTTTGGATGTTAGAAATATTCTGCCTGAGCAGCAGCACATTTCATCATGAACCTACTGACAGAATGGTGGGAAACGCTGAAGTTTGGTGGGGCTCATTCCATGGAGTTTGTGTATTTGGCAAGCTGCGTGCTGCAGCTCTAATCAGAGTGAAAATATTTATTTACATTTCAAGAATGATGAATTCTTTAGACTATGAGGTTCAGTGGCCTAACTAAACCCATGCCAACTCATACATTTTCCAAGTCAAAAGCACAGAGCTGCCATTTTAATGTACTGCTGCTACTACAAAACAAATCCTAAATGTAAGGCTTTTGTACAGTTGGCAGAATTATTTGCTAATGTATTCCTTCAGATAACATAACATATAAACATTATTAAATATTTTCCCTTTAGAGGAAGAGTAGATATATTTCCAAGAAAGTATTCACAGACTAGCTAACTGCTATAATTTCAGGTAAATATGCTATAAGAGAAGGGAAAGATGGGGGAGATGATGCTTTTATTTGCTGACTTTGTAAATTCAGGATAAGGAGAATAGGCATTAGAAGCTTTCCATTCTCTCTGTTGGGTTTTGGATTAGATCCTGAAAGCTCTTTTCATACTCTTTTTTTAATAGCTAGTTCTCGACATAGTATTAATGCTGGTTTTAAATGAACCTCTATATAATTGCTGTCTTCCCAGTTGTGATTAACAGACCACTCAGCAAAAGAATGCAATTAGAACAATTTTAAAGGGATACAGGGAGGGAGAAGTGAATGAAATAACATACAGAGAAAAGCATACGGTAGATAGAATAAGGATGCAAACAGTAAATAAAAAGTGCTGATTTAATTTCTTCTCTACAAATCTGGCTTCACTGAAATTAGCAACTATTCATGAGTACATTAGAAATAATTGATTTACACATTGGAAGCAATTTATTTAAATTAGTAGTTTTATAGCATCTTTGTTGAAATTGTATATAGCTAGCCACGATGCTTTCTGACTTTCTAAGTACCACTGGGATAATCCATAGCATTTGAAAGAAGGTTGTATTTAACATTGGAGGTTGCAGTTAATATTTTCTTCGTCAATGAAGTAATTTTGATTTGGAAAATGTACCAGTTGTGTTTGTTTGGTTCAGTATGGCATTTAGACTGCTTAATTTTAAAATGACATCTCTCACATTCGGTAGATAACATAAATATTTGCTGTAACACTGGTACTGTAATAGGTGTAATAGCATAACGAAAGCTAAAGTGGGCTTCCAATATTGGTAAGTGGCTCAGTAACCTTTTTACATGGCATTTCTGTAGGACTACAGAGTGAACATTTTTTTGAGACAGCAGTGGAATGACTCACGCCTGGCTTACAGTGAATATCCTGATGATTCGTTGGATTTGGATCCCTCTATGCTGGACTCTATTTGGAAACCAGATTTATTCTTTGCCAATGAGAAGGGAGCAAACTTCCATGATGTCACGACAGACAACAAGCTGCTAAGGATTTCTAAGACTGGAAAAGTGCTGTACAGTATCAGGTAAACCTGTTAACTTTATTTTTCTGCTCTTCATCCCATTCTTTCCTCTCAATCCCTGTTTTTCTGGATGCAGCTAGGCTTGCAGAACACACTTTACGTATTTAATTTTTTCTTGTCCCTTGTGTACAACTGAAATGAGACTTAATCACAGCAGGGTAGAAAGAAAATATGCCCACATTCCTTTGCTAAGCTTTTACTTGTCACAAGGTAGTCTGTAAGTGGCACAGCAGTACTTCTTAACCTTGTTGGAAACTTAAGGATGTCTACTTCTTTATAGGTATTCCTCAGTAATTCCCATCAACATTAGCTCAAGTCTTCTTACAAAGAGAAGAAATCAGCTCTTCAGTGGATGGTGGGTTGTAATTCAAAAGTAAAGGGGAATAGTATTTAAATGATTTCTGAAAACCTTAAGTAAAAATGGGCTTGAAACACTGTAAATGACACACAAGTGGCTGTGTAATCGGATGTATCTTTTCACAGTTAAAAATAACTGGAATTATGGAAAGCTTTTGTTTTAATACTAAGTGCATTGAAGTGTGTGTCATGTGACTGGATTTAGGCTGAATGAATAAACACTGTTTGACAAAATGTGACTGGATATGATCTGATGAAAGAGGACATATGCAGAGAATCAACTGCATTTCACAGGCGTAAACGACAGGAAATTTGCAGTATTTGTTTGACATTCAGCTTACTGTGCATCATTAACTTAGTATAAGTAATCAAAGGTGCAAAACCACTGCTCTTAGGGTGGTTTAAAAAAATGTATTGTTTTGTGTGTTCCTGGGAATGCTTTTTAGTTTTTCCCATTCTTGCATTGTGGAAAGTAAACATGGTAGTATCTGTTTAATAGATTGCTTAGTGAATTTACTTGTTGGTAAGGAAAATCAGTTCAGAAGACAGTTGTTTCTGACAAGGCATTCTGTTTGTGACCTGGATTTTCACTGAGGAATTTTCATTGATCCAGGTTAAGGAGAGTGGTGTTCTGTAGGATGCTAGATTAATAAATAATAACATGGCACTTTCTCCATTTCACAGAATCACAGAATCACAGAATTGTAGGGGTTGGAAGGGACCTCAAGAGATCATTGGGTCCAACCCCCCTGCCAAAGCAGGTTCCCCAGAGCAGGTTGCCCAGGTAGGCTTCCAGACAGGCCGTGAATATCTCCAGAGAAGGAGACTCCACAAACTCCCTGGGCAGCCTGTTCCAGTGATCTGTCACCGAGTACTGGATTTTACTTGATTCCAGTGGAAATGACTCGATAAGACCCCATTTGTATTTGGATAGATTAACCAGTGTGGAACATATACATTTATTGAGCAAGGTTTCAAATTGACATACCTGAACAGTTTGAGAAAAATAGTAGTATAGAAGGATGAAACTAGCACTAGCAGAGTGATAAATATGCTGTCACTTACAAATATTTCTTGTTTCATCCTGGGAAAGAAATGAATGCATCTGCTTGTTTGAATGACATCAGACGCTGTCTTATTGGAGGCAACAGTGCAGCTGGGTGCTGTTCTGAATACAGATAGATAATTTCTCTGACATTTGTCCATGCGGGAAAAGTAATATTTCAAGCTGTCATACTATATTTGTAAAATTCCCACACCTAAATGCAAATTCATACAAAGTAGATGTTGTGGTTTAACCCGGCTGGCAGCTAAACACCACACAGCCGTTCGCTCACCCTCCCCCCTCCCTCTCTGTGATGGGGGAGAGAAACGGGAAAGTGAAGCCGGTGAGTTCAGATAAAGACAGTTTATTAAGACAGGAATATAATAATATAAGGAATATAAGGAATATAATAATAACAATAATAATAATAATAGTGATAATGATAATAGTATTAACAATAATAATGTGTAAGAAAACAAGTGATGCACAATGCAATTGCTCACCACCCGCTGACCGATGCCCAGCCTATTCCCGAGCAGCCGGCCCCCCACCCCGGCCAGCCACCCCTATATATTGTTTAGCATGACGTCAGATGGTATGGAATACCCCTTTGGCCAGTTTGGGTCAGCTGTCCTGGGTCTGTCCCCTCCCAGCTCCTGCTGCACCCCCAGCCTGCTCGCTGGCAGGACAGAGCAAGAAGCCGAAAAGTCCTTGGCCTGGTGTAAACACTGCTCTGCAACAATTAAAACATCAGCATGTTATCAGCGCTCTTCTCATCCTAATCCAAAACATAGCACCCTACCAGCTACTATGAGCTACTTAACTCTGTCCTAACTGGAACCAGGACAGTAGAGTAAGCAGTATTCCAACCGAGGACTAAGCAAAGCTCATTGTTTCTCATTTGTAACAAACAACAGCAACAAAGGTTTGCCTGGTACTTCTCACATGGCATAGAATTTTGAATAACACTTTACAGTGAAGAAATCTTTGCTGAGTACTGGACTTTGAAGTCAGAAGTAATTAGAAAAACTTGTCTTTATTCTCTAGATGCTGGTTGCCAGTTGCTTTTAGTTGTGCTGTGTTGAAACAAACAAGAATATTCTAGTGATTGGTTTCAGTACACCAAGAAAAGTATAATGTTGCCATTTTCACTACTACACCAAAAGGACTTAACCTGACACAGTGATATTTAACATTTAGCGTTTAGTGTGCTCTAAATGTTTAAAGCACTTCACAAATATGTCTGAAATGTAGTAGTGTAGACTGTTTTGTCATATTTCCAAATTTAATAAAATCAAGGGCAAATTAATCTTGTATAAATATGCACTGTCTCTATTAAATGAACTTAAAACATCTCCCGGTAATTAATGGGTAAGAAACAAGTTGTGTGTATTATACAACAGCAGTATTCATCTTCCCTATGTACTTAAATGTACATATGTACTTATGTACATATGTACTTATGTACATATGTACATATGTACATCTTCCCCAGTGCACTTAAACAGGGAAATATGCTATACCAGAGGCACAGCAGGTTTATGCTGCTAAATGCTGTGAGAGGTAAATCCTGCCCTTTCTGATAAGAATTTGGAAAGCCATAGTTATGGTCCATATTTTACTTAAAAGAAACAGTTGGTGTAGGAGATGTGTGCTCAGGTAAGTTATTTCAAGGTCACTGAGGGAATAATGGTCCCTGTGTTACTCCCAACACAGTGCTCAACTCTGGGAATTGTTTTATCCTGTGGTAAGCATGGAGCTGTGTGTCCTCCTTTCAGTGAAGGATAACCCATCTTGCATTCACTGGTGATGGTAGACATGACGTAGATTTCAGTCACTGTTTACCTTACAATAATTAATTATCATGCTCATGCTTGCAAACTGCTAGATCTATATTTAATTCACTGGGAGCTGTTGTAGAAAAATAAAGCCAGAGTGGTTGATGTACTCACCTATGAATCATGTAAGTTTAGGAGTCTAAACTTTTTTTTAGATATTTTCTGCATGCTCAGATGACTACCTTGGTATCTGTTTTAACCTCAGATATTGATATCATGGTATATATGTTATATAAAGCCTGAGGCAAGATCAATATGGAGAAAGCTTCTGAGCCTACAATATTTGTAAGAGATCTGGTGATGGGTATGGGAAACATGAAGGATTATGGAGCTATAATGGTTTAGTTCCATACTCACAAAAGAATCTGTATTATTTTAAAGGACAACCAAACTTGAAGTTTTAAGATGGAGGATGATATTTTTGATCCAGCCCTGGAAGCGAACTAGCACACAGACTAGGTCCTTGGGTAAAACTGATTTAAACCCTTGGGTACTGCAGAGAGAACAAGAACACTGGGAAGGGAAACCAGATTTATTCAATATCACAAATGCACACTTTTGTCACTAGTGATATGGCCACAGCTCTTAGAAGTGCATGGATTTTAAAAGTCAGCAGTTACAGTAAAGTTAAATTCAGCAAACAATTGCACTTTATTCAGGATCAGTCTCAGTGGCACTCTTCGAGCTGCAGAAAACTGTTAAATAACAATAGTTTTTGTTTTAAAGCCCTCTGCAGAGAGCACTCAATGAGAGGGGTTCATTATAGCAGCATTCAATATAATTGGCTTATGTTGTGTATATTTTGTATGCCGAAAAACAATGAGAGTTAGAATCTCATCCCACACAATGTCACCCCCCAGATGCCTGTGACTCATCCCTCTGAGCTCCCGACCCTTGAATGATCTCTGCATGGACTGGATTTTGTAGAGGGACTACATACTTGGAAATAATGGCAGTGCTATGTGATGGTACTGAGAGGCCTGTTCCTGGCACTCAAATCCCATATGATACCTGGGTTTTGTATAGTGTACACTGCTCAACTGATTTTATGTTCCAGGGCCAAGGATCATATCTTCTCTGTCCCACTGTGGACACCTGGGACACCAGTAAAATGCTAAAGAACCACATGGGAGACTTTGCTTTCTCTCTGAGCTGCACATTCGTGCTACCTGATTCCCAAAAACTTGTTCCAGGCTGCCAGCCAGCTCAGAATATTAGCATCTGCCAAAAAGGTTATTTTAGCAAAATGTCTTTCTTTCTTCCTTCTTTCCTTCTTTCCTTCTTTCCTTCTTTCCTTCTTTCCTTCTTTCCTTCTTTCCTTCTTTCCTTCTTTCCTTCTTTCCTTCTTTCCTTCTTTTCTTTTCTTCTTTTCTTCTTTTCTTTTCTTCTTCTTTTCTTCTTTTTTTCTTCCTTCCTTCCTTCCTTCCTTCCTTCCTTCCTTCCTTCCTTCCTTCCTTCCTTCCTTCCTTCCTTCCTTCCTTCCTTCCTTCCTTCCTTCCTTCCTTCCTTCCTTCCTTCCTTCCTTCCTTCCTTCCTTCCTTCCTTCCTTCCTTCCTTCCTTCCTTCCTTCCTTTTTATGTATTAATTTCCTCCCTCTCCTTTTAATATTTTCAGTACATCTCAGTCATATGAGCTTGATGCACAAGCTGATATAACTCAACAGTAGCATTGATCCATTGAACCTGGAATATATTGGCCAGGAAGGTAAAGAGGCTGGAACAACAACAACAACAACAACAACAACAACCAACATCAACAACTTCTTCTTCTTCTTCTTCTTCTTCTTCTTCTTCTTCTTCTTCTTCTTCTTTCTTCTTCTTCTTCTTCTTTCTTCTTCTTTCTTCTTCTTTCTTCTTCTTTTTGTTTGTTTGTTTTAGTGTTTTTTAAATACTGATCCAGAAAGCATCTTGCACTTCCAATAGCCACAGAGGCTGTGAAGCTGTGCTTTGAAATGTCGTGCCATTGCATTTAGTCAGGCAGAGTTACAAAGCAGATTACTTCATATTTTTAAAATATGCAAAGAGTTTAGAAGGTGTTGCATAATTTGACAAGAGAGTTATTTGGAATTCTAGGGAGGAGATTTGAGCATATCACAAATTATTTTTCTGTCCTATTTTTTTGTTACTCCTGTTACAAGAGCAATGAAATACCTAGGAAGAAATCCCTCAAGTCTTTCAAAATAGCATTTTTTTTTTGTCTTTGGAGTTATTTAGACAATTACTTCTGCGTGGTTTCAACTCTTAACCTAGATTTAATTGTTAAATGTTATTACAGAGGAAGGTGGTGTCTACTAGAGAGCAGCACTGTGCAGCTAGGGCATCATGAATCAGGAAACACAAGCTATTAGACTGGTCTGTATTTGTGCAGCTCTTCTGGCGGTGATTTATAGACCCTCCATTTGGAGAAAGTATCTGACAGGATGAGCTGGCACATCCAAAAGCTCTCTCCTACTTATGTAACCAAGGAGAGGTGTCTGTGAAACCAGCACATTTATTTACAAAACCATCTCCTGTGCCACTTGTGTTACCCACAAGTTTCCAAAACTGACTCTTTGTTGACAGACCACTGAGTCTAACCCCCTCTGGATCACCACCACGCCATGCGTCATTTTGGCTTACATTACAATCTATGGTTACAATATCGCCCATGTAAATCATCAGAATTAATCTATAACATTTCTGTAATTCAGCTTTTCTGAGTGAAAGTCCTGTGCTGTGCAAGTCTCCTCTGTACCTGTGTTCTTTGCCCTATGGGAAGAAAATGCAAACCAGATTTAGGAGATACATAAGTTACACTGATTTTCCATTCACAATAGACTGTTTTTGGGAAATGATGTCCACTACCCTCCTGAAAAATGTTACTTTTAAATAAGAGTATATCTTAGATCTTTAGTGTTACTACAAAATCTGTTGCCATATTATAGTAAATTCAGGCATGGATCTTAGGGTAGGGTAGGACTATAATCTTAGGGTAGGACAATAATCTTAGGGTACAAACCTTATCAGCCACCCAACAATGCAACTCCATTTACACCTGTTGACGTTGTGTGTGATCATCCACAGCACGGCAAAGTCTAGCCTAACAGAGTGGTAGAAAATGTTACGTTCCACAGTTCTGCACACATCCTGTGCTTAAGTTCAATGACTTCAATCTTATTTTACAATCCAGTGTTGGGATTTAAGAGGATTTGGACTTCACTAGCAGCATTGTCTTTCCATGTGACAGATTAGCAGAGGGGGAGGAGACAGACTGTTACTGCGATTGAAGTGGCTGTTTGCTACGTAGGAACCCCTGTCTCCTACCTCACACTCATATTTATTACCTCAACTTCTACCAGAATAATATTGATATTGACAATGTGGGGATTGTCCCTTGGAAGTGAATCTCAATCAGCACATGAACATTTTCTTATAAAATTATTTATTCTTCCACTGGCAAAACTCCAGTTCCATGCTCATTGCCATGACTTTCCAAAAGCAAAAAAAAAAAAAAAAATCTTCACAAGCCTTGAAGTAACTTTTCTACATTAAATACATATATATATATAAAGACATTTAAGAAGAAATGCAGAACTTCTAACTGAAATAGAAAACATATAAAGAAGTTTTGAGTTAGCTATTCTGTACTATAGGCAGAGGCTTTACAGACATATAAATAGTGCTAGAACCACTAGACTTTATTAAACTATACATTGTTTGTTGCGGGGACATGGTGACTTCTGAAATTGTAACTGCATGCTATGTGAATCCAACAAGCTTGACAAATTTGTCTTCCCATGGGCATAAGTACAATAATAATGCTTTCAAAGGCTAAAAAGTTGTGTTCTTTTTTTAGGACAAGGAGCCATTCTAATTATTGCTGAACTCAATGTCTTTGGATTATGATTAGCTCCCCAATTTTCACCTTTTTTTTTTTTTTTTTCTTTCCTTCTTGCCCTTCCTCCTAGTTCTCCTTCCACCATCATCTCCCTTCCTTTTGGGGTCTTTTAATTAAACGGTCTCAGATGCTTCTCATCCTTTTGCATGGTTTCCTAACACCTTCTTAACTGTGCCCTCCCATCAACCACTTTTCTCTCTCTCATTTCCTCCTAATCTACATACAAAATCCAGGCTGAGTCTCTAGCAATGAATTTCCAATACCCTTATTTTTCTGTTGTGCCTAATGTACTTGTTTTGCATAAAAATAATAAACCCTCCTAAATAAATAATAAAGCCTAATGCAGGTACTTTGTTATGCAACTAGCACAGCTATTGTCAAAACCCCATTGATCATCTTGCTTAAGGAAAGAATAATTTACATTTTAATGACACAAAATTAGTTGCTTTTTCACTTCATCAGGCATTTAAAGCAAAGTGGGGATATGGACATTATACTTGAACATGTACTGCCTCACTAATTCCTCTAATTCTGTGCACGTCTCCAGCTGACACACCGAAACATTGGATGTGAGGTAAATACAAACACAACAGAAGAGCTACATAAACTGAAGGACAATGCTGCCAAGAGAACAAACGGCTCTGAGCTGGTCATAAGAAAGCTTAAACTGGAAGTTATAACCTTTCCAGCCATCTACGCTTTGAATTCCTAAAACAATATTCCAACAGAAATAATGGAAGGCATAGGAAGGAACTCAGTATCAGTAAATGAACCATGATAATTTTTGAAAGGGCTTAGATGATGTGACTATATGTGATAGGAGATGACCGTATTTAATGGTCCAAGATGTCACTTCTACAGCCCTATATTCCTGTGTCTCAAATAAAAAGGAAGGCTTTTTTTTTTTTTTTTTTGAGTTAAGTGTGAAATGCTGTTGGAGATCAATTTGTACACATGCAGTTGTCTTGGCTGACAGGATCAAAAAATATTGGCAGGTGGTTACTTCTGGATAGCTATGCCAATGGGATTGTAAAGCCAAGCCACACATCTGCATGTTTGCTCTCCTTCTGGTTAACAGTGATGTCTGTCCTTGACTGCTAGTGACTGATCACTGCATTTAACCATTGAGCTTACATTAGAGCAGTCAAAGGTTAGATGGAAAAAGTTGTAGGTACAGGAGCCTTTTCTAAGTAAATGGTATAAAAAAAAAACACGTTTTCCTGGAACTTGCTCTCGGGGATGGAGGTCTTTTGCCAAATGCATTGCAATATATGGCTTAGTACAAAGATGTCATCATTCCTGGAGGAAAGCAGCAGCATCCTAAACACATACTGCAGGAAAATTAAGATAGAAAATAACAGAGGAGAATGGAGAGATGAAATAAGATTCTTCCTGGAAAGGAAACAGGTGGTTACAGAATTTAACTGTTACAAGAAATCATACGTGAATGTAATTCCACAGATTTGGTTGAGCAATAATCGGGAAATCATTTGCTGGCAACTCATGTGCTGGCATTGCGTATTTACAGACAATACTGGCATTGCAATGAGAAGTGGGATGCCCATAATGAGAAATCCACCACCCTGTTCATTCTGTGCCAGCTCCCATTTTAAGCAGTACATGAAGCAAAGCAAAGCACTGGAGGGACAGCACGCTCATAAAACAGCAGTACGTGAAACTCCAGGCTGCATTTCACTTTTTGCCATAGCAGAGAGGGCTCCATGTCTCCTCTAAGCTCAACTTCAGCCCGTTCCCATCTGACAGAAATGAAACTGCAGAACATGACAAATATTAGAAAGGAATTCTAGGGCTCCTCAAAAATAAGGGGAAAAGCAGACAGTTTGACTGTTCCATTTAACAAGACAAAGCCTGTAAACTGTAAAAATTACCAGAATTGACATTCAAAATGATGAGTCAGGTCTCTGAAAAATAATGAGATGGTCTACACAATGAAAAGCCTTTTAAAAGATGAATGTAACCATTTTTCTTCTTCTTCTTCTTCTTCTTCTTCTTCTTCTTCTTCTTCTTCTTCTTCTTCACCTTCTTCTTCTTCTTCTTCACCTTCTTCACCTTCTTCTTCTTCTTCACCTTCTTCATCTTCTTCTTTTTTCCTGTTGTTGTTTTGGCCTTCTGATGTATGAACAATGTGTGTGCCTTAATTTCAGGCACAGATCACCCATGAGATGGGGCTGGGAAAAATATAAGGAGATTTTACATTTTCCTGCCTGTTTCAGTGCCGCTAGTCTAAATGGCATTTGCTCCCATGTCATGCAATGCTGTCACGGTTGCTGTGCAACTCCATCTCCCCTGCCAGTTAATGGGGAACTTTGCCTGTTTGTGCTTAGGCAATATTTTTATGTTCTTTCAGCAGCTGAAAGGATCAGAAATCCAATTTTCCAACGGGGGGGGGGGGGGGGGGGGGGGGGGGAGGGGAGAGAAAGCTGTTTACATTTATTGTCAGCTCAGAGCTTTAAGACAAACATCAGAAATTGTGGAATTTATGATACCATCTTTAGAATTGGCAATGATGAAAAAAATCCCCGTTCCTCTAACAGGCCCAGCACTGGCTTTGCACAGGTATAGGAATTTTCATTGAAATGGCTGGTGGCCAATATTGACATGACCATGCACGCGCTACTTGTGTTCTGGTGTTTGCAGTGTAAACTCCCAGATTGTAACGTTGCCTGTCCCACCAGCTAAGCTGCAGATGGGTGTAGCTTGAAAGAATGAAGGGATAAGAATAGAAGCAAAAAGTTATTTTTGATACCATGCCCACTCATGGCAAGGCATTTGTTGCTTTTCCTACTTGTTGGAAGCTAATCATGCTTTCTTTGGAGACAGAGATGACTTGCACCCTTGTCACCAGCACTATTTAAATTTCCAACAGTACTTCCGTAATTAAGTCTGATTCTAGTTATTTCTCATTATAAAAATGGTATGAGGCAGCTGGTGTTCTGTAGCCCACTCACAAACTGCCACACTTGCAGGTTTGTTAATGAAAATGCTATTCTCCTTGTTGTCAGACACCTGGTGCTGGAAGATCCACGGGGCCTTTCTCGCATGGGATCAATGCCTTCCTCCTGGATGGGAGCTATCACTTACATCAAGTGAGGTTTGGGGCAGTCACAACATATCAGGCTGTATTAGCTGCTTGTAAACATGAAGTGGGTTAGAACACAATTTAATGTTTGCTGCGGATCAGAGCGGACTGGCCTCCTGGCTCCAAAGAGAGGTGGGGGTGGTATGTGGCAGGAACTGGGATAAAAGAGAGGGCAACAGGAAAGGAAGGGGGGAAAGGTACAATGATAAACAAGGATGCAGAGGAAAGAGACTGGGCTTTTTGAAATGTGTGCAAGAGAAAGCACAGAAGGAGGTGGGAAAGTATGTCCAAGGATCAGAGAAAGGATAGGACAGGGGTGAAGGATAAAGGGGAATGAGGTGAGCACCAGTGAGCTCAGGATTTCATTGCAGTGCACGTGAATACCCCTGAGCTCTCTTGGCTGCACATATATGCCACCCTCCCTCCACAGGCTTTTCCTTGGATGTTGATGACTGGCTACAGCTGCTATTTTTAGGGCATCTGTGGTTAGCTGAGCTCTGCTGCTGGCCCCTCTGAGGGCCAGCCCATTTCCATCTGGAGGAAACACTGACATTGCAAAACAAAGTGTTCAGGTGTTAAAGATCACCAGCTTGAGTGTTGCTATTTATTTTTTCCCACAGTTTTTTTTTTTTTTTTTTTTGTGGTTTCTGTAATAAGGGAGGCCACAGCCTACAGGACTTCTGCCTCTCTGCTTGCAGAAGTGGGAAATGCTGACCTTTGGATGATGCTGATAAGGGGACTTTCTGGGGTTACCAGAAATTAAAACAGAAATGAAAGATGTTGAGCTGGGATGGAAAGAGAGACAGGCCTACAGCCCAAGTCTGAATGATATCTTATGACATTCTGCTGAAACCAGGGTATAAAAGAGTGGATTTTGAATGAAATGGTAGGTGAAGAAATCTGATCAGTGTCCATTGCACTTTGAAGATATTTAAGGAACATCAGCAGATGCTGCTTAGAAGGATTTACCTAGTGTATGAACTAGACCTCATGAAGAGGATCCCTGGAGTATTTGGTTACAGCCCTGCCTCTGCCATGACATCACTCAGTAATATTAGTGATTTCTTTTTTATTATTGTTTTGTCACAGGGCTGGCTAATTGTTCATTCTCTGCCTCTGCGTTTTGTTCTGTTCATACTCTATTTGCAATATTCCAGGGCTCATTTCTTCCTTGACTGTGGGATGGGTGAGGGAAAGAAGGGAGTAACTTGGCCTCCCCTCCAGGGTGTCCTGCTTTCCCTGGCATTGTGCCTGATGTGCTGGAGTGCTGAAGCTCCAGCTCTCTTTTGACCCCTGCCTGCTCAGCTGCAAAATGTAAAGTCCCCATCCCCAGAGCACTCTCCCTGTGCTACCTGTGTGACGTGAGCCTATCTTCTAGGGGGTTCTTACAAAATCTGGTGTTTATGAATCTTAAATGCCTTGGGAGTGGCGTGCCTGAAAAATAATTGTTCTATAGCAGTTTCTTCTGTTTTATTAATGATTAAAGTACTCATCAATGTAATTGCCAGTTAAACTTGCACTTTGTACCAAATCTCTGGGGGCGTCTCTTGAATTTGCCAACTAAATTTGAGACATTCATTTTTTTGAAACTTTTTCTGTCAATGTTATTGTTATAGGCAATGTGGGTAGCTACATCAGCCTAAGCACTTCTGATCCTGTTTCACTATTAATGTAAATGTAGAAGTAGTGGTATGGCACCTAATATGGAAACACATACAGGATCATATATATATAGATATATATTTTAATGAAAAAGCGTCAACTGCTATAAAATGACCCACCACCATAGACTTCACTTGAGCTACTTCAGACTTCAGGAGCAGAACATTTAGCTTGTTGTAATCTTGTTGAAAATCAGTGGGTCTACAGATGATGCTAGGCAACAAGTGTTGGGTTCAATGCTTGCATTACTTCTGGTAAAAAGGATTATAGAGGCAAAGATGTTAAATATGGATGGCTACTCTGCTAAGAAGAACAGCAAGTAGTGATAAAGCTGTAATGGCATGGTAACTTGAGCTAACCTCATCAATCAGTGAATAGAAGTTATTTTCCATTTGTCAGGGTAAGCAGAACATAATTTAGCCTTTCTGAAAGACACTGTTGGTTAGGCAGAGAAAGAAGAGATGTCAACCTTTGTGTGAACCAGCATAATAATCATTTTTTCAGCTCTCCCGCAGAAGAGAAATTGACATATCCATCTAGCCATCTGTGGAGATAGACCAATTTATCCCTGGGAGACTTGGAAGCTGTAGATGGATGCATTTGATTAATAATTAGTTTCATACTAAACTAATAGAATAGACACCTCTTCCCATGTATGTAGTCAAGCCCTCAGACTCCTTGACGGTTTGGTGGAGGAGAAGGGGATGAAGGAGAGAAGAAACAGTCAGCCTAAAATCCATGCTTGACAGTCAGTAAAATCTAAATGGTAGATAGGCCATATCTTCTTCAATGAGTACAAGAAGATGACATATTTTGCAGCCTTTTAGAAAATCATTTGCATAAAGACACTCTTGAAATGAACTTTAAAAATCTAGCCCATATTTAGAAGATGACTGAAAAGAAGGAAGAGAATTTGATATATCAACATTTCAGGAAAAAATGGCAGAAGCAGTCTTTTGTTAATACTGGAAATCAGCAATTTGAACAGCTCAATCGTTAATCCAGGAAATTACCTAGTAAAAATGAGACTAGTTATCATTTTCAGGACACTTCAAATATTTAAAGAAGGAGTAAGGGTCATATTTTCAATGGCATTTATATGTCTACAAAATGTATGTGTTTTTTTTTTTTTTCTCTAATGGCTTATATTTTTAATGCATATGCTATTTGCTCCCAAAGGTTAAATGAGAGTTTATTTCCTATGGTAATGTACAGAGGACTACTAGGTGCTTTTCTTTTCTTAATCTCAATGCAGTTCACTACCACCAACAACCAATCTCTAATTTCCTGATATTGTCATCTTGCACACTGAAGCCTGTGTCAAGAGGACAAGAACGGTAAATTCTCTATGTAGCCCATGAGTAGGCAAAAGCACGGAAATGGCGAATGGGCTTTTTGATTAGATTCAGAACATTTTGATTACAGTTTTCTAAATATCATCTTCTCATCATAGTGATTTGATTGCAGGACAGTAGGACTAAGTGATTCAGTCAAACCATCCCAAAAAATTCACATGATGAAGAAGCAAGCTGAAAGATTGAGTAAGCTGTATTTGCTGAGAAACAAATATGTCTTGAGGAGCCACAGGAGACAAACAGTAAAATATTTCTTCATACAGATCACATTTGCCTGTACGACAACCTGCTTTCTAGGTTAGCAGCTGGCCCGTTGGTTCACTGGCATAATTAAAAAAAAAATATTCTAATTGTACCGTGTTAGTGTTTCAATGTGCCTTCAAATGAGACAATTTAGTTCTCGTCCTTGATGACAAATGAACACAAAGTTTTTTTTGTGTGTGTGGTGTGTGTGTGTGTGTCAGTGTTCTTTTTTTTTTTTTTTTGTGCTGAAGGTAATCTGTAATAATAAATGTGCTCTTTTTGTATAAACTGAAATGAGCTCTTAACTATTTATTTTTTTCCCAAAGCAGAAAGTCTTTTGTAATTATGTCATCCCAGCACCTTGGCTTGTTAAAAACAGTTTATTCTCACCACAGATACAAGAAAAATATAGCAGAGGAGAAGCCTTGAAACAGATTTCAAATCAACTGTAGAAAAATAAACAACCTACCCGCTGCTTCCCCTCAAAAAAAAAAAAAAAACTTTCAGTATATTCCCATCCAAGTAAAATTATGCTTTATCTGGGACAAAAACAACTGAAAAATTAAAAGAGAAATTTAGTTTGTATGATAATGTTCCTTTAGGCTTAGTTTCTTTTTTCTGCTTTCTTTATCTTTAAATGTTATGTGATTCTAGTTTTTACTGTTTTTTTTTTGTTTTTTTGTTTTTTTTTGCTTTTAATGGCTAAGCAGTAAGAATGAGTGGTTGAAAATTGGGTCTCATACCCAAAAAAAGCACCCTCTATTGAAAAAAAACTCAATTGTTATGTTTTCTTCCTTTGCTGTTCCAAAACAAAGCCTTAAAATGTATGTCCATCCCTTGATCAGTCACTTCAGGTTTTGTATTATTTGGGTTCACCGCTCTACGTAAAACATTCACTGGTACATTAGTGGAGAGCATTTCTTCCTGTCTTACTGTTCTCGTCTCTGCCTCTTTTCTGTCCAGCCAATGCAGCCTGCTTTGCTTACATGTTCGGTCTTCACAGACTCTTATGTCCTTAAAAGCTAAGAGGGGACAGAGAGTCCGGTCTCTGAGTCTCTAAGATTTGTCCTTGATTTTTCAAACTGTAAGTGTGGAGCTTTGGATAAAATCTGTAGATTTCTAACAACAGCTTTTTTTTTTTCTTCTTTTTTTCCTCCAATTTTAGGCTTACTTTAACCTTATCCTGTCCCATGGACTTGAAGAATTTTCCTATGGATGTACAGACATGTACAATGCAGCTAGAGAGCTGTGAGTGTCCAATTGCTTTACCTAGGAAACAACAAGACTTTACTGTAACTTTTGGTGGTTAGATAGTATGTGCATTTTTGTATTTGTGTGTTCAGACTCAATATTCCTATTTTGTAATGAAAAGTCACGGAGGAGTGCTTTAACTACCCATCAGCTATAGTGCTAGTCCCTGCTCACTGTGCTCTTCCAGCTCCCTTTCCTTTCTTTCTTCCACCTCTCCCGTCAGGGCTGCACCACTTCCAGGAATGACCACAGCAGTACCGTACATGAGAAAATAAACCTCAGGAAAGCAAGAACAACTAGTATGCAGCCAGGGATGAGCTATGTCTCATCGAGACATGCTAAGGTCTTTTGAGAAATGCAAGCAACATACTAAAGGAAACAATGGTCTTATTGGCTATCACAGACTCACAGCACGGCTGAGGCTGGCAGGGCCCTCTGGGCTCACCTGCTCCAAGCCCTGCCCAAGCAGGGACACCCAGAGCAGGCTGCCCAGGGCCAGGCCCAGGTGGCTTTTGGAGATCTCCAAGAAGGAGACTCCACAGCGTTTCTGGGCAGTGCTCTGTCACTTGCACAGCACAGAAGTGCTGCCTGGTGCTCAGAGGGAGCCTCTTGTGCTCCAGTTTGTGCCCAGTGCCTCTTGTTCTGTCACTTAACATTAATAAACCAAATATGACTTAGGTTCTAGCACATGCTCATCCATAGGATGTAGCTGTTAATAGGATCCTTGACACCATTTTGACCAGTACCAAGCAACAGTCAGAAAAAAAACAGAAGTGTTTCAGATAACAGCACAAGCCAGCAATCATGCCTGATAGCCAGTATGTGCCAGGCCACCTTGGTTTTTGGTTTTTTTTGGGTGGGTGTCTGGGAGAGAAACAGGTTTACCTATATGAGTATAAGCTGCAGGCTACCACTTTGTGTGTGGCTGAAGAACAAGCTGGTCAGGGCTGCTTTAGTTTGATTGTAAATGTATGGCCACTGCAGTCAAAGAGACTTCAGAGAGTTCAAGACTCTCTCTTACAACTACATACCTCCCAGTGATAAGGTTTACAAAAGCTGCAGGTTTATTTTTAGGTAAGGACCGAGCATCATGCAGTCTGGAAATCCTTGTTTGCTGGTGCCCAACAACTAAATAATGAAAGAATAATGTAAACAAAGCAAAATGTTGGCTGATACATAGACACACAGACACACAAAAATGTCATTTCAGTTGTAAACAGTACCTTTGATAGGCCAGCAAAATTATTTTAGGGGCAAACCAAGACAGTATTTCAGAAAATAATGATGTTATACATTTGTTGCTCTTAGTATAGGAGTAGTGAAGTATTGGGAAATCAGCAACTAACAGCAATTCTGCTATTGTTAATCAGTTGAAAAATATAGTTCACATTAACTGGAATAAATGGCATTTCTAAGGCATAATAATACTTGCTTTTGATGTTTTCAGTCAGTTACCATCTAATGAACTCTGATTTCTTTATTTTAGTTGGCTACACTATGAACGATCTGATATTTGAGTGGCTAAGTGATGGACCTGTGCAGGTTGCAGAAGGCTTAACCTTGCCACAGTTTATTTTGAAAGAAGATAAAGAACTTGGTTATTGTACAAAACATTACAACACTGGTGAGCATTATTCTATTTTTTTTCTTAATAGTATCTATTGTCAATGTGAAATGGGAAAAGATGAGTGAAATGAATATATATATATATATATATTGAAATTAAAATTTGATTCAGCCACTCATTTTTTAAATCAGAAAAAAATCTCCCTTTTATTTTTGTTTGCTTTAAAGATTTTTTTTTCCAAGTTTCCTTTAGCTTCATTAAGGATACTCTAACTTGCATATCCTTATATTCTATATTCCTTAAAATCATTAAAGATTTTAAAAACTTTAAAAATTGGAAAAATCTACTAATTTCCTTTTCCTCAAAATGAAACATTTATAGCAAACTATTTTTTAAAACTATATTGATACATCAGTTTTAAAGTATTGAGTCTTACAGATTTGATTTATTTCTCCAGTATATCAAAATACTACTGAGGAAAAATATCAAACTTTCACCAGCATATAAAAAATATGTGGTCTGATTTATGAGATGTAGTATTTGAAGTGACAATGCTTTCATTGCTGATCTGACTAGTGTACAGACATGAAATGAATGGAATTTGTTTGCTAAATAATGTAATTTTCTCCCTGCTTTTGCTTTTTAAAAGTTTCAAATGTGTTTTCTATGTTTAGCTTCCCAGAGCAGAGAAAAGAGAGAGGTCTGTTAAAATTTTGGATTTATCTGCTTGGAGTCTGTTTAATAAGGCCAGCATTTAGAGAATGGTTTGCTGGATGTTTCGTAGGATTAGATATAATCCCTGTCATCTAAAATAGTTTTTTTCATCATTTCAGCATAAAAGTCAATCTGTTTGCATCAGAGACATTTGTTTCACTCTGTGAAATAACACAACATGAGATGTTCTGCCCCTGTCAAAAATAGTCACATTCTTTTATTATGAAATCATCTTTAATTTTTAGAAATGCAGATTCTAATTTTGGGGCCCAAATTGCCAAGGAAGGACTTGTGATTCCACAATCCAAGATCTGTGGAAAGGGGGACTAATATTACTGCTCATTGTAAAAGGGAGCATCAGAAGTAAATATCAATCAACAGAATTTATGCACTTGTAATTTGGCTGTTGCAAAGTTTAACTATTTCCCACCACATGACTCAAGCTCTGAATAGGTGAGTTCATGTGCTTTTCTAAGTGCTGACTCTCAGTTAACCACTTTGCAGGGTGGAACATCGAAAGTAAAAGGGGAGGGAGAGCATGGGCAATAGCTTCCTTGTATACCCATGGAGATTCCCCGTAAATGATAAAAAAGCTTGTTAGTAGTTCCCACTACATGTAGTTAAACAAAATGACTGTATAATTAGTTCAAAGTGTGTAGCCTGGGAAGGGGAAATGCGAAGCAGTATTCAAGCCAAAGAAAACTTTGCCTACATACATCCACAGTAATGCATTACTGTCTTCTCTGAGGCATGGTCTTTCAGGTTTGGGGTTGGTTAAATCAAAATATAGATGAAAGTTGTATTCAGCCTTCTCCTCCTACCTACACTGCAAGGTGCTCCACCCAGATTGTGCTAGAGGAATCTGGAGAGCATTTGGCAGACTGGTCTACTCCAGTGCCATCATTGCCACAGGTAGCCTCTTTCGAAAAAAAAACAGATTCCTTCTGTATGGACAGACCGGTCAGAATGTGTGTCTACACAGGTTTCAGAGTCACTCATTTCACAGTTTCTGTCCGACCAGATTACTCATTTTTTTTCCCTGTCCTCACTTTGACAAATTGTCTCTGCATTGTCCTTTGTAACAACTCTCTTACCTGTATGAACCTGCCGTTTTGCTTTTCAGACTAGCAGAAATTATGTGTTTATCACAAAATGGAGCAAAAGTCTTATTACGCCTGAAAAGGATTTATGAGGAACAACGCCTCTTAGTGTACTTGACCAACTGACACAAAAGGGGTTCTTTGAAACAATTAGCATGATGTTTCAGGAATGACAGACATTCCTGTGCTTTGGATAGTCTACCTTGAGTGAGAGCATTCACAATATTTAAACCGCAGCCAGGACATTAATATGGAGAGCAGCACAAAGTGATTGGCTTCATAGCTGGAGAGCTCTTGCAACTCAGGACCTTACATCCCCACTTCATGGCTATCTCCACTGTCAGGCAATCCTAAACTTCTGTCCTCCTCTACCCCTGCAAAGCACGTATTCATTGTCCAGAGAATCACTTACCTCACATGAGAGGTAATCCATTTACCTCACGTGAGAGGTAATCCGTTATTGTGGATTTCCAGGAGTTAGCCTTTTGGTGAAATTCAAAGTAAACTTTGAGCTGATTCCGCCGTTAGAAGGAGAGCCCACAGACAAAAGCAAATGATGTGGCCAGAATGAAATCTACCACAGGACTTTGATTGTTTATAATTTGCCTAATGACAAGTTTACTTAATCTCATGCAATTAATAGAGCAAAATACTGACACCCTTTAATACTAAACAGTATACTTTAAAACAAAATCTTTTTAAATTTTTGAGAAAAAATATTATATTTTCTGGAGGTGAAACAACTGTTCCAATACTTGTTTTCTCAGTTAATGTGAATAATTGGACACAGGCTCCTTCAGGGGCTCCATGTGTCTCACAGGTTAGGGTGCAACAAGTGGCTGACTTGTACTGTTAGGTTACAAAACAGGCCTCACCTCTAATATATGTTTAGATAACAAGATAAAACTGTGCAAAAAACTTTTATGAAAATAATTTCTTGTTCTAGGAAAGTTTACATGCATTGAAGTCAAGTTTCATTTGGAGCGTCAGATGGGATACTATCTAATCCAGATGTACATTCCTAGCCTGCTGATTGTCATTTTGTCCTGGGTTTCTTTCTGGATCAACATGGACGCTGCTCCGGCTAGAGTTGCACTGGGTATCACTACAGTTTTGACAATGACCACCCAAAGTTCAGGATCAAGAGCTTCCCTCCCAAAAGTAAGGAAATAATTTTGTACCATAGATTTGTTATAACCAAGAAATAATGGTAGTACTTCTGAAGTTTCTTAAAGATCTGTGTATGTATGCATTTGATAAGAATACCTGAGACAGAGGTATCCAGGTATTTGGTATTTGAATTAAGGTTTTCTCTTGGTTTGTGGGATGGCGAGAGTGTTCTAAGCTCTGGATTTTTAATGAATTAAAAATTAAAACTGCTAGCTTTGACACTTAGACATCAATATTTAGAAGACAGGTTTTCTGAAGTATGTAGGTACTTCACTGTATTTCTGAAAGCACTTTCCTGAAAACTAGATTGGGGACTTTATAAACTCTGTCTCTTTTCTTCTGGACTGTTTCCCAAATGTAGTCTCCCAAATAACTTGACATGGCTAGATACGGCATTTAATCTGATGGATATATAAATATATTTGTGTGTGTACAAAATACATATATATAACATATATACACCTGAAATGTGTTTCTGGAGAATCTTTTCAGTGAGGAACTTCCAATGTCTTTCTCTGTTTTATGGAAGATTTAGTTTATGTTCTTATTCAAGTGTTGTCTGCAGTTCTCCATCCGGTCTACTCACAAAAATATCATCTCGCTTGATTACTTATTTATTTATTTATTTTAAATTGGGGCAGCTGCTGTAGATGAGATTATAGATTACAGATTGTGTTCTTTGATTAGTCAACATGACAGCTCTTTTCAGCATGGGCACAGCCTTAATGGTTTTATTGTTAACATTCCCAGCAGAATTTATTGTGTGTGTTCAGGTTTTGTACAATTTTCTGGAAGAGAACTCAGAGGTAGATCAGTTTACAATCATCTGTGGAGTCATGAGATAATTTCCCTGAAGAATTCTCTCTTACAGATGCCCAGAATCACAAGCACAATTTTTGAGTGTTTGTATAGCATATGATCCACTCCAAAAGGCATGTTGTATTTTGTTCTGCTTTACACTCAGTGTCATATTTAGTCTCATTCCAAGTACTGTAGTTTGTTCAAATGGAGCATACATAGGGCGACTTTAAAAACTGCACAGATTGTGTTACTATTCTGTTGGTAATAAGAAAGTATCACTTAAAATCTGGTGACTACAACAGTTGGTTCAGCTTCACTTGCTCACTTGGAGCTATGTATAATTTTCCATGCAAACTAAAGATCTTTCATGTATTAACTCAGAACTTCAAATGTATAATTTCTTAACATTTGTTCAGACAATTCAGTCAATATTACCAAATGAACACTCTGAGAAGAAAGTCAACGAAGAGACAATCTTGGCAAGAACCATGCAGGCTCTGTAGATAGCAAGCCTGGAGATACTGAAGATGGTGTCTAGATGGTACAACATGATTCCATGCTGATACATTCCAAGTTTCTTCCAAATTAATTGC
The DNA here is from genome assembly GCF_040182565.1 of Anser cygnoides. Classification (NCBI taxonomy): domain Eukaryota; kingdom Metazoa; phylum Chordata; class Aves; order Anseriformes; family Anatidae; genus Anser; species Anser cygnoides. Next base: position 131,220,517 of record NC_089873.1, on the reverse strand, counting down.
CTTGAGTACTGGAAGTAGTACAATCACTGTAGTGGAGATTTCCACCAATATTTCCAACAGAGCATGCACACTCTGCCAAGAAGCTCTGTAGTGTTACTATGTCCATAAAACTAATGTTTTAGAAAGACTTTTCATCATGTGCCTTAGATCCAGCTGAAATTTTTGTTCATGTTCTCCCTTGTTTGCAATGAAAAGCATTAGCTGGATACATTTCTGGGCTTCTGCTGAGTGGAAGAAAAGGGGAGATCCAGAATATACCGACTGTGGCAATTTGATTATTGGAGAGGTTCTTCTCCAGCTTCAAGATTAAATAGATTTATCTCAGTGGTTGTCAGAGGTGATGCTCTGGCCCCATTCCATCCTCTCCTAGTATTTTTTACTGTTCCTTTGCCAGAAGACAGACACTAAGGACATTTACCTCACCAGAGAGGCCAGTACACTTACTTCAGTCATACAACACCTGGTTGTTGCATTTCTGCTGTGTGAATGCAGCTGAGCTATGCCATAAGAAATATGGGACTGATGTGAAACAAACTGCTTCAGAACAGGCTCTGTGTGCAAAAGTAAGCAGTACACCCATGTTTGTGTACAGGTCCATATCAGCAGTATCTGATTCCTTACACAAGGAAGAATGGCTCTATGTCCAGGTGGAGGCTGGTGACGAGCCGCGTCCCTCAGGGGTCTGTCCTGGGACCAGTGCTGTTTAATATCTTTATCAATGACAGACAACTGGAATGAGTGCATGCTCAGCAAATTTGCAGCTGACCCCAAGCTGAGTGGTGCAGTTGATACAACAGAAGGAAGGGATGCCATCCAAAGGGACCTGGACAAGATTGAGAACTGGGCCCATGTGAACCTAATGAGGTTCAACAAGTCCAAGTGCAAGGCGCTGCACCTGGGTTGGGCCAATCCCAGACATGGGTGGAAGACAGACTGGGAGAAGAACTCCCTGAGAGCAGCCCTGCAGAGAAGGACTTGGGAGTTCTGGTGGAAGAAAAGCTCGACATGAGCCAGCAGTGCGTGCTTGCAGCCCAGAAGGCCAACTGCGTCCTGGGCTGCATCACCGGAGGAGTGGCCAGCAGGGCGAGGGAGGTGATTGTCCCGCTTTGCTCTGCCTTTGTGAGGCCCCACTTGGAGTGCTGCATCCAAGTCTGGAGCCCCCAGCACAAGAAGGATGTAGGGCTGTTAGAACGGGCCCAGAGGAAGGCCGTGAGAATACTCAGAGGGCTGGAGCACTTCTCCTATTAAGAAAGGCTGAGAGAGCTGGGGCTGTCCTACTGAGAGAAGAGAAGGCTGCAGGGTGACGTCATTGCAGCTTTTCAGTACTTAAACGGGGCTTATAAAAAAGGTGGAAGGCAATTTTTACTCGGACAGGCAATGACAGGATGAGGGGGAGATGGTTTTAAACTAAAAGAGGGGAAGTTTAGATTAGATGTTAGGAGGAAATTCTTCACTCACAGAGCGGTGAGGCACTGGCACAGGTTGCCCAGAGAAGCTGTGATGCCCCATCCCTGGAGGTGTTCAAGGCCAGTTTGGACAAGCTCCTGGGCAACCTGATCTAGTGGGTGGCATTCCTGCCCATGGCAGGGGGGTTGTAGCTGGATGATCTTGAGGTCTTTTCCAACCTTAATGATTCTATGATTCTATGATCTTTAAGATCCCTTCCAACCCAGGCCATTCTCTATATTCTATGATTCTATTACAAGAAACAAGCTTTTCTTGCTGTTGTTGTTTCATGAACCTAGCTATTTTAAAACCCCGTCTGTAAGTTAACACTAAAATTGTATTTCTTAATAAAATCTGTCCAGCTGAAATGCATTTAAAAATAAAAATATAAAAATAATTGAATCAAATCAGTGTTAAATCTGAACTTGCAAAATGGCTCTTTAAAAGCAATGTTTTTCTGAGTCCTGTCTACATATTGCCAAGACACAGGAAGTTAGGCTGTCAATAAAACGCCCATTCCAAAATTGCTCCAAGCATGAATATCTAAGATAATAAGACATGAGAGGAGGGTTATTTTGGTAAGAGCACTGAAAAAAACAGATGCAACTTTGGTTTGTGAAAGCAGCCTAGATTTGAATACAAGAGTTGTATTCTTTCTTTGTGTCCTATTCTTAACACACATTTATAGAATTTGACTTTAACTTACCCACTGTCTCCTGCCAAGAGTTTCTCCTTATTCTTCATTATTTTATTATAGCTTTAACAAAACAAACAAACAAACAAACAACAAACAAAGACAAAATCAAGCAAGCAAGCAAGCAAACAAACCCCACCAAGCATAAACATTCACAAACTTTAAAGGCAATAATTCCTTTACCTAAAGAAAGGCAAAGAAGAATTGCACCAAGAAGATACCTAGTTACTTTTTTGGTTAGTTTTCAAGTTACTATCTAAAAGATGCAAGTGCTACTGTTTAGAAGTAATTACCTACATATTGTTATCAACTCTGGTACAATATTACATGGCAGAATTCTTGCTTGAAATTATTAAAAATAATTGGGTATTTTTCAGATTGCTTTCATCTTAGAACACACATATAAACTAAACCTTAACAGTAACAGTCCAAAAAAGTGAATTACTTTTCATGCCATAAAGCAAAACATTTGAGGATACTTTAAGTCAAGTAAATGACAGTAGCTTTATTTTACACAGTTGTATAGCATTGATATTGTGTTACTTTACTGTGTAGTACTTAATGAATGCATGTTCCTTCCCTAGGGAGCAGTCTGCGCAGAAAAAAAATCTTATTCAAAACTCACTAAACCCCCTGGGAAGACTTCCATTCACTTCATTTTGCTATGGATCACTAAATGCATTACCTGTTGTAATAAAAGCACTATATTCTAATAGGTGCAGAGACCTGCAAAGCCAAAGTCCATGATGTCCATTCCATTTGGTAGTAAATTACTGCTTTTACATGTCATCCACTATCCTCAGCATTTTTGAAGCCTTTTCAAGATTCTTTGGCTTCTGGCAGACCAATCTGAGAAAGTAACCTCTCCTTTCTTTAATGCCAAAAGTTATCAAGTAAAGAAGCTCTGAGAGTACATCACATTTTTTTTATTTTGAATTAGGGTTAAAATAATGTCTTAATAAGTAAAAATAAAAAATGAAGAAAAGGAAGAAATGAGGAGAAATAATATTAGAGAAAAAGGAATAGATGCTGGTTTTAGAAATTACACTATTGTATGTTCATTTGTTTTCATAGGAAGCAGAGTGTCTAAGGTGATAGCTTGCTCTTTCATGTAACAAAACAGAGATGATGCATTTTGGTGCAGTAATATGGTAAAAAAATAAAAAATAAAAAAAAAGTAAATTTGAATGGAAGAAGTTTTTGACAGATTACTTCTACTCTAGTTTCAGGATCTGAGGAGGAAGTACAAGAGTAATTCAATGATCATGAGATAAGTTAATTAGTTCTCGGCTAATATGAGCTGTATGTCTGAGTGCTTGACACGTTGCTTAAATAATTAGGCCAACCCTATTCTTATTAGTTATTTACAAAATCCTGTTGGAGACATGATGATCCTAAAACACTGCCATGGTATTTAATATGTCTACCTTATGTTACATATTTATTTGTTCTGATGGGGGAGCTGCAAACAAATTTCCACTTTTTAAAATTTGTTCAGTGTCCTTGAGTAGATTTAGAAAGAAGTTCACAGAGACCTTCCCTTCCCTTCCCTTCCCTTCCCTTCCCTTCCCTTCCCTTCCCTTCCCTTCCCTTCCCTTCCCTTCCCTTCCCTTCCCTTCCCTTCCCTTCCCTTCCCTTCCCTTCCCTTCCCTTCCCTTCCCTTCCCTTCCCTTCCCTTCCCTTCCCTTCCCTTCCCTTCCCTTCCCTTCCCTTCCCTTCCCTTCCCTTCCCTTCCCTTCCCTTCCCTTCCCTTCCCTTCCCTTCCCTTCCCTTCCCTTCCCTTCCCTTCCCTTCCCTTCCCTTCCCTTCCCTTCCCTTCCCTTCCCTTCCCTTCCCTTCCCTTCCCTTCCCTTCCCTTCCCTTCCCTTCCCTTCCCTTCCCTTCCCTTCCCTTCCCTTCCCTTCCCTTCCCTTCCCTTCCCTTCCCTTCCCTTCCCTTCCCTTCCCTTCCCTTCCCTTCCCTTCCCTTCCCTTCCCTTCCCTTCCCTTCCCTTCCCTTCCCTTCCCTTCCCTTCCCTTCCCTTCCCTTCCCTTCCCTTCCCTTCCCTTCCCTTCCCTTCTTCCCTTCCCTTCCCTTCCCTTCCCTTCCCTTCCCTTCCCTTCCCTTCCCTTCCCTTCCCTTCCCTTCCCTTCCCTTCCCTTCCCTTCCCTTCCCTTCCCTTCCCTTCCCTTCCCTTCCCTTCCCTTCCCTTCCCTTCCCTTCCCTTCCCTTCCCTTCCCTTCCCTTCCCTTCCCTTCCCTTCCCTTCCCTTCCCTTCCCTTCCCTTCCCTTCCCTTCCCTTCCCTTCCCTTCCCTTCCCTCTTTTTTTTTTTCTTTTTTCTTTTTCTTTTCTTCTGAGCTTCAAAAACTTAGATATAACTAAATCTTGTATTCACACAGTATATTCAATACCCTTTGTTATATTCCATACTGTATCTGAATTTGGATACAGGGATTTATTCCATACTACTTAACGAAGGAACTCACTGCAGTTTTTTTCAACAAAAACTGTTCCAAAGTAAAGCAAGGGTCAAAAATTAGTATGTGTTTGCTTGCTGTGACTTATTGAAGGAATTTCTTCAGTAGAAACTTACACACTAAATATAGCTCTGTGTACAAAAAATCTGTTCTACAAAATACTATAAAATAAATGTCTGTCAAATTGTTTATAAACACATGCTCATAACTCATAGCTCAAAATAAGTGTTTTCTGGTTCTCGTCTACAACTTTTTATATGTAATTTCCTTACTCTTTCTTCTTTTCACATTACTTACATTTTCTTATCAATAGTTTCTAGTCAAGATATATGTATTTGTGCTAGAGGGCAAGAGAAAGTTTGACAGTAGTGGAAAAAGTGGTACGTGGTGATGTACCAGAGAGAAGTTTCCTGCCACTTTGAGTATTAATAGCACTGTGGCCATGTTAATACCATGTTAATAGCTTGATAATAAATGCTTGGGCCTGATGAAAATTCTCTGTTTCTCTGGCCCACATCAGCTTGTAAAAGACACTTCCTTCCTTCAAACTTGCTTCTTCAAGATCTAGGTAGATACAGGGCTAACCTATGCAGTTATAACTTCAGCGGGAGCAATATCTCATCTGAAGCTTTGGCACGGTTATATATGTGTGATCATGAATCTGTTACTTCCAGTTCTGTGAAACCAAAGATTTGGTTCTGCTGCAAGGCCAAGAAGATGAAAACGAAACAAATCAAAACAAGAACACCACCAAAACCCAGCAGGATCTATGCTTCTTGTGAGGACAGTAGGAGAAAGAAGGATGTAGTTGTTACACAGAGCACCTAAATATGTGGCTAGAAATGACCACGTTATTCTCTTTAGCTTGGCCAATCTTTGGATCTTGAAGTGTTTGTATATGGTTTCTAGTGAATTTCATGCTGCCCTTCATCCTGTGCAAAGCTGACCGAGGAGATACTGACTGGATAAATATTAATACATTAGGTTTTATAACAGATTTTACTCTATGAAAGTAAAAAATAGAAGATTAAATCAGTCACTTTTTCCCTTGTACTAATCTAAACTTTATAGTTTACTTTCCTGTATAGTGGAGACAGTGGTATTTACTGTACTACAAAAACAGTAGTTGCTGCCATGCGTGACAGCAAAAAATATGCATTAAGATGTGTTCGAATACCTCTGGGATGTAGTTTGAGTACTCCTGGCACTTCCTGGCTTTTATAATGCAGTCATCTGGGAGCTCTGGCATTTGGCATAGCCTATTTCAAGCGTCAGAGAAGAGCTGGAGTTACTGTGCACGCCACTCTGCTGGTTGTTTCATAACCCTGGTACAGTACTGGGACTCTCGAGCTTCATTCCTGCACCCTACAGGACCTTCTAGCGGCTTTTAGCAGCTCTCTGAAGAGCACGTAGTGCTGCTCTTTTGCACAAATAAGCACTGCAGGCCTGCTCTGAAGCAATGACATATGCTGTTGTGGCTCATTCACTTCAAATAATCTCAAGCCTTGACTCTATTAGATCATCTAAGAATATTACTTATGAATATCTCCTGTGAATGTTTCATTTGAAATAATGTTGACGGGACTCCCTAGAGCCTGTGAAAAATGCTTTCATTTGTGGTGTACCTTAAGACTACTGCATCCAGTCTGAACATTACTGAAAACTGCTTGCTGCTTTTAGGCAACTGGGCCACTGATGCTTTACTTTCCCAAAGTTTTATTTGAGTTGCAGTGCAACTGTAAGAACTTGACTAAAAGGTCTTTTTTCTTTTCTTTTTTTTTTTTTCATTTGGGAAATGTTTCTATTTGGAAAAAAAAAACAATTTGTTTATTGATATTGATGACTAGAAGTATTCCCCACACACGTTTGAACAGAGACAAGTTATTTACTTTTCTTCATGGATGCATCAGACTTCTACAGGAGTAACTAAATGATTTGGTGTCTTTTTTTTTTTTCTTTTTATGCCTGTGATATGACATGATAACTTTAATTTGCAAGTACTGGGGAACACTATTTTTGTTATAGTAATATCAGCTTTTGAAATGAAACAATTCTAAACTAGCCATTGACAAGAAAACAATATACTTTGTTTTTAAGGCATGGAAATACAGTCATGCACTCTAGAATATGTCATTATTCACAGATCCTTAGTAGTAAAGTTAAAAACCTTGATGAAATATTCTCTTCTCCTTATTTCTTCTTCCTAGAAGCCTAGAGGGGTTAATTGGGGTATCTTGAGGGAGTGTGAGAGCAGTACCTTTATCCTCAGTAGCTTGTATGCTGTGTTAGACGTACCTGTGTGTGAGAAGTAGACAGTTTGTTGTCTTTCCCTGTTCTTCCAAAGCTTAAGCTTTTAGAGAATTGAGTCTGAACTCTTAATATATCTGGAGAGAAACTTAAGTGACTAAATCACAACAGAAAACATAAGTTATGGAAAAGAGACAACATAATGAATGTTCCTCAGTACATGTTTTCACAGGAATTATAGTGCAGGCTATATTATAAATAATTATCAATAATGGCACTATTATGATGAGAGCATATCAATATCTGTCACTGATAAGAGAAACAACTTCTGTTAAAAAATGGTCTGCTGGGACACTAAAAAGTAATTTAAAGTATTTCATTGATATAAATGCATTTTTCATAGAATCTTTTTTTTTTTTTCAGAAGGGCATTTTTCTTTGTTTGTTTAATGTCAATCAGAACATTTTATTGATAGATTTGTCCTGAAATATGATGAACAGTAGTACTTCTAAAATTTATCTGCAGTCAGGAGGCACTGATACCAGCCCATTTGTACAGCATAATCAATTTCAAAACACCTCTTAATTTTCCAAGGAACCATGTAGATGGTCACAGACAGTAATGAGAGTAACACATTCCTGGTCAGAATCTATGATTGAGTATGCTCTGTTTATCAAAAACTGGCTAAATACAGTATAAAATTGTGTGGAACTAGAGGAAAAAAAAAAAAAAGTTAAGGAACTGAAGAAACCCAAATGTCAGGATTATGATAAAAACTGTTACAGTTGGACAGTGTGTTCTGTTGCTTTCTCAAACAATCAAATTTCTCTCTTTCTTTTTTAAGGAAGCCATAATTGTCTGACAGGATCTATTTCATGATATGTTGACAGTGTTTTGCTTTCCCCTGAACCTCCTAACAGAAACAGAATCTTCTCAGAATGAAAACAAAATCCAGTCATTGAGAATGACTTAAATTAAAGCATTCATATGCTCAGATATTACCATTGCTGTTATTTCTTACCAGGGCTCGCCAAAGTCAAGGAAGACAGTGTTATGCCACAAAGAAAACAGTGCAAAACAAATTAGTTATGCATATAACTATCCCTGGATATGAAAACAAAGATAACTTTGCTTTTATGTCTCACAAAATGGCTGCTCCAGGAAGCAATGTGGTCTTTCTTACATCTTGTTTTCTCCTTCTGTCCTATCTAGTGAGTGGGAAGAATAGTGTATAATTATTCTCTTAACTGGTTAATTATTCTCTCTAAAGTTGGTATATTTGTCATTCTTTAGTAATAATGTAGTGTTGATTGTACAAGTGAATAGCAGTCTTTTTGATAAATGAGAAATGAGAAATGTATTTACTTTTTACCATATTCCAATGCCCTATTCGAAAGGGGATAAACACTACATTGCTCAAACTAAAAAAAAAACATAACACTAAAACTGTTATGTGCCAACCGTACTACTGCATTTAGAGGTTATCTCTTATCTTTTTCTACATTGACTGGAACAGGAGACAGGCGTTTTACAACCAGTCAAAAAAGTGTGCGTTACACATGCTTCCAGGCAAGACTGTAGCTTGGCAAATGATTTCATGAAGAATTGTTTAAAGGTAAAACACTCTCAGTGAATGCAGCTATAAGCGTTGATTAGCTTCTTACATTAATGAGGTTTCAGTAAAAGCTTTTCCCAAGCTGAAAGGCATATCTAATTAAAAGACTGTGGATTGCCTGAATGTGGGTAATGCACTTCATGGCAAGCCATTTGGCCAGTTTCATTCATGATTTCCACGATGATGCTGGCTTCCTCCAGACATGCTTCCCTCCTAGTCAAGGCAAGGCAGTCTAAATAGCAGCTGTTGACTGCAGCAGAGTTCAAAAGCCTCTTACCCAGCTCCTCTGTCTACCATCAGTGAAAAAGACTTAAAATATATGCTTACCACTGCTAGCTGTTGTCTGCAAGATTTTTTGTAATTCATATTTTTTTGAGATGTCCTTCTGAAAAACAACTGACTGTTACCCTGAAGAGAGAATGAAAATAAATTTTCAGCTACAACATTTTCAGCAAAAAAAAAAAAATCTTTTTTTTTTCCAGCTAAAACCGAAAATAGATCTTCCTAGCTCCTCTTTCACATTGTATTACACTCTGCTTGAGCTGTAATATGCATTTTAGATGGCGTCAGACATTTTCTCTGAGGATCTCCTATTTGTAAATAAATAAATAAATAAATAAATAATGATCCTTTGTGGAAGCCATGCAAAGGGTACTTTACAATAATGTTCTCATTTATTGGAAAAATTCCCTAAATGATCGTTGTTGACTTCCAACCACCAGTGTCCCAGTGTCAGATTTCTCCAAGGCATCCTTTTTTTTTTTTTTTAATATTATTTTGACTGCCTTTATATTATTTTCACTGCCTTTTTTCTTGGAAATCTAAAGCTAATCAATCTAAAAATATCTGAAAAGTTTGACGTGAAAATGGAAATGATGAAAGTGGTTCAGTTGATATGATACTAAAAAAATAAGATTTGCGATTTGGGACTTTTTATATTTTCTTTTTTTGTTCTAATTCAGAAGGCATTTCTGAAATGTCAAAAATCCCTAGGGAAGGGAAAAACCACATCCCACTCATATCTAACCTTTACTGAGATACTGGTAGGCACTTTTCAACTTTAAGTAATGTTAGAAGTTTGGAGCAAAACTGCTCTAATTAAAACTTTCCTTCAGCCACAGGAGCAGGCTCAGGCACTGAAATGTTCTAGGAAAAGAACAAGACCACACTGCCTAATAGTGAGACCCAGGCATGCTCACTGTAGCTAGTATAGGAAGTTACAAGTCATCAGTTGTTTCTATTTTGGGAAAGTTCATGGATTTCTAAAAATTACAAATTTTTTTATTTTTTTTTTCCCCCAAGTCCAGAAGGAACAAAGTCACCTTCTAGGATAACACTGTTTATTGGATCTAATTGCTGTTACAGCTGGGTTCTATATTCGACTCAAATGTGTTTTAAAGAAGAGTATCATCTTGTTTTGAAAATGAAGTCTGGATGTTTATTTCAGTTGCTACATTATAAATAATAAATTATAAATATTGTTAATATATTATAATATCATATAATATTATTACTATAATATTGCATATCTATTTATATATTATGTATAATTATATATTATAGTATTATTATGATATATAAATGTAATATTATGTAATATTATTGTTAATAATAAAAATAAATGTTCTTAGAGACTGAGGATTCTCCAGCTTTACATTCCAGACAGTGTTCCTTGTTGTGCATTTTTCTTCTGGACTACTTAGGCTTCCTAGACATAATGTCTTTTCTTATTCAAGAAATCCTTTGATGGAAGTGAGCAACCTTGCGATCTCCTTTTTGGTAAACTAAACAGATAGAGGTTCTTATGTCTCTCGCTTCTAAGACATTTTGTTCAGCCTTCAACTTTGTTTCTTCTTCATTGTGCCAATATAATTTTTTTAAATATAGCAATCACAACTACACTACTGTGCAAATTCTTAATATAGCTTTCTTTTTTCACCTCCTCCTCCTCCTCCTCCTCCTCCTCTATGTTCTGTTTATAGACTCAACAGCCATATTAACCTTTTACCCACAGTTTCGCATAACTGATGCTCTGTTGTCATTCCCCTTTTCAGAACCACGTTTGGTGCAAGTCACAGCTGCTCTTCTTGCAGTTGTGGCCCTCTCTGTGATTTCACAGCATAACCTGATACTGGGCTTTTTTTCAAAAGCATTTGGTTTGGATGTGCCCAGTAATTCTAATTATACTGTTCCTGCCATTGCTGATAATTCTACCACTGTTTCTTTCATCTGGCATTTTTCTGGACCTCTTATTCCTATTGTTTGATTCTCATATTCCTCTAGTTTTACCTGTCTTGTAAATATTTACTTTTAAACTTTTTTTGAATTGTAATGGCTATTTCTGTTCCTCCTCTGATGCCATAAAGGATATTAATGTTAATAATAATAATAATAATGAAATTATCCTGTTTGATTGTTGTGATTACAGATATTAAAATCTTTAATTATTGCATGGTGGTAGCATACTTAGTGCTAGTAAATAAGAAAATATTTATTATAGCCTGTGCTCATTCCATATACATTAGGCCAAGTCACTGCTTTCTGGAAGTCCAACTGATTCTAAATTGCTAATACTCAGTGGGAGAAAACTTACAGAAAACTTACAAAGAAGTACCAGAGTGCAAATACAGACAAGAAGGAAGACTGAAAGTTTCCATGACTTTTGTTTGCCATTTGTGGGATAAGGGGGTATGCTGAGAACTAAATTGAAATCAAAATGGAAAAGTTAGATTAAACTGGGTAGTAACTTGCAAGTAGTATAGAACAGTTTAGTGAAAAATGTCTATTTACGTCCATTTGGCCAGTTAAATAGTGATGGAGTACTAGGGCAGCTGGGAGAAACCTAATTATGTAAGAGTCTGGTCCCCAGCCAGGCAAACAGCTGATAATTTAGGTGCAATAAGTGAAACAAACAAAGAATTCATAAGAAGTCAAGTCTTCATATCACCAAATAGGAACGATTTGGATTAAGGTGAAACACATAGAAGAGAAGTTTATGAGTTTTGTTAATTGTGAGACCACAGACCACTAATGACAACATTAGTCTGAGTGATTTGCTTATGTAATTGAAGAACAATAATAATATAAGGAGTTACTTTTCCATCCATGTAAGGTTAACAAAAGTGCAGGAAATTAAAAAAAAAAAAAAAAAAGTTAACATATGGGGGCTGGGGGAAGAGAGAGGAGGAAATAGATCACAAGACCCTAACAGCTATTGCTTAAAATCAACTAGTGATATACATACACTGAAATTATCCATATGTAGCTATGTGCAGAGAACATGAATAAAGGATTATTTTCAGTTTCGGTTTATAATAGCAGCTTATAACAACCCATAATGGAAAGAAATTGTATCATCGTTGCATTTGCATTTCTAAAGTTTTCCAGAGAAAACCAGAGAAATTTTTTCCACTTATACTAATGATGACTACTTTATTATACACATCTGTATTTCACAAGCAATTTTAAATCAGAACAAAAATATTGAACTTGTAAACCTGTGGAGAGATTAATCTGTCGAAACTTAGGTGGCTGAAAGTTGTTTTATGCTGCCTTTCTAGTCAACAGAGAAAAAGAGACACCTCCACAGCAAGATTCTTCTGACGCCCAGACAGGTACACAGGGTAGGTCAGATGAACGCATTTCAAATGCCTCTTTCTGCAAGTCAATAAGGGAAGCTAAGGTGACCAGCATTAAAATCAGATGTCTGAAGTTATGTGAGGGAAATCCCAAACACAGTGTGAAAAATAGTAAAACACATATCATCATCATTTTGAAATATTCAAAACATGAAGGTTTTGGTGGTGGTGGTGGTGGTTTTTCCTCAGAGAGGTGGTTATATAAAAATATTCTTACCTATTATTACTTATCTACTATTTGAGTGTGATTAAAGTCAAACCTGTTGCATTTTGGAAAACAAACGCATTTTTACCTCCTCTTTCTTTTTCACATGCAATGACAACAGGGATTAGGGTGAATGAACTGTGGATGTAGAGGTTACCAGACCCTTATTTCATTGCAGTCTGTTAAATATCCGTTAATCTTTAAGACAAGTAGTTTACAGGATATGACTCTAAGGCCCTGCATAGTGCTAGCAGGGCTGCCCACAGAGCATAATTCAGTCTGCAGTAATAATTTTACAGGCAAAGAGCTGCACGATCGCAAAGATTCAGTTTGACTCTCAGAGCTGTAAATTAGGAAAGAAAATTGAATACATACCAAGCAAAAATAATTGAAACAGTAGATGTGTAACTTCACAGTGGATTAAAAAAATCAATTTTCAGCATAAACTGGCATATGGCTTTGTGCATTCTAGGAGGAAATCAGAGAAAAGTTCTTATATTAGTTAACTATTTCTTCAGTGCCAGGATTTATAGATAAAAATGATTAAGCATTTCAAGAATGTGTTGTCATCATCTAATCCTATCAAATCCTTCAGTACATAAGCTGGTCTCATTACATACTGACTGGAGCCAATATTGATTTCTTAGACCATTTTGAGTGACATACTAGTGGTACTGTTCCATTTATGCATAGGTCTGCCAGGTATAGACAATGTATATAATGTTCCTTACTCTCTGAGCATTCCGGGTAGCATTTATTCACATTTTGGATGTTTAGACCTTTGTGGATGTCATTGTTCTTTTGAAGGAAGGAGAGGAAAATTCAGGGCACCTTAAGTCTCTGGCTCAGAAGGTATCTCTCCCTCTGTGCAGAAGACTGGTGCTGAAGTCTAGTCTATATTGTCAGAGCTACTTACTCACTGGGGTCACAGCTTGTTTGCTATTTTCGTGTAAATGCATTTAGAGTTCAGTTCATGAACAAGGTTAAAAATGCATCACAGAATCTAATATAAAGCATTTAATTGAGTCCTCTGCTTTAGTATGCCCAACAGGCTACGTGGAGAGATTCTAAACTCTTAAAGAAAACAAAAAGCTGAACTTTCCTGGATAAATTCTCTAGTATTACCAGACTCATGGATCTGTCATATGCATGGAAATAGCATAGACCATGCAGATGACAACTGTTTTTTATAAAGGAGGCTAAATCTTCTGTTTCTCTAAACTGATACAAATCCTCTGGCTAACTTAGCAGCTGGAGACCTGGTTTGAGGACATTTATATTTTGATCAAAGAATATATATATATTTAATTACATCAACAATCTGTAGACAAATGTCTTATTTTAATGGAAAATGTAGTGATTTTTATTCAGATTATTTGAAATCAAATTACCCAAGTAAAGCATGAAGTGTTTCCATTTGGATACACTATTGCAACTGCTTCATGAAAGCTGGGAATCACCTGCATTTTATGTGCCCTTCTCTGACATTTCAGATGCTGTTTTGTCTCTCATAATGCACAACCTCCTCATTCCAGGAGGCTGCATCACATGAAATATAGTCTGAGCTGAGAGAAAGACCTATGGATATCTCAGAAGAAAATGGAGCTAAACCGTACCCTAGCAAATATGTGGTAGCACTTCCTCACTGAATGATTTTATGTTACAAATTTGAAAGCTATACACAAGTACGTTTTCGTGTGTGCTGTTACCAGTTTCAGTGCTATGTGATCACGTAAGGGGAAGTTGTTGCAACATTTCAACATTATTCACATGAACGCTTATGTGATTTATGTCTCTTTGTTGTTCTCTCTTGGTCATACCTAGAATTTGAAGATTTTGGGATCTTAAATCAACAGGAAGGTTTGCTGATAAAGAAAAACAAAACTGTGAAACCACAACCAGCTTCAAATACACCCATCTTACGAAAATGTTTGCTTTTCTTTTATTCTACAAGATATGCTTCAGTGCAACATTTTAGCTTTAAAACTAGCAATGACCTACCATTGCACCTTATTTTTATATGCAATTATTTAAATTTTGAATGAATGTCATTTTTTAATATGAATTTGGTGTTAAATCATAATATTCTGTAATTTAGACTCTCCAAATGAATTACAATTCAAGAATTCTGTGATGAGATTAAAACAGAAGTGAAATTACTTTTTACAAATAAACACGTTTTGAAAGTTGCAGGGAGCATTCCCCTCCTCTGAGAATTTTATCAGGGATTTTCTACACTTTCAACACTTCTGCCTACTGGTACATCACAAAAAGCCTTTATAGAAGGGCTAAAATATCTCACCATTGCTGCTAATGGTCAGTAATAACTGGTAGATATGAGCAGTAGATATGAGCAGTGCAACTGGGATTTTAGTGTTAGAATGGAATTTGTGGAATCTTGCACCCTTTTTGCCTTTAACTAATTTCTGATGCTATTAATTTAGCCTAGAATCTGTAAATCGGTGGATTGACACGAAACCAAAGCCATGCTGGAAAAACATACAAAGAAATCCATCCTTGTACTGCTCATGGCACTTGTAGAAAAGAACTTGAAGTGAACATATTTATACAAATCTTTTCAGTCACACATCCTTCACCATCCTGTTTCTCTGCCCTTACATATAGGCACACTTCATCTGGAGTTGCCAGGATGTCGTGAGAAAGGTTGCTCTTGCAGGGCTTCCAGCTGTGACCAGATGTGGGAGTGTGATTTCTTTGGAGAAGGCTTCTCTTCACAGGGTTTTCATGCCATTTTGTCAGGTTTGGTAGATATGCATAGTTTAAACACGTGAGAGGGGAAAGTATGGGAGGCTTTCTGGGAGAGGCACATGAATACACTGAAGCATGTTCTTTTTGAAATCTATCTCGTTCTGCTGTGTTTTTCATATTTGTCTCTGTTAACTGTCACTAAGCTTATCTAGCATTTATGGCTTTTGGAGAAGCAGCAAGAAGGTGCTGAAATTGGCTACTCTTTACCTTTCGGCAGTGCACAGGGGTCCAAGTGATGCTCTGGACTCATCGGTGTAGCCAAGTACCTAAATTGTCTGTTGAAAAATTGGGATTTTTGACTTATGGGGGATTTTTTAGCACAGTCTTAATTTCTGCTTGAAAATACCAACCCATCAAATTCAGGAAAGTTTCTTAGGGTCAGGATGACATTTTATGATCACAGAGTAACAAGCAGACTGAAGTAAAAAACTGGGAAATTGAGATCTCTGGGTCTGATTAAAACCAGGTCTGATTTTAACTCTAAAGCTTAACTCCACTGAATAATATAAATGTCTCAAATAGATGAACTGAATTACACCCCAGAGATTTCTGATCCTCTCCACTTATTGCAGAAATAACAGGTCAGATGTAGAGCTGTAAAAATGCTGCAGCAATGACCCCCCTGTCATCACACATATCTGTAGCTTGTGCACTAAGTACAATTTTGCTGGCTATTTTAGTTTATAATCTTCTGTCTCTGCAGAGTCTTATGAAAAATGTAGATAGATCACCATTTTTTTCTTTAAATAGTAGAAGAACAGCAACAACACGTCAAACTCCAAATATTTCCAAGATACAATTTTTATTTTCATACTATTACACACATATGGCTTACATTTCAGGAAACGTGTTTTGGAAAGCAGTAACTCCTCAGAAGGTTTTAGAAGTTACAGTGGACAAATAATTACACATGAACTATGAGAGGTGCCATGTAATAAGGACTGATCCTGTCCTCCATGGGTGTGTAAATTGTGAATGAGAATGGAAAGTTGTTTTTATAGCTGTGCTGTAAGGATACTGGGATAGTGCAGCTGGGATAGTATGGACATGCAGGACAATTATATGAAAAAATTTAACCACTGACTTCCTATGAATGTGTTTAAGAATACCTGTGTTTTGTGGTGAAAACAAGCAAAGAGATATGGGAAAGGTGTATTAGCAAATCAACAGAGGGTTAATTTACACTTCTGAAGAGATGTCCTGAGTCATACCACAAAGGCATATTCTAAATTTCATAGTGATATCTGAGAAACAAATGCAAAAGATTCATGCTAATTAGGGCCCCCCCACACATTGTTACTGGCAGTTTAATCATCTAAATGTTTAAGCTGTCTGTGCTGTTTCAGCACCAGACTCACTCCTGACCCAATGAGAGATGAGGAACCCCAGCTCATACTGGAGCCTTGAAAGGCAGTTCTTGGAATGGGTATGTCTCAACAGCATGGTATGTGCTGTAGGCAAGGCATGGCCATGTCCTACTACTGTCTGGAGCACTTCAGGGACATGAAATATTTGGAATTAGCTTTCTGCTCTGCCTAGAGCTAAAGACAAGAAGCATCTTCCTGAGCCATGTTTAATTAAAAGTCTGTTGTTATCTGTGTAGTAGAGAAAAAACTGTCTTTTTCCGTCTCCTCCCTTTCTTCTTCTCCTGATCTCTTGGCACTGTTCCTATCTCCTAGAGTAGTCGGTAGCTGGAAGGCAAGACATTCAGCTAGTACCCATTTCTCTATTTCTTTCCAAATCATGTAGAACATGTCTTTGTACCTGCCAAATGCTTGCTGTACACTCCTGGGTTCTCAACCTTCACCTACTCTGGTCAATAATACAAGAGTACAATATCCTGCTTGGCTGTCAATGTGGACAACTGCAGAGCCCTTCAGTAGTGGAGGACCACACTGTTGATTGTGAGCCACGGGCTGGGGACTGCTCAGCTGCTGATAGTTTGCAAGTTGTCTCAGTGAAGATGTGCTGACAGAAGTCGATTTCAGGACCTAAATCCAAGGGAGGGTGGTTGTGTTTATGCCAAGCATAGACAGTTAGGTGTCTAAGCCTTTTAGCTTCTATCTGTATCTCATTGCTGAATAGTTTTGATGTGCCTCCACTCGGTTTCTGAAAATCTGCTTGCATGCCCGACTTTGCCCAGGAAGTGAAAGGACATGCAAAGACAGGACAAGAGACCCTTCAGATACAGGGCTCCCTGAGAATTACAGATTGAATCCTCTGGGTTCACCTGAAGATTTAACTGACAGACAACAAATGAATGGCACCTACCACTCTACTAACAAGTCCCTGAAACTTCATGCGCTAACAGCCTACTTCCCCTGCCCACACTTCCCTCTGTTACAAGGTAGAGAGTTTAACAGAGATGTACCAGAAGATTTGGTGTAGCATCATTTCAGTGAAGCCACTGTAAGATCAATTTATTGCTTAATGTTTTGTCTTACAATTGATTTGTGTCCCATTTCTTTGGTTGCCATTTCAGCCTTTTCAGGGAAGGGAACAGCAAGGTGCACATACAGCTACCCTTGTTCTTGTTATATTTTCATGGCCTTGGCCAGGGGTGAGGAACCCTGGAAAATGGTTGATGGGCTCTGGATGTACCTTGGAGCTATCTTAGGCTGTGCATCACAGAAGGTGACTTGAGAGCTCCAAACCCATATAGGTGAAATAACACAGTCATATGCTGACCATGTTGGCAGAGAGCCAGCTCTGCTCTGTTCTGCTCTGGCCAGCCTGCTGTTGCATGACCATCGCTAAAAAACATCTGTTTCTATTAACATGTTGTGATGTTGTGCTAGTTGGGCAAAACCTAGAGTAAAGTTACAGGGACACCTGACTGTCAGGGAACATCTGGTGGTATTTTCAGTTTGCAAAGTTATCTGTGGTACTTCTTGGTGAAGTATGGGTTAATCCTGCCCCGTGAGATACAGACTCCTTCAGACCATGCTTGGAGAGTCCCTGACAGACAGCTATCAGCACTCTCTGTGTCTGTGTATAGGTTTAAAGCATTCCCCTGCCTCCTGTGTGCTAGGACACAAACCTGCCTGAAGGACACAAAGCTGTGATGAAGTCCTTTGCTCCCTTGGAGTACACATTCATTTCACAGCCAACCAAATGGGGCTCAAATAAAGAAGTTCTCTGGTAGATCAAGTGACAGGGTTGACTGGAGGCATTAATTCATATCACTGTGCTGTTTGTGTGAGTGTGCGGGTGTGCTCTGCAGTTGGCAGCCATGATATCTGTATATTCACAGCCGTGTTTTAATTAATCCTCTTATGGACAGAACCTACCATGGCATTAAGAGAGCAAATATTTTTAGCCTGCATAAAGAGTCAGTACTGCCCACTCATATGAAGTAGCTTAGGAGACAAGTTATCTACTGCAGGTAGCTAAGGTAACAAAAGAAATGGAGGTTTAGATTATAGTAATTAAAATTTACTGAGCAAATGAGGCCCTGTGTGAAGGGACGAGAATAATTGGTGACATCACCTGTTAGATGAAAAGACCTGCTATTTCATTACACGCCAGTCCTCCTCCCTGCCCACAGGGCAGAGGTCCTTCTGCTTTTCATTGTGGCTTTTACAAATCTGTGAAAATAAGTCACATTAGTTGCTGCTTTTCCAAGTCTGAGACATGATGGAAGCTAATTGCAAGGACTGAGGAAGAAAACACCATAAGAGAGGCAGGATTTTATGTAAGCATTAGGAGCAGCATCACTCATATCTTTCTGCTTGTCAGACAGATTTGTGCCTTCTCAGACCCATTAGGACAATAGTATATATGAATTTTTTATAAGTGCACAAGTCCTAATGAAAACTGAAAAGTAAAAGTTACCCATTGCTCCCTCTCAAAAAAATGACAAAACTGAATGTCTGTTGCTGACTTGTCTCTATGTTCATGACTTAAGGATAGAAAAGACCTATAATAACATCTGAATATTACTTCCTAACAACAAATAAGGATTTTAGCAGCACTTTGTGCCCTTCCTTATGCACTTAGAATCAAAATAAATATTTACCCTGAAGTTTACATTTATTTACCTAGAACTCAGCCAAATTCCACTTTCTGGAAGAAAGTGCTCAAATGTTTCAAGTGTCTGAGTCCTGTAGGAGTGCTTAGTGGCGTGCACAGTGGGAGTGGCAGACTTTCAAATTGCTAGGGGAGTACTGAGCCATAGCAGACTCACAGAATCATTGAGGTTGGAAAGGACCCTTAAGATCATGAAGTCCAACCATTACCTAATGCTACCAACTCTACCACTAAAATATGACTTTCTTTAAGCCTTCTATGACCATTTCCTTATTCAGGTCAAATACATATATATACATATAGATATATAGATATATAGATATACATATATATATACATATATATACATATATTTTTGTGAGAAAATTATTTTCTGAATGTGCATTATTTCCTTGAGCTAGAAATTCAAGCAAACCATTACTATTATTATTATTATTATAGAAGCTGGTTCTTTTATGAGAAAAGGGCATCAGTAATGAATTTAACCCACCTCAATATATTGAGGAAGTAGCTTATAATGTGTTGGGATATGTTGAACAATATTTACCTCTTTTTTTTTTTTAATAAATGGAGAAAAATTAATGTTATACATGCCTGATCAGAATAAAGTCAATTTTGACTAAAATTCATGTGCTATGGAATATCAGGCTATGCACCTCAAAGGAGGATAAAATGCAATTTCTAGTATAAGGGCAGACAAGAACAGGCAAAGGGAACTATTTTCCTTTGAAACATTATACAGTTGTAGTTGAAAGTAAAAGGCAGCTTATCCTGTCTCACATGTGTGGACATATACCAGTCTGACAGATACATAACAGCCAGTCTAGAGTCTTTTGAAGCCCTCCTTGATTTGCCTTTACCATGCTACCCTCTACTCAGCCACAAAACTTTTCCCCCTCTCATCCTTATTCCAGTCGGGATGGGAATCGGGGAAAGAGAAAGAGCCAGAGACAATATGTGACTACGTCTAGAGGTTTCACAGAAAGTATCTTTCCAGTTTCCTTCTTGACAACTTGCTGTTTCTTCTCATAAGTTTCTCTGAACCACCTCTTGTCACCCTGCAGCCATACCTTTACAGCAGCCTCTCATGAAGGCTAGAACGGGGAGGATGTAGGATCACTGACTCTGTTGCTATCAGAAGGTTGGACCAGCACTCGTATAGACAAAGACTGGGGAAAACCACAGGCTCCTGTACCTCACTACACCTTTCATCTTCTATTACATGATGTCCTTGGGACCTCCTCCCCACCTTCACCTTTATGAGGACAGAGAATTCACTGAGCTGATCTGGTGAGACAGCCTCTGAGACAGGAACCAGAGCCCCCTATGGGCTGGACCTACAGGATGGAGGGGGAGAGAGTAGATAACCACCTCAGAGAATGAAAAAAGGGCTCAGCAGGCTCTTTATTGTACTGTTGCTTGTTTTGTGTGTTATGATTTCTGTGTGTTGTGTTTTCTGTCAGGGTTATGCTTACAAATAATGCCTGATCCCCCAAATCAAATTGCTTTTCTCAGGAATGTTACATGCTCTAAAAAGACAGAACTCATCTCCTCAAATCTTCTTGCTTTTGAGTTTGTAGACCATCATGGCTGCAGCAACTCCTCTGCTGTTATTTATTTGCATTCTGCTGAACTGCAGTGGATTTCAAGGCTCAGCGGCTAAAACAGTGCTAGGAAACCCAGTCATATGGCTATGTCTGTCCTCAACAGTGACTGGACTCCTGCTGGATGGTACTGGAATTATATCTTGGAGTGGATGGCTTTGACCAAACCTCTGCCATGATTGTCTTCTGCAGGTTCTGTATTAAAGAGCTGTGTAGCCAAGGCAACCCTTCAGTAGGCTGCATTGTCAGTCTAATCACTCTTTCTCAGAAAGAGAAATTCACATTTCAGTACACATTAGACTTTTTGAACTACCTCTGTGAAATGGAGATTTTAATTGTTCTGTGTTGAATATCAGCTGAGTATTAAAGTACATGAAAAATACTTTGAAAGTGTCAGGGATTCACTAATGGAAATTAAAACAATATGCATCTCTAGTTAGTAGTGAGTGCAACATCAAACATCTGCTGCAAGTTATTATGGAAGGAGAAGCCAAACGAGAATGGCAAGTGTGTACTCTGAGCTGCAGGGGCTGGAAGGAAACAGTGTGCAAGTGCCATTTGGAGGAATCCCTGCTCACTCTGCATTGCTCCCTGGAAAGCCAGAATCTTTTGTGCTGGACTGTTCAGCTCCTGAACAGGGCCTGTGCACAGCAGGGAATCAGCAAATGGGCTGGGGAGACCGGGAAAAGGGCCTGGCTGTGAGCAGCAGAGAAAAAGGCAGCAGAGATAGCTATGTGTGCAGGGATCAGACTGTGGGAGACAAGATGGATCACAGGTTGATTCAATTTGCTCCCTATTGTGGGAATTAATTAGTTGAACAGGGGAGAAGAAAGGCTCAGCAGAGGTGCTTCAGCACAGATCAGGCTGTGGGGAACAAATGCCTCCTAAGGAATGGCTCTAAACCTAACAATCTATAAGCTGAAGCTTGAAGAGTGTACAGTATATGCCTATCACAATTAGTTTCTTTTTCTGGTGGTTGTTGTTCAGGACTTGAGGTAACATGTTGTTACCACTAATTAAGGACATCTGTCCAGTGTGAGGTATGGAAACATAATAGGTAGAAGAATTCTTTGGACCAAATGTTTCAGATTCAGAGTCTATTCCCAGTTTCTCTGAGGTCATAAGGCATCGCTCAGGTCCAGAACCAGCCAGATTACAAGGGCATCTATAGGTAACAGAGACAATGTCAGACCTAATAAGCGTGTCACACACAGCTGGGTGAGGGCACCTCATGACAGTGAGTTCACTGCACCTGCCATATAAAATCTGGCATGTCTCTGCTGAAAAGCCATCTGTGTGGCTGAGACCAGCTCTGTGTGCTGTAGGCTGGATGATTCTGCTCAAGTCACTGGGCTCTGTACTCTTCAATTTTCCAAGCCTCAAATTAGGGATGAGGAAGTTTCATCAGGACAGTCATAAAACACAGGTACCTTAAAGGATGCTGTAGCGAGGTGGGGGTTGGTTTATTCTCCCACATGCCTGGTCATAGGATGAGGGGGGATGGGCTAAAGTTGTGCCAGGGAGGTTTAGGTTGGATATTAGGAAGAACTTCTTTACTGAAAGGGTTGTTAGGCACTGGAATGGGCTGCCCAGGGAAGTGGTTGGGTCACCATCCCTGGAGGTCTTTAAAAGACATTTAGATGTAGAGCTTAGTGATATGGTTTAGTGGAGGACTTGTTAGCGTTAGGTCAGAGGTTGGACTCGGTGATCTTGGAGGTCTCTTCCAACCTAGATGATTCTGTGATTCTGTGGTGTTTACTTCATGACAAGACAGAGCTTTACTCTGAGAACCCAAACATACGTGTATGTAGAGATAGCCATGGCTGCCCCAACTCAGCTTTCAGCCCTTCCTATTCAGGCAGTGTCAAACCAGTCAGGCAAACCAGAGAGCAATGGTGTCAGCTAGGAACGGGCAAAGCTGCTGCTCTGTGCCACACATCTGACCCAGAAGGTTTTATTTTGAGGGACTCTTCTTTGCAGCCGGCAATGTTTTAGAAACAAATCCATGCTTTTTACTAGGATCATGATGGAAGTCTGGAAAATTTCTTCCCTTTTAGTCTTCTGTGGTACAGGACAAACTTGAACATCAGTGATATCTGCCACTTTGTTTTCTAGAGGTAAGTGTAGCAGACAGTTCCTCATTTAAATTTTCTCTGTCACTATCATTAAACTCACATTTGGAAGGATTCTTCCAAAGAAGCAAGCTTCATGTTATTATAAGAACAATAGAACGAGAAGTGCCCTTGCTGTAGTGTTCAATTCATTTTATTCTGGCTGTCTGAATAACTCCTTATGTGGCTTTGAATGATTAGCTAGAAGCATGACTGTATATTTACAACTTTTTTTTATGTTAATGTAGATATTAAGAGGCTTTTTTTTTTTTTTTTGGGGGGGGGGGGGGTTGTTTGTTTGTTTTGAGGATGTCTCCTGTAAGAAAATCTGGTTCATTAGTACTCTGGTATCTTCAGTATAAAATGGCCTTCCTAGTTCTCTCCCATGTCTGCTGTGTTAGACTCCCTTAGGAAGGGTTGTCCTGTCCAGTCCAGATATATCTACGTGTTGGCTAGCTGAGCAGTACACATTTTTGTTGGCCAGCCAGGAAGGCGAGGACTTGCTGTGCTTCCTGTACAACTGTTTTTCAGAGGGCAAACAAATACAGGTTTTTTGTTGTTTGTTTGTTTGTTTCCCTGATTCAATAGCTTTGGGTATTTTAATTTTTCACTTGGTGTCAAATTGCTCGATTTCTTCAAGGTTCTTTGAGAACTGGCAGTGAGATATATGCATAGAGCAGCAGGAGGGACATGTACAGCAATACAGTGTTCTTTTCCTTAGAAATCAGGTTTTAAAAAAAAAAAAGTTAAATTGAAATCTAGCAAAGCATGCTACAGGTATTTTTGCTCAGGAAACTGTGACTTTAAAAAGTTGCAGTGCATGTACCGCATTTTGCCTTCATTCCCATTCAGACATGTTGCACTCTTTCACCACATAATCAATAGTGTGCTGATTAGGCTGGCGTCAAATGAATGTGTTAGACAGTCTGAAGGCTTAGAGCATGCACAAGAGAAATGGGAGAAAGACTTTGGAGGTGTTGCCTTGATTAAACATCAATTTTCTTTTGAACATGGAAGTCAAAAATCAAATTAGCTAACACGATTCTCTGCATGACTGACTCTTCTGAGGAACTTAACGTCCAGTATCATGTCAGCTAATTATGATTAAATAGCTGACAGTGAGATAGCTCTTGTCAGTTAAAGTTGAATGTTGCTGGCTAGTCAGTGGTGTCAGTTTAGTCATGTCATAGAATTATGGTAAACTAGTTCTCATTTTCAGGAAGTATGTGAAGTAAGCCTGGATGCCACCAAATGATGGAGCTGGCAGTCTATCTTCTGCCAGGGCAGTGTTAGTGAGAGAGAACTGTACACTTGCTTGTTGTTGTTATGTTCTATGGAAGTGGATAAAAGATGTCCTACATAGTTCTGTGACCAGTTTTGGTCTTCTGAAATGTGACTAATGTATTGTGATGTTTGCATGTACACCTTTCTAGAATCTGTCTGTCCGCAAGGTACTCAGAAATCATGCCAGAAAAAGGCAATGAGCAAACGTGATAATCAGAAAAATTACAGCAGATTATTATATGCATGTGTTTAGGTTGTTTTATTTTATATTCAATATCAGCGTAAAAATGTCATGATTTAAACAAGGATTCCAGCTAGACATGTTTCAGAGAGTAAAAAACAATGAATCAGACATGTAAAGAGTAAATAAGCTGTTCTTGCCCTTCTCAAGATATGAGTAACTAGTATTGGCCTGTTACTCTTATTTCTGTATGGGGATTATGGAGCTCACATACTCATTCCCTTTCCACAGCTCACCCACACTGAAAACATAGGTCATGCAAAAATACTTACACCAAATGTAATAAACATCTCACAAAGCCATATGCAAATTATGCAGTAATGCCATCACCATTGATCTTATATTCCAGCATGTGTTCCTGTAAAAAACAAAACAAAAAAAAAACTAAAGGAATAGAAGGCCTGCTGTGAATCTTAATGTGATTACCCTTTTGTTAAAGAAACTGAAAGAATGCTTTTATTTTTCCTGTGAACCTTGGTATTTCAGAGGTACTTTAACGTGAATGCTGTAAATTTACAAGACTCTTTTTTTAACACTACAGCAAGGGCACTTCTCATTCTATTGTTCTTATAATAACATGAAGCTTGCTTCTTTGGAAGAATCCTTCCAAATGTGAGTTTAATGATAGTGACAGAGAAAATTTAAATGAGGAACTGTCTGCTACACTTTCCTCTAGAAAACAAAGTGGCAGATATCACTGATGTTCAAGTTTGTCCTGCACCACAAAAGACTAAAAGGGAAGGAATTTTCCAGACTTCCATCATGATCCTAGTAAAAAGTATGGATTTGTTTCTAAAACATTGCCGGCTGCAAAGAAGGTCCCTCAAAATAAAACCTTCTGGGTCAGATGTGTGGCACAGAGCAGCAGCTTTGCCTGTTCCCAGTTGACATTATTGCTCTCTAGTTTGCCTGAATAGGAAGGGCTGAAAACTGAGATGGGGCAGCCATGGCTATCTCTACACATATGTACCTGCAGGTGCTCAGACTAACCCTCTGTCTTGTCATGAGGGTAAGCACCACAGAGCTGTGTTTGGCTCGACATGTTGCTGTGCATCACGCTGATGCAGATGGCAGGTAACTTCCTAGTATTTCCAGAGTGCTCCCCCCATCAGTTCCAGCTATCCCCGCAACAAACTGTTGGCATGTTTCCCTGATGTGAAAATGAGGAGGATAAACACAAAACAAATGCGTTTCAAGTATTTTAAAATCACTGTCCCCAAGGGAAAATGCAGGTTCCTGAAGCTTGCTAGTGTGAAACTGTGACATGGTGTAGGTGCTTGTGCTCGCTACAGCAGGCAGACCTGGGCTGGAAGGGGATTTTACAGGCAGTTTGACACACTGCCTTTGCCTGCTATACCTCCAGGGGCTGAAGAGTCTAGAGGATCACAACTTACAAAGAGCTTAATTTACTGCCATTTTCCTGGGCTATGTGTCACAGAGAAAAGAGTCAACAGTGTGTTCGTAGTCAGTAGCTACTTGTGAGAAGGAAATGTCGCTTGTAGTCCTCCATATAAATGGAGGAGACTGGGTGTGTAACTGCTCAGACCATGTTCCCTGACTAACCTTTCTGCCCAGACAGAACAAACCTGTGTGACAGTAACCTAGTCTGAGGTGCTGATCTGTGCCTTCAGTGCATCAGGGCAAATCATTGGATTTCATTTTTGAAGTGAGCAGAAGGCCTTTGAAGATGGGCACAGAGATTCTGCTTTACTTGGTTGAGCAAGTTTGGGAATGGCCAAACACACGTCGAGTTAATTTCCCCAAGACCAGGTGTTCTCTGTGTCCCCATCCGTCTGGGTCTGAGTGCAGGGAGTATAAGGAGGAACAAAGCTTTCTTGTAGCCCAGGAGGTCGTAATCCATACATGCAGTGTATAATGACTTTGAATGGGACCCGTGGTCCTGGTAAAACACAAGATGTGATTAAAGGGTTTATCATGTACTGATGCTCCACAAATACAAATTAAGAGGGATTCAAACTGTTCATAATTCATTTTGGCAGAGTAATTGCATATTTTACAATGAAAATATAATCGTTTGAACTTACATACATACAATTGTGAAATAAAATTCTCAGAAGGGCATTTCTTATTTAAAAAAAAAAAAAAGATGTGGGGAAAACTGTAGTTACATCCACTTTTTAGAAGTCACCATGCTGGCTCTGTTAGAAATCTCTCCTGTCAGGTGCTGAGTACTCCTCCTTTGTCCAGATTTAACCACATGTTTTGTTTTAGAGCTTGAGAACAGTGGAGCTGAAGTCCTGCATTACAACTGGGCACTGACTCAAGATTTCAGTGAACATTCATGTGGAGACTGCATGTTGCTGGAGACTTTAGTTGTTTCCCATCTGCTGCAGATAGGGAGGCTTCCTAGGGATGCTTCATGTGGCAGGTTACTGTAGCATCAGGCTTTCTCAGATGCCAGGGTAGCATTATATTATTTCATTGTTTTGGCAGGACTAAAGAAGTGATGCACATATTACATTGCATTTGTCCATATAGGCAATTGTAGTCTGGTATGAAACATTCACTACACACAAATCATGGGTATCGTGCCATTACCTAAGGGTATAAATGGAGAGAAGAGACTCTGACATTATTCATGAATGAAGATAAGCCTAAAAATGGCAGTTACATTGATCAAACGTGAACTTCAGTGAACTATTCACCAGAAGATGTAAGGGCAGGTAAAGAAACCACAGCAGCTTTTTAAAACTTGCAGTTAAGGCATCTTTTCACACATGTATTTTTTGTAAGGTTCACAAAACCAAAGGGAAAAGTCTCTGATGTGTAGGAGCCCATTAAAAAAAGTAAAAGTAAAAAAAGTAAAAAAAGTAAAGCAAAGAGTACCTACATGACAGTAGAAGTTTCTGTCACCATAAGGTCACTGGAAAACAGAAATAAGGACTGAAAATAGTCTTATTTTGGGACTACTAATATTGGGACTACTAATATTCTTCCCTAGACTAATGACAGACAAGTACTTTTAGAAAGATGGTGTTTGTATTCCTAACATACTGCCAATGTTCTGATTTTGTGTTATTGCTGAACAGACCACTAAAAGCAAAGAGTAAAAATGATATAAATGTTCACCACTACTCCTTGTATTTTAGGGGGACTCAAAATTATGTCATCCTTACTATCATTCTTTTTTCCTTCTCCTGAATTTCATGCTGATTTCAATATATTTCATCTCAAAGACCACCAAAACAGATTTATTATACCATATAAGGATTTAGATATCCTTGTTTTGAACAACATAATACATGAATCTATGACCAGTGGTTCATAATTTGAAGATAGGAATTGCTGAAGTAGCATGGAAGACTAGGATAAAATTCCCTGAACTGTAAAGCTATTTTCAACTTTAACTTTTCAGGTGTTTGTTCTGGATCATAGAGTGGCTGGGGTTGAAAGGAACCTTAAAGATCATCTAGTTCCACCCCCCTTGCCATGGGCAGGGATACCACCCACTAGACCTAGGGCCTCATCCAATCTGCTCCTGAACACCTCCAGGGATGGGGCATCTACATCTCTGGGCAACCTGTGCCAGGGCCTCACCACCCTCCGAGTGAAAAATTTCCTCCTAACATCCCATCTAAACCTCCCCTCTTTTAGTTTAAAACCATTCCCCCTTGTCATGTCACTGTCTACCTGAGCAAAACGTTGCCCTGCACCTTTTATATAAGCTGCCTTTAAGTATTGAAAAACTGCAACAAGGTCACGTCTGAGCCTTCTCTTCTTCAGGCTGAACATCTCCAGCTGTCTCAGCCTTTCTTTATAGGAGAGGTGCTCCAGCCCTCTGAGCACCCTCGTGGCCCTCCTCTGGTCCTGCTCTAACAGCCCCACATCCTTCTTGTGCTGGGGGCCCCAGACCTGGATGCAGCACTCCAGGTGGGGCCTCACAAAGGCAGAGCAGATGGGGACAATCACCTCCCTTGACTTGCTGGCCACTCCTCAGGTGATGCAGCCTGGGACGCAGTTGGCCTTCTGGGCTGTGAGTGTGCACTGCTGGCTCATGTCAAGAATCACTGAAAAAACATGTATTCCAAACAACAACAACTAAAAAATAAAAATAAGAATTAGAAGCAGAGAAGACTGTTCTTCCAGTAAGTGGGGAATCATTCACTCATTATTTGCAACTGTAGAAAAGAAGGGCATGTGTGTAGAGTAATGGAACCAGCTGTGGAAGGGAAAACCAGAAATTTCCCCAAAGAAGCTTTCTGCCATCTCTCATTCATACCTGTGAAGAAAGACCAGAGAGGCCTCAAGAAAAACTGATCCATTACCAGAAGCCTTAGCAGCACAAAAGTTTGGGGACACTGTCTGAGCTCTTTCTGTTGTAGAGCATTTGTAGGTCCTGTGAAGCCTGATGTTTCTGGGTAGATCTAGAGTGGGAAGAATGTCTTGAAGCTTCGTAATGTTGCATCACCAACTTTTAGCCACCCTGTCTTGAATTATTATGTATTTATTACCTTTGTGTCTTTCCTTATCAGGTTTGATAAGTTAAAGCAAGATCATGCATAAATTAACATCTTAAATTAAGTTTTCAGTGGACTTGAGATTCCCCAGGATAACTATTTGAAAGCTCTGTAGCTTTCATACTGCTGCTGGCAAAATGCTCTTACACACTTCAGAGTCCAAACACATAGCAGGAGGAAAGACCTATAAAAAATGGAGTAAATCATAAATGACTGTGATAGTAGTGGTAGTAGCCCAAAGATATCTGCTAGGGAGTGGCATAAGTTGGGCTGCTCCACTGTGGAGAACAAGCCAGGGGCCAAGGACACTTGCAGCACAGACTGGGTCTTTCCAAAAAGACACTGTACCCCAGGATCTGAGCAGGGGTGGGGTGATGATGGCCAAAGCTACCAAGACTTGGAGCCCCTAGGGTTCTGACAGTATCTTTGGTTCCCCTACCAAACTGCTAGTGTCCCTATTTAACAAGAAGTTTTGCACTGGAAAAATGAGTCAACATTCATATACAACTGAAGTTTAGAATGCAATATGTTTTTTGAATTTTTCTGCACTAAACATTATTTCTGCAATAATCAAGGCTAAGTAACAGGGACTACAAATAGCAGTGTATGCATTTGCCTCCTTAAAGTCACTAAGAAAGACTTGTCACAATTTGTTGCTGTGGGCTCTCTAGCTGATTAAATAAAGCCTTTCCGGTGTGAGTTCTGTGACTTAAAAAAAAATAAAAAAGTATAGGATAATTCACTGAAAGGATAATGGATACAATGCTACAATTACACCAAGAAGAATTATCATTCAAATGAGAAATATGAGGCATGCATGACTGTAGAGTCATGGCATACTGTGCATATCATGGCCCAAGAAACTGAATCATATTTGACGTTTCTCTGCCCATATCTTTATCTCTTCTCCTTTTCTTGTGCTTTTGGTTGGATTTATTGTAAGTCAGGTCTTTCTTTCAGTGTCCAGAATGAATCATTAGAGCAGAAAAATACTGATGTAGTTTTGCTTTCTATAGCAATTACTCCATATCTAGGAATAAACTGCATTACAATGAGTGCAACATCTGAGGAAGTATTGTATTTCAAAATGTTACATTTGAGTGTATGTGTGGGAGGTGGCTTTGAAATTCAGACTGCTCCAGTAGAACAAAAAAGTCTGAGTAATGCTACTTGCATTCATGCTATTTCATTTTATTTTTGTCTTTCTTTTTTATCACTGTTTTTACACTGCAGGGAAATTTATATGAAGGGACTGAATACCATTTTGGTGTGCAAATGTGATTAGGTTCTACCTGTGGAACCATTTAAATTAGTTGCGGAGGGCGGACTGAAATACAACACTATTAAAACAGAAGGAAATTGTGCAGGTCTCCCATCCGAAGTTAATAACAAGTCCTGTCAAACTAAAGCATATCTGAGCCTTGCTAATAGTTTTTAGCCTAGACAAATATTCCAGCTTTCAATTTCAGAAAACATTTGCCATTTGAACAACATTATTTTGGTTGTTAGGATTTATTTAAGTGAAAATTAGAGGCTAGCAAGGTTCCTTTCAAAAGGGAAAATCAATGGAATAAATGACACTAACACGCAACTGTAATCTGGTGCATAAAACTGTATTAAATATTTTTGCAATGGAAAGTCATAGGCCTGGAACAGCTCAGCTTTCTAAGCTGATAACATTTTAGTGAGAAAATAACTTTAATAATCCCCCCAAACATCCTATGCATGCACAAATTATTAGATTAGGCTGTCCTAGTTATTTGGTTATTATGAAGCTTCTACAGGAATCACACCCAAGCTACAGGAAAACACTGATTAAAAAATCCCAAAGCTTAAACATAGCATAATTACCACAGAGAAACTGGTGATTAAACAATAATGTTTAAAATAAATGGCAGCGTTGAACATTTTTTTCTAAACTGTATTTTAATCATGTTTATCTCTGTCAAGCCTTGAAGTTAAATAGACATATCAGTCTAAAACAAGGGAATGGCTCTTCCAATTAGGAGACCGCATCGAGAAAGAGGATGGAATGTCAGGGAACCCTACGCCTTTGCAGTTTCTAAATTAAACTCCAAATTAATTTCATTAGATCATTCTACACTGTATTTCTAGCTTCCTACCTCACCCCAGAATGCTGAATGTGGCTTTTCAGATCGATTTGGCCACTGGGTATTTATCTTTGTTCACTCTTCAGTGGATGGAAATTGATACCTCCAGAGAGAAAATTCATTCCTATGGCCAGTAAACAGCTAAAGTAGATGGGATGAAGTTTACCCAGGAGCTGCCTATCTGTTTTGATGGTAAGCTGAATCCTGCCCCTATCATTCATATAGCTGAGGATGTTTCCTCTGACGGTAACAGTACCATAATTTCAAATTGGATAGAGAGAATAGCTTACCAACCACATAAGACACTTCTTTATAGCCAGTGAATGACAACATACCAGAGGCATCTAACTGATAGCTCCTTTTCTCCTCTTCCTTGCTACTAAATTCATGAATCTTGCTTTCCTTTCTGTGCAGCAGAATAGCTCTTATTTGAGTTTTAAAGACCCTTCTCCTCCCAGTCCAGCCCACGGCCTGATATAGATACCATAGGAAGTAGAAGAGATGCATTGGTATCATCTCAGGCTTGGGAAGGTATTGAGGATGTATTTCCCTCTTCCTTGGCGAGGGCTGGTACCACAAAGCTTCCTATGGAAAGATTGCCATGACTTTATTTTAAAACTTCCACAACCACCAAGTCATTTTTGTTTTCGGTTTTGTTTTTTTGAGATTCTGAGTGGTGTTAGGTGGTCTTCGAATAAGCACCCTGTGCACTGTCCCAGAATGTTCTCGTTGCAGCTCCTGAATCATGTTTGGACCCAGGCTGGAGCTAGATACTTCCCTGCACATACCAGGAGCTATTCTGGGCATGAGCAGAACTCAGCTGCCCAGAAGACTTT
This sequence comes from Anser cygnoides, assembly GCF_040182565.1. Classification (NCBI taxonomy): domain Eukaryota; kingdom Metazoa; phylum Chordata; class Aves; order Anseriformes; family Anatidae; genus Anser; species Anser cygnoides. The sequence goes on along the minus strand of NC_089873.1, from coordinate 131,188,752 downwards.
GAAGTCAAGTTAAGAAAGACCTACTGAATTTAGGTTACCTCCAGAGTTAAGCAGCAGCTGAATGAAGGCAAAGTGTTTGAACTTATTATTGGACTTAAGAGCCCATATAATTTGCCATATTATGGGATCAATGGGATACTGGACTAAGAGGAAAGATGAATTAAACACTCCCCATTAGCTAATTGTTATTCCTTTGCACAGGAAAAGAGTAAAAACTTTGGAGAACTGATGGTGATGGTGTTTTTTTGTGTGTTTGTTTGTTTTTTTTTTGGTTGCTTGTTTTTTGTTGTTGTTGGTTTTTTTGGTTTTTGTTTTTGTTTTTTTTTTTTTCTTGAGAAAGGCCAAGAAGGGAATGTTGCTTGAGTTGAAAGAAAGAATATAGTATGAGATAGCAAATTAACGGAAAATCAGACCTCATGCAGTTTCAAAAACGCATCTGCCCTGTGCAAAGGGGATGTTTTCGTTAGGAATGAGATTGTGAGCATTTATTGCAGCAATGGAAAATCCATGTCACTGCACCTGCTGCATTACAATACAAGTGCCAACAGGAACACTTCCTGTAGATATGTACTCTAAAAATAACAGCCCTCAGATAAGAATCATGGAATCACAGAATGGTTTGGTTTGGAAATTACCTTAAAGATCACCTAGTTCCAGCCCCCCTGCCATGGGCAGGAACACTTCCCACCAGACCAGGCTGCCCAAAGCCTCATCCAGCCTGGCCTTGAACACCTCCAGGGATGGGGAATCCACAGCTTCTCTGGGCATTCTCGTCCAGTGCCCCACCACCCTCTGAGTAAAGAATTTCTTCCTTATTTCTAATCTAAATCCACCCTTTTTTACTTTAAAACCATTACCCCCTGTCCTGTCACTACACTCCCTGACAAAGAGTCCCTCCCCAGCTTTTCTGTAGGCCCCCACTTTCCTGTAGGCTAAGAATGCAAAGGGCTCTTCAAGAGCTCAGTGGATCCTTTTTGGAGACCACACTCAGCAGAAGAAGCTACTGACAAACATGCTGGGGAGCTCTGAAGGTATTCACTAAAGACAAGAAGCTTTTGGTGGAGGTTGCTGTGTGCACCTCTCCCTGTGGTAAAGGCATATTACTATCAGTTGGATGGCAATGATGGTGTTTGGTGGGATGTGCATAAAAAGAATAGTGTGAACATGTTTGTTGGAGAACCAGGTCTTGCTCGTGGCTTCTTCTGTGATCTTCTGCGGTTACTTGGCAGCTATGGCTGTTAAACAGATGTGGCTTTGTTAGAAACAGGAGTCTTTGGGAGGCTCTTTTCCTTTGCTTGCCTCCCACATTAAAACCACTTAATTTAATGCTTGTGCCTATGACACGTGGGAGTATGGCTGAAAGGCTGTGCCCCCCTTCATCCCTGCTGCCCCCACATTTCAGACTGGGGTTGGGGCTGCCCTGGCAACAAGAAGCATGTTAAAGAAGCAGCCTTTAAATTTTAATTTCCATACTTTAAAGTGATTTTGTGTAGGAGTTTTCTGTACTTAAGCTTCCTGATGTGCAATCAATCAAAGTCATGGCTGCTGGAATAACATGAGGTTCAAAGTACCCTTTAGGCAGCATAAGTGTTGCAAACTTGACAAACATGTTTACAAAATAAAGATTGTATTAGAAACTTAAGCAAAATCTCTCTTGCAGCTGCATATGCTGGGGAAAAAAAAAAAAAGAAAAAAAAAGCCACTTAACCATGAGGATAACTTATACTGAAAAAAAAAAGAACAAAACAAACAAAAATCTCAAATCTTTTTCAATTTCTCTTCATTGTTTTTTATTATGTCAAAAACATAGTCATCAACGGGTAAGGAGTAGATATTATTAATCCACATTTTTTCCTGTCATTTTCCCATTCTCTTCCTGATGTACCTGACAATGATATAAATAGGCATCTTTTGCAAAACTCCATGGTGAGTGATGGTGATGCCCAGTCATCCCCAGAAAGTTCCTGTGGATTTAGGCATATCTGCGGAATTGCCAGAAGTGTGGACCCTCTCAAAGCCAGGTGGGAGGGATGATCTAGACTGTAAAACATGGTTGTGGTAGCCAAAGATTTGTTCACAGCTCTGCCACTGTCTCCTACTGTAGCCTTGGGAAGTGTGGTTGCTGTGTGTACACCTTAATTTCCCTGTTTATAAAAGGGATCTGGTAATATTTCCTTGCATTGTACATACTCTTTGGGAAACAGGTGGATGAGCTTCTTTGAGACTCTTTATTAAGATCTTTCAGGGGAAAAAAACAGAGAAATACTGCAAGCTATTTTTCAGTCTTTGAGTTTTACTATGTACAATCTACTCTCTGCTAACATGTTCTGCTCCATGCAGAATATTTCTCTGATTTCTCTGTTTGTTTGTTTTCTTTTTCATCTCAAACCTAATGACAAGTAAGAAAATGTCAGTTCATATGAGAAACATTTACCAGGGTTCACCAGCCCGGCAAGTACTTCTCCACAGCTCTAATTAATAATGATAGAGCAAGTGTTACTGAAATTTCTGACATCTATTAATAACTTATCAGACATAAAGATAGCTCTTAAATATAATATGAAGTGTGTCTCTTTGTATTTCTAGCCATGTGTCACTCTTCTCAGCAACTTGCTAGCAGGGTCAGAGAGAAGGACTTTTCAAAAGCTACAAGTATTAAAGTTGAATGAAAATGCTGTGTAACAGGGCAGCACAGTCTGGGCTTCTATACAGGACTATTAGGCTCTTATTTTGACCTACTAGGAGTCAAAACTGTATATTAAATGCTAATTCTGCTGAGCCATAATGGAAATGGAACTTGTAATAACCATGTGGGTATAAAGGATGTAGGTGTGTGCTCCTGGTGTAGTCATTTATGCTAGCAGCAGAAAAAGACTCATGTTGCAAGAATCTGTAGCATTGGAAAGAAAGCTGAAGGTGGATATTACTATCTTAGACTTATCAGTAAGGCAAATGACTACAAAACAAAGAAGATACCTGTTCATTCCTAATTATGCAAATCGAATTACTTATCTAGGCTGCTGCCAGTTTATTAAAATTTCCTAAAAGAGTTATAATTTGACCCTGATCTTCATGATTTAAAATTATGGCCAATGTGTTTTCTGAGCTTCCTTATGGCACTCAGAGAGGGAGAGAGAGAGAGAGAGAGGGGGATTTAACACGACTTGCTTCAAAGCTTTGTTCATCTCTACCTGGTTATGGAACTAACAGGGGTAAAGTTATATAGGTTGTTATTTATAAATAAATTGTTGTCTTCTCTTGAATAAGCTGGTTCAATTTTGCAGCCTCTTTTAATTTGTAGCATGGCAATTGACTTATCTGAGGAGTTCAGAATTGCCCCTAGATCAGAAAATCAGTTTCTTTTCTCTCCTGCCTTTGACATGTGCTCTATGTGACCTGTAAAACTTTGGCTTGTGCAGTGCTCATATCAGATGGCCCTGTTGTCAGAAGGAAAGCATAAAACATGCTCTGTGGCATCCAGGTCTGTGACTTCTGCAAGAGCAACAATCCCTGGAAGAGCCCCTTGAGCTGCTTGGCAATTTCGTTATGAGAGCATTGTGGGGCAGCAGCAAATTATGCTCTTGGTGAACAAGCTGGCTTTTGCTTCTTGCTCTGAAGCCCTGGGAGTGCAGAGAGGAGTATCAAAAGAAACGCCCTCTAACTCAGTGCCTGACACATGAAAGGCTGGGCAGTCTGCTGAAAGGCACTGAGTGTCCTTGTTTCCCGAAATGGTGCCTGTGTCAAGACCTTGAATCAGCCAGAGCTTTGAGATGGATGTGCCTGTATCTTCTCCTCATAATTAGATGCCTCAAGAGATTAAAAGTTTTTCTGAACTTAAGAATTCCCCATGTTTCATTAACCATATTTCACGAATAGATCAAGAAAAGATAACTGTTTTTATTATTTTTTAATTATTATTATTTTTTAAGCAAAGAAAGCTCAAAGCAACTAGGTAAGACTGAGCAGAAATTCAAAGGTCCATACACAGCTCTCCTCCTGCCTCCTGTGTCTTCGATTCCAGCCATCTCATTGACTGAGTACCAGAAAACTCAGTTTGGTCCCCTCTGGGTGTTAGGAAATTATTCTGTCCATCACCTCTGAGGCGTGTCTGACTTTTCCACAGTGCAGTTGCTCCAGACCCCATATCATTAAGCCTTTCAAAGCTTCTCTGTTTGAACAGGATCCCTGAGGATGCAGCAGCCTCCTCTCCTTGCAGATGGCTCTACCTCTCCTATTCACTCTTTTAAAGACATAGCATGTGATACAAACCAGAAACACACAAAACCAACGAGTAAAGTGACCAGTATCGCCTATTATAGTGCCATGCTTTCAGGAAGGATATAACTCCACACACCTTATGCAAAAGCTTAACACATAGCAAACAGAAATAAAAGAACCAGAAATTATATTTTCCCTACTTCCTGCAAAGATGAACGTTCTTCACTGTGAATATTCACTGAGCAGTGGTGATATGCTCAGTGGATATGGAATTGCTAGCTCCCTCCAGGATTTCTCCAGCCTGTTTGTAAGGTAAGCATTTGTCTGTCAGTATCACAAAGTCATCCTGCAAGCAGCCAGAAAGCTTTATCTTGCTATGGGGCAACAGACTTCAACAGCTCTTGAGAGAGTGGCATCAGAGTGACATGAAAACCATTTCCCTCACTTGTGCTGCAGTGCTTTGAACCTCCAGGGCTGATGGCAGCCTTTCTGAGAGGTGTCTGCATGATCCTGCATACAGCTCTCCTTCTGTACTTGTGGGCACTTCCAGTGCTCAGCTGTACGCAGCTCTGATTCCCTATTCCTCAGACAGTGTCTGAATGCTTTAACTGTAGCTGCGGACAGTCCAGAACAAATGCACCTACTCTGGCATTAGAAAATGGATGAGGAGCAAAGAGGTTTTTATAGGAGCAAACATTGGATTTTAGGATAAACAATCAAATAACCTTCAGAAAAAGGTCTCATCTGTTATGAAATTCCAGTACTTTGGCTCAAAACTAAGCTGCAAAGAGAAAAGAGATGTGCCCCAAACACAAGAATGCCTAGCTAGAAGGCTTTTGCACAAACATTTTTCAGTGAGAAGTAATGATGTTCTTAGCTGTTGATTTTTTAAATATATATATATATATTTGCAATAGATTCCTACTAGATTTCTAACTGTGATACATATTGTGGCTGAAAATGACTTCACTCAGCCTCACTACATGATGGCAAAGTTCTGAACAAAGCTCTTAATATTACAGTTCTGGAGACAATCTAACATTACAGTATGATTCAGAAAGTACTTGGATTTACAGCTCAAGTGAAAACGAAATTCTATGAAAAACGCAATAGCTGCAAACGAAACACGACTCCTGCTTGGAAGCAAAGTCTCAGAATTTGGAGGCCCGAGTGTTACTATAAATCAACAGATTATCTTGTCTCTTGAATTGCTAAGGAGACAATTGCATTCTGAGTTGCAATGTTATCAACAGATCTTCAGTAAGTTATTACAAATAATCAGGATCTGCAGCAGAAAGTGAGCATGAAAGATGATATGGTCTCTTCTGAGGCTTGACAGGCTGCAGAGGTGGGCTGACAAGAACCTCATGAAGTCCAACAAGAAGAAGTGCAAAGTCTTGCACCTGGACAGGAAGAACCCCAGGCACCAGCACATGCTGGAGGGCACCCAGCTGGAAAGCAGCTCTGCAGAAAAGGACCTGTGGGTCCTGGTGGACACCAAGTTGAACGTGAGCCAACAATGTGCCCTGCTGCTAAGAAGGCTAACAGTATTCTTGGCTGTATTAGGCAAAGTATTTCCAGCAGATCGAGAGAGGTGATCCTTTGCCTCTACACAGCACTGGTGAGACCACATTTGCAGGACTGTGCCCAGTTCTGGACCCCTCAGTGCAAGAGGAGACGTGGACATACTGGAAAAAGTCCAAGTGGTCCAAATAGGGCCACCAAGATGATCAAGGGACTAGAGCACCTTTCCTATGAGGAGAGGCTGGGAGAGCTTGGACTGCTCAGCCTGGAGAAGAGGAGGCTCAGAGGGGTCTCATCCATGTCAATAAATACCCAAGGGGGGTGCAAAGAAGACAGAGCCAGGCTCTTTTCAGCAGTGCCCAGTGATAGGACAAGAGGCAATGGGCACAAACTTGAACACAAGGTTCTGATCATCAGGAAGCACTTCTGTGTTCCCAGTGGTTCTAGAGGGACACTAAAGGGAACATACAATGATGGTTCCTGTACTGTTTCTTCCTGCTTTTTCATTCCAATGTATGGTCTACCACAACTGGATCAAAAATGTAATTCAGTTAACAGGAGATAATCGGTCAGACACCTCAGACTGGAAAGGACAAGTAGATCTTGATTAGTAAAGTGAACTAAAGGATTACTAAATTCCAAAGGATGTGAACAGGAAAAACAGGAAATGAGGTTCTTATCAGGAGGTACTTCAAACCTGCTGTGTGGGCTGCTTCTACCACAAAACCTGGTGCAATATAAACCCTCAGTCCCAGCCTTTTTCTTCTGAAGAGGTGGTGCAGGTTGCCTGGAGCACCCCTGTCAGTCTGGAGCTGGTTGATCAGACCTACATTGTGAGTCAGATGGGTCATCCCTTGGAGGAGTCCATGGGACAGGATCCGGCTAAAATTTAGTAAAAATAAAAATAAAATCGTTGTAAGAAACTTGCTAAATGCTGCTGTTCAAACCCAGTTATTTGAATTCCTTATTCTCTCCCTTAACGTGCCTTCTTTATACCATTTTGTTTCTCTCTATTTATTAAAATTCAGACCATCAATTTCTTTCTGCATACATTTTCATCTTTACCGTATTCTATTATTCCCATTGTACATCTTCTTTCAATTCTGCATTTCCTAAAGTGCTTTACTGTACATGAAATATGACTCAGTACCACTTACAATTGGAATTGGGTTGTGTTATCCCTCTTGAGCCTATGTTTTCTTCAATGTCAGCTTTGGAATCTTTTTTAAGGAGACCTATTTTAATTTAGAATCCCTTTTTCTTAAAAAAAAAAAAAAAGAATAAAAAAAGCAATAGAAGGTGAATTCTTTGATGGACTGTATATACAGATTGTTTTGTTGCACCATTATTATTAGTAACATATTGCTTAAACTATCCACACGCACACAAACATATTTTTTCTCCCTTCCAGTCAAATCAGATGAAAGTAGCAATGCAGAATACAGAGCCAGAAGAATCATTAAGAATGATATGTGGCTCAGGAACAGTAACTAATCAAGTGATACTCAAGAAAGAAGCATATGTAGATACTGAGTAATGTAATGTAATGAACCATCCTATTCTCAGTTGTTTTACTTGGATGTATTTAGAGTTGGTAAGGCAATTTTCTCTAACTAAAGGTTTTGTTTAATTTACCCATCTCTAATCTAGAGAGACTGACAGTCATAAAAATCAACTCTATTCACAAAAATAAACAAATGCCTTTTTCCACCAGATTAAACTGCTCAAAGTCCTAAGAAATCCAGAATTTAGGAGTAGAATCTTAGGGAAGAATTAGAAAAATCAACTCTCTTCAGCAAAGACCAAGAGCTAAAGAAAAAAGGCATATTGCCCTAGGCATCCTTTTTCTAATTTTAGGTATTTGTTTTTTTGTTCAATGAATTGGATAACTTTTAATGATTCATTTAGTTGTGACTATAATAGGAAATACAGCATGGAGAGGATGTTGTAGAATGTTAAGCAGTCACCTAAGCATTAGCCCAGTTTTATTGATACCAAATTTTAAAAAAATTTATACCTAAAAATGTATGTATAGGTGCAAATGTTCTTGGTATTAATCACAGCAGCTACACTGCTGCCCACCAGTTTTGTGGTTCTTACCTGGTTGATGAGAAAGGAAGGGATTTGTTCCTATTGCTACAAAAATAATATTGTGAGTATTATTTGATAACAGTCAGGCACTGAGTCAGTTAACTCTTCAAAGGTTAAAGAATAATGGAATTTAGTGCAATTCTTCCTAACTGGGTGGCAGGTGTAATGACTGCATTCAGAATGGATGTGGCTGAGCTGAATGACGATTACTTTTCACTCTAGGTGACTTAGATAGTTTATGATCTACAGAGGAAACAGAAAGGGTTTTCTGAACCTAAGCTAATGCTCTGTTAAAAAAAAAAAAAAAAAAAAAAGCCAACCAACCAACCAACCAAAAAAACTGTAATCACAGTAGAGAGCCTGGCATTCCAAAAGTAGGCATTTTGTCTGTATCCAGATACATACCACACTGGCTTCTTATTTCAACTGAATCTGAAATATAAATTCTCCTTTGGTAAGTATCAGTATTTCACTCTGTTAATGAATTTAATGACATTGTTTCAAAATCCTGCCAGCAGCTCTTGCCAGCAATCATGCAATCATGGTTTTGTGACTCCACTTTAATCTTCCTCATTTTTTTTCCCTTGGTGATTGTTTTTATCCACGATTTTATACACTGAGGAATTTACCACTTAGAGTCCAAGTAGACAAGTGAGCATTTAATGACATTAGAGAAATATTATCTAGATTTCACTAGGAAGGAAGACTCAGAAACTTTTATTGTAAATGATACCTGAGACATTGTCATGTATCTGCAAAGGCTGCCCTTATGCGTATTTGCCCATGTCTTACAGCAGCCACACGTAATTCTCAATTTGCACTGATCCAGCTGGATATGGGGGTGTTTCTGAGTGATAAATGTCTTTCAATTACTTAGAAATGAGAAGCTGCTTCTTTGTAGCAGGGACATCAATCCTTATTTGTCACCTCCATAAACTGATCACCACTGCTCTGCTGATCTGTTGATTAGTTTCTTTAGTCCATACCCAAGAAATGTCACAAATACTGGTATTTTATTTCTTCCAAAATGAGATTGCTTTTATGACTTTATTCACAAACCAAATCTGAAGGATTAATTGATGGGGAACTGAGATGTTGTAGCAACCTGTGGGTAGTTCACGGTTGCAGAGTCCTAGTTTTTTGGTGAGGGCAGGAAGATTGTTTTTCCTTTTGACCGTAGAAAGCTATATTAGAAGTCTGATTGCTTTCAAAGGAAAAAGAAGAAGACAGTCAAATGGCTGTGAGCTCTTATTCAATACTGATTTCTTGAAGACCGAAGAAGACAAAATGAGATTGAGGAAAAGAACAGAGATATATGGAATATATATGGAGAGAGCTTATGCTTGGTGTTGGAGGTCTGATTCTGAGATCTTCACGTATCCTTATGTGGATCTGCTCACTCCTAGTCCCACTCTGCCCTTGTTTAGGAGGCATGAACTCAACACACAGCTCTGGGGCAGGGTCACCAGAACCTCTTATTTTCAGATAACTCACTATTTCCCTTCTTTACCTTTTTGTTAACCATTTCTGTAGTGGTCTGAACTAGATTCAGCTCCAGGCCTTGATAAGATACATTTCCATTTTATTGTAATCTTAGTCAAAATTGAGACCACGCATAATTGACTACATTTCTGCAAAACCAGGCTTTTGACCGTGGGTACAATTTCAATATGAATGTTACTTCATTCCCAGTAGGAGAGGCCAGCCAGTCCCTGCATTATCACTGCATAATAAAACCACTGGGTTTGCTCCCAAACTGACTACCAACACTGTTATCTGTCCAAATCACAGGATTTTTCTCAGCTGCAAAATGTTTGGTTAGAAAAACTACCACAAGCTATTGCTCATTTTCTTTTCTTTCTCATTAAAAATAATCACACTATTTTCAAAGAAGTCAAAGGCCTTTGAAGTGGAAGTGGTGCATCTTGTCTAAACTTCCTGAACAGAAAGAATGAATTGTCAGGAAGGGGAAATTGTGTTGGGTTTACAAGGCAAGGTCTTGGTAGTGGAGTGTGCAGGGGTAGCCTCTGTGAGAAGAGTCCAGAAGCTGCCGCATGTCAGATAAAGGGCCAGTTTCAGACGGCTCCAAAAGGGACCCAGCTGTTCACCAGAGGTGAGCCAATATGCAATGTTGTTTGCATCTCTGTGAAAACAGATTTAAGAAAGGAAAAAAAACAAACAAACAACAAAAAAAAAACTTTTGGGCAACAGCAGCTGGGAGAGAGAGGAGTGAGAAGCAGCCCTGCAGCCCCCCAGGTCAGTGCAGCAGGAGGGCAGGAGGTGCTCCAGGCAGGCAGCAGCAGTTCCCCTGCGGCCTGTGGAGAGGCCCCTGGTGGAGCAGGCTGTCCCCCTGCAGCCCATGGGTCCCACACGGAGCAGATCTCCACGCTGCAGCCCCTGGAGGAGCCCCCGGTGGAGCAGGTGGATGTGGCCTGGAGGAGGCTGCGGCCCATGGAGAGCCCCCGCAGGAGCAGGCCCCGGGCCGGAGCTGCAGCCCGTGGAGAGGAGCCCACGCAGGAGCAGGGGGTCTGGGGGGAGCTGCCGCCCGTGGGGGACCCGTGCTGGAGTAGTTTGCTCCTGGGGGATGGATGGACCCCGTGGTACGGAGCCGTGTGGGAGCAGTTCTTGAAGAGCTGCTGCCTGTGGGCAGCCCCCGCAGGCTCAGTTCGGGCAGGACGGCATCCCGTGGGAGGGACCCCACGTGGAGCAGGGGCAGAGAGGGACCGAGAAGGAGCGGCGGAGACAAAGCCTTAGGGACTGACCGCAGCCCCCATTCCCCCATTCCACTGTGCTGCTTGGGGGGAGGAGGTAGAAGAGGTTGTATGGGGGTAAGAGGTTTGTAGTTTGCTTTCAGTTCTCACTGCTATTGTCTGTTATCAATAGGCAATCAAATATATTAATCTCCCTATGCAGAGTGTGTTTTGCCCGTGCTGATAATTGTTGAGCGATCTCCCTGTCCTTCTCTCAACCCTTGAGCCCATTTAATCGTATTTTCTCCCCTTTTCCTTTGGGGATGGGGAGTGAGAGAGCAGTTGTGGCAGAGCTCAGGTGCCCTGCTGAGTAAACCCACCACAGAAATACAAGGCAACTACACCGTATGATCACAGAAAATGACACATGATGAATATGCCAATACTTCAAATGCCCTTGGGAAGGAAAAACAAACAGTCTTCTGGCTTCACCAGCCTTATAACTGATTCTGTATTTATGGGATTACATTTTTAGAGGTGTAAATATGCTGTATGAGAAGAAAGATCATAAAATATGTACAGGCACAGCTCATGCTAAAAAGAAATATATATATATGTATATATATATGCTTCTCTAGAATAGCTTTCCTTTACCTGGTACACCTGTTTATTTTTTGTAATATATCATGCAGAATAGAGTTACACACTTTAAAGAAATAGGGGTCTCCAGTGTGAAGTAACTTTTCTGTGCTCCCTTTATCACTTGCTGCTGATACACTGCACCATAACACAATCCTATGTCATCTGAATTAGGTCTCAACCATGTGTTGCAGAGGTTCACAAAGTGTTGGGTACTTGTGGTTTCTCAGCAGCCAGTTTCACTCTGTTCACCAGTTTTCAGTCTGACTTAATGTGGGGAGCATCTTGTTCTCCCTCTTCCAGGGGAGTAGGACTGAACTGGTACAGTGGTGGCAGTCAGCACTTACAAATACTTACTGCATCTGCAGCATTTTGGGATGGTTAGCAACACTAAAATCACTATTAGCCGTATTAATGAATTTTGTTACACACCTCCTCTGGCCCCTGCCCAGCATCTTTGTATATGCCTTAACTTCCATACCATCTTTAAAGAATATAAGAAGATACTCTTCATCTTCGAAGGCGCAACAAATCATAAGTGTTTTACATACTTTTTCTGGCTTGAATACAGTCAGCATTTAGTTCTGCATCAGTGGTGGATGGGAAGCTTAGCGTCTCATGACTTGGCAGAACCCGTGATACAAATAGAGCAAAAAAAAAAATAAAAATCGAATGAACAGTTTATTCACTAAAAAAGACATTTCTGGGTGACTGGAACAACTTGTGAATCCCTGATGATTTGGTGGATAGTTTCAAATAATGGAGGGAGGTTAGGATAGTTTTCTTCAGCATTTCTAAATTAAATATTTCTTTCTTGTTTTGTTTTGAAAATGTTCCACATTTCATTAGAAAATGGAAGACAAAACAGATATTTCTGGGGAAAAAAATGAACAAGATATTTTAGTCAAATTAAAAAAGTAAAGTTGTTTTATTAAAATAACTGGGAAAAGTGTGTTTCACATTCACCAGTTATCGCTGTTTTTCCATTCATCCAATGAGCCAACCAAACCAGTTACGTGAGCATAAAATAAACATTTTACTTTGAGAATAGTAGCTGAGCTCTGGAGTGGAACATCTGGGACTTGATTTTAACCCCATTTAACCTCAAAAGGAAAGAAGGTCACCAGCCAGGCTAGTATCTTCCCAACCTGCCTAGCAATGAAGTAAGTGAGCTGGTGAAGGACAGTACTGATGTTTATCCCTGGTAGGCAGCTAAGCTCTGTGAAGCTGCCCGCTCACTCTCCTGCCCCAGTGGGGTGAGGGGCAGAACTGGAAGGACAAAAATTCAAAAACTTGTGAGTTGAAGTAAAGACAGTTTAATAAGAAAAATTTAAATAATAATAAAAAGAACAAAAAGAAACAAAGGAAAAACAAAGCCAAAAGAAAACAAAACAAAACAAAACAAAACAACAAGTAATGCAAAACCCAATTGCTCATGACCATCTGACAGACACCAAGCCAGCCCCCGAGCAATGGCAGCCCTGAAAACGTCTCCCCCAGCATTTATTGCTGAGCATGACCTCATACAGTATGGGACATCCCTTTAGTCAGTAGGGGTTAGCTGTCCTCAGCAGGGGTCGGCTATCCTGGCTGTGTCCCGTCCCAGCTCCTGGTGGACCCCCAGCCTCTTCTCTGGCAGGGCAGCATGAGGAGCTGAAAAGTTCTTGACTCGGGAAAAACTCTGCTCTACAACAACTAAAACATCAGTGTGTTATCAACACTGTTTTCATCACAAATCCAATACATATCACCATATGAGCTGCTATGAAGAAAATGAACTCTATCCCAGCCAAAATCAGCACAGGCACATACAACTTCCGCATAACTTAATCACCAACGAACCATCTCCTGTTACAATCAGGCCCATAGTACAAGTGCTTATTTTCCAGTAACAGAATAATAGTTTTGATAGCTTAAACTTTTTCATTAAAAATAGATAAGTGGAAGAATGTGAACAATGAAGTCTTAAAGATGCAAACAAACATTTGCCACAGTCTCAGTCTGGGAGATGACAGCTTTTGTTATCATTCCCTCCTTTTTCATCCTTCACACTGAACTTCTGGAGCATGACAATATTCCTTTCTGCAATAAACCTTGTCATTACTTTGGTTGTTGATTAGTGTGTTGTAGTGGGTGTGCTATAAACATCACAAAGATGGCCTCGCCATCCCAAGGCTCTTAACTTTACTCTTCTTTCAAAGATTTCTGTTCCTGTTTATAAGACTGATTTTTGAACTCGTCTCTGTGAGGATGTTAAGACGTATTGAAAGCTTCTTGTCTTTGGCTGTAAAATATTCGTTGGCTCTAAGTACTGGAATTACCACACCACGGACCTCTAGGGGCCTCCTTTCCCTGTGTGTTCTCATCTTCTTCCATATTTTTTTATGATGTAGAAGGGGCCAAGCAGATTCTGCAGCTTGTGTACTCACTTCCAAGCCCAAGCGAAGCTCCAGCTCCTAACCCAAGGTATTCTCTGGGTTGGGGCCAAGGACCGAGCAAGTCAAGGCAAGAAAAAATGACCTAGTTTCTCCCATTCTCTGCCCACATGGTTGTTCCACAGAAAAAGTAAAACATATGAAGGCAGAGTATTTTGGCCTAGAGGACTTTTTCTATATTTCCAGGGATGCTTGTGTAAAGGAGTGAGATCGCAGCAGTTAGAACTGGTACTGATCAGCCCTCTTACTGTCCCGCAAAACCATTGCCCTTTGAGAACAGGTCACAGAGCCAGCTGCGATGGGCAATTGCTTTACTTATCTTACTTGAATGCTTCATGAAGGTTTTCTCACCAGTAAGTCAATCCCATTGATTTTAAAGTTGGTGCTGTCATGTTTTCTTTTTTTTTTTTTTTCCCCCCCCAGTAAGCTAGAAAGTCTTGCTGAGCTGACCAGTCAAGGTATTGCACTGTGATTATGACTGTCTAAAATTGCAGAACATGAAGGACGATTAACAGGAAAGCATTGCAACAACAGAATAGTATAAAATGCCTGAAAGTTTAGGACTGAGAAAGTAATTTGCATTTTCTGATAAGAATTTGTTTTAGCATGATGATACTTCCTGGCAGTGAAACACGTGGGTGAAAAGAGAGGTCCAGAATAATGGTGAAACAAAAAGAAGATACAGACAACGTGTTCTTCATTCAGAAACATTTCTGTCTGGAAAATGCAGTGAAACTAGGGCTGGTGCTTCCAGTTTCAACTGTGTACAGCTGATATGAATGAAAGAGCTATCAGTTTCTTTATGAATTCAGATTTTATGATAACAAAAATTCATGTAAGTGCTTTGATTTAAAAAGTAAAATGAAATTTAATGCAACATCAATTCCTAGTACAGGAAGGCAGTTTTACTTAACTTTGATTTCAGTTTTGAGTTAAAATGTTAATTTCTTCTATTTCTATATTTCCAATCTGAAAACTTCTCTGACTTTTTTTCCCCAAGAGATTCTTTGACTGCATAAGAGACATTTGTTTCCAAATTGTACATTTCCCAGTAGCTGAAGATTTGCTTCTTTGAAAATTCTTGCCTAGAATTGTACAAAATAAAGGATTTGGGCTTCATAACTCAAGTCAAAGATATATATTTTTTAATGAGATCTTGTCAACAAAAATAAGTGAATATATGAATTCTGAGATCTTTACACTGCTTATTGAAATTATTTTCACAATGTAGAATACTGTGAGAGAATAGAAGTGTCTTTATTCCCATTTTACACCTGTTAGACTGAATCACAGAGTTAAAGCAGTTGTCTCAAGAGGCTTGTGCTGTAACAGAAATAGAGCTGGCCCTAAAACATTTACAGAGTATCTGAATAATTAATATAATTTATGGTTTTATTAGTGGGAACCTTTAAATACCACAACCACCATCCAAAAAAAAAAAAAAAAAGGAAAGAAGGAAAGAAAAAAATAGCTGTTCGACATACAGTAAAAACCAGAGCAGCTATTTAAAGAAAGAAAAGGGCAAAAAAAAAATCTTAATGTGCTTTCTGAACATGATAATGCCGAATGACACAGAGTTTCCAAACAACTACTTCTAAAAGTACTGCAAAGTAAATGGAGCCAGTGTACTATCAGGGTTATGGGCTTTTCAGAGAATGCTTTACAAGGTCTACCTTTAAAAAAACAACAACCAGTACTACTTTTTCATTTTACGCTTGGCAGCTTGATAATGTTAACTCTGAATTGGTAGTGTTTTTGTATGCCTTGTGTTCTGTCCTGTAAGAGAAATTATGAGAAAGGTGGTAGATACTAAGGTAACAGTACATACTACGTAGACTAGTGTGGGGTAACAAGACACTAGCTAACAAAGATGATTTACAGGCTTTATCTTACCATCACAGGCCTGTATAAAGCAGATATCTACACCTGAAATAGCCATCCATAACTCTCCAGACTTAGTCAAAAATGACAGATAGGCATTTTTAGAGAGTACAGTTCTTTTGACTATGGTGTTGGTGTCTATGTTCCACTTAGAGGCATTTTGCCACTCCCCCCCCCCCCCCCCCCGCACCGTATTTCTTAGTATTAACTTAAAAACAAAAACACAAATAAAAAAGAAGTACATAACTTTTTTTAGTTAGGTGCAAGGAAACCTTCTCCAAAAATACGTGCACATTAGTGACTATGTTTCAAAGAACTTGGATGCAGTAGTTAAGGAAGCAGGAGATAAAGCATTGTTTGATGAGGTCCTTACTGAAGCAAGTGCTGTTAGCCTTTTGGTTGGGCAGACACATCAGTTTTCATGCTAGACTGCAATCTGGGAAAAAAAAAAAACATAGCTGCTAACAGTGTGTTAACTCTTTTTGGGCTTGGTGCAAGAATCTGCCAAAGCAAGGAGTGTGCCTGTGTTATCACAAAGTACTCAGTTTTGCAGACCCCAGCTCCTAAGAGTGCATCACTCAGAAGTATTTTTAACTGAAAATTAGATGTGAAAAGTTCCCTGTACAGTGCAAAGGAGAAATAAGCATCTAGGAATGAGATACATCATAGAGCCTGCTGAGCGGAGGGTTTCCTGTGGAGATAAGTGGGAAATGCTGAGGAGCTTCTAGAAAAGGGCATTTCATTGACATGTGAGATACCACAGTGAGAAGCTGAAGCATCTGGTAGGCAAGTGGTTATAGCATTCACCTGGAATGTGTAGATCAAATTCACAACCTTTCTGTCTTCATGCCCCTGAGGAAATTGTTCATCCACCTTGAAATACTCTGTGATACGGCCCTCTCAATCACTGCATGTGTTTAGAACGCAGACGGGGGATGAATTCATTCCACAGGTTATCATTTACATCTGGAAAGAGGAGACTGTTCCCAGTCCCCAAGCCAATGTATTTTTCTGTGTGTTCATACAAAGTGAAACAGCTTCAGCAGGGGTGGCTGGGAGGGGCTCACTTCAGAGCAGTCTGTGATCTGGTAGCTGTGGCCCTTTCCTAATTGAAGGAAGATACAGACAAAAAGTCCGCTAAAGCAGGAAGAGACCCTAAAGTCCATAGATTTTTTGTTTTGTGTATGCTTTACAGCACACACCAAGTGCTGATCTAAAAGCTGGGCACCCACCTTAAAACTTCCCTGGAAATGTGTACCAGATGAGGACCTCCTAGTCTTGGTGTAAAAGACTCACATAGTTTTCCAGGCATAGGGATGGCTAGAAAAAAAATCTGGCTTCAGAAAATTTAATAGGCTTTTAGATTTTTAACAGCAGGATTTTGTACATACCAGGGATAGATATGCAGGAAAAAAAATGATATAAAGTGATATGAAATGAGGGGGTCAGATATCACTTAGAAGTGAAATAGCACTTTTCCATATATTTATTTTGAATGTGTTTTGGAAGCAATTGGTTTCTGTTTGCGCATTTAAATCTGTGCCATGGTGTTGCAATGATTAAACAATAAAACAAGCTGCGTACCTGCCAAGTATATTGTGATCCTCTGATCCCAGCACAGCAGCCTGGATCTAAAATAATCCAGATGGCTCAGCAAGTGTGTGGATGCCATTTACGACAGCATTGTGTCAGTGGCCGGAAGGTTAACTCAGAGTTTTCTTTATTATTTTGCCCTCACTGCTTTAAGCCCACCAGGACAGGATTTGTACAGTCAGAAATGTTGATTCCTGTGACTTCAGCTCCCTGCATTGTGCTGTCTCTGGCAGCACAGTCCAGCTGTTTATGCATGTCTAATATGTCTCCTAAGGGCGTTTGTAAAGCAAAACAAGCTGCCCCTTCGAGGAAGGTAACAAACAACCTAAACTTAGCTGCATTTTACAGAAATTACAGCGACTTGATTCCTACTGCGCTTCAGCCTGTGGCACAGAGTGTCTGGGACATCGCAGAGTTTTCACTGGGTTTCCCAGCTGCCCAACAAAGATGTCACTTGTAAGATTTTTCTGTCTGTGTGAGAGAGATGCATACCTGTGTGATATCTAACCAAAAGGCACAGGTTCACACTATCACCTTTGCCTGCTGAATGGTCCTCTTCCATCCCAGCCTGGGCATGCTGTACTGTGAGTGCTGCAGTGGGCTCTGCAGTGTGGAGCTGGACTATGGCCTCAGCTGCAGAAGTGTGTGTTCTCCTGATGCAGGCTGTATAACAATACTTGGCTCCTCCAAAAAGACCTTCTCGGTGTTCAGGATCTGCAAAATGGAGCTCTGTATCTTTTCTGCCATGCTTTAAATGCTGGTTCCTCTTCTTGTATTGCTTGCTGGAACACATAGTGCAGTATATTCTGTTTGATGTTAACAAAAATGTTCTACAGGCTTTGACAAATAATGCTATTTAAGCACATGGTGAACAGGAGCAAAATCTACAGAGATAGGCATGCTTCCCTTGTCACAAAACGGTAGCCATGAGCATAAGAGCCAGGACAATTTGGATAGCATGTGCAAAGTATCTTAGGGTAAGAGGGGATTCTCCTGAGGTGGATATTGGCTCTACTAAACATGAGATTGTTAGATGCATGACACATTCTTTTCTGCTCTCTTTTCAGTCTACTGCATGTTTTGACTGCACTGGATTGCTTAACCTGCAGGGTACTACTCTGACATTAAATGCCTGTTGATTATAATTTTTCAGAGTTTGGGTACAATCCATTTTTCTTAGCTTAATTCAGTTGTGTGGTGGTGCCATTTGGGATGCTTTTGGGTTTCTGAGATATCTCCAGAGGACCAGCTATCATGATACTGGAGATTTGTGCTGTCCTGGATTATCAAGTGGAGGCTAAGTACCTAAGATGGTAGTATGTGATGTTTTTATTTAGACAACTGCATAAAGTCTCACGCATATATGCCGAGATCATGAGGTTCTAAGCTCCTATACACAGACGCGAAGACAAAAAAGCGCTGCTAGGGTGTTATTCATCTCATCCTAAAGTGGACATCTAAAACAGCTCAGATGTATTGCATCCTAGAAATGCCTATTCTTCATTCCTTGATTCGTTTATATCAAAGGAGTTTAGGCAACTAACTCACATATATTTTGCAGACATTAAAAGTCAGATGATTATAATTCCACCCTGGATGTAATATCTGATAAACAGTAGAGACATCCTGCTGTTGCTTAATCATAAGATCTTTGCTTAAAAACTCTAAGACTACAAAGAAAGGCAGAGACCAAATACAGCTATGGAGGACAACGTACCTTTGATATGGATAGTGTGTAGCTCATTAATTGGCTACTCTTTGGCCTGCTGTGTGGGTAATATGATAAAAATCTTGTGACATTACTGTGCTTAATACATCTGATCGTATTGTGGACCTGTCATCTCAAATCAGAATAGGCTTTTGCTATAATAAAGGCATCTGGTATTTGGGTATTTCTAATGGATAATGTCTGTGAAGATTTATTTTTACTTATAAAGTTGTTGGATAGAAGTCAAGCAACTGTGATCGAACATTTAATACCACATGTATTAGTGAAGTTATATCAACCATTAGGATACAGTACCCTGAGTTTACTTTCAGGTTATAGATATCAAATGTAGACATTTAATCAACATGCTAATTGGTTCATAAAAGAGAAAAAAAGGTGAAAAATATAACCTTTCTAGGATGTTTTTTTCAATAGGTATTGTATTCATATTCATTCTGGTAAACTGGGATTTTGAGTTTTAAACACAATTGTATTTTGTTAGACTTATCCTGATTCTTTTGCTCAGGGCTGTAGCTCATAATTTGTGTGTTCTCTATGAACACACATATCCATGAATAGCTGGATTATTTTGTTATAAACCAACAAGGCAACAAACCAAACCCAACCAACCAACAACAACAAAAAAACACACACACACACACAAAAAAACACCTAATCGAGCAACTGGAATTCACGCTGTGCAGAAATGTGTTTACTTTTTCATGTCAATATCTTCAGCTTATGAAGAAGTTTGAAACATAATATGCTATGTCCTTTTTCTTTCTAGGTCTCCTACGTAAAAGCTATTGACATCTGGATGGCTGTGTGCCTTCTCTTTGTCTTTGCTGCATTGCTAGAATATGCAGCAGTCAACTTTGTTTCACGGCAGCACAAGGAGTTTCTGAGGCTTCGAAGAAGGCAAAGGAGACAAAACAAGGTACAGCTTGCCCTTTACTCAGGACAATTGACTTTGCCCTGACAGCATTCTTGACACACAGGTTGATTTCTCACTTCAGTTGTTGCCCTTGCAGGAGAGTCTTATTCTAAAATTTCCTTTTGAGTGCTTTATGTGTTGAGAAAGAGCTAAAAATCGGCTGGTGTGGTTATTTGCAGTTCATGAAGATATCAATAAATGTCAATAGACTGGTCACAGATTCCAAGAATTTTATTCTGTTCTCGAAATTGCTGAAGCAACTGCACCTTTATATATAAATTTATTAGCTATTCCAGTCTGGACTGGCATTATATTTTCTTCTAATCCCCAAATATTATGCTATTATGTGGCACTAACTAGCAGATAAGGAACAGTTGGAAGCAGTGACACAGACAGTGTACCAATATTATTTCTTTGACATCATCCAGATGTGCTGACATCAGCATGTGCTTGGGACCTATCTTTTCTGGTGTCTTTTTATGCTAAAATGGGAAATTCTTTAGCATAACCCACTGCAGGTGTGATCAGCAGTTCTGACCTCACTTCTAAACCACCAATGCTCAAAACCAGTAAAGTTGACCACCCAGAAAAAGGGAAGGATTAGGACAATTTCCTTTCTGTATTCTATCATTTCACAGTTTGTTACTGATACTAATTTCACTTTTTTTTTTTTTTAACAAAGAAATGCTTTTTGAGTATTATGATTATATCATTTTATACCAGTAACTGAAATGCAGAAGGGAGGCTTGCTCTTAACTTAGATGTCAGTCTAAAAATACTTTTAGGAAGTCTGTCAATCTTTCCTGTTTTGTTTTGTTTTGTTTTCTTTTGTTTTGTTTTTCCCCCTTTGGTGAATGAAAAGGCAAGAATATATATTGAACTGAATTTTAGTCCAGTTATGATCATTCCCATAACTATAACATCTTTATCCTTCCTGTATCTGTGCCACTGTTATCTTAGTATCAGTAGAAACTCTTAGGTTTGCTGCTGCACATGAACATTTACTAGGCAAAGTAAATATTCACTTAAGCTGCACAAGTGTTTCAAGCTGCAGATAATGGTTTCCTTATAAGAGGGATGACAACAATGGCATAGGGCATTTTTGTTTTGACAGGTCTGTCTAATAATTGTTCATTAGCTAATGTAATATTTGATGGATGCTCTGGGAAGCAATCCAGTGCTGTCCTCTGGTTTAATGCTATTGTCAGATGGTTTGAGATTCCCGTTAATATTAGATTACGGGAGGGAACAGAAATGCTTGCTCATCTGCAGGCACACAAGCCAGAGGTACCGCCACTGGAAACCTCTGTTTCCAAAAACTGCATAGCAGCATCAGAAGCTGCTGAACTGGGTCTGTAATTTCAGTTTGGGGTATGATGTCTTCATTAGGGGTGAACTAGTTGGCAAGCAGCCACCACTGGTAACACTATGACAGTGACATCACTTGAAAATTATGAAGTTTTGGTCCGTGGCAGTCATCATTCATCTGCTGTGGGAAGGATTATTTTGGTGGCTATTAAGAGAAAGGTATTTAAAATCTAATCTCCAGAAGACATCGTCTAAGCAAGTCAGTTGATTCTATGCAAAATGGACAATGCCATAATTAAATACTGTGAAATATTCTGTTGGAGTAAGACACATCCATTTGCACAGGCTTGCTATCACTTTTCCTATGAATCTGTTTGCACAAATTTCAAAATAGAGAATAGTGATGCTGAGGCCATCTCTTTGTGAGGCATTTTCTGCATCTCTTTACCTGAGTTTGTCTCTCACAACGTTATTCTCAGTTTATTTTGCGTTTAAAGTGGTTCGTGTTGTTTTGCATGATGGTCTTCTCTAACTGAACCATTCTTCTCTTTGCGTGTTGTGTACGTATGTCGTTGTGTTGCCACTGTGCTGTTCTCATTCTTGCTGACAATCTGGGGACAGGCACAGACTATGACTGTTGGGAATGAAAGCATCGAGTCCGTGAGGCGCGTGAATGGCTTGCGGAGCAAAGAGTCATCAGCTTACGGGACAGTGAATCAGATCGGCAATTCAAGTTTGAGGGTAAAACCGTAGTGAGAAAGAGAAAGCAAGAGAGAGATCGTGTATGCGCAGTGATGTCATAAATCAGCAGAATGGATGATTTTCATGGCATCACTAGTAACCTCTTGTGTTCTCTTTGCTAAATGTCCCCACAAATTATACAGTACTGTCCCCAGCATGAACAGCAGTTTCATGTTGCACGTTCTTGTGACCCTTCCTTATGCTTGCTTTTTTTTTCCACAGTTGGGTTGTGCAATACCCTTTCCAAACCTAAGCAAAGTGCATGTATATTCTGAAGGCTAACCCTGTTTAACCTGGGGGGCGAGAGGAGCTGTGGGGTGGGGATGGCCGGGGGAGGGAGGGAGACCATGAAGCAGGAGCATAAGGAATGCCTTGAGACAGAAAACCCCACACTGTGTCATCTTTCAGATGAGTGCAGTCCAACCAAACTAGGTATGTATAATGAAATACATTTTTACTGGTGCAGTATTTATTCCTGAACTGTCAGCCTGCACTGTTCCTTCTCATCTTGTCCTAAACCTTGTTTAGTGGAGTATGAATAGCTGTGAACCAAAAAATGTATTTCATTGCTTTCTTTTTACTTGTTTGGAGAAGAACCATGGGGCTGAAATCTTTTACACAGTGTGATGTGTAGCAGATCTGAAGCAATACAATACCAGCTGATAGATCCAGATTACGGGTGAGTTGTGGAAGTAATAAAATCAGTGATGGAGAGAGAAACGAGCTTAGTGTGCAGCTCACTGCTTGCTACTGGTTCATTCGTTTAAATAAAAAGGGTCTAGAATTTAAATCTTTCAGGACCTGGTTTTCTGAAACAAAACAAAACAAAACAAAGCAAAAAAAATTGCCTGAACAGCTTTTAAGCTGTAATGGGCCTCTTACTTTGATCAAGGTCCGTAAAGTTATTTGATTATAAGATGCATATGATTTCAGTGGATTTTGTACACTGTAAAGGGAATTACTGGCTTTCCAAATCAAAACAAAAAACATTGCTCCTGTTACACAGAAAAATTAGGATAGAGGGCTTGCAAAGTAATAAATTGTTCTCTTAAAGAGCTACAGTATCAAACAGTAGAAGAGAGCCTTCATTTCTGCATTTTTTCTACTGTAGAAATAGTCATATTTACACACATATAGAAATGAATACAAAAATATATATTTTTAGTGTCTCCTAGAAGATATGATCGGTATTACTGTGCTGCCAGCGGAAAGCTGGTGTCATACATCTACAAAACCAGTGCAAGTAAGTACGTAGTGCTGTGTATTTTATCAGTCACTTAGTACAAGTAGCCCAGCTAAGGTTCGCATAGGACCCAGATACCCTCTGCTTAAGGGAAGCTTGCAGAAATCTCTCTACTGTTTTTTTAATATTGATATTATATATACATCCAGGACTGTACAAAGAGGGACTATATCTCTCTAGTTTTGTTTTTGTTTTTGTTTTTGTTTTTGTTTTTGTTTTTGCTTGTTTGTTTGTTTTTGCTGTAAAGCCCTAAGAGCTGAAGCTGCATTGGAGTTGATTTCCCCTAGAGAACACCCAACACTGCTCTAGCTGGGTGAACACAGGAAATACATCAAGATGGAGGTTTCTGGAGTAGTGCTGCCATAGGTGCAGCTCCGTACTTTTCTGCTCAAGAAAAGGACACTTATGTGCACAGGGGAACATAGCCTGTGGTGCCACAAGAAGCCTCACAAGCAGGGAGCTTGGCTCGCTGACTTATTGCTCGCTGAACTAAGGGCTTATGGTGAATGCAAACGTAAAACTCACAGGCAAGTGACTGTGACATAGTCAAGAAGAAAGAGTGGAAAAGAGGGTGATTGAATATTTATACTGCATCATTCAGTGCTAATTTGAAAAAATAAGGACCAAGCCATGCCTGAGCAAGATTCCTAGATTAAGCAGCTAGATCGACAAAACAATACTGTTCACAGTTTTGTAAGCCTACACCTCTATCACTGCTTTTGTTGTTGCTACTTCTGTGTCTTGTTCCTCTTAGTGCTGCAACCCTCAGAGCATTGCACAAAAGCACAACAAACCTGAGCCTGTCAAATCTCTGAAACCAGAAGTCAGGCTGGTTAATGTTTCTCTAGGAAAGCTTAGGCTGCATTGTTGATGTACAAGAAACTGTATTTACAGCTGAACCACTGTCCTGTCACTGTATTAGAAAAGATTGCACTGTCAGGACCGGTCGTCACCTTCCATACAGAATAAAACCCTATGTCCTTCGCTACTCAGACCTGCACCCTGCCTGTGCCCACCGTGCAGTTTCTGTTGGAGGAAATATTCAATGTTTATCCTAAAGATTTGTGTAGTCTTCCTGCTCGCAGTGAAATACATCCAACAGTAACCACATTTCACTGACAGAAATGGCTTTTATTTACTATGTACGATACCACTTTTTGTATATATAGTGTATAGGCTACAGAAGCCATGAGTCTGATGGCACTGAAGATGTAGTACAGTTTCATTACATTAAAATCTAAATTTTCTTAGTGCCAGATCACCTGAAAGAAAACAACTGATTTTTAAAATATGATTTGTAATAATCAAACAAGATTTGCTTATTTTCCAAAATGACGGGTTTCCAGGAAAATAGAACTCTGTTTACATGGGCTTAATCATCCCTTTTTGAAAACTGTAATTATTATGTTATATGTTCAGTAGTAAAAATGAGTCACAGTACACTAGTATTCGTACAAGCATCTCAAAGATGACTTCCTAAATTATACCATGACCAAGAGTAGAGGTTAAGTCTGGGACTGTTAGTGTTAAAATCAATACTTTGTAGCTTGAACAAAAAACTGTGCAGCTGGAGGCTGTGACAGACTTTAATCCCATGTGCAGGGAACACAGAGCAATACAAATAACAGTGCTGCAGCCAGCGGGGCTCAGATGCATGCAGATTAGCAGAGGGAGGCACAAATGGTGTTTTCGAATGACAGAGCTGGGACTGAGACTCGGTGGTTACAGCAGCAAAGGATAACTCCACTAAGTAGAGGTGGCAGCAGCTGGCCGAGTGGTCCAGAGAACTGCTGATCTCTGGATGGAAGTGCCAGTGGGCAGGCAGGTACCCTGAACAAAACCATTGAAACTGTCAAGGTGATCAAATATTTCCATCTTCAAAAAGGGGAAGCACGCACTGAGCAGCAAAGACCATCTCTGCCATTTTAATCATATCGAAATCCCTCCATCAGACCCCCAGTAAATTTTCTAAGCTTTCCTAGGCTTGCCAGTTGAAAAAATCACTGCCTTTATCCTGACTTGGCCTTTAAAGCACTTGTAACTACTGTCCCCAATGGAAATTTTTGTCCACTAGCATCTGTGTGTACAGCACTCGGTGGGATAACGTGCAGGGTTTGCGTTACGTAAGATGCCGCATCATGTGAATAATGGAAGTGCTCAAGGAAAGCCCTCTGTGCTGTGCTATTTTTGGTGCTCACAGAGCGAGCTCTAGCACATGAGCTTCATTGTGAAAAATAGGAATCTGAGTCTGAATGGCTTTTTCTCTCTCTGACATCTTGCTTACTTAGCGGATTAAAGAGTGGGTAGCTTCTGCTGTAGATAAACATGCTCAAGATATTGTGGTTATTTTCCTTCTCCAGGGCAATTGCATTAGCACTTTAATGTAATTGTGCAGAAAAATTCTAGCAGAAGATAAATACACCAAAATGATCATTATCTTGAAGTAGCAGTCCCATGTACAACCACACAGAACCAGTTAAACAATAGGCACAATGTATTTCAACATGTTGCTGTTTCCCTGTGCAAATTCATTTGAATGTCCTTGTTTATCTTTGTTTGTGAGCATGAATAGGCTAACATTGGCCCTAGTTAACATCAAAGTATCTTTATTATTTATTAAATGGGCTTACTATAGTGAGTTTAAACATTTAAACTCACAATTAAAGCGTTGTTTCAAACTAGAAAAATATCTTTACAGAAATTCTTAGTCTGACTCTAGACAGAAGCCTGAAGAGTGACAAGAGTCCTAAAAGACAGAGTAACCTGTAGGAAACGAAGATGTTCAGCCAAGGGAGGGGTGGTATACAAGCAATGGATCAAAAAAATTTAGTAATACCAATGTGTTCAGAAGATTTTCCAGTGAAAAGCAAGCATAGACAAAGAAACAGTGGAATAGAGATTTTTTTTTAATTTTTTTTTATAAGGAACTGTTTACAAGTGTTGTGAAAAATAGTACTAAAGTTTTTGTTGCAATATTGTAAGAAGCTAGGAAAACTTAAAATAATTGAGTGTCTGTGATTAATGTGTATTAGAGCTTCAAACACTATGTGATGATGGACTTTTTTTATATATTTCACTTGAAACTAAGAAACAGAAGAGAAAAAGGACAGTTATATTTCCAAAGAGAGAACTCTGAAACCCAAATAATAATAAAAAAGGACACATTAACCATTCTGTAACTAAAGGCAGACTAATTTATGGAATACATAATACTAGTTTCTGAGAAACACCTCCAGGTATCAAGTCACAAATATCTAAGCATTTATAAAAGCTGGTAGAGTTCAAATATACAAGCTGAAGTAACGTAACCAAGTACCAGAGCAGAGACAGAGCCAAGTGGACAAAATCAGGAGAACAAAATCCATAGTTCTGTGAAAAATATAAGTGAAAAGGAGGACTGGAAAAAAAAGCCTAGTGTAGAGGTAGTGAAATCCAGAGAAGTAGAGAACTAATGGGAAGCTGATAAGACTGCAAAATGGCAAATATTAATATTCACTGAAATGATCAGAAAGGTGCAACATGGAGTATCCCGTGGGAGATAATCACACCATAGGGACCAGGCTCTGCTCCAAAACACCAGCCAGGACATGATGCAGTATAATGAACCACGTTGGCCAGCTTGCAACTACCCTAGCACATTAATCCTTAACATTAAGTAAGATATGAACAGGATGTAAGTATCACAGAACATAGAAGCTTAAAGGGGCTGCGGAACAATAAAACCCACAAAATTTCAGAACTGCGGCTATGAAACAGCAGTGTGCTGTGCCACCTGGGAAAGGTAGGACTGCAAAAGCCTGAAGGTGTACCTGATAGAGTTTTTTTTTTGCTCGGTAGTGTTACTCTTGCTTTAGAAGCTCCGAGTCCTCTCTTGTACCTACCCAGCATGCAGTGGCTGAAAGGATCAGCTCTGAACCGACAAGCCTTGAGGACTGAAGTTTGCACTTCACTTGAGTGAGTTTGTCCTGGTAGTTACTCATGAACAGCAGGAAATACACCAGAAATGAACTCTGCAGTTTTCCAGCTCATGAAAGGTACTCTCCAGCTGGGTGCAAATGTCTCATTTTTTACTATACCTAGGGGAGATTACAAACTGAAAATAGGGCAGAGAAAGCTAAAAAGAGCCAGGAAGCAGTGTTCTTATTTTTGATGCTTTAAAGCACAAAAAATAGCTTTTCAAAACCCACCTAACACAGGCACAAATTTGAGTTTTCCAGATTATTTTAGAAAAGGTGGTTCTTTCATTCTGCATTCTGACCTATCTTATTTAATAAAAAAATCCAGCAGAAAAAAAATATTGAAAACACATTTCATGATCAAAAATGAAGAAGGAAGTCTGCAGGAGGAGTACACTTAACCTAAATTGTCCCTGACCAAGTGTCCAAAAAGAGAATGAAAATACATTGCAGTCTCAAGACTTTGGCTTAGGCTGCGCAAGGTGTTAAGGAAAAAAACTTTGTCCTATGTTGGCTCTTTTGTTTATCCCATTGTAGATATCTTATCTTTACTCTTTTCCTGCCCAGAATCAGGATCCAAAAAGGCCCTGATCTCAGGGTTTCTCACTGCAGGTGAGAAATGGGAGAGTGAAGACACCTGGGAGGAGGACAGTTTCTGATCCTTTGTTGATCACAACACTTCTTATCAGTTCTGAGTTCTGTCCTAAGCTTCATATCCAACAGACGAGTATTTCAGCATGAATAAGCACAAACTAGTGTTTCTGCAAGAGAATGAAAGTGTGACACTGTTGTAGCCAAGCATAATACGGGCTAAGTATATCAGCATTGCTGTATCAGTGTATTTCTACCCAGACTTGCAACTGTGCTTGTTCTGCCTGTCTCCAGAGGATAGCACACCAGTTGTATCAAATTACATGGTAAATTGGTGAGATGGGCAAGTGTTCAGTAAGATCCATGAAATGCATATTTACATCTGACCCAATTAATCCCGTTCTCCACAGGGGATGGAAGCTGTTATTTGAATGTAATTAATTGTGAAGCATTCTGTAATGATGTTGTCCAAATGACATTGTGCAAAACCAAATTGTATTAACTAGACTTTTGAAACCTCGTTGTGTCTCAAGGTCTGAAAAACTTCATGGGTTCCAGTAAAATCCAGTTTTTATAGTACTTTTAAAAAAGCGGTGTTGCAGTAATTTCTTTCTTTATCTCACTCATTTTTTTTCCCCCAAAGGGAAAAAAACCACTGTTTTGTATTTGCTTTTCATGTTACTAATCATTGCTTATAGCAAACTGATGGGTCAGAGACTGATTCTTGACACCTTTAGTTTGATTTAATGATCAGAGACGTTTATTTCACCTGATCCACTGCTAGAGAAAGATGTTAGTGTAAATATGGATTTCTTTTTTATTACTTTATTTATTATTATTATTGGTAATAGCAAATTGGCAATTGGCCAGCTGGGTGTAGGTTGTAGGGAATGAGATTTTTTTTTTGCTGCAACACGAGGAAGGGGCTAGGATGAGTTACACTCGGAGGAATAAACACCTTGAAGCTCCACATATTCTGAGTGCTTGCTACTGAGTCTTCCCAGAGTCCTCACCCATTTCAAATTGGAAGCATCTGAAAACTTGCCAAGGCCAGCCACAGGTCACTAACCCACTTCCATTCTCTGTGACTGGGCTCCTCTCATGGCATCTCAGAGCTGGCACAGCCCTGGGTCTGCTCACCGAATACTTATGTATTCCAACAGGGACAATGCCGAGAAGGACTGGTGGTGTTCTTGCTATCGGTAAGCTCAGTTTCCAGTGGTTGGTTGGTTGTTAATGGCAGAATAAGTTTGCCAGAGTGTTTTTAGCTCTTTCCAAACTAATTGGAAAGGTCAGAAAAGGCTGCTGTGGTTACCTAAACATGTGGACTAAGAGAAACCCAGAATCATGCCTGTGAACTTCTGCATCAAGCTTGTAACGTCTGCTTGAGATGTTGCATAGCTCTTTGAATCATTAAACTTCTAACCCGTGTGTATAATTTCTCACACAGACAGTGTGCGTGCATTTGTACACACACACACATATAATCCACTTGCATAAGTATAGGTTATTCTAGTGAGGTGCCAAGGTTTTGATTTCTCCGTGATATTATGACAAGACTCTGAGGTGACAGGAAATCTTTATTTTGATGCCTCATCTCACTTTCTTCAGCTGATTCTACATAAAGTTTTCTGAGGTGATTCTTTCTGTTAGTCACATGGAAGTACTTTGCCTAGGACTGACTCATTCATTTTTCTGTTAAGCCTTCCCAAACATGCTGGTGGTGGAGTCTTGCCTTCAGGTGCTCTGTAATCTGCCAAAAGAATAGCTAATTAAGAGTGGGGATCATAAACCCTGTTCATTAGAGATTATCTGAGTTGCACAAACATGAGCTCTTATACTCCATTATAGGAAAGCAAGTTGTACATTGCCTCTTCAGGATGCAGCCTCACATTGGTACCTGCATGGAGCAGCCCTGATGCTCTCTAGCACAAACTCTCCAAAAAAATGTATCTATCTATTGTCTGTTAACTTATGTCAGCTTCCTTTTTCACTTCCATGGAGGTCTCACTCTTCTAATATGTTTTGTCTTGGTTGTCATATTGACAGGCAAGAGCTGTGCAACAGATATTTCTGCAAAAACCAAGGTTTTGGCACATTCACAGTCTTGATGTTTTGCAAAGCATTGTGTAAAATCAAACACTAAGTCTCCTTGTTTGCTCCATCTGCAGAATTGTAGGCCTTTTTTTTTTTTCTTCTGTTCTGAGCATGGAAGGCAAGGGAAATTATAGAAAGTCTAATTGAGTGTGACGCCATTACAGGCTGATGAAATGAAGACAACTTGTCCTTCACAAGATGCTCTTTTACAGCCTTTGGTACCTTCTGTGCAGAAGACATACTGCTAGGTCCTAACGCTATTTTTTTTTTCATTGTAACGTACCTAGTTAGATTAATTAGGATGTATTTGGGTATTACCATGTGTTTCACTGCATGTGCAGCATGAGTGCTAATACTACACAAGTAATCTGTCCAGACTATGACAGGTTGATGACCTTGCCGCTGTCATAGGAATTCCTATGTGAAACTCGGGGGGACATTCTTGTGTTCACAGATATTTACACCAGTGCGTTGGTACTCAAGTCTTCAGAAAATTACTTTGTGCTCTTGCTCATTAATTCTTCAGTCCTATCAATAGGCTATGTAGTTATTTCCTATAAACTTCCAGTGGCTCTCAGAAAAGACAATTACCTTCCTTGTAAGTTTTGCAAGCTCCTGCCCCATCGTTTATAGAGCAGCAGTGGCAAATTAGGCGGGTATTTAACTGCAGTTTGCTTATTAGACCATAAAGTCAGCCAATATTCTAGCAGACAGGTCATTCCATGGGCATTTGTGTGTGTAAGTGTTCATGTCTAAGGTGAAAAAGCAGAGGAGGCACAACATATTTTAGACATTGTTCTCCCTACATTACCTTTTCATTGTGATTCCCAGAGAGGTCACCAGATCTCATTTGTGCTTGTCTGCCTAGTAATTGTCAGTTTCCCCCAGGCCCTCACATACTGGCATGTCCTGCCATGCCTGGGTTTCAGGTTTTCTGAATTTATTAATTCTAGTTCTCCTTCTGAGCCTTTTATGTCTGGATATCATGCTTCTCACTCCAGGTGGCCTCACCAATATTTCTAGTAATGATTTGCCTAGCAAAACTAAAGGGGATTAGTCATTTCTTGATTTTCATGCTGTTTTCAGAATTATCACTCTATACAGCTACTTCTTTTTTTTTTTTTTTAAGTTACTTCTCAACTCTTGCCTAACAAGAATTAGCTTAGTTGCTCTCCCTACCCAGTTTGCAAATAGGCTTTCTGCCTTTTCAGCATATTCAACGTGTTCTTCGCTGTAGCATTTGTTTTCAGCTTAAACTTTCTACCTGGCAACAGTCAAGTCTCTCATCACAGATCCCATAAAAGTGGATTTCCTCTCAGTTTTCTGAATGAGATTTATGAATTACTGAAACACTTTTCGTAAACTTGCTCTGAGATGTTCATATCAGCTCCTCAGCATTTGTGCATCTAGGAGTGCATGTGCCCTTTGGAGCAGCCAGAATTGTGTGAAGTGAAAAGGGTGTTGGCAGTGCAGAAGGATCTTGTACAAGGTTATTGAAGGAATAGAAATAACCAAAGCCATGTGTTAGATGAAAGCAAACAGGGTGACTAATGACTTTGCAAATTGTAATGCATATTCACAGGGTATGTTTGGCATTCGTCATGAAAAAAGCAAAGGCTGAGCTCAGTGACTGTG
The DNA here is from genome assembly GCF_040182565.1 of Anser cygnoides. Taxonomy (NCBI): domain Eukaryota; kingdom Metazoa; phylum Chordata; class Aves; order Anseriformes; family Anatidae; genus Anser; species Anser cygnoides. The sequence continues at coordinate 131,157,468 of NC_089873.1, read as the reverse complement.
TCTGCAAGGAGAGCAGGGCTGAAAGAAAAAGGAGGAGAGTTAGTTTTGTGAGGCATTTTTGGTATTTGTACTTTCTTTCCTCATCTGATGTATTTATGTTTGTACAATGATGCGAATAAAAGCAGGAACATTTCAACACACTTAAGGAGTTCAGCTTAAGCTAGCTTCATCCTGCTATCCTGCATTTCTCAGATGGTGGTTGGGGGACTATTTGTCATCCTTAACCCATCCAAGGAAATAAGCAAAAACAATGGGGAAAAACAAGATTATTTGCTCCCATAATTAAAAAAACAAAACAAAACAAAAAAAAGAACATATCATGTAACGCTAAGCCAGTTCTGCTGTGCTATATCTTCACCTTTTATGTGGCTTCAGATCCTACAGAAAAACAATTGATTAGTTAGCTGTTGCAGTTCTTTTTTTTTTTTTTAAAGTTTTTGAGTACTGTCATTTTGTTCCTTATTTTGGAGATGTCCTAGATTTGTCTGTCATGAACTACAGTGGAGTCAGTTCTGTATTTGCTGCTAATGGCAAATTGGTCTTTTATTTTTCTGCCTTTACTGTTACCTGTGCTGGGTGCTCATGTGGAGGATGTATAAACTGTACTTTTTCGTAGGGAACCACACAGGAGTGTGAAAGAGAATAATAAAAAGTAGAAAAAGGGTAGTTTTTGCAGGCACAGAAGCTGTTGTCTTGTTCCCTAGCTGTAAATAAAGACTTTTTTTTTTTCAAGTTTGCATGAAGGATGCTTTTTTTTCCCCAAGTACACAACAGCTCTTTTAAGATGCTCTGGTGCTGAATGCTCCTGTTCTTTTATTACTTCTAGATACTGGTGATGCTTACTTGTGTTGTCTGTTTCTTATTTGCTTTTTGATCTTTGTTCACTTTCCCTTGTGGTTTATGTTGTGTTACTTTGTTGTAAAAATAATCTTTTTTTTTTTTTAACTGACATATGCAGACTGATGATTTCATCACGCTTTGTTCAGTTATTGCTTTTCCCCTTTTTTCGATGAGTTATCTTGTGGGCATTTATAGCTAGGGTTGAATATCAGACTTGTATCATGACATGATTGTTTTTATCTTACGCTGGTTTTGAGCTTAAAAGCTGTTATTTCCTGAATATTTTTCCAACCCCATATGATGCTAATAGATGGTTTTATTGCATGCGGAACCTCAGCCAGTGCTCTCAGTCTCCCTTTTTTCCTGTCACTGCCTCTGCAATATGTTTCTTGCTGCCCATCCCAACTCTCACGAGTCTGTCAAATACCTACCTCCTTCAGCTAAGAAACAAGAACCAAGCTCTCCTGTGGTATTATTCAGCAGAGGGGAAATAGAAAAAGCATTTTGGGGGGCATATCATTCCTTACCTCTTGTGCAAGCTGCAGGCTGCCTTAGCCAGAGGCAGATACCTGTAATCCCAAGGTGGGTTACCTCAGGGTGATTGGCAGGCTGTGGTGCAATGTGAATTTCTACTTTTCGTTCCCACAAGCCCTCCTCTCTTGTCTTCCATATCAAAGTGAAGATGTCTTAGGAACTGGTACCAGATTCATATGAACCCAGGGATCTTTTTTACTAGCAGCTTTCGAAGTAAAGAGGCTTAGGCTTTAGCCTCTTTGCATGTTTTAAATATGCAAACAGCATTACAATGTTGAGGAAGCTGCTTGTCCTGGCCAGTTATTGATTCCTTTTCCATTCCTCACATTACAAACACAGAATCAGAGAATCACAGAAGACAGGACCAGAAGGGTCCTTGAGAGCCAGCTGGCACTGCCAGCAACAGGCAGCACACTGGGAGATTTACAGTGGCTGATAATATTAATCAGTGCTCTTAAACAGTTCCTTCTGTAACATGCCCAATATATCAGGAGGGAGTTTAAGAGAGATTTGTGAGGGATTGCTCCTCAGGGAGACTGTGAGCTGAATTATGTCTCTTTGTAGATGTGCTGACCTGTAGCTGAGTATTTCTGATTTACACCCTGTAATTCTCCTTGACTCACAAGCACTCCTGGAACAAAGGTCAGTAAAAAGGACTCTGAACAATTATTTACCCTTCTGGACAGGAATAGCAATAGGCTCTTTCTGTCCCAAGGCTCTGCAGTTCCCCTTCCTCGGCAGCAGTCCAGGTTACACAGCTGCTGATACGCTGCTGAAATACAGCTACATGAGTTCATATTCTGTAACTTGTGCTGATCTCCTGCTAAGCTGCCTGCTTTCTGAGTCTCTGCTCTCATCCTTTCTTAACCCTGAGAACTGCCCTTCATCCTCTAGCCCCCTTTAGAGGTCACTCCTAATTTTAACTTCTGCCTGGACGGAGGAAACAATTTTTCAAAATACATACAAAAAGAGATAAGATTAATTTAATACTTATTTTGACAGTGATATAAAACTAGTAAATGCATGATGCAGTCTAAAAGCAACTTGCCTGTGCAATTAGCTTAGTAATCAGACGTAGAAAAACTATGGAAGAAGAGCAGAGCTATGGATTAAGGTGCATAGCAATTTTCTTTATTTAAGAGAAAAGCACACAGAATTTTAATTAAGGTCAGGAGATTTTACATTTACTGCAAGTACTCGTGAATTGCTAACGTGACAACTGGGTTTTGACAAGGGAGGACCATACAAGCCAAGACTTGAAAACTGGCAGGTAGGAATACAATGACTATTTCATTTGGGGCCTGGCAAGAGAAGATGCGTCGGAAATGAATACATGACAAGTGGGGAGTATTGGATTTCTGTATGAGGAGTTGACAAGTCAGAGAAGCAGCAGCCATATATTATCTGTGATGGCAAAAAGATCACATCATTTATGACCTTTGAAGCAACAGGAAAACCGAATGCAACATCATATTGTGATGATCTAAGAGAAAGCTGTCTTTCTTTTTTTCTCCCTGGTTATATATAGCTGTTAGAGAGGGCCCTGCTGAGCAGAAAATGGAACATATGATCAAGGGCAGTCCAGTGAGTCAATTTACTGACTAATACTGTAGATTATCATGTCAAATATATAGCAACAGCATTATGAACAATAACAAAGCCTAGATTATTTCTTCCCCTGTAAATTGAAATGAAGATGTGATTGGAATTGTCACACTTTGGATATATGAGCCAGATTCTCTTAATCATCCAAAACAAATTGCCTTATTCTTTATATTGATGTTTATTTTAGGAGCCATTCCAAGACTGGCAGGCTGAAACCATCTATTTCAATGTGGCAAATGCATTTAAAAAATATCCTCTAGACAATTGTCCCCTCAGGTGGTAGTTCAGTGGTCTTGCACTTTGAAATGCCTTCTTCCCTCGTACCCAGGGAGGGATAACTCAGACTTTCATCTGATGGGGAGAAATCACTCAGCACAATGTCATGCAGAGATGCTGCAAATGGGCTAGCTATGGGATCTTCAGTAAACCATCTTAACACAGTGCTGATGGGGCAAGAGTCTTGTAGAAACCCCAGATGTTTGTCAAATGGAGCCTTTTGTAGCCCTGCCTTCTGTCTTCCCATGCTTCAGAGTTTCAGTGACCAAGCTTGAGGAGTGGGATATTGCCAATATTGTGCAGACTCCATGGTCTTGTTCTGTTATTTTTGTTTCTTTCCATATAACAGGGAGAACATGTCCACATGTTTTGTAGGTTTGTTTATGGTGTTGATCAATAAGGTGGCATTTTCTGTAGCATCAAATTGAATGCCACCTGAAGAGAAAATACAGTTAACAATGAGCTTTCTTGCACAGTAGAATTTCCACAAGGTATAGGAGGGGTTCATTTAATTATATAATTTAAAATACAGCTAAAATACAGGTTTCTTCTATTGTCATGGTGTCCAGACTCTGGGTGGAAGTCTGACCACCTTTCAGTCTGTCAAACATTCTCAAAATTCTACCCAGATCTGAATGAACAACAGTTTAGGGAAATAACACTTGAATTGTGAGTCACTGCCACACCTTCAGGAATAAAAAAGGACAATCAATGTTAGTGATCTCTAGCCTCCTTTCTCTAAAATGAGAGCTCAGAGTAATTGGAGAGACATTTACTAACTGTTTGCTAAAGATAAACAACAAAGCCCAAATATTGCTTATCTGTTGAATATAATTTCCTGTAGGTGGTGTGTAAACTAATATAGAAATTAACACAGTGCTATAAATTTAGCACGTATAAGGAAAAGCAGATGGTACTGCTGTGATTGGACACGTCATTGGAGTATTCTAGAGCATGCCAAGTCTTTAATCTGTTACTATATGCACACATTACCCCACTACTGAGCTCTTAGTAAACTGGAACATGTAAAATGCACAAATGATAACTCTTTGCTGGGTTTTAAACTGGGAATAAAAGCAAAATCCCACTTGAAGGTTTTGCTTTTTGCACTTATTGTGTTCATTTTCCAAAGTCTCCAAGTGGATCTGGTTGCAAGCTCTGGGCAGTCAGAACAAAGGCACAGGAGGCTCCGTGGGCCAACAACACACTTGGCAATCTCCAGCTTTCCGCACCGGTAGCAGGGCATGCGATATATCATGAACAGTAGTACAAATGCATAGTAATACATTTCAAAATGGTTTGTAATGCTGGAACCTCTCTGAGCAATTAGGAGCTCTATGGTTATGCAGAAGCGGAAGCAGGCTTTTCACTAAAAAAGTAATCCATTCCTGATTATTCTTAAAAGTTCTAATAACATCTCTCAGATCAGAAGTGGTCTTGGCAAGGTGTAGCTCTACTTTAATGATTTGTCTTCTCTTTGGAGGAAGAGAAATTAGCTGCAGGGACCAGAAAGGGGCAAGAGTAGGCAGGGGTTGAGGAAGGAACTGAATTTTACAAGCAGAATGTGGAGGTCTTGTGTTTGGAAATGAGCAAGGGTGAAAGCATGAAAGAGGTAGGCAAGAGCAGCACTGAGAATTAATGAGGCAAAATGTATAGTAGAAAAAAGTGGAAAAACAATCATGAACAAAAGAGACAGCTGCAGAAGGAAGGAGACAGCCTGAGAGTGGCTTTTGAATACCATTTCCTAATTGATTTGCTTGTATTTCTCATTAGTGATTTCAAGACACCATTCATGTTTTCAGCTCAGAGGACAAGCAAATCAGGTTAATGTCCACTCGTTGTGAATGCACAATGTGTGGTATGCTACCGTGCACTCCCAAAACAGGTTAATCCCCCAAAAAGGTTGCTCCCAAAGTCATCACATCGCTCGATCTTGGCAGAACATTCCTGCCTGTTGCTCGTGAGGCTGTTGGAGGTGCAGTGAAGTAGAAATCCATGCTGCTGGGTCTCCCTTGGTCCAGGAGGGCTCCTACACGACTTCATGCTCTGACTTATGGGCCCATTTGCTGAACAAAATCCTTGCCCAGGTCTTAGTCCCTCCCAGAAATAACACCTCAAGATCAGGTGGTCTTAGACCCTCAAAGTGAGTCCTGAACTCCTCAGTACTCCCAAAGACAGGCTTTTCCAGAGCTCCAGCGTTGGGAACACTGATTTAGAACTTATTGTTCCAGAACACATGAAAGATGAAACATGCATTATACACATTTGGGGAAGGTGTTCTCGTGCTCTCTCCTAGATGAATCAATTGGACATTTCTTTTCCCATTTTTCTTAATCATCTTGAACAAGCCTTGAGATCAGATGAACATCTGAGCTTCTCTCTGAAGAATACCTCTTCTACTGCTGTAGTCATTCTTCCACATTTGGTCTGCCTGTGCTTTTTATATACTATTAAATCTATTCTCTCAGTTTATCCTTTAATCAGTTTTGCCAAGTAATAAAAGTCCACCACAAGGTGATCTATCGCTTAGCTACTGGTCTGGGCAGATTGTCCTTCTGGAGAGGTGCCAACACCCCACCAAAGAGCCTGTTCATGAGCAGAGAGCATTGGGGATGTTTAATGACCCTTGTTTGTGCATCCTGTATCCCTGCTCGTCAGAACTACAGTCCCATCTGAAGGGGAAAAACAAGCAGAAAAGCTAGCAAAATGGAGGTTGTAGCTTGAGAAATGCTCTGGAGAGAGCTCCAAATGTTACACTGGAATACAGCAAATCTATCTCTGAATTTCTCACTGATAGATGCCTTTATCGAATACACAAGGCATTAGATTACTAAATTAAGTAGATGCACACATACATAATATATATGTACATATATCTACATGTGTGTGTGTGTATACAGACTGTGTGAGCGTGTATATGTATCTTTGTGTTTAATACAGTAGAAGAAAAACTATCAAACTCATTTTAAATGAAATCTTATTTCATTTGTTGTATGCATATTTCCAATGACCTTGTAGGATTTGTGGATTTATTACTTACCAGATAAAGAAAAAAAAAATCTGTGTAAAGATTAGACTATCAAGTTGCTATAGCATTGAGTGCCATTGATTTTTTACCCCATGATGAATGTTTATTTTGCCGTGAATAAATAATAACAGACCTTTATAGAACAACCCTCATAAAAACAAATCAAAATGAAAATAAGGAAGTGGATTTGCGTAGTAAATTTCTAATATATTCAAACAGTCAAGATGCTTCTAAGAAGCCACAATTTAATTTCAGAAACCAAGTCTGAAGTGCAGATTGCTGGCAAGTAGTTTGTCTAACCCAATCATGCTTCAGAGCAAAGTAAAAACAGCTAGAGAAATGCAGATTGAGATCTTGGCTAACAAGAACTAAATGATATGCAAAGCCAGAAAGGATAATTTGTGTAATAGAAGATAAGAAAAGAAAACCAACCCCAAAATATTATTTATTGGGAGTCCATATTAATAATTGATAACTGGGAAAGGAAGGCATTTATTTATCAGTTGGCTTGTCTCCTCAGGAAAAAAAAAATAACAAAACTTATAAAATTTGCATATGAACACTTCAAGATGTTGCAGATATTCCTGACTATTTTTAGCTGCGCAATTTAAATTATTAATATAATTTGCAATATTTAATTTGTTTTGTGCAGTATTTGCATAAATTAAATGCATGAAGTCTGTCTGAGAAAGCTCTGGCAATCCCTTTCTATGTTTACTGGGTTTTGTGCTGGATGCTGTTTAGCAAAGGGCTTGAAGGAAAGAATCCTTTTACAGAAAGAGAAAAAAAGCCTGTTCCTTCCCCTGTGCAGAGCTGCAGAGGTGCAGGGGAAGCCTCTCTCCTCCCTTCTCCCCAAACCTTCCCACAGATGCTCCCCACTCTCAGCATGCACTGAGTGGGATGCTGCCAGTCCTCAGTGGTGGGCATGGATGTCTCAGGTCACAGCGCTGCATCACTAGTGCCCGGCCCAGGCAGGGAGCATGGTGTACGCTGTCCCTGGGCTGTCACAGCCTGGGCTGCAGGGCTGGCCCCAGTTGCCTGGCCCCAATAACTGGGGAACTGCGGGAACTGAAACCCAAGTTTGAAAAACTGGCTAACAATGTCTTGTTCCGGAGGATAATCTGCATAAATCAAATCACGAGTGTCATTTCCGGGCTTTGTACACAGATAACACTTTTTTTTTCTTTTTTTTTTTTTTAAATTTTGGCTGTTTGACAAATGAGATACTCTGAGATGCTGAGGTCAGGGCACAGGGGTACTCTAAAAAAGCAATCTAAAGTTATTACAGCTGAGGCAGAGAGCAGCGGAAAATTTCCCAGAGGCACGATAAAAACCATCATCTTCCCCAAAATATTTAAATCTGCTTGGAATAAAGCACCAGAGAAACTTCTGGGAAAAATCCTGGGGAGGCAGGCACTCAGGCACCCCTAATCCACAACTGGGGGCCGCAAGCTCAGGTCTCCTGCGTGCTGTGGTACGAAAGGCAGCGACAGTTTCCCTGCTGAATGTCACACAGGGGGCCTGTGTCACAGGATATGTCCTGGGACAGGACTTTCTGGGCAGGCAGCAGGTGTCAGGGCAAGGGGGAGCTGCAGTCTGAGGACAGGGCTTAGTAGCTGCCAGCTGCAGGTCTGCTTGTGGTGCAGCTCGTCTGTCCTGAGGCAGCTGTCTTGCAGAGAGCAAGAGGAAACAGCAAAGGTGGGGTTTAGGTAAGTTTCCATTGGTGTTTTTGGTTTTGGCGGCCTTACATTATTTTGCATTTGTTCAGGACGTAGACAGGTTAAGTATGGGCACTGGAGGTGCTTTAGCTGTGTGCTGCACAACCCTCACCGATGCACTGGCTGCTCAGTTAACGAGAGCAGAAGAAATCCACAGCTATGTTCACTGTCAAACCACAGCCACGGTGTCTCAGTGCTTCTTTCCTCTCCACCTCTCCATCCAGCAGTCCTCATGCTTTTCCCCATCCCCTATGCCCTGCTGTCCTCCCCTGGTTGCTTTGATGGGCCCAGGAGCCACCATCTCACAGGCTAGGTAAAATGTCAGAATAGCCTCACATTTAAACACTAACTTTGCAGTTTATTCAGCTTCACGTGCAGACAGGATGAGGAGAAACTAGTCACCCCGTATCCACCAGACTTCTGGTCAGAGCAGATTATCCTTCAAATCTGGGTCATTAACGTGCATTTCTCTGATGTATAACAGACTGATGTGCCATTCCCACTGATAAACTGGCAAAGTGAGTCTGCATGACACTCACAGATCACTGAGCCTGGACGCTGTCATTTAAAACAAATGGAAACTGAGGCACAGTTCTTCTGTGCCAGAAATAGATCTGCTCTTCTTTAGGATCTATAACTATCTATCATAACATTTATGGTGCTTTGCAAAACATCATTTCATCTCTTTCTCCCTCCCTCCCTCCCCCCACAAAAATTGAAATATTAATCATATTATATATAAAACATGAAATTGCATAATAAATTTATATTAAGTGCGTTTAAGAATTTGAGAGAAACAAGTCTTGCTTTACTAAAGAAGGACTTTTTTTTTTTTTGTAATAAACCAATCACCCTTACTAACAGTATAATCTCTATTATTAAAGATTTTCTTGAAAAATTTAGGTACCACTTAAAGATATTTCAAGGCAGGAAAATATTTTTGCTTCCCAACATGTTTAAATTATGTTACTCTTTCAGTTGGATAATGCTCAATTCCTACTCAACGAGGGCAAACCACATTAACTACCATTTCATTATTGTATTAACAACAGTTCACTTGCTGTTCTTACAGAAAGAGTAAGTAAATCAGTCATGCTTCAAAGATTCTTCTGCTGTTTATTGGAGATAGGAGGTATTATTAAACACAGCTTTCTAAAACAAGCTTAGATTTGTCCATTGGAAACCCTTACTGAAGACAGCAATGACTGATTTCTCTTCCATTAATTAAAATGTCGATGCTGTGTATAATATAAGGTCTGTTTCACTTAGATTTTATAAGGCATGGGTGTCCAAATGAGAGAAAAAACAAACCTCACTGAGCAGAAAAATTTGTGTTAAGAGAGGTAGAAAAGGGACAAAACCACTGTAGCACGCAGAATGGTGCATCCTGACAGAGCAATATCACTCAGTATGATCAGTGAAAGATTTCTTACGTTTTTGATGAAACACCTAGGTGAATATTTAGGAAAAAACTATACTTAGAGCAAGTTTGGGGCCCTTCTTGATCAATACTTGGGGAAGGATTGCGGTGAGAAACTGACAATTTTACATTATTTTCGGCTCCTAAGCCTGCACTGAGGAGAGGAAGTGGCATCTGGTGCAGGTGAGCTGAGATCCAGGTCAAGAAAGAACAAACCAGAGATCAGGTTCCTGAGATCAGGTTCAGGAAGGAAAAAAACAGAGAAGTCTGTTAATGACCAAATAGGTTTGCTATGTGAGAGTCATCACTTTCTGCATCAGCAGGAGTTAGCCTCAAGGCAGAGCTGTGTGAAGAGAGGGGAGAAAAAAAAAAAAAAAGACATTCAAAGTGCTAAAAATTAGTGGAAATGCAGAGCATTTCAATACTAGCTCCAGCTCCCAGCACATTACCAAGAGATGGAAGATCTGAATTCTCATAAGACATGCCATATTGTATGGAAAGTGGCCGGGCATGTATATTGAGAAAAAAAATTTATTTAAAATCTCCAGGTTCCTCCAGAAGGACTTTTCTGTATTCTGAAAACAAGCAGCTAAAGGTGTACTTTTTCATGAACTAAGGTTGCACATTCAATAGCCACACATGGTTGTATATTTCCTGAATCTGTGCCGTTGTGCTATTTTCATCCTCTGAAATGTTCTTACACAATGATTTACACAGGTAAATGAAAGATAATTTCCTCCTAAAAATAAATTTTGCCTTTCTTCCTCCATGTGTCATTGTGTTTTATCCTATTTCCTGCATTGGGAAAATAAAATACTATAACCTATTCATTTTCCCTCCATTAATTAATTTTCACTATGATTTTATGATATCTGTAATATTCCCCCATCCTTCAAACACAGCTTTTCTAAGCTGAAGAGATCTCATCTACTTTGGATCCCTGCATGCATAAAAAGTCTCTTATAATTGTTGCTGCTCCTCGTTGTACTTTATATCATTCTGCTAAGTCTTTCCTGACTTTGTATGACCAGAAGTGCTCCTCATGTTCAAAACCTGATCATACTTTAAGTGGAGAAAGCAACAGAAGGACATTTTCTGATTTGTTTGCCTGTCATCCTTTTAGTAGAGGACTAATGTTTACAGTCATCTACATGGTAATTCCCACAATTCTCACCTAAGATAGAACCAATTTGAGCTAATCACTGTCTTTGTCTAATCAGGGTTACCTTTTGCAATGTGCTTTAGCTTGCATTTCACCTACTGCCATTTCATTACTCAGTCACTTAGTATTTAGAGATCCTTCTGCTTCGTTGAGGTTTGTCCATTCTGAACAGCCTGTTTCTCCTGCGTACCTTCACTCGGCAACCTTTTCCCCAGATCATTTATAAATCTCGTCCTTGTTGCTGGTTCTAGTGCTGATGCTTGGGGGTCCTCTCCAGGAAATCCTTCAGTTGTAAAACTGATCTTTTATTCCTAAAAATCCATTACTGTCTTTTAAACAGTGACCCTATGAGAAGTCTATGAAAGGACCTTTTCTCTGACAATTCACCTGACAATTTAACTTTCGGAGAGCCTTCTGTGGGGAACCAACAAGCTTTTGAAAATCCAGCCATGCTTCTTGGCTGAACTACCTTCATCCACTTATTCACTGACTCCTGAGAACAGAAATCATGCGAGCATGAGTGTCTTTGCAAAACCACACTGTGAATTATGTAAGGTACTGAGAGATGGGAGTTGTTTCAAAATCGTAATGATTTAGGAATGAAGTCTCTGAAGTTATTTTGCTGTCTAATTCGTATCGATTCCATTTTGCATTCAAGTCTAAATTTATTGTGATTTTCTAACTTTGTGCTTATGAATGCCAAAAGGAAAATTTCCCTGATGTTCTCTACCCTATAGCTAAAATTAATTTCCTATGTCCTTGAAATTTAATTAAACTAGATAGTCTTTTAAATCGTTTGCCCACCATATGTTGGAAAAAAAGAGTAGCAAAATTAAATGAATAAATCACATCAGAGAGTAAATTAAATACACTGTTTGAAGCCAGCCTCTCTCTCATTTTCCTCATTGTTAAAACTGAGTCAGTTCTGACAATAAGCATTTAAAAGTGTTCTGGACAAAGAAATTCAGAATGCATTGTATAGAAAGCTGTGCAAGCAAGGCAGAGAATGGACTGATTTTCTAAAGTGTTTTTCCTGTTCATCGTTGCTTTGGCATGAAGTTGATGGTATGAGTTACATTCCAAACCTGACAGAGTAGAAAATAAAGCTTTTCAAAGATGGAAGATGAAGAAAGAAAACCATGTCAAAAATATGATCCTTCTGATTTAGATGTTTTCTATTGTAAAGCAAGGACAAGAGAATCTAATGCTATTATTTTGTAAAGCAAATAAAATTATTGTATTCTTAAAGGGAATTAAAAATTGAAAATAAAATCATGTCTTTCTTGATGAAAATTGGTAAAAGTCAACATCTAAATAAGTTTGGTATGACACCATAATAATATAATACACAAAAACCTATTTGGAAAATTATGTGGTGTTGAAAATGCATCTGCAGAAACCATTTGCCCAACTCTCAGGAAATGTATTTAGTTTTCAGTAGATAATTCTTCTAAAATACTCAGGAGTGTGAACATCTGAGAGAAAAAGAGCAAAAGAACACTTTCCTCTTGCTATTTATTTCTTTTCTGTTTTTCATCCTAGCTTGTGTCTTTATCAAGGGCAGATTGAGTTATGGGGTGTGCATTATGCAACACTAACTTTACATCCCTTTAGAAGGATAAAGTCTTTCACTTCAATGTCAGTGGATTTTGCCACTCCAGTTGATGTCCAGTGGCTTCTACCCACTCTTTGATTTTAGCTTCAAAACCTGTAAAAACAAAATAAACAAAAAATAAACAAACAAAAAAAAAAAAAACAAGGATTGAAGCAAGTGAGATCCTGTCTGGTTTAAAACAAATGCAAGTCGTATGCGTAGTCTAATGAAAATAAAGATTGAAATGTTTGCAAAGTGGTTTGCACTATTCTACCGGTGACTAAGCTGGTGAAGAGCACTAATTGAGGACTGTCTTTGGATGAGTCTGCACTGTAGGTTATGTGAGATTGTACAAACTGGATATGATGCTGGGAATGAAGAGGAATTCTGCAGCCGTGTCAGAGGGTACCTGAGGTATTTTGCCCAGTAGTTCTTCAAGCCTCCAGGTGAAAGGAAGACATGCACTATGTTAAGGGAATTCACTTGAGATGAATTTATCTCACATACTGAAACATGAAAAAAGAGTTCTTTGTCAAAGGATCTACATTTGGTATCCTATCTCCATGATTCTTCCCCAAAGTCCTTTATGTATAATAGAATGTTGGAAGATACTCTGAGACATCAAATTATGTCTTTGTAGTAAGACTACGGTGTTTTAAAGACAATCTCTTTAACTATGTCTGTATTAATAAAAGAACATACATTGGGGATTTTATTGTTCCTATGGCCATGAGGTGTCACCACATGTAGTGTAGTGCTAGGCTCCAGTGAACCAGGTGTATCTTGAAGAAAGCTTTTCTAAGTGGTCCACACCATAGTAAGATAAGCAGCATGGACCCTGAAGTTCCAGTGCTAGATTTAGCCTCTGGGTCCATTTTGTTCAACAGCAGAAAGAAAGTCTCCTTCCCTGCCATTTCATTTTGGGTGGAGCAGGTTCAAGGGCTCAGGGGACCAACAGGACACACACCTGACTGCATTCTCACTGGAAACCCATAGACATGTGGTTCTTGATCTCCACAGGGTTTCATTTTCAGTTTTCAACCTTAATGACCTATTTCATGAAAGAGAGCAGAGACCCCGCCACCTCGAGGTCTTTCAGGTGATGTCTGGTGAAGTGGGGGAGCTCTGATGGTGTCAGGGCTTGCCAGCGAGACTTCAGGTGCTGGCAGTGCTTAGAGGGCTGGTGGGTGCAAGACTGCAAAACCACTTCAACTCTCGGTGGATTTTACCACTGAAAGCAATGTGGTGGAGATGGAGCTGAGAGCTATCTGTGGGTTGAAAGGACTGTGGCTTTGCTTGCTTACAGAGGCACTTAGATCAGAGAATCACAGCATAGTCAAGGTTGGAAGGGACCTCTGAAGGTCATCTCGTCCAGCCCTCCTGCCAACCAGAGATTTAGATGATCACAACAACTACAATCCTTAGCTGTCAGTAATATTAAGTTTTTGTAAGAGTGGAATATCAAACATGGAAACAAATAGTGTGGAAACAGTGTCATTCTCTTCATTAGTTATTAGGCTTTGAAAAGAGTTTTTCTGTTAAACTTTAAAAAAGGAAATTTACATAAATTCTCACTTTTTGCAAACAGCAAAGAGCTCCATGTTGGAAGAGCAGGTAACAACCCAACAAGCTGATACAAACTTTGAACAGGGAGAAGGAGATTCAAATCTACTCAAGAAGAGAAGGCAACCAAGTTCGTACTCCTCATATCCCAGAAGAATGCTGTACCTCTTGTATTCAGTGTAAACCGAATTTAGGATTGAAGTCCTAAATAAAAAACTAGCATGGGAACTAGGCACACTTTCCTCTGGGTTTTGTAAAAAAGAAGTGGTGCAGCCAACTGTCTGTAGGGGAAAATACAGGGCTCTGAATACTTTTGGGAAACGGGTGGCTGCTTACAGCTAAGGGTTGGGTGCTGAAGGCCTGGAAGGATGAAGTTTAAAGGTCCATGTCCCTAATCTTAGGTGGCTTCCTGCTGGAATTACAACAGGGTAAGCTCAGAAAAAATGCTATAACATTGAAGATGAGTTGCTCAGCTCCACACAACAAAGCTGTGGCACAGCAGGGCATGGAACTCTGGGCTTTCCAAGTCCTGCACTGACATTTTATTCCACCCCCTTGCCCTCACTTCTCCCCCCAGGTCCCTCACAAGTAACCGAAATTAAACTTAAAAAAAAAGAATGAAGCACATATGGTAACGCAGCTGTTGAAAATCTATTACCCTTTTTAATCACCTTTTATGTCCTGGGCAGACATTTTATCCTTCAAACTCAGTAAAAGGGAAAGTGCTGCAAAGAAAGCAGCATCCTGTATTATTGGAGGACTGTGCGATGTTATTGAGTCATGCAAGAGAAGTCTTGCATAGGACTGCCCACAACTTAGGTCTCAATGGATTTATCTTTAAATAGTCTACATATTTATAATCACTAGGACAAGCAGAACTTTGGATTTTTCAAAGAGGAACTGCAAACTCTAAATAAATACAATTGAAAAACGAAAGGACCAAGCTTCTTTGCCTTAATGATGATGAGCTTCGGAGATGGAAGGGATATAAACCCTGGAGAGGTGCTCAAACAGTCTTACAATAAAGCAATTTTCCACCTGTTAATGGGTACACTGTAGAATAGTCCTCAGCCTTAAGTAACAGGAGCTCAAAAGCACTGTTTATTGCCTATCCTCCTTCCATAACCACTTGCATCACCTCAGAGTGACTATTTCTCATTTGGTAGCCTTGGATCCCACTACTGGTTATTCATATTTGCATGTCAGCTCCGAGGTAAGGAGAGCAAGCCTGGTGATATATCCAATTCCAATGCTAAAGACGAGGAGAGAGCAATGTAATTATGAAAAGATTTGCTTCTGCAAAGGAGCAGTGATTTGCATCCTGATTTGGTGTAAATTGTCCTTCGTCCCCATCCCAAGTTCAGCAAACACGCTCCTTCAGTATTAAATATCTTGCTGCTCTGATGTTTTTTCTTGCGGTCTCTGATTCTCTGTTAAGATCAGAAGGCTGTGGGTTAGTGAGAGATATGAGGGAGTATTCCCTGTGAGTGAGTGGGCTGCTTGTGAACCCAAGAAGAGGTCATTTAAAGTCAACAATGAACTATTTGTTGGTCAAAGAGAAGGTCTTTAATTAGGGCAAGCTGCTGGAACTACATTTCATCACTGCTGGAATGAAAAAGAGTAGAGTTGCTTTTTTGCTGGTTTTGTATCCTTTGTGGAGGGCTGCCAATAACTGTTAAGTCATATATTACTGTGCTATCAGGCAGGAGAAGTGGCTGTGAGAATTTACCAGCACAGACACAAACCTTTCATCACATGGTCATGATGATAAACTTAAGTTACTCACCTTCCCAAAAACAAATATTACCCACTCAGACAAGAGAAAAAATGGATTTCTGCAAGATGTTGCTATGTTAGCTTGCAGTATTGCACCTGTTACCACTAAATCCAAGTGTTCAGTGAATTTTGAAGTATTGATTCTAGGAGCATCCCAACAAGCACAGGGGTGGGGGAGGATAAGATCAACCCTTGTTTTGCAAATCAAGGATGGAGGTGCTAGGCTGCAGCTAGACTGAGCCAAGGGTATTCTTTACCATGATCTTGGGCCCCTGGATCCCTGGGTCATTTAAATTAACATGGCCAGAGCAGATTCCTTGCTACCAGCATGACTAGGTTTCCTCCCCACAGTAAGCCCAAGGAGGGCAATGAGAGTCTGTGAAGTCAGATTTCTTCCTATGGGGTAGGAAGATATGGGCTGTATCCCTTCCTCTTCTACGGGGTTGGGATACAGCTCTTTGCTCTGTTGGCTTAGTCAGAGAGAAAGTAAGGCAGTCACCGAATTTCCATGTCTTTTCGTGTGAGTTTTAATTGCTCACTTGTCTTTTAAATCAGTATTTTGTATCGTAGCTTAACCGGCTAATTCACTTAGGTGCTTTGGAGGGGTACACCTCAACTATTCAGGTATATGTCATGCTTCATAGACAGGTGATTGTGTCCTATTGTCTTCTTTGACTTATTTGTCTTCTTTATCTCCCAGGAAGATGAAGTTGCTCGTGACAGTAGATTCAATTTCAGTGGCTATGGCATGGGTCACTGTCTCCAAGTGAAAGATGGCACAGCGGTCAAAGCTACTCCACCTAACCCACCGCCAGCACCACCAAAGGATTCAGATTCCATCAAAAAGAAGTTTGTTGACCGTGCAAAAAGGATTGATACAATATCCCGTGCTGCATTCCCACTCGCCTTCCTCATTTTCAACATCTTTTACTGGATTACATACAAAATTATACGGCATGAGGACATTCACAAGAAATAGGCAACGCTGGTTTGCCAGGACTACTCAGCCAAAGTGATCCACATGTAAATAAACAATGAAATGTCTTTCTGTCATTTCGATTAAAGGTTTCTTTTTCCCCTCAGGACTCTGAAGAGAAAATGAAAAAGAAAAAGAATTATAGAAGGAAAAGTTGATTGCATGAAACAATATGCCTGAGACCAGTCAATAAGTGGTCCCTTTATGTACTCTCAGTGTTCTTCTTCCAGATTCAGCATTAATCAGACATCTGTAAATGGGGCCAAATTTTACCCAACTTTATCACCAAGATATTATTGTTTGAAACATAAGAGAATCAGAAAACAAACAATCCTCCTAAAGCATCTACCAAGAGACTGTGGTGGCTACAGTACAGTGAGTTATAAGAGGACCAAACTTTTTCAGGATAATGTTGCCTTTCTATTTGAAACAAGTCTACTGAGCTACATTCCATGACCATGTCTGTAGTTAGTGGTTTCACCAAGGAGTCCTTCTTTTGTGGGTTGTAAATTATTTCTACTGACAGGGGAGAGAAGATAAACAAAAGAAAAGAAAACAAAGCAAAACAAATGAACAAACAAAAAACAGATTTATACTTTACTATCCTTGTGGGTGTGCATTTTAATATTATCTTGCTTTACTAGAATTGTAATTTTGAGGTTGAACTTGTGTGTCGTGTGATTTATTTGATAGCTGACACTCCAAAACCAGTGAAACTGCCCGGTTTATTTTTGTTGGAATACAGTGCACTTACTTCATTTTATTTCTGCTGATTTTACATGCAACTTGAGGTGCCAAACTGTATTTTACCTATTGTGCTACCCTGTACCACACTACTTAGTAAGAACTTGTTTCCTCAAAGGTGTAGCTCAGTTTAGCATTGAGTTTCTGTTATTGCTCTCATTGTAGCTGCGATCAATAGCTCTATAGGTAAACACAACTTGTTTACAGACCTCTAATTTATATCAAAGTGGCTATCATTTTAAATATCATCAATTAACCTAAGAATTTTAAAACTGTACTGTGATTTTCAGAACCTGTTACCTTTTGGTGCCAGATCTGCGTTATTCAAATCCTTGCTACATGTTTTAAAGTAGAAAATAAAATAAAATAATAATTAAAAGATGGTATTTTTGCTTACACAGAAGAAGACAACCTGTAACATAAAATGAATCAAACATTAAAATTTTACACTTGATGTAAAAGGGTTTATTAAAAAAAATAAAAAAAAAGGTTATTTGTTCAATTTCAATAAAGCTAAATGTGCTATTAACATTTCCTTCACTCTTTTTTTCCTATGCAGCTGGGCTGTTCACATCAAGACCCAGCTCTACCACTGTCACTGCTCAGTCAAGAGAAAGAGGGTGAAAAGCAAACTTCAGTTGATCTGGTACACTGGTCTAACATGCCAATTTTTTCTACCTATTCTACGGTAAAAGGGATGTTGCCACCCCTGGGAGTATGTCAAGTAGTATGTCAGAAATGCAGCTAGGGTGTGACATATTCCAAAAGTCCTGTAGAGCTGAGCCCAACCTGAGTGGCTTCCCCCAGCTGCACCACCCTGGTGCACCATCCTCTCCCACAACCAGGGAGGGAACCCAGAGATCTTGACAAGGCCAATTCCCAAACAGTTGTGTAAGTCAATGGCAGAACGCCAGCTGTGTATATTATCTCCCCGTACCCTCCTCAGATCTGTAAACTCTCCTGCTACTTACCCCTGGGACTGAATTGGCAATAGTCTGCTTCACCTCTTTGAGGCTGTGGATTCAGGTGTGATTGACAGTGCCAGAAGGAGCAAACAGAAGTTAAAGGGAGAACTCAAGACAACTGTTCAAACTATTAGGCTTTTCAAAATGAGCTTTTGACTCAAATTTAGTTATCGTAATATCTGTAATTTTCAGAGTGTAAGATTTTCTTTTATTCATTTTTACAACAGAACGGTATTCAATTAGTGGATAGTGCAGTTGAGAAAAACCCCAGTGCAATCCTAGTTCCATGAGCTCTGGTGGGCTGAAGATCCCCATCTGTCAGCTGGATTTGTATGGAAAGTTAGGAGCCTTCACTGGTGCATAAACATTCAGAGCACACTTTTACCCATTCATCATTTCAGAAATTCTGCTTTAAATTAAGGTGTAATGCCAGGATTAATGTTTATTCTCAGTGCCCAGATGTGTTGCTAATGTGCTGCCCACTGCAGCCCACTCCCCCATTTTAGCCCATTGCAGTGGAGTTGCAAAACTGTTCTCAGCTGATGGATGTTTGCAGGTCTCTGATCAAAGTGAAGCCAGCATGCCATGAACCTCTAGCACCCATGCTGCAAAGTCACATGCACAATTTAAAGTGCTTGACTTTAAACATTGACTAAACAGCTTGCTAAAAAAATATTCTGCTGATCAAGTTTGAGGTATGTTGACAGCATGCATGGAAAGATTACTCAGTTCTTGAGTTTTATGAAAACTTAGGTCTAATCATGGGAGTAATCTGTACACAAAATCCTTACGGGTCTCTTTTCTGAAGACAGACTGAATTTATAGCTAAATAGCAATTAGTTATGAATCTTGAAAGTATCTGACTAAATTTTGGACATAAATAATGCATGTAAATGGACAAAGCCCACCAAGCATGGCAACTGGGAATGGCCTCATAATACAGAAGACTTCTTGACATACTGGTCAATGGCCCTGTGAAGTGTCTTACCCAGAGAGTGTTTGATACCAGACTGGTATCAGACAACCTTTCCTCAAAGAACATGGCTGGCACTAGGAAGATGTATACTTGCTGAGAAACTGCCTGCAGATAAAAAGTCAAATAACAAGGTTAGCAGACCTTACAGGAGGACATGACTTTCCTAAATGAATGCTCAGTAGGGTTACCAGAGAAACAAGACTCGAAACCCAGTCACTTCACACTCAGAGAAGTAGTAGAATAAAATAGTGAAGCAGTTTCATTTCAAGACACTAATTTAAGAGGAAAAAGAATGGCTTAGAAAATAAGTCCCAGACAAATAGCCTTTGTGAAGCAGGAGACACAGCAGGATAGAAGGAAAGAGACCCAGGATTAATTCTAAAGAGCATCCAGACGTATTGGAAAAACTGCAGGTTACAATTCTAGCTAGTAAGACAAAATGAAGCCCTAGGACATTTAAACTACTTGCATTTAGCTATAAAGCAATTATAATGACTCCTAATTTATCAAGAAAGCTTTAAAAGCTTTAAGCAGGTCTTTAAAGAATGTAGCATCAGGTCAGGTCTTTGGCATCCTGTTGTGACTGGCTGGACCTGAGTGGTTCAGTACTTGAAGAGAAAGGTTTAGTCATCTCTCACTGGAGAGGTGCTGTCATGCACTGTGATGAAGCCAAATCAATAAAAAGGATCTTTTTAGAGAAACCTTGTTGCAATAGGAGGAAAATGAGAAAAATGTGCAATATGAGATGAAGGATCTCCTTTTGTTCCTCTATCCTGCTTCTTTTTCTCCATACTTTTTTTGCAGGACACAGAGCCATCACTTATGATACTCTGAATCATAGTTGATAGGTGTTATAACAATAGAGGCTTTTGGAGTCTCACATGAGTTACTGACAACTCATAATTTTGAGGGGGGAAACTCCAGGGATGCATGATGCCTCTGGGGACAGAAGTTTATTCTTCTGCTGCAGAGGTGAGGAGTAAAGGCCAACCTCACTCCTCCACAGGCACTGTGACTTTCTCGTCCTGCTTCTCTTCTTCCCCAGCACGAGATGTAAGAGGAAATAGGCAATACGAGAGAGCTGATGGGAAAATTATGGTTAGTTACTACAGGCTGAACAGCTACAGCCCTTCATCTTTGTTCAAACCTGTTATTGACATTGGTGGCCCAGGTGGCCTAACCAAACGTGAGGCAGTAACCAAAACCTACAGCCATAAATAGCAGATGTTATGAAAAACATTCTGGAGGAATCTGGAACTAATCTTTGAGATTACTGGCACGAGCACTTCCTGCAGGGGGCTCTCACTGGGTTGAACTGGTGTCTTTATCTAAGGAAGAGAATCCTGCGTCACCTGGAAGTCACATTTCATGAATGCAATCAAGAGATCTGACACAGTATGATGTTGACATTTCTATGTTTAGAAATGTATTTCTAAATACAGAAATAAATAATTTTAATGTGTGGGCATAAAGCGTATGTGCACAGCTTTATAATCTTTATTCCTCTAAAATTAGAACATGCCAAGGAACAAAAAACAAACAAACAAAAAACAATAGGATGACATTTGCATTACACAAAGTAGTATGAAAACATTTTAATGAATTTATCCTTTTTTGTTATAAATAATATGGTATCTTGAAAAATAACAGCTTCTTCCAGACTTTCAAGGTAATTTATTTTAATGGTTTTTGACATAAATGTTCATGTCTTACACTGTTTTGGAACGCTAGAAAACCAAAACCAAGGCTTCCTAGAGGAACTCCTACCTAGGAGAATATTCTGAGCAAAGTCATGCTTTCTCCATAAATGTCCCTTACGGATTTTACTTTAAAAATTAATCTTTTCTGACTTGACAGGAAAAGAAAAAGAAGATATTTTGGCTGGTTGAAGATACTTTTCCTACTCTTGCACGGAAAATATGAAATGTCATCACATTTAGGACTAAGCTGCAGAACAAGAGCAGTTTCACCAGTTGCAGACAAACTCATCTAACCAATTTGCTTCCAATTCCAATGCAGTGCTCACTGAAATCAGAAGGAAAAAAAAAAAAAAAAAGTGCTTTATTGACTTCAATAGCTTCCAGTTCAGTCCCTAATGAAAGATAAGTTTCCGATGCTAAGCAGCAGAAATAATCTGGGAAGGAAAATATTCATAGTGGATTAGCTCTCTTCAGTATCCCCTAAGGGGGAACAGAAAATTCAGTCAAAATAAGCATCTCAGATAATAATTAGGAAAACTGACTTTGTGAAATGCATACACTCAATTCTGTAAGGTCCTACCGAAACAAACATGCTCAATTAATATTCTTGCTACAGAGAAAACTTGTGAGGCAGTTTTAATGAAAAAGAAATGAATTCTGGGTATCCTGACAGCATTTTACTTGTGCTAAACTCTATGTTTTTACTGGGACAAATTATATAAAATGCTCTCTAGTCATTTGAACAGCTATATAACTGATTCAATAAACAGCTTTTTCAGCTTACTAACTATCTGAATCTGATTTTTAGCAAAGTGGCTTCCTGTTTCTGGGAACAGCAGGCAGTGTGTGCCATGCTAGGAAGATGGCATCTGGAGGCATTGCTCCTTTCCGCTA
The DNA here is from genome assembly GCF_040182565.1 of Anser cygnoides. Lineage (NCBI taxonomy): Eukaryota > Metazoa > Chordata > Aves > Anseriformes > Anatidae > Anser > Anser cygnoides. Next base: position 131,135,697 of record NC_089873.1, on the reverse strand, counting down.
TCGTTGAGAAACTGCAAGAAGCCTGAGGGTCCCCAGGGGGAATATGTTCCTTAGAAGCACTTAGGGACAATGCATTGACACAAATAGGTTGAAGGTTTCACAAATTTCTGCTTTACCTTAGCTTTGGCACTAATCTGTTTTCCCTAAGGTGACTCAGATCGCTAACCTTGACATCACTGCAACAGGATCAGTCCCATCTTTACCCCTCTGGTCCTGGAGAATTCCCTTCTCCGAGCTGCGAGTCTTCTTTGTCTGCCTTGCATGGTCTCTGGGACAGAGCAGTCTGGATATGTCCTTGAAAAATGACTTTGATGGTCATTACACAGCACACCATGGCTCCGGAGTGGAGAGGTGAGAGAAGAGAAGGGAGGATGCACCACCAGTGGCTGCTGTTGGACAAGGAGCACATGTGCAAGTGTGACTCTCCTGGCACCTCAGAGAGCCCAAACCTGGGATATGTTGCCCAAAAGGTCTTTTGAGGCCTGAAGCACATCCTGAGGCTAAACATGTTGTGGGGGACTGTTCAGCGATCACTTTACCAGCACATTTGTCCTATCCCACCCCCAGATATTCAACAGGGATGCAGCTGTGGCCATGGAAATAGTTTGAGAGACACTGCAGCACTCAAAAAAACCATCTTCCTTGTTTTTCTTTACTCCGAAAAGAGAAAAGAGAGAGATCAGTGCAAGCAACACAAGCCAAATCCAGTGGTATTGATATTCTCAGCAGCATTCATGTGAGGACGTGAGTCAGCTGCTGCAGGTGTGTTTCTCTTTGGCTGACCCAGAATGCATCAAACACTGATCTGTGTCTTTTCAGCTCATCGGTCCTCAGGAGCAGTGATGGCTTTTCCTGAGTCAGGTGCCAGGAGAGTACAGCCAGGGATTTGAAGAACACCAGGATGGTGCAAGAGGGACAGAGGGAGCTAAAATGTGTTGGCAGTGGAGGGGATGGGGGAATGAGTCAGCCAATACACACATCCTTTTGGGTTTATGAGCAACGTCAGCCAAGGGGAATGGGAAAAAGGGGACCCCCAGGGTTGGGAAGTGATTAAGAAGTGGCCACATAGCAGGGCAGCGGTGGGGCCAGGAGCAAAAACCGCTCCAGATTACACTAATGAGAAGGGAAAAAATTCGTCAAAGAAGGTCCAAGTATAAAATGTGTATTTTCAGGACACTTTCACTCTTGTCTACTGGGTACAATCCTGCTAATAAAAATGAAGGTCCTACTGCAATATGCCTGATAGGACACATGCTCCAAATAAGAAGAAATAGTAATGTTGCACATGGAGCTAGAAAGAGACTTTAGAAGGAATTCCAATGAGAATATGAGAGCTGTAGTCACCTATCTCACACTGGAGACACTACATCCTCCTCTTTCTGCACTGTCAGGCAGAAATATCATGAAGAGTCCTGAGAGTCTGGAAGAAGACTGCTGCTGTGTGGTTAAAGATGTCCTCAAAGATATTGCTTGGAGTGGGAAGGAGAGATGTGCATTGCTGCTTTTGGGGGAGACCAACAAGAACAGCATGGACAAATGTCTGTAATGAGCTAACTAACCTTTAGAAAAGGAGATTGAGTGTATTTTTCATGCAATAAGGTAGTGAGGTTCATCCTCTGGGAAAAATGTGGGACATTGTCAGTGTACCTCCTAACAGGGTTTGCCAAAGATCCTCTTCAGAGAAGGGGTGAGGAGAAGAGCTACTACCAAGCCATTAACTTAAAAAAGGAAGAGCTGAAAGAGCTGCCTGCTGCAGGAAAACTGGGTTCTCCTTTCATGTGTATGACATTCATTGTCACGGGACCCTGAAAGCATGGTCTCTGTTTGGAAGAATATCAGAATCTTCCAAGAAAGGAAATCAGAATCTTCCTTGAAAGGAGCAAAGCAAAAAAACAAAACAAAACAAAACAAAACAAAACAACAACAACAACAACAAAATGGTATCTCTTGATTTTTTTCTTAAAGTAGCTTGAGAAAAAACAAACAAACAAACAAAAAAAGGAAACTTTTGTGCTCACCTCAGATGTAATATTAGCCATTACAAGCTGATAGTGAAAAATCCTTTAGAAAGCTTCATTGTAGGCAAGATAACCTGCATCTCAGCCATCCACTGTTACAGCACATTCACTTTGGAGTCTGGTGACTTCGGTTCCTTGAATTACTGTAACGAGACGTTTCACCACTTGCCCTCTGGTGTTGAGGAATCTGTGTGTAGAGTAGTGCTTCAGAGCCATTTTCCAAGGGGCACTGGTAGAGGCTAAAGAGCTTTTTAATGTTTCCTTTGATTTATTAACATTAGCTCAATTTTTAATTTGCAGAAAAGTGTCCCACTAATACCCACAGTCACATTTTATGTTAGATGTCCTAAATGTGACCTATTCCATTTTCAGAGGAACTAATTCCCCTGTGTTTGCTGACTATATTCCAGGCATTACTGAGCCTCAAAACTAAAGGGTTTTCCTTGGTTTTGAACAGCTGTGTTGTTATTCTAGCTGTAGCTTTCTGTATTAATATCAGTGGGTGGGACTGATTTTATAACAGTAAGGAAATAGAGGAGGATATTTTAGCATAAAGCAAATTTGCATATTCCCTGCTATAACAGCAGAGAAAATTTCAGTGAAAATTAATGGTTTCTGCAAACTGAAAAGCTCACATACATCACATTTGTGCGCACACATGCAGATACACACACACCATTCACTTTGCTTCCCTTAATCTTATTACAGTATCTCTTTGGCTTGATGTCCCTGAAAATTTCACCTGCTACCCAGTGCTTGCTTGTGTTGTGGCACATGACAATCTACCTTATTTATCACTGACCTAGTTGTGGAAAAGGTCCAAAACTTACCTTCAGCCTGATTAATCTAAGTCTGATCTGCTAATGTACTGCCATGGATTAAATATATATGTCATCTGAAATAGCTGAGGCACTGTTCAGACATCCTGCAAATGGCAGCCCTCAGATAATGTCTGCGGTGAGTTTTGCTAAGCAGGCACTCTGCCCGGTGCACTCTGATAAGGTTTCTGGGTCACATCTGAAGAGCCTAGCAGAAAATGTGATTGTGGGTACTACTGAGGTACATCTTTTCTGTAAATTAAAATCTGAGCTGATGTTAATAAAACAGAAGGGAAACATAAATTAAGAGGCCTAGAGAGAGCTCTTCAAGCTCTCCCTGCACCTCGTGTTGGCAGAGGATGCACAATGACACGGACAGGCTCCAAAAGCCCCAGCTGTGGCTAAGAAGGGTCCTCGTGTCACCTGGGAAAGCCACCCAACTTCCCAGGTATTGCATGGGGCACTGGGATTCCTGCCTTGCAGTGATGCACATGTCCAGAAGCATCTAGATTAAGCTATGAGCAACGATGGTCCTTGGAGTAGTTCAAGATGAGGCTATGTTACAAGTGTTTGAATCTTCTCATGGTAACTTGGACAAATTATCTTTTAGAGGTTGCTGGATCCCTTTTGTTCACACTGGTGCTTTCAAACTGTGGTTAAATGGCCACATGGCTATGCACCAGTACTTTATGTGACCAGCTCATGTAAATCTCATCTCAGACCACTGCAACTTGATGGGTTTACTAGCTGCCCTTCCAGCTTCACAGGCGATTCTTCCTTCAGGCTGCATGGAAGAAGTGAGCTAGATCTTCTGTAAAATAAGACAGATAGAGGAAAATCCACCCACCAGCATGGGGCTGCAAACAGCACTGTTCCCCAGCTTAGCCACACAGGCACTGGAGGCTTCCTTTTAACTAACACAAGGATGAGAGGGGGAATTTGTTTGCACTGCTGTGTGTGCAGACATAGTATAAGTGGGAAACAAAGGGAAGCAGACTTTGGAGAGAAGTCAAAAAGAGCAGAGACATCAGGAAAGTGCTAATAACAAAAGGGAAACTGAAAACAGGGCATGGAGAATGGACTTCCTCTTGCTCATCCTGGTCGTGTTCTGAAGGAGAGAAGCAGGACTCCACCAATGATATTGTAGTGGGCTTCTGTCACCAATTGCTCTTTTTAATGGAAATCACCTGGCAGATCCCCAGTATCAGCTACTCAGTCGGAGGGGTATTTCTATTATTAGGACAGTTAGCTGGGAGAATGGCCAAGGCTTATATTAGCTCCATTACCAGCTAGCTTTAATGGGTGCTGGAGAGCATCTCTGAATTTGGAAGTATAACTGCATCTGTTGGACACTCCTCCAATGTTCCTCTCTTTTAAGAGGTCAACCTCCTCCTTCCCTCACTAACAAACCAAAAACTAAAAACAAAACAAAACAAAAAAAAAAAAAAAAAAAAAAAGAAAGAAATCTGGGCTGAAATAATGGAAATTCAAAGTGGGAATGACTTCAAGAGATCTTGTAGCCTACCATGGCCCCAAAAATGTCTGGAGAGGGAACACTGAATGTATATCAGTGAGTGTGGTGGTTGGAAGGGGTCAGTGAAGGGATTTTGGGGAACCATGGGAGGTTGTATCTGTTTGTCTTTGTTCCTGTTGCTCCCTGTCTCCTGGATGCTGCTCACGGTGAGCACTCAGGTTGTGCAGCCATGGGAGCTTCCCCCACTGTCCCCCAGGTCCTCCTATTTCTGCTCCATCTTGTTCTTCAGCCAAGAGGCATTTCCTGACATCATGCCCCAGGACAACTGTCTGGTGATGGAAGAGCAGCCAGGACATGGAGAGAAATAAAGAGGTAAGCATCAATAGACAACCTAATAGAAAACTTTCCGTCATGCACAGCATTTTCTGGTTTATACCTCCTAGCGCTTGTGAGAAAAGTTTGGTTCCTCCCCACAAATTTTTCAGCTTCATTAGTAACCTTTTGAGTAAACCCTCTCATGGGGTTTTACAAAAGCAAGTATTCAATTTTAAATCAGTAAGGTAGTTCACTGAAGAAACAGTTTGCTACAGAGAGCACCCTTCAACCTTTTAGTGTTGAATGTATAGGTGTTTATCCAAGCTATAGAGTATCCTCATTTGAAGATTTCCTGAGAACCCATTGTTTCTGTTAATTCTCAGAGAACTGTTATTTTCTAAACCACTGTGCTCCTGTTCCAAGGTGCTGGCTTATTGGGAGATTTTTTTTTCTTTTTTTTTAATTATACCTTTGCAAATCTGCTCACTGGGCTTCAAGGACACGGGATTTTTTTATTATTATTTTCATGCATCATTGGAGCACCTAAGCAGTCTCCTACAGATTCAGAAAATCAGGCTGCCCATAGTGAATAAATCCTTCAAAAAACAGTGATATTATTAGCTCTTCTGTGTCACTGAACAGACGAGCTAAATGCTAAAACCAGAAATTTCATTAAAGATTAAAGAAATATCATTTCACGTTTCACCTGCTTCATTAATATCAAATAGGAATTCCATTTTTCGTGACACAACTGAAGTGCAGTGTAAGATTTCAGATATACTGTTATTTAATCTCTCTTTCAGAAAAGGAAAAAAAATGTTCAAAATCCTTGAAGAGCTGTGTCTCAGCATGACAATATGTTTTGTCTGACCATTTTAAGTCACTAAAGAACATCTTGGCCTTGTGATTTTCAATAGCTCCCTTTCTTCATGCACCACTTGAAATATGTTAACGGAGACATAATTTTCAGGAAATGCCAAGCACTTATTCTCTGAACATAAGGCCTCAAAGATTTCTCCGGTGGAATACCGAAGAAGTGAGGCACTCAAAATTATTAAGTGATTTTGGAAATCTCAGTCTTAAATATTATAGCCAGAGCAACTCTTTTGCCTGGAGTTTTACCCATTCATTGATTAATAACTCCCTTCATTTTTTTCTTCCGAGGAGTAGTTTCTGAGCACACCTCTGGCCTTTTAACCAGGGCATGAGGCCCCTGGGAACACAATAGGTTGCACCTTGTGTGTCTGTAATGGGAAACTTTTAAAGGACCTTATAAGTCACCTTAACTGGAAGAAAAATAAAAAGAAAGAACAAAAAAATAAAAAGGAAAAATGGTGGTTGGACATTTTTCTAGAGGAGTGTCGTAATGAAAGAGCAAACCCAGAAGTGTTTCCATCATGGTAACATTACTTACATATCTCAGAGCTAAAAGATTAAAAGAGGACGCTCAGATCTTCCCATACAACACAGCTCTTTTTCATTGATCCCATATCATTTTCAACAGAGGCTTTCATAAGACCATTAATATCCAAACAAGTAACTGCCACGTACTGGGTTGTAGATCTTGGTTATGTCTTACATTAGCAACTATGCACATCCAGAAGCTTTTATTGCATCATTTCCAGCATCCTCTACCAGGGGCCATGAGGCATTGTGTCACGATTCTCTGCATTCCCCGTATGGGTGTAATAGCAACAGCCCCATTTTGCTCCAAGCTTCCCTGGGCCCAGACAGGGCTGAGCTCACAGGACCTGCTTTTTCCATACATTCTGGCTTTCCTTCGCAAGGTGGATGCAGGCCACTTTGGCCACTGCTGATCCCTGCTGCTTCCCCTCCCCGAGCGCAGGCAGCCCCCTGGGGCAGGGGCAAGCTGTCCCTGTGTGCTCCCAGCTGCCCTGACCGTGCAGCTCGCAGATGCTGGGGCAGTCCAGGCGCTGCTGCCAAACCCACACTGACAGGTCATTGGGTCCCAATGAGCATTAACATGGTGTGTACTGCTCACCCTGGCGTGCCACATGGGCTGCAAGCTGTTTTCTCTTGGCTGAAAGCTCAGAGGGAGGTGACCCGTGCTTCCTGGCCAGCTGGGACATCTTCCCCAGCCTTGGACCAAGCAGGGCAGTAGCATGAGTTTCCTTTCATTTGCAAGGAAGTCCCCACAGAGATCACATCAACTTTATTTCAGCTCCTCACTGGAATCTCTTTCCTGCAAACGCAATATCATGGTTTTCAGACGGAAAAGATCTCAAACATGCAACCATAGGCCTTGAAAAAACACAGATCCCAGCCCCCTGACTTTGCAAGGAGCACTGGGTTTGTCAGACAGTCCTGAATCAATACAAACCTTCCCTTAGCAGCAAATAATCCCCGTGCCCTGACATCTGCTCCCAGCCTAATTCTCCTGGCCAGCCTTCAAATCCTTGCCCAAAGACTTCTGATCTCCTCACTGCCCTGCCAAAAAGATTGCTGAGCTTGGTGAAGGTCAGGCAAGCTGAGCACAAAGAGGAGCACAAGTGCAGATGGGTTCCTCGCCTGCCTTGAGTTACTTTTGACCCCACTAATTGCTCAGCTGTGCAAACCAGTGGAAAACAACCTCTATCGGAAGGAAAACTTCCAACACACCTAAACTATTTGGGAAAGAATGCCATTCAGAGACACCCATTTTCCTGACACAAGTAAATCTGAACATTTGTAATAAAAGGAAGGAGTCCCACCATGATTGCTGCACTGAGACTGTAATAATTCAAAAACATGAATTTGAGGTTATCCTAAAGCTGTTTTACAATCCCGCACATAATCTTTCAAATCCTCCTACAAACCTAATGCTATTCTTCAGGAATGTATCAGCAAAAGACTTTTATTTGATCAGTATTGAAATCTTTTAGAAGTAATAAATTTAACCTTCAGGAATACTACAATGTTCGTTAAAGAAAAACGAATTAGTATTTTAGTAGTGCAAAAAGTACAATAGAAACTTCTAGTTTAAAACTTTTAATGTGATGGTATGACAATATCACCTCATAGGAAACTCTATTGATGGGAGCAGCTTTGTCAAAGCGCGCTCCCCAAGGACCTGGTTGATTCCTGGGTATGTACCTGGGAAACCCCAGCTTTTCTCAGGGGTCACCTCCTTCCTGGGCAACAAGCAAGAATTGTTCAAACAATCACAATTTAAACGGTGATCCTCATTTTCTGGTGTCAGTGTCTGAGACTGTCCTTCTATGCTTCACAGATTTGAGGCTGGTGGAGATGCTTCCAGGAGTGACCCTCCCTTGAGAGCTTCCTTAGAAGACTCTTGTCCTTCTGCTGGTGTTCATATTCAGCTGTAGAGGAAAAAAGAGACCCTGGGCTGAGAAGAGTGCAGTCATAAAGGTACAAAATTCATTTATAAGGCACATACTTATGCAGACACACATTTCAGCTTGAGACTTAATCTGACCTCCTTTTCACTCAAAGAGCATCACTCTGGTCAATATTTCAATGAGATACCATGTTGGAAAGGTGCCAGAAAGTAACTGACATTCTCTATTCTCTGGAGGATGGCTAGTAGGACAAACAGACACTCTCAGTCACTGCTGGACATCTTTGGAACCACTGTCAAAGAATGCATTTCCTTCATCGATCTAGGAGACCAAGTTCCGTCTTTTAGTATCTGAATCCATATAATCCTCAGAGCATCTGGCCAAATTCAACTTTGGTAATTACATTTTCCAGAAGCAGGGTAGACTTAAATCAATAATTAAACAAAATTAGTTAACACTTTCTATTTGAATTGTATTTTTGAACATAGACTTACTGAAAGCCAACATAATTTATAGACATCTCCTTCAAGCATGTTCAGTCTAAACTATAATTTAAACGAACTGGAAAAAAAATTACTTCTATAAGTCGAATCAATATGTCATGAATTGACATAGTGCATTAAGCAGGGCAAATAAAATTGGATAGAGCAATTATACATCCTAGACTACAAGGTGACTGCTGAGTTCTCTGAACCTCAACATTTGCAGCTTAATGAGTGCTGAAGAGCCGAAAGGGTCTTGGTAACTCAGTGGTCTGCCTATACTTTCTGAAATGAAAAAGCATCCTTATTTTGTATCCCTGCTGTCTAGGTCTGGGATGGTCTGATTAATTTTATATTTAAAAATGCAACACAGTTTCTCTCCAGAGAAATATTGAGTTTTCATGGGATAGGAAATTTTCCCTGTTTTCAGAGGAATATTATTAACTTAGTTTTTGTTTTAATTCAGAGAAAGGTACTTCATACTCATTAGCTCTAATAAACTTCACAAAATAATAACATAGAGTCCTCAAATTTTTCACATAGTCATATTTTACTGAGATCTGTCACTTAGCTGTACCTGAGGAAATTAAATCACAATTTGTCTAATTGATTAGCAATGTCCACATTTGTTTTGTAATAGTCATAATCAGGGGCAGGCAAAAAGATCTAATGTATTCTTAAATCATGCTGTTGCTTACATCTGTGATAAAATGCAAGGAATGCACTGTAGTGCACAAATGAGCAAACTTTACTTCAGTTGACAGGGATGATAATACCAATGTACCTGATGTCTTCCAGCTGTCCAACCCTCCCAGTCCCTGGCTGCCCAGGGAGCTGTGCAGAGATGAGGGTCGTGTTGTTGTATCTTCACCGTTGTTGTTTCTGTGATTGAGCCTGTAATGTTATTGAACCGCTTGAGTTTACTGTTGTTATTGAATTAGTGGGGCTAAGCCTGTTCAGGCATGACAGCATGTGCAGCAATTACATCTCTGACTGCTGTGTAGACATTACATTTGTGGGTTCAGCAGTAATAATCTGCAAGGATTTTTCCTCTGAATGATGTGCGCATCGCCACTTTCTTAGTCTTAAAATGGATCCCTTTTTACACTTGCCAAGCTGGGCAAGCCCTGCATGCTCTGCACAGCATTGACTGTCCGCTCTTCATTTCTATCCTTTTGCTAGACAGCAACAAAATTTCTCAGACGCCTGGTGGTAAATGATGACTGTGAAGTCCACCTGCCATGGAGGGTGCCAGCATGCATCAGGGTGGAAGGAGAGGAGAGTTCCTGATGAAGGTCCGTTAAAAGAGAAATCTGCAGGCAGGAGCCAATTTCTGTAAAGAGGTTGTTGGGATCAGGGCAGCCCTGTCCTGCTGGAAAAGAGCAAAGTTATTTTAGAGTGCAGCAGCAGAGGGTGAGGAAAGAGGTGGCTGGAAGTATCTGAGTGTTAACAGGGGTGTGAACTCGGGGGCGCGAGCAAGTTCTCACTAACCGTGTATATCCTGTGAGCTAGGATAGCTGCAAGGAAGATTTCAACTCCACACCTAGCCTCCAGGTTCTGCTCCTGTGTCTAGATTTCATTTTCTGTGGGGGATTTTAAAATATATTTAGAATAAAGTAATCAGAGACTGCTGTGTAATATGCACTTCGGATCAGAGATAAAACCTAAATGCTGGTATTTTCTAACTTTCTTGTGATTGAATTATCACCCTTATAACATCCTCTTGATATGGTTAGTGAATGTAATTAGATTGCAGAGGCTGGCTTAAAACATCATCACAACTGCATCACAAGTAGAGATGCTCAGCTTAATGGCCCCTAATTACATCTCTCTCTATATTTCAGCCAGGCGTGCTTTAATTCAGGATCTCTCTATACTACCCACTGTTGACCCAATCAGTTTTCTGAGAGGTAGCTCTGATGTTCTTCTACTGCCAGCAAAAATGGTAATGATAATACATTATTATTGTCAGCAATAGGAAAGTGTCACAAGAAACAGTGGAAGGCACAAGATAAAATGCAGCTGGGTGAAGAGGAAAAGGTATAAGCCTCTTGCTGACCCCCATTGCATTCTCGCTTTCCTTCTTAGGGATGCTTGATCAAATACGTGGCTAAGCAGATAGGAAAGAAAAGAATAAAAATAAAAAATAAAAAATTAAGAAAGTCTGGAGTCAAAACATCTACCAGACAGTAGTAGAATAAGGACCACCAGTGAGAGCTATCTTCTCCCAATAAGACATTTAAACTTGACTTGCATGAACCACTCCAGACTGAGATCGGTCAGTCTCCATGATTCATCAGCTCCACCACAATCTTGTACCTGATAAGACTGAGGTGCAAATTATTCGCATTTTTTGCATTATTTGCAAAGTGTGAAGAAGACACTTGTTATAAGAGGCTGGATGCATTGCATGTAGGACACAGAGTAACCACGGAGCGAAGCAGGTACCGACCCAAGTATTAGACTCCCCGTTGTCTTCCATGCCTATACAGAATACTAACTCCTTTATACTCCTATAAGCAAGTAGATGAGTGATCTTGAAGAAATCTGAGTCACAGTAGAAAAAACTTCCTTAGCTCACCTACTGGATATTTTTTAGCTTGTTGTCCTAAGAAAACGGTGCTTGTGAATCATCAACTTTGAGCTCACTGGCTAATTGAAATTGGTAAGGTACACGTTCAAAATACCCTGCAGGATATATAAAAGCCAGGATTTCAGTAGAAGTTAAAAAAACAAACAAACAACAACAAAAACACACAAATTAATCTCTTCATCAATCCCTTCATCTCCCTAACAGATAGGCAGATTTCATGTGTTACACTTTTTAATTTTTTAATTTAATTTTATTTTTTTAAGAACTGCTGGCTGGTGGATCAGTGCATTTGCCCGCTGGCATGTAAGTTGCCCTCGGAGAGAGGTGTCACAGGGACTAGACAAGGCAATGGGATTACTGCAACATGGGGGAATGTAGCAATATAAAGCTTTATGCCTCCTACTGCCAGTGGAATAATTGATATTTCCTCTCACAAAATGAAGGCTCCTATCAATTGCACCACTTTGAGAACAAATGGTAAAAAAAAAAAAGAAAAAAAGGTCCACCTCGATTCCTGTTTAACAAAGAGGCAATCACTTTAAGTAAGCCTGTGTTGTTCTGTCTGTGTTTTGACCACCTGAGATGCCAGGTAATGTATCAAGCACTGCTGACTGCCTTTTGGATTCCAGACATGCGGAGAAAACTGTAAGATTCACAGGAAGTTATTTCAACGGGATGCTAGTGCAAGCAGCAGCGCTAGTGCAGAGGAGAGAATGACAGGTGGTATGGATCAACATTTCTCTAATACTAGCAAGAGAGCTGTTTTTGAATGGGCTTAAACCCAATGCTGTAGCCATTCATAACTCTTCCCAGGTGAACTGTACAATGATGGGGAAAAGACGAAAACGTGAAGAAGGGTAACTTACATTATTCGGATATTTGAGATGCTGCATTACCTTCAAACGATGCATAGTCTACCCAAGGTGTTTGTAGTTAAGGTCGCATTTCAAAGGAAGCCAAATGCTTTTAGGAATGAAAATATACAGCTGGAACTTGTAAATAGCCTTAAGTCTACCCTGCAGTGACACCTTGAGGGGAAAACATTAAAAATAAATACCCAGAACACGCATTTCAAATCAGTGCTAAAGAAACGGGAACTAAAAGACTACATGGATAGACAACTGCCTGGCTTCCTGGAGCAAACCAAGACAATGCAGGGTTTTATAACATCATTCCTGCCAAACAGCTTTTTGCTAAGCCTTACCACCTCTACACTTCTCCTGAACACATCCCAAGCGTCTAGAGATTCATTTTCCTTCCCTTTTTCTTTTCCTTTGAAGGAGATACAGGAAATATCTTAGGATTTTCAAATGTTTTGGATCAACATTGACTTTTGTTCTTATTATTTCTGCATTTGAAAATGGCCTTCCAAAAAAAATCTGCTCTTTTTCTGGAAGAGGCAACCTCTCATTCCTTGTGTCACTAGAAGTAATTGCTGAGCCTCCTGGAGATCAAGGAAAGGCCCCTGGGTGATGCAGAGATGGCATCACCATGGGAGTCTGTTCTGGCAGATTTAGATGTGGGGTCAGTGCTGTGGTTGCAGCCACAGCAGGCGGATTGGCTCTTATCTCTTTCTGCATCACCAGCCTTTTTTTTTTTTTGTGAGTTTATCTGTTGCATACTAAAGGTTGGTCCTACATACAAGCTCTTACAGAGGATTTCTTCAGTCATGACTCAGGAATAGCAGCTGAGCTGTGCTCCTGGAAGCAGCTAACATTTAGGGCTGCATAGCCTCATCCCTGCGAACAAAGGCAGCTGTTTGTGGAAATGCCCTCTGTAGAGCTCTTCTAACAAAGGTGAAACAGCATCTGTGGTGTAAAAGCGACAGACAGTATGAGATAGAGCAGCTGCAAGTGACCACTGCTCCTTTGAAAGGACATGCATACAGGAAAATATGACTTGCATAAGGCTTGCACAGGTTTGAGGTTCATTGGAAAACCTTCTGTGCTGTGCAGCCAAATAGCGTGTTGGCATACACCATTCTTCTCAGAAAGAGCAGTCAGGCATTGGGACGGGTTGCCCAGGGAGGTGGTGGAGTCACCGTCCCTGGGGGTGTTCAAGGCAAGGTTGGACGTGGTGCTTAGGGACATGGTTTGGTGGGTGATACTGGTGGTAGGATGATGGTAGGACCAGATGATCTAGGAGGTCTTTTCCAACCTTAATGATTCTGTGATTCTATGATTCTTTATAACCCCTGCAGCAGGGCTTTGGTTCAATGTTTAAGAGGCCAGGCGTTGCAGTTTAGCCCTAGCAGGCAGCTCAGCCCCACACAGCCACCCAATCGCTCTCCCCAGGTGGGATGGGGGAGAGAATCAGAAAGGCAAAAGTGCAAGAACTCATAGGTTGAGATAGGGACAGTTTACTAGGTAAAGCAAAAGCTGCACTTGCAAGCAAACCAAAACAAGGAATTCATTCACTGCTTCGCATCATCAGGCAGGTGTTCAGGCACTCCCAGGACAGCAGGGTTCATCATGCGCGATGGTTTCTTGCGAAGATAAATGCCATCACTCCAGACATCCTCCCCCTGAGCATGACGCCACGTGGTATGGGACATCCCTCTGGCCAGCCTGGGCCAGCTGTCCTGGCTGTGTCCCCTCCCAGCTCCTGCTGCACCCCCAGCCTCCTGGCTGGCAGGGCAGCGTGCGGAGCAGAAAACTCCTTGGCTGTATGCAAACGGTGTTCTGCAACAACTGAAAACATCACTGTGTTATCACCACTGCTTTCAACAAAAATCAAAAACATATCATCATATGAGCCTCTACAAAGAAAATAAACTCTATCCCAGTCAAAACCGTAACACCACGTAATGCAGAAATGTTTGTGCAGCTCACAGCCATCATGTTTTGTGAGTAAGTGTGATCATTTTAGGTTCATCTGGGGAGAAGGGGAAGGTGGAGGTCTTCCATAATGTTACTGCCATGCACAAAACAAGAGATAACACTGTGTACATCTGCTAAGGAGATAAAGGACACGAAAAAGATTTTATACATTGGATGTTATGTGCTCTGGCACACTAATATGGATTAATTTTAATTTCTAATCAGTGTGTTTAATTTGTAAAGCCTTAGAAAATGCAATTGATGCAATTTGGGAAGAGCACATACTAAGAAAATGAATCTGAGGTTTAAGTTCAAAATTTATTTTAACCCTGCCTGTGGAACTTTTCACCTTTATAATTAGGCTATCTTAAATGTCCAAAAATATTTTAAAATATAACTAAAAGGAAAGTTTGTGACCTCTGCCAAATACTGTATTCAGCACATTGTTTACTGCTGCATGTATGAAACACACATTGAGTTTAATTCAAGACAGATGGTGTCACTGCAGCAGTCATGTGTGTCCCATATGTGCTGGCAGCAGGGGAACAGGAAATATTTTTTCTATTCACTGCAACATTAGTCTCAATTACCTTGAAATGAACCTAAAATAAATAAATAAATGCATATTTTCTTGGTTTCCACTTTCCAAACACAAGAAAAAATTCTGTAAGGGGTTAATCTTAATCAATATTTACAGACCATTATGAGATTCATCAAGCCAACAGGTTGCTGATAGCCCCCTCAAGGAAACCCCATGGGCTTATCAGCCCGCTCTAAAAACTTACAGGAGGACATTTTATTTCACCCCAAATAAGCCGTCTCTTGGCATTGGTGATGGCAGGCACCGCCTCCATCAGAGGCAGCTCACGTGGAGCCAGGTTCATTAGGTATGAACATGACTATGCCATTTCCAAGGTTGCCTGGGAAACAATTACAGAATTACGCTGCTTCAGCTTGAAGTGCAGCCCAGACCCAACCTGCCAAACCCAAGCTCACCTCACACAATCTCCACGGCTGGGTAACAGCATCACAGGGACAGCCCACCCCAATCTGGCTTGCCTGGCAGGCAGCTTAAGTTATTTCTCCTGGCCATGTGTGTGTTTGGGTGGAACAGTGGGACAAACTCAGTGTAAGATATTATGGAAGGAGGAGGTGATGTTTCTTTGTTAACAGCTCCAAGAAATACCATTCTACTTGTTAACAACCATTCTCTCATATATTTTTTTCACCCACTCTCTTACATCACTTACTCGAGAGCACCAAGATACCTGCGCTCAGGTCTGGCTTAGATCACTTGTATATAATCAAGAACAAGGGACATCAGCTGTCATGTCAAGTCCTTCATTTTCCACTGGGGTTCATCCTGAAAGCCTCCCTCCCAGGAAGTAAACAAAAAACAAAACCATTTTGGACAAACCTCTCATATCCTTTGAGAACTATCAGCTCTTCAGAACTGTTCCCTAGCTAACCTGAGTATCAAGCTGACTTCAGGTTGGCTTGATGGAGTTCAATTACAATTCTTAGGCCAGGTTGCTGCCCATTACCCATTTTTCCTTGTTTAGAAGATACTGGAGTCGAACTCAGTGATTCTTGTGAGTCCCTTCTGACTCAGGGTATTCTATGTCTGTCTTCCTTATGGTCTGACAGGGAAAGGCACATGAGATGTGCTGTATGTGGTATGTTGCCAGGTTGGTGCCATCCTCCTGCTGCAAAGTGTGCTGGAGTCAGCTGGGCTGGGGTTTTCTAATAGTGCAGGTTGTCTTGGCTTGGTAAAACAACCTGTGCCTCCACTTTACTACTGGCTGAGGTGGGTAAGGTTTTTCTTGATAACCAAGAAATTCCCTCACTGCCTCCTTCCCAGGGGGAGAAGCTGGCCCTGGAAGCCACACAGCTGCCTTGGCTCTTGCAAACCTACTCAGCTGGCTTCTCACCAGCTTTCTCTCCACATGGCCAGGGTGGTCACTTTTTGGTCATTTTTTTTGTCTTGCATGGGGTAAGCTCACAGTAATTCATCTTGGGCTAAGTGCCAATGTTCACCATGAGGGAACTGACTGAATGAAGCCTGGAGCACGTTTTGGTGTGGTCTGGTTTGGAGAGAGAAAAGATGTGGCCCTTCAACACCATTTGTTTCTATCCAAATAGCTTTCATGCACCCGCAACTCCAGAAAGCTGAAACATCTGTGGTGCCCACAGCACTGCTACACAGCCCCAGAGAATTGATGGTTTTCACTGCACAGCTCAACTGTGTATTATTGGGTAGATGGAGCACCAGCCCAGAGTAGCTATCATTTACAGTTCGCCTTTGAGTAAAGACTACTGGGTAGGCCTTTTAAAAAGGGGTGAAAAACAGCCTTGAATTGTACAAATTGGAAGAAATAGCAGCTAGCTGTACGTGTGCCAGTTTGTGCCACAGGGAAGACAAATATTATAAATGCTCTGGGATTCCAAATCATCCTCTTACTGTAACTCTTTCTCCACAACTGCATCCTCTCTAGTAATGGCGTTAAATAATGCATATGTAATTTTGTTGTTTTATGTTGTGTTTTGCTTCTAACACTGGCCTGGGATTGCGTTTCCCTCCCTTCCCTGAAATACACCGTGGAGGATATGGAGATTCTAAAACTTGTTTCTGCCACTTTTGAAGAATTAAAAAATATTGTCTGGAGCTCACATCCCATTTTCATTAGTATCTCCTGACTTGATCAGATGGTCAGACACAACATGCCATCTGTAGTAAGCCCTGAAGCTTGACAAGTCATGCCAAGAGATTTTGGTTGACAGCCTTTATTCATCAGATGATTTTGTAGGCAGCTCATTACCAAATGATGAACCTTCCTGTCTCTGGTTAATTATCAATTTTCAAAGTCTATTGGGTGAGATCAGCTCCCATATGAATGACTATTGGTTCGTTTTTCTTTTATTTTTTTTCCCTTGGGATTTTTACTGAGTTGTTTAAGAATACACCAACATTTCAGAAACTTTAATCACAGTGGTCTTTTGGTCTTCTATACAGATATCCTCAAAAAAAAATGTCAAAGAACAGATAAATAGATTTATAATATACTGGTTAGCTTTGACAAATTCTGCTCCAATGCATTCACACTCTTAACATGAAAGCATAAATGGACAAAACTTTTCCTCCTGCAGATAGGAGATATTTTTCTGATATCAGAAAAAAACGCACAGAGAATTTAGTGATAATAATCTAAAGTACATATTTTCTTTCTTTTTTTTTCTATGTGAATATAATTATGTAAATATAAAAATGACTTTGAAAAATTAATGTCTTTCTCTGTTGAAAGCTATGCTGTTTACCTGAGGAGTTTATGTCTTTCAGATCAGGCACTGTTTTATTCTGCAGCTGGAGACAACCTGTTGCATTCTGGGTACCAGTTTATTTTCAGAAGCTATTAGTTTTGTTTACAATCTTACCATTCAAAGCTGAATTTCATACAAAGGTGGATGAACAATTCCCTTTCTCAACATCTTTCTGTGGGTCAGCGCAAGAGAAGAGAGTGCAGAGCAATAGGAAATTATATCAGGAACAGTGTTGCATCGAGAGAGACCGAGCAAGCGAAGATTCAGGAGCCACCAGCTACAGTTCATAAAAATAAATCTCATGCAAAACCAGGATTAAGGATGGTATTTTATGCCTGGAGAGGCACTGGATTTGGTCGTGTCGCATCAGTTACACTGAGCACATGAAATTTGTATTCCAGGTTGGGTCAGGGCAAGTATCAGGTCATGACCAGCAAAGTGTTGCAGAAAGTTGCATAAGGGAGGAAACATCACATTATCTGTCTCATCAGCATTGCATACTGACAGGTGCTGTTCCCAAGGGGAGGCTCAGCACCCTGCAGGAGGTCCGGCCAGCTCCCACGCTGCTCCTTGTGCTGCTGAGGATCCCTACCAAGGGCCACAGTGCTGAGCTCTGCAGGACATGCTCCTAGCCTGGCATGTGGGTAGCATAAAGAAGGGGGAAAAACAACTGTGAAAATGCAGGGCTTAAGGGTGAGGTAGCCTGCATGTAGAGAGCTGCTGGAATGAAATCGTACCAGGGAAAGCAAAGCAATTCATCTCCATAAAACAGTTTCTGCTTTTACATTTCCTCTGCACACAAAATGAACAATACTGGAAAAAAATGTATTTTTAAAACACAAAAATAACCAGGAAGTATACCAACAGGAATGTTATGATCTTGCGCAAAAATTTCTATGTGGATTTTCAGGAGTGGTAAATGTGACTTATGAAGGAAGTAAAACAGATGCACCATGCTATCCAGCTGGCCCTCCATCCTGTCTATGGCCATGCATCAATTGAGAGGTATCCTGGGAAACACTCACTACATATATATTATGCATATAAACCACAGCTAAAACTGAATGGGAAATATTGTCTTTGGGAAAATGCATCTCATTACAATTAACTGATGCTTTGCAACTGTATAGTACTCTAATTAGGAGATTAAAAATTGATTTACTCAGTTCACATAGATAAAATTTTTATAACAGGCGTCTCTAATCACAATGATAAATTTGTTATCTTTAACAACTATTCTAGCTGCGAGTTTCTCGCATGATCTCCAGCAGCATGAAGTGATTGAGTGCAATTCCTGAGGTAATCACTAGGTGGCATTTGGCCGTGGTGGAAGAGTTCAATTTTGGACGTCAAATGAAATGTAGCATTGCGTCTTATACATAGCAATGAGATACAAGCAACAGTTCAGTAACAGAAATGAGGATATGGATGAGTGCTTGCTATGTGTTCATAAAAGTTCTATAATAAATATACAAAATATGTCATCAAAATACTTTAAAATTTCCGTTCGGTGCGTAATGAGGCAACGTCTTAAGGCTAAACTCCGGTTAAGATTATTATTGACAGTCTTATGGCTACGTCACCAAATCCAGCAAGATCAAATCAAACAGATCCCAGCCAGCCATGTAGCAAGTTCCTCTCCTCTCTTGTGAACAAATCTATGCAAAAAATATTTTTGAAAGAAAAGCTACATTTTATCTGCCCTTTGGAAAGAAGAAAAACTGATGATAAACTCTCATCTTAACTTTGCTGTTGGGTTTCCAGGGTCTTATACCATAGCCAGGGACTAATTATCCCTACAATGGTTTCCATATGCATGAATTACTTCTAGATATTTACTACCTGGACATGCACAGGGGGTTGGACAGTTTTTTGTTTTAATGCAAGGGGGTTGGAAAGTTTTTTGTTTTAATGTGCCCAGTTGTCAACATGGAAAAAAAAAAAAAAAACAAACAACAAAAAAAACCCTGTGCTTTATAATAATAGTGTGAAACAGTAGAGAAAAAGAACCAGGAAGATAAAATGCTATGAGGAAAATAAACATTTCATGCACACTAATGAGCTGAACCCATCCCTCATCTCTAATATGGAAGCCTCTTGACTTTTTGCTAAGCAGCAAAGTACTAGCAAAGACATAAAAGTGCAGAGCTCACACCAGTTATTTCCCCATACAGTCATCTGTTGACATACAACTGTTGAGATGTTCCCTTGATGTTCCCTTTATGTGAAATAAATAAATAAATAAATAAATAAATTTAAAAAAGCAAATAGACAAACTAGTGGGTGTAAGCAAAACAAGTCACTGTGCGTTTATTTGTCTATTCACCTGAACAAGTACTAGACTTTATTAGAGTGCTTTAAGAGAGCAGCCTCTCAGTTGGTTTCCATCAGAAATGCTATCTCCATAATGTGCATAGTATAAAGGAGTATATTTTATACCCGATGAGGCGGCAGCTTCTTGGCAAAAGTCCAGATTACAAATTTTTATTGAGGAATTTATTTCCTCTGCCCCCTTTAACATTGCACTCCATGAAGGCTCACAAACACCATTAGGACAATGCACATTAATTGTTGATGTAACAAAGTTGCAGAATCAATGTAATTTGCCACATTCTGCTTTATCTCCCTCATGCTGGCTTCTTTTAGAGATCCCTGGCAGAAAGCAAGAACTGAAACATGAGGACCCTCTAAAGGTGAGACAGCTGCTCGAGTCTAATGCATTAACCTATTCACCACAAATTACTCCTCACCTGCATCCTCATTGTCACACACACACAGCCAAGCTCCAGCTACACAGTGACAGAAATCGTCCCTTCCCCATGTGTTTGCTCTTCAGCCAGCCATCTGCCTCCAGCCACCAACAGCGGAGCACTTTTGGGAACATCTCTGTCAGTTTGTGCTGGGGGCAGAGTCAGACCGTGGCGTCTCGTGTTAAAACCGGGTACGGAGATGTTTGTTTTGTAGCATGGCAAAGTGACGTCTAACTGCCTGCCGCATAAAAAATGATTTTGCTTCAGCTTTGAACCATGAACTTTCTTAGCAGGATCATCCTTAGCTTGACAGCAGCTGGAAAGTGAGACCATGGCAGGGGACCTGGCCTTGTGTCCCCCAGCCCTCAGCGTGCACACATGAATACAGCTTTCACTCTGGGTCACCAGTAAAGTGCTCCCAGACTGGGATCTGCCCGTTAACTCCGCAAACTTCTTTGGTAGTTGTCACTGCAAGCGAGTAACTGAGATGGATAGAGAAAAACAAGGATTTTTATGAATTAGATTGCCCGGAGGGGGAAAAAGAAACAAATAACTCACTGCATAAACCTGATGTTTTGTTACCAAACCCACACAGCTTCCAGACACATAAATAAACCAAGAGCATCGTGCCCTGCCACCCTCATTTTAGCAGTGCATGGAGACATTTACGTAGGCATTCCCTGCAGTCTGGGGACACCGAGGCACCTGAGGCCAGCTCAGCCCCCGGCCGCCGCTGGGGCAAGGCAGGGCCTGCTGATAAACTGGGTCATAAAAGCCCATCTTAGAGATCCTCCACACGGCCTTCAGTGAGACATCCATCACAGGTGGCCTCACAGCATCACCCACTACTTCATGCGGCAACCAAGGGCAGCTGCAGCCAGGTGCACCTTCAGCACGCAACATTTCTGTCTGCCATGGATTATCAATCAGTAGATATGCGGTATGCTAGCCACCAATAAATGTCACCCAGAGGTTTAAATATGACTTTTTTTCTTCCAAGAGTATTTGAAAGGACATATTTAGCTGACCTCAAATTAAATACCAAAGTCACTTTTTGGTTTTGGAAAAAAAAAATAAATTATTTTTCAGGTATCAAGTGAAGTTCTCTATTCTTCCTTCAGTGATAGAATCTTTCTTTTCAAGATAATAGAGGATTAAATTCAAGCCTGATTTTTCTTTCCTCCTGTGGCAAATATAAATTTGTAAATGGCTTTGTAATTGCAGTATGTTGCAAGCAGAGAAGCTCAGGAACCTTATATTACAAGATAAGATTTGCTGTGATTCAGAATAGATTGATAAGGGATTCCAGCACAAAGGTGAGGTAAATCAATGCACATCACCTGCAACAAGAATAAGACTTGTAAACTGACAGGGGAAAAGATAAAACCTCTTATGAGAAACAGATGAGGAACTTATTCATTTATTTATTTATATATTTTTTCAGGAAGTGATATAAGGTAACAGTGTTGTTTAGCACCTACGGATGCGTTTGAAGCAATGTATCAGCACTGGTTATCTTGTGGAAGCTTCTAAGGTAAATGAAATGTTTTATGCTAATGTTGCTATCTGCACAAGACCACAGAGGTATACGAAAGAACATCTCAAAAAAAGCAAGCCACTTCCCAAATTGTAGTCTCACAAATCACCAAAATCACCTCAGAGAAACCCACATCCTCAGAGCCGCCTGCATCCATCTTACAGGAGGACTACTCCTCCTGCTCTTCTTCCTTTTGAACTCACAAGAGAAAGAACCCAACTGCTTTAGTTGTTTGAATATCATTTTTCCATTTAACAGCTCCTGTCACAGGGAGATTGAGCAGTTCTTCAGTGGCAGGGTGGTAGCTGTAGCGCTCCTTATGTTTTGAGGGGCACACTGAAAAAAATTTAATAATTCTTTCTGGAGTTCCCCTGGAATGGTGTTCCTCTGTCCTGAAATGTAATTTTAACAATTTCTCATAGCTTATGACTGAAGTCTGGTTTTCTTTTCCAGCCCACCTATGGTATTCAAAGCACATGTTCATTTAGCTCTCAATTTGAGCAATTTGACATGAAGATTGACATCCCAAAATATCATTAGCAATTACTAAAACAAGATGTACTATTACGTTGTTGAATATGGGCATATTATTGGTCTGCTTTATTACAAACAATTTCAAATGAAATTGAAGCATCACATTTGTTGTCAGAGTAAATAAAAGAGTAAGAACAGAGACTCAGAAACAAACAATAATTAACTGCAAAACAAATTCAGGTCTGAAGTAATTTCTGGGTATATTATTTGTTATTCTCTGCTTTTAACTTGGGACATTCAGCCAAGTTGTGCCTACTCAAAAATTACACTAACAGCTGATGAAAGCTTGGGCAAAAAAGCAAAAAATATTTTTTGGTTCTGGGCCTGTGGAATCCCCCCCACTCCAGCACTGAAATTCGAACCGAGATCAAAGCAGGTTCCAAATCACCACATGGAGGTCCAGACCATGGACGCCCTTAGAAATCTTTGTTGTCTTCTTGGATGAGGCCAGGATTTAACCAAAGGTTTCGTCAGGCCTAAAAGGGAGATCAGGATAGGGAAAGGGGAAGCAGGGGAGGAAAGGAAAGATTGCAGTGGATCCCAAAAGATTTTTAAATCAAGATTCAGAGTGGAAGATTGGTTATAGTTTTGTCCAGACAAATAGCCACTTCCCAGCCCTATGAAAAAATGCTGACATGTCGACATGTCAAAATTTGTTTTACGATTTTAAAAGCAGAAGTTCTTAATTTTAAGCATACAGCAAAAATTAAATTCCACAGGTGAAGGGGAGGTATGTGGGACAGGGTTAACAACCAATGTAAGAGGACTTTAGAAATATGACTGGGCAAGATGATGGCCCATGAATAGCACATGGGTTAAAAGTGAGTTTTCCCTAGATTAGGTGTGTCACTGGGGTAGATTTACATGCGTGTAAGCTGTCTAATATGCCACAAATTCTAGTAAATTAAAAAACAAACAAAACCCCACACCACCACCAAAAAAAAACAACAAACAAACCAAAACTACAAAAAAACTTCAAATGGTGTTACAGTAATCATTATTATAACCTCAAGCTATCCTCGGTCTCTTAAAACATTCAAATTCTGGATCTTCAGACACACTACTAGTTAGAAGGTTAATGTAGATTTTTAAGGAATTTAATTCACTCCAAGAATTTTCAAGAACCAGTAAGAAAAAATACTTAGTTCAGAAGGACTCCATTTCAAAATGGCAGGACTCTTCTACTATTTATCCTCATTTTGCCTACAACATGTCAATTTAAGCAGAAAATAAACTAGTTTACACAAATTTATATCACTTCAGTGGAAAAACAAAGGAGGGATTTATTCCTTCTTTAACTTTTTTCATTTTTTTTTTTCCAGAGAAGCCTATATAGTTTATGATGTTTCAGTGGATTATCAGAAGACAATATATTGAAGTTTTGGGAAAATCCAGTAAACAGGGATCATTACTCATCTGCTTTGAGTATTTCTGCCAGATCTATTTCTTTATTCAACTATAACAAAGAAAAGTTTTTAAATTAGCTATTTCTTTCAGGGGCAAAACATCGCAGTAATAAAGTATCTTATTTCTTCCAGCCTCTGAAATGTATCAGTCAGTCATAGCAAGACATATACAGTCAGAGCACACTTTTTCAATGAAATTAATTTCTTTTAAAAGGTGAAACTAACTAATATTATTTCCTTAAAATTATTAAATGTTGAACTCTATTTTAAAAATACCATTTTTACCATGAAAGTGCTGTGTACCAGTGAGGCACTTTTCATTGGAACATTTCACTTAGTTATGCAGTGAGACGGAAACACTAAGAAATTACCCCAGGAATATAATGGTTCATTCCTGCATTTATGCAGGCACTTCTCTGAACTAGCGATGGGTAAATTATGCCACAATGAGCATGACTTGAGACCACATGGAATGAACAAATTTTAGAGTCTTGAATGTTTTAGTTAGTTAACCACAACCAAAATAGTGTTTGACTAAATAAATATGAGTCATGTATTTTGAGAAAGTTATGGACATCACTAGGAAAATAAAATAATAATCTCATAATAATCACCAGCATTAGCAGGCTGATGATTGACTCCCACTGGAACATGTAACTTCGGGTTTCTCCAACTCACCTGCTGAGGTGACAATAATCGTTATTCATAGGATGGCTTTTGTATTCATCATCCTGTCATGGACAGCTTTTTGAGGGAATGGTGAAAGGCAACACTCTTACGTACAACATGGTCATTACACTGACTGGCCAGAATGGGGAAGAGCTCACAATGTACTAAAGGTGAGCAAAAGTCAGGCTGATGATTGGACTTGATCATCTTGAAGGTCTCTGCCAGCCTAGGTGATTCTATGGAATATGAGTTGATTCTTACTTGTGCTGAACAGATCTTCAAATTCAACAGATGCTCTCAGTGATTAGGTGGTGGTTTTCAAACAGCTGACAAACAGTGAAGAGTACTGAACTGGTTTGTCTGTCTCTTGTTGCTTCTTCTCATTGCACTGGGTAAGTCTGCATTCCTACAATTTTACAACTTCTTCCGATTTCTCTGATGTAACTTCATCCTTCTCAACTGACTTGGGATCACTAAAGAAGCTATTATGTTATCAACATTTGGACACACCTGGCTGATTTAACCATTAAGTTTCATACTTGAAAAATAAAGGCAAAAAAATCTGTCAACCCCTCTCAAATTCAGTCCCTCTTTGAATTTCTACAAATCTTATCCATTAATCTACATTTAGATTTTTTTTTTTAAATCGTAGTAGTATAACAATACATTTAGTGACTGCTTACATGAGGTTAAGAGGCAAATTCAAAGAAAAGTTTTTGAATGATTATGAGTAGCAATAAAATCCACTGCCAGTAAGTAGAGCTGAATTAAGAGGAAGCCTTAATTACAGAAAGCTGAAAACAAACAAACAAACAAACAAAAAAACCTCAACACCTTATCCCCAAAATTAGTCATCAAGTAGGGGCTAGGGGTGGTGGTAGTGGTCAGGGTTGTGGAGAGGAAATGCTTTTTCTGTGTTACAGAATTACTTGCTTGAGTCTTCTAGGCACCTGAAAGCTTTATGAAGGTGTGCTTTGCATCAGGGATGTGACTTTTATCCACAGATTATCTGATTTAGCAGAGATATATCTGTTGAAAAAGAAAATATAGCTGTTCCCAGTATGACAAACGCTGGGCAAAGTTAATTTTAAAAGTGACTGTCTTTCTGGTCCTTGGCATTTGATCACTTTTGAGAGGGGGAGGAAAGCATGAAGACTCTCAAAGCACGGCGTTGGTAGAGCCTATAGGGAGGGAACAGTACAGGCTGTGCAGACACAGCAGAGCCCCATCATCCAGGTATTTGGGAAGATTTTGCAGCCTCTGTTTTTTCCCCTCATGCCTGAGAACATTTCAAAGGCAGAATCATAAAAGACATCACATGTTCAGTTCAAAATTGTAACTAGGGCTCTGAGAAAAGGGAAGGGGGCAGGTACAGAGGCAGAAGATGTGGTTTTGAAGAACTCATTACAAAGCACTTTTCTTTACACCTCTCTGCAGAGGTAAGGGTTGCAGCTGGGCAGATGATTCACCACCTCTCCACTTAAACAATGAGGAGGAGGATTAGTTAACCTGAGACTGCCTTATGAACCCATGGACCTGACCTAAATACCACAGTTAAGCAACAGGGTTTTGTGAGTGTTGGATTTCAAGCAGGAACTGGACTAATGCAGACCTGACACCCCAGCAGTCTTTGCTCTAACCAAGTTATAAACACGCAAATGCCATCCTGCACCTATGGATTATGAATTTCTCAATGCATTAAAGGGGTAAGGTTGCCACATACCAGAAACCTGAGGTCACAAAAGACCAAAGTAGTATCACCTTCTTGAAGCAATAATTAATAAGACTAAAGAGCAGTATGAAACCTCCTACCCCTTTGCCTTTCCCCTGGGAACATTTGATACAACCTTTCTCTTGGCTAGAAGCTTGTGCTGAATCAAGATGTTCACCTTGCTCCTACACAGCATCATGCCTAGAATACAGAGCAGAGAACATCTGGGGAAAAAAAAAAACAACAAAAAAAAAGTCAAATCAAAACAAACTAATAAATAAATAAATAAAAAGATCCAAACCTAGAACAAACAAAACAAAAAACAACCCACCTGCACTTGTGCCTTTATGTCTATTCAAGATTTTAAATCCCTACATCGACTTTTACTTACCTCTGTCAAACTTCAGCTCTTCCAGGAAAGTAGGGAAGAGAGGAAAAAAAACCCTACCATTATTTGGATATTCCTTTTGCTGACCCTGTCATCTTTGTTAATAGTATTTAATGAATAACTCAGTCATGGATAAACATGCTAGCATTATTATTTTGTCATCTTAGCACAGTCAGAATGATTCAAAACAGTCACAAGACTGTCACAGTTCCTAAATTATCAAAAGCTGTGGGAAAACAATTAATTAGTAGCTGAGAGAGAAGGCTTAGCTGTTACTACCAGGAACAATCCAGCAGCCTTTTGGTTGATCTGAAATGTAGAAATACATACATACACATGCTTGAAAAAGAAATATTGCCACCCAACAGAGAATGCTTTAATGCAGACAGGTTTCCCCTGTCTGAGAGGCCTGAGAACAACAGAGAAAATCACTATAACAACTAATTTTATTTATTATACCATCTTTGCTGGAAAAACAGTCCTTTGACACAATACCTCATCTTACAGTCTTAAATCATGCAGACTTTAAAAGTGTTAAGACGGACGTAAGAGTGCATTTAGTCATGACAACTCATACTTCTTTTACCAGGCTTCTCTTTTACAGACAAGTTTTTTCAAACAGCTGGTAGTAGAGCCGTTGCAAGGTACATATCTACATATTACTGGCCAGAAAACTTTAGCTGTCTGCCAGAAGTCACTGATGTTTGCTGGTTTTCAGAAATTAAAAACTACATTTTATTGACTCTTTGGGGTCAAGACAAGTTGGCTCTGGGTATAATTTGACTACCACCCACATTTGTATCAACTGCAGATTGCATAACTTGGACCATGTATAAGCAGGTAGCAGTTGCTATATGAAGACAAACACATTGCAGGTTTATGTGTATGCACCTGATAAAGCAAAGGACCCTTCGAGGAGTTCTCTGAACTACCGGCCTGGAAGTCAGAGCTCTGAGGGGTTGGGATTAGCCTCCCAGTATTTGCTCCTAGTGAGTAATTACAAATAAGCAAATGTGTTGTGTGAAGTTACCTGCTATTAGCAAGAGCTTTATTAACAAAAAGTGTTCTGTTGGCTGTGATCTGCATCTTCCCCAACCTGATCCACTATTAGGGAAAAACAAATTTACAGAATCAGGCATCCAAATATTTTATCAGGTATTTCTTGGCAATACCAATCCCCACCTAACAAGGACTGCTGCTACCATGAACCAATTTCATTTCTCAAAAGACTTGCTTAAAGAAAACCACCTCTGTTCAGAACAGCTCCATTTTCTGCATGATTCCTGGCTCAGAACACATACCTGCAGAAACTTTCCAAGCATTTTGCCACGTTAAAGAATCTCCCATGCATATACAGTGCATCTACCAATTGCATCACTCACTACTAGTGAAAGTTGTGCAATATCCTCATGCATTACCAGTCACTTGGAAAACTACTCTCAGGAGTGTCAGAGGTCTTAGGAAAGCTTATAATGACCTCATCTGAGGACCTGCAAACTAAGCATTCGTGCCTCCGGAAGAGCTCTGTAGTAGAAACATGTTGTTGTATGGGTTGTTCTACTCTAAGGGAGAGTCACATAATTATGTGATTTCACTGCTGCTTTTCTGCTTTTAAATAATAATAGGTAACAATTTCATGGAATTAGAAACTGACAACTTCTGTCCTTTAGAAGCTTCTCTTTATTTGGTCAAATGTACTATTCAGCAAAGGGGTTGATGAGAACACAAATGGAGGTTTCTTTTTAGATCCAGAGACACACATACTAAGGTTAGTTACTACATGACACCATGCGGCTACGATAAAAATCAATTACTGGACTGTTTCCACTGCTTTGCATAAACTCCTTCAAGTACCTTGTGATGAATAATAACTTTGTTGCTCTGAAAGTTCCTGCTCAGCTGGTTTACCAAGGCATCTTCTTTAACTGTAAACCACAGGGTTGCATTTATTTTTTTTAAAGTGCTTATAATTAGATATTTTCTTCTGGGAATTCCAGTGACAACAGATTGCCAAGACCTGACAATGAGCTCTTAGCTTTGACTGTGGGCTGAGCCAAATTGTGGCTTAACAACAAGGGCTTTTTCTCTCTGTGGGTGGTTTTAATGTTTCCTTCTCATCCAGTAAATACAGAGTGTCTTTTCTTAAGGCATTCTTGACAACTTCATGAAAATTTTCCTTGTCTGTATCCTAAAATAAAGACATTCATTACTTGTCACAGTGTCACAGAAGGGAGACTACCTCACTAAACAAAATTGAACTTTGGAAGCACAAAAGCATTTTCTTATTTACTGTTTTTCTAGCCAGTGTTTTGTCTTTAGATGTGCACTACTTGGACTCTGTTTGCCAGCATGAGATGACATCTTGCACTGAAAAACATCACCATTTGAAAATAAATTCTTGGCATCTCTAATGCTTCTGGAAAACATACATAGAACTTTCTAATGTAAAAAAGATACAGTATTCTTCTGAAATGTTCTTTTAGATTAATAAATCTTTCGTTCTTCCCACCTAACTCTTACTGTCAGAGCGTGTGCTGAAGTTGTTAACTATTAAAACTTTGTTTACAGGAGAACTGAAAAGCAAAGTTTTGACAACCTTAGAAAAATGGTGACAAACACGAGGGTTTTTTTGCTTACGTAAGTCACATAAAAAGGAAGCAAATTATTATCATTTGGGATTTTCAAAGCTTTTTGCCACTTACAAAACTAAAAAAGAAAAGAAAAAAAAAGAAAAATTGATAAAGAATAACAACTGTCACAGCTAGTAGTACCTGCAAGATCACAGGCAGCTCTCTTCTGGGATGCACAGGTGCTACAGACCACACCTTGAGTTGTGTGTTCAGCTTTGGGCCCCTCACTACAAGAAGGACATCGAGGCCCTGGAGCGTGTCCAGAACAGGGCTACGAAGCTGGTGAAGGGCCTGGGACACAAGTCCTGTGAGGAGCGGCTGAGGGAACTGGGGGTGTTTAGGCTGGGGAAGAGGAGGCTCAGGTGAGACCTGATTGCTCTCTACAGCTACCTGAAAGGAAGGTGTGGGGAGCTGGGGATCGGCCTCTCCTCACAGATAACTAGTGATAGGACTAGGGGGAACAGCCTCAAGTTGCAACAGAGGAAGTTCAGGTTGGAAGGAGGAGACATTTCTTCTCAGAAAACGCAGTCAGGTGTTGGAATAGGTTGCCCAGGGAGGTGGTGGCATCACCGTCCCTGGGGGTGTTCAAGGAACGGTTGGATGTGGTGCTTAGGGACATGGTTTAGTTGGTGATAGTGGTGGTAGGGGGATGGCTAGACCAAATGATCCTGGAGGTCCTTTCCAACCTTAATGATTCTATGATCTTCAAACAAGAAGCAACTCCATAGACAAGGAGTTGTTTATTACTTAAAATATTTGAGATAAGACAAAACCACTGAGCAGCTAGTATCAGGAGATAATCATTTACAACTGAGGGAACGAGCAAACAAATCTTATGTCTTTGTAGCTGGACTAAGGTCCAAGGAAGGACAGAGTTTCATCTAGGATTTACCAACCAAATTAGTCCTACGACAGACTTCTGGATGGGGATGGACCTTTCAAATCTAAAAGCATTTTATTACAGGGTGAATGTTCAGGAGTACTTGAAATTTCGTAGGCGGCCTGATCTAGTTTCTCCAGCTCAAATAAGTTCTCCAAACTGTCTCAGATCTAACAGTGGCCTCTTGAAAAACTGGTCTGCAAGGTATGGTCAGAGATTTCTTCCTTAAGAGCTATCACTAAATCTAAGTTATTTAAAAGACTGGATCTATCATGAAAATAGGCTGTTGCTGTTTTGAATTTGTCAAAACCCATACTTAAATTATGAATTAAAATTGTTTACTTAACTTAAGATCTAACTTTAGATCAGTCTTAAGATTTCTAAAAAGCTTAGCATTGTCTGTGTAAGCAGTCATCTTATAAATTTAAATAGGATTATTTTGAACAGTACTTGCTTGCTATTTTTTCTAATGTATTTCAAGATCAAGAATTACAACTTTGAAATAGCATTTATTAGAAAATACCTTAATGTATTTTAGAAATCTGTAACAAAATGACTCTTGAATACTCGTTTTTGCTGAACTAGAAGTCACCAAATTAGTTATTCTATAGTTATTTCTAGAGATTAAAAAAATAATACGAATAAGTATCTATGAAAATATAAATATTTAATACAATATTTTTAATTAAAACTTTGTTCAAAATAAATAGTTTCTAGGACTTGCTCAGTCTCCACACAATCATATCAGAACTGAGCTGAGCTTCTGCTATTTTCAAAGCCATTTCCTGGTAAAGGGTACCATTCATTGTCTGATTCATATTTAGCACACTCTCTTCCCGTTCATTCTGAAGCTTCATTCTGAATTGCTGAACTTTGTCCTCACTGTCCAGTAAAGAAGCCACAGGAGCATCACTGATATTTTTGCCAGGCTCATTCTGCCTTGTCAAACTGTTTTCAGCTTTACTTTCTTTTGAGGAGAGAGAAGTCCGTGAGGTGAGCATTTCTTTTTCCAAAGCCAGTGCTAACTGCTCAGTAAGTACACCTTTGCTTCCAGATTTCAGGAGTTTTACATCACAGCTTGGTGGAAGAACTCTAGTAAGGCTATGAAGGCACTGGAACAAGACTGTCAGACTTCTGTAAAATAAGAGTATTATTATTAACCTACCTTGTATGTTCAAAATTCTATAGTGGTAACTACAGAAAAGCTACTTCAAATTAAGCAGGGAAAAAACTTTGGATGATTACGGTTTTAAGTACCATGTATACAGCATACACAACTGTAAGCAAGGACTTTCTAATGGAGTGCACACTTAGACAAAGTACATCAAAAGAACTGTTGCTTCACCACCATTAATTCTACATATGCACAGTTACATAAGCATCGCTTCTTTCTTTACGAAGTGATTCATCATATGTAAAGACCACATGGGACAACACAAAGAAATGTGTTTCCTGGTCTGCATGCAGGGGCAAAAACCCAAAAAAGTCAGTCATTGATAGGTTGTTGATGTCAGTAGATGTGCACTGAACAGCTGTTTGGTGGCTCACCACTTGTCTATTTTGAATGGTCACTGGTAAGAAAGTGTTACACTTAGATTCACATATTCAAAATTAGTAAGAACCCAGGATAAAACAGTGTTGGTGTCCATCAGGGAATTGACTTCCCTGGACACCTGTATAGCACATACGATGCAGTGACAGATCAACATTCATTCTAAGAGGAATGCAGAGATTTTCAAAATTATCTTATTTCCTGTGTTTGGCCAGATGAGCTCCTCAGATGTCTTTTTATAAAGAAAAATTTAAGAAATTTCAGGAAAAAAAGACAAAAAGCATCCACAAGCATCTCTAAGTAGCTAGTTTTCTCACACTGATCAGAAAGATATTTTTATTTGTAGTTCAATTTCAAAGTTTTTTTTAACATTCTCTTAAATTTTTTCTTAGAAAATCAATGTGCCGATAAAATTTGTATATTATTCTAAGAATACTGAATATAAAATTATGATGCACTGAAATGAAAAAAAGAAATAGTACCAAGCGCATATTAAAGGAGACTAGAATATTTGGAATCTAATGTATTACCAAAGACAACATTAAATATTACAATTCATGTTCTGACATAGTTCTGATATGAAAATAATTCTATGCAGCTGTAGCAAACCAGCAGGAAAAACCATAAAGATGATTTAAAGCATACATGTAAGATAAATATACTGCACACTTTTTGACCAATTTTACCTGCAAAATAGTGTTAGAATTCCTTCAAATGGACTTTTCAGGGTCCAGTTAAAAACTGTACCGTATACATTTCCTGCTTTATGACAGAATACGTGGTCATGGCATTCTTTAAATGGCGTGCACTCCATTTCTCCAAGTAACCATGAATTTACTGAAGTCAATGTGAAGTCAGAAGACTGAATCTGAAAGGAAAATCTCATAGATGCTGCAAGGACAGCAAGTATGTCTTCCATGGAACCTGCAAGAAAATACAATAAAAAGATATTTGACCTAAATATTTTGATCAGGTTGCATGCAGTAAATGTGAATCGATTTTTGCTTCACACTCCTAGTTTTACTTGAAGAGTCTGCACCTGCATTCGAGTGTTCTCTGGAAATTTTCTTCTCACCTAAATTCTTACACCTACTTCTGTCAAGCAAAATGGTTACCTGATTAACAGAGCCTCATCTGTATAATAAGAGAGCTCTAAAGATAAGCACAACCTTGCCAAAAGAATACTATTAATAGCCTCCTGTTATAGTAAGATGACATGCTGGTGTTAGCTGATGATATAGCATTAAAGGAAAAAATTAAAATTCATTGAAAATGATCAGAAGGGCGTTTCACTACATTAGTAAAAGCCCAGTTCAAAATCAGTTGAATCAGGAACTTTAAAAGAAAAAAAAATAATAATAATAAAAAAAATTAATAGCTGTGAAGATGAGGAAAAGCTTCGATTACTTTGGTATTATTTGAAAAATAGTAATTCTAAGTCAGAAAAAAGTGTGTCTAATCTATAGTAAATATCTTAGAGGAAAAAAAGCAGGATGCAGCTTTCCATGTTCAGACTTATCTTTAAAGTTAACCTTTCCAGACGCACTTCAGCACCAATGCTAGCTATCACAAAATCTTATAGCAATCGATGTCATGCTTTTTTCCATTTTGATAAGTTTCTTCTGCCTTGTATTTCACCCAGCTCTAAATTAAAAAATCTATGCAGTTTGCGTTCAGAGAGACATAATTACACTCTGAAAACTTAGCCTCATCTAGAATAAACAGAAGAATCAACCATATATTTATGAACCCAAATCATATCAAGCCATTTACCTGTACAGTAACTACTATCCCTTAGCATCTTTACTGAATATTTTCCATTTGAGATATCTTCCAGACTTAACAAAATTTTCCCACAGAGTAAAGTGATCTTTTTGCTCTTCTGTAAACCATCATTTTGATGTTTTTGTTTCTTTGCATGTAGTAGAACTACACAACATACACAATGAAATGCCAGTAAGGGTGAAAGGCTGGTAACAGCAGTGACTGTCTTCGCTCCTTCCAGATGAATATTTGAACATTTCTTATGAACCTCTTTTTTCAGATCATTCTTGCTATGCAGGTCCAATTTCATCTTTTTCGGTGGAGGCTCAATTTGACACGAGGAAACCGATAATGCTGAGAAGGCTTTGTTCAGCTTAATGATTTTATTCCGACACTCAATAATTGGAGAAATTGAAGAGAAATCTTGATCCACCACTAAAGATAAACTGACATCACTCAGTGACCTGTAAAAATCCATGTAAGATGACTGCACTCACAGAATGCATTTCGCGTTCTGAGAAATAACCAAAACTTTTCAGACATATACAGACTTGTAAGACTACCAAACTCCAATATCATTCCAAATTAATTCAGAAACTGCACAAAGAGCGTATTTTGAATGACTATTTCATCTAAGCTTGGTATTAAGAGCTTCTAGGAATTCAATGCCTCACTTTAACTCAAATAATTTAGGCATTTAATTCCCCCAGAATATGTTGAAAATTCTACATAACTCTTGAAGATACTCTACACCATTTGTAATCTATTTTTAAAATCCAAATCTTCTTTTAATAAAAAATACAGAAAGTATCAGCTCTGCTGTCTTTGAGGACTAAAAGCTATTCTAGTATTTTATATTGCTTTTTAGGTATTCAAACAGAAGTGTGTGTAGAGAGTAAAAGAAAAGATTTAAAATACTATTTCCTTAAACATTCAGTAATTTCCTGAAATGTATGAAGTGCTTTGTTCATTCAACACGGGGTTCTTTCATGAAATCCTAATAGTGCTGTTTTTGATCTTCTCTTAATGAAGATTTTTTTTCTGTCAATCAACTCGGTCTCAAGATGTCACTGACACCTGAAAGTCTTATAAATGTCTAATTTTCTTCACAGAGGAGTATCACCACCTCACAATGCAATCTAAAATATCACTACAATCTTGCATTAGTAGGAAGCCAATAAAATAATCAGTAAAGACTTACAGCTTTGGGGTGGAAAGAAAGAAAGCCCTTTTACCCGGAACCACAGGTTGTTGTATAGAGTACTGAACTGGAGACCAGAAGACCTAGATTCTGCTGCTAGCCTACCAGGTAACCTTTGACAAATGACGTCATCTTCACAGATCTTTTCTCAACTGTAAAAATGGGGGATAGGGCAATATTGCTGCTGATTTTTAAAGAACAGTTACAAATCTTGAGGGCTTCTGAAGCTATACAGGGATTAGGTATTTCAATTTCAAAACCAAATTGTCATCAAAGCTAAAAGAATAAGCACTGGAAAGGCAAAACCAATCTCTTGCCTCGGTGGCTCTTAACAGGCTGTCAAGAAGACAAGGTCAACTTTCCTGTAAAGTTATAGCAACCTGGCAGTTGAGAAATAATACACCCACAGCTCCAGCAGAACAGCCGAAGGGCCTAATAGGTCAGCTCCCTCACAGCCACCGGAATTGTTTTCAGTGGCATCAACACTCTTTAAGCTCACCCTAACGCAGTCTCAGCTACACTGCATGTGGGAATATAGGTCAAAAGGCAAGTTCTGTCTCCACCAACATAAGTTTGTTTAATGTAATCCTTCTCTTTTAAAGTATGCTCCAAATTAGCTCCCTCCATCTAAGAGGGAAATGACATCAGTAGTAATTACTACCAGAACTAAGCAATTGCAATGTACAAAATAAACAAATCATTACAACAACGATAAGAATAAACAAACAGTTTTGAAACTTTAAGTATTGAATGCCTCTTTGTTCCATGTGATTACATAATAGATTAGCTTAGCAAAGGTTTTTATTTGATTGGATATCTGACTTCAGCATACCTGAATACTATTAAATTGATCAGAGAATTTAAAATGTTTTCTTCTGCACTTCTTTTTAAGCAAATCACACTCTAGGAATGGCAAGATATTAACACTAAGGCAGCAGGGACATTATAGCTAGGACAGAACCAAAAATTTACACTACATGCTGATGTCAGTGTACCTTACTTATGCTGATAGGGACTATAAAGAGCTATAATTGTTGTCAAAGAAAGCTCTGTTATAAAAAGTCTCCAGTAACGATGTAGTTATATTGATGCAACTAATTTTTGGCTATCTAATGTATTTTTTGCACAGTGCTAGAGAGAGACAACAATACTGGCAAGACACAGACATGAAACAATTTATACACGGATGTTCAAATGACAAAAGTCAAATCTCAAAAATCCATTCTTGCTAGTGAAGGGCTTAACTTGTAGTCTCAATTTCTATAAAACTACAGAATGAAATTATTAGATTTGTATACTTACAGGTAAAATGATTCAGTTAGTTTTACTCCAACTACCAAGCTTTCACCCACAACACGCTGCCACAATTTCTCTACGAAGTGGTCTGGAACTTTAGATGTCGATGACGTCTCTTTACTAAGAGAATGAGGAGGATTTTCTACATCATCCCAGAGAGAGACAAGACCTTCCTTACAGAAAAATGTTTGTTTAGATAAATTAAGTGCATATACTTGTTCTTTTCATATTGCGTTATTTAGTGTTTTACCAGAAGCGATCCCTGGAAGTGCTTTTAAGATACATAAAATGAAATCTATATAAACTAGTTTATTCTCTAGAATAGATTTAAAATACATAATTGACTTTTCTTAAAACACAAGCTGTCATGACAAAAGCAACTCATTCTCTCCTAAGCAGCATGAGTATAAATCTTGTACTGTAATATAACTAATTGTCCAAAGAAGACTTAAGGTATTAGAAGTTATATTATTGCATTAATTGCTTAAAATTTGCTGTCTAAACCTGGCTGAAGAGGACCTGAAGGGAACAACAACATTAACTGAACGATCAAGTGCATTTCAGGTAAGTTAGGATGTTTATTTAAAGAAAC
Source organism: Anser cygnoides (assembly GCF_040182565.1). NCBI lineage: Eukaryota > Metazoa > Chordata > Aves > Anseriformes > Anatidae > Anser > Anser cygnoides. The sequence continues at coordinate 131,099,651 of NC_089873.1, read as the reverse complement.
ATACTAAAATAACATTTGCACAAACCCCATCATCTTTTTAGCTTGCGGTTCGCTCTGCCCCTGTTATAAAATCAATTTTGCTTACACAAATCTATCACAGCTAATTTTTCATATCAAATAACTGTCCATGATCTAACATGTTATCTAGGCAACTGTGCCAATTAGGACTGTACGCTCCCCCTGCTGTTTGTCACTAACTCTTTGTTAGAGCTTACACCTCCATCCAACCTAGTTGTCAGGAGGTACTGTGTAAATCAATTTCAAGGAAAAGCAATTAAATTTACTCTTATCTACATACATTGACAGGTTAAGAGAATGAACCAGACATTACTTAGAGCAAGTTAATGAGTTTTGATAGTGGCAATCCCTACTGGTAAAAGTAACAAGTGGGGAAGCACCCTCTACAAATGGCTCAGCAGAACTCAGAAATGGTCCGTGCTCTCTTCTGCTTTTTACCTTTTTTGCGGTTGGTAGAACATGGCTTCTTTCTTCAACAAGATCTATTAATGCTCTGCATGATTCAGTAAGAACCCTCTTTTTGAGGCCCAAATGCTGCTGTAGCTCTCGAACAGAAGTAAGACCAGCCTGTAAAAGATAAAAATGATCATCAGACTTAGGCTTTAGTCTACAGCAAATAAGAATTGGTATTGAAGCTACCAAGATATCCTTTAACTTTCCATTTTACTCTAGTATCACAACCTGTTGTTCCTCAAAAAGCGCTTCTAAAAATTGTCTGGGTCAGGTTACTCTGCTGCCAAAATATGAATCTAAGAGTCCTGGCCTCTTAATATTAAAGCTTGAGTTGAACTTAAACTTATAAAGTAAATATTGTCAAATCATGTAGATAAATCTCTTTCATTATTGCTCCTACTTTTGTAATGACATCAATTTTGATTTTTTGTCAGGACTCGTATTGATTGTTTTTCAAGTAAATATATTGAAGAGCCGACAGTTTTACAAACAGACAAACATGTAAGCTAATTCTCAGTTAAAAAAGAAAAAGGCATGCCAGCACCAGATTATTAGTTTAAGAAAACTCCTCAAAACTCTCCTCTGGAAAACAAGATCTCAAGAAGTCTGCTACTGTCAACAAAAGACATGGGAACAAAGCTTAGAACTGAAAACCAGCCTCTAAACTAATGAAGAAATAAAAAGACATCAAGATAAGTTATCACCAACTGGCAAGACTGAATAAAAAGCACTTCAAATAACAGAAATGAAAACAGAAATTTACTCAAGCTGCAACAGCAAAGAGCATTTAGAGCAAGTAGTACCCATCATAAAACAAAATGATTGGCCGCCTATCAAACCATGTGTCCAAAGTACCAGATTCCACAAAATACTCCAGTGTCAGATTTGGGGTGGGGAAAGAAAAGGAAAAGTTAAGAAGAAAGATGTTTCTATAATCTCTTCCTAACTGCAGTCATCAGAAAAAAAATTACTCAGTCCCACTGGTGAGTAACTCCTGAGTGAGCAACTGAGATACAGAAAACAAACAGGGAAGCACAGACTAAGAAAAAGTCAAACCGCCAAGGATTCGCTCATCTATGCTTGCTGACCCATCTAACTTTTGCAAGTCCTCCTTCCCCTCACAGAGTGACACAAGAACGAGAACTGAAATTTATCACATGGCAAAACTAGACTAACACTTGGCTACTGTTGTCTCTGGAAGAAGGGAAACGCACATTCTTTGTCTCATATCCCAAGATGTACTGACCAACAAGCGTCAGCAGAAGTCACAACCTTTGCGCTGTGAAACTGAGAAAATAAGAGTGCATCACTTTAAAACAGAAGATAAATATCAACATGAAAACATTGCAGTACAGAGCTGAATACAACATAGCTAAGAGAAAATCCAGCACAAACAGCAGAACAGATGAATCACTGTAAGAAACAAAACAAATTAAGGCAGAGACTTAGTTGCAAGTAAAACAGCCAGTGCTTTGACACACTGCAATTAAAGTTACAATATTCATAATTAAATAAATAAATAACAAAGCTGAAACTACCAAGAACTGTGGCCTTTTTGCAAAGGGCAGAGAATGAAAAGGAAGATTCATTATAAGACTGTAAGACTTACAATACTGTGAAAAGTAAAGGTGAAACAGAAAAAGTAGACAAAGCCAAAGGGAAACATAATTCAGAGGCCTAGAGTCTGAAGCTGCTGCTACAGTAAGTAACAGGCTGTGTGGTTTTCTAGTGACTAAAATCCATTATGAGAAAACAAACAGAAAAAAGGATCGATTTACAGCAAAGATAGAAAAATAACTACTGAAAGCTCAGACTAAAAATAGTAATAAAAATTAGTTGTACATAACATTTCTTGAATAACTTCCCACCCACTACCAAATCAACATTACTAGAACGGGAACAGAAACAATTAGACATTGTAGCAATTCAATAAATCAGAAGGATGTGAGAAGAAAAAACAACCACCAACCTGGCCTCGAAATAGGCAAGCCAGGTTGAAGGGAGCAATTTTATCACAGTTAAAAGAACATGGCATTATAATCCTTACAAAATTGTTCAGTAGCTGGAGGTAGAACGGGCCAGTATTCCTGCCAGAACAGCCAACTAAAATCATCAGAAACCCTGTAGCTGTGGCTGTTGTAGCGTAGCTGCACTACTCTGCCAAAGGAAGTTTTCTTCAGAAGATACTATAATGAGTACTGAGGAAGAATGAATGCATAAGAAACTTAGAACAGTTCCAAAAATAGACTTACAGATTTTTCAGTTTTACCATCTGTAAAATGCAGCTTACATGTATTACTGTGTATAACTTAAATGCAGCCTATTTCTATGCATTGGAGCACAATTCAGTCCTGCCAAAGTTTTCACGTGGCTAGAAAACAGCTACATGAGTGTAAAATATTTAGGGGTAACAACAGAGGTATGAAAAAGGGCTGCATTTGCTATTTCACTTTGCCCTAACATAGGAGATACCATAGAGACTGTCAAAGCACGATTAAATTGCAAATTTCTACAGGACCCAAATTTTGATGATGAATATCAGAGCCCCCACTCCAAGGCTAAATAACTGTTGGAAATTTCCAAGCTAAGCAGCATCTATGCACTGTTGTATCAAAACAACCATCCTTGAAATTCAGTAATAAATCAGATTGCAACAAAGCAGCAACAGCACTTTACTATTCAGGGAAACACACAGAACAGCGGAGATCTCAACAGGGAAGCAACACCAAGGCACCTACGTCCAAATTCATCACCATGGCAATGGCAAAGATTTACAGCATTAAAACATAAGAGGATTTTTGACTCGCTTCTAGTGCTTGAGCCAGGATGCGGCTTTGAAAATTAGAGATCTACTACTTAAAAAAAAGTCTTATGAAGGATTCTGTGTCTCTGTCAGAAGGACTCTATCAGCAGATGATGCATGAAAACTTTAGCCAGTGGCTTGCTTCTACCAGAACCATTAGAATGTGCAAAACAGAGTATTCATTTGATCCTAGCACAGATCCACCAAGGTGTAAAACAGAAAAACAGCTGGTATTTAAAAAGAACAATGTCAAAAGACAAGTTACATAAAACAGTTAACAATCAGTGGCAGGGCAGACGATCTTCATGACAAAAGTGAAAGGATCAACAAACAAGATGGAAAACTAATGTCTGTCTGGTAGAGGGAGAAAGTAACTTAATGAGCAAGGAGAGACTACAGGAGCAAATAATTCAATTTTAAAGTATCTGACCACCAAAAGAGTCTAAAAAGAGAAAGTAGTGTATTGTGAAGGAAACATGCACTTTTGTATGTGAAAGCCAATAGGCCTCTAATACGCAAAGCAAAGAGCTGTAAAAATCTAGGGTTGGAAGGGACCTCTTGAGGTCTTTGGAACGAATCAAACTACTTTCTTCTGCCTTCCAGGAAAGACAAATCCATTGTTCAGTGTTTTCCAAACAACAGTTCTTATCTTTTGAAAGACGCACCTCTAAACATCTCTTTTGTCATTAAAAAACAGAAAAATATTTTTTTAAACTTTCCCTAATAGATAGGATTCCTGCTTTTCAGTCCTAATTTTTTCCCAGTCAACTTGCTTCAGTTTTTAAGGGCTGAAGATCCATCTGCCACAACACTGAAGTTTTCACTAATTCTCAAATGAACAGAATAATTACCTCCTATTTCGTACTTAAAGCACTCTCAACAAACTAACTACATTCTTACATCATTGGCTCACTTTGAGATTTACACTATCTCCTAAAGTTGCTGGGATTTGATGTTGTTTTTAATTTTCCTATTTAGTCAATTACTAACCATCTCCTTTAGACCAAAGTAACTACACACAATACCGAAAAAGAACATATTGGAGAGCGCACTGGAGGTTTACCAACAGAATGAAAGTTAGAAAGTTGTATTTTCATGTTTCACTAGCAGCCAACAATATATTCCCATTATTACTTATACTCCAGCAAGTTTCCCCCAGCTTGTATTATAAATGAAGCTAATTAAAAGGATGCATTTTAACTTCACTCACTCTACTTTGCAATATTAGCCTAAGAAAGCTGCTAATAACTGGAAGAAAACCGTCAGCAGGTGATGAAATAACCATGGTCACTAAGTAGGGCAAAGTCAAAGTTGACTTGACTGAAGTCCATAGACAGAGGAAAAGTTGATTCTTTCAGGATTAGCTGCTGCTCATTGGCACTCTTTTGGGAACCTGACACTATGCTGTCTCAAAGCATCTAATGCTGAACAAAATAAGTAGCCACTCTGATTTTATAAAACTGGTTGTTCAATACCTAACAGTAAAATGACTGTTACAAAGCCTTTATAAGATAGTTTCACCGTTATCTCAAAATTTTAGTTAAAATTAAATTAGACCCTTCCGATTACCCATATGCATTTATAAATGAGAGAACTGAAACAGACTACCACCAATTCAAGAATGGACACTAAATAACATTGTTTTCTCCAAGAATCACTTCTCCAATAAAAAAAAAACAACACAGTATCATTAACGTTAGCCTTTGGATAATGTAATGATAAAGTAATGTGGAGAAAATACAGAGGTAGAACTATGCAGTACAAACCTGTAATCTTTTTTCAAGAGCTTGGATGGTAAGCAAACCATTCTCTTGCAATCCTTCTGCAGCAGGAACATCATCTTCGTAATTAATGCCACTCTAAAAATAAAAAAAAAGAAAACATTAAAAAAGTAAAAATCTGAAAGAAAGGTACAGGCTATTACATCCTACTAAAATAAGGGGGGGGGGGGGTGACAGGGAACACCATAAGAGTAACAGCATGCATTCTAGAAGAAAAATCTTATGAAAGCAATTAGGGTTTGAAAGTACATTACAAAGACCCAATTATGAGAAGATAATTGACAGATAATTTACCTTAATTTTCTTAGCTAAAAGCTAAGCATTGTAGCAAACCTGTTGCAAATCTGAAACATTTTCAACCGCATTATTTTAAATTCCTGAAAGAATGCTGATACTATCCAGGAAGTAGAACAAATCTCCTCGGATAACTTACATTGCAATTCAGACAGAGAGTGTTGTATTCAAATTTCAGGGCATTTCACAACATACATCCAATTTCACTTTGCACCAGTACCTTAATAATTTCTTAAGATTTTTTTTAATTTAGTAAGCACAGGCTGAGCAGCTGAGAAAAGGCAAACTGAACTTACTTCATAGTTGACTCTTCCCAAATCCGTTATTTTGAATGTATTTAACAAGTCTGCATTGGAGTCATCCTTAAAAAGCAGCAACAGTTGCTCAGTTCCAGAGCCAACAAAATCATCTACCAGAACAGACTTCACCTTCTGCCATTTGGAAGCAACCTACAGTAGAAGATAAGTCTTGTACGTGAGATGTTATTTTGATGAAGCTTGCCTTTTAGAATGAGGCACCCTAATCAAGCATCTGGAATACAGTCCTTTCAGAAGTTTCAAGATCTTAATCCATCATTTGGAGCCTCAGTAACACTGGGAAAGTTTAGCCACTCCTCTTTGAAGGCCACTTTCCAGAACACAGGTGGCAAAGATTGCACTTTTTCAGTGTACTCAAATAGATGAATAGCTGAATGCTGTACAAGTTATTTAGAACTCATAATACTTTCAGATCACTTACAGATATTATACCTTTAACATTCAGAAATATGTGTAACTATATGCAACAGAGATAACTGAGATGTAAAGCCAAAGTTGTACAGTAACAGTATCTATAAAATGCTGAGGACCAGACACTTTCATTTCCTGAGTTATGTGTCTTCTTGACAGAGTATTACAAAACCTTAGTAGTTTTGTAACTACTGACTTCAGGAAAGGAAAGCGAGGTTGGAGTTACATGATCTTTGTGGTCCCTTCTAACACAAACCATTTTGTGATTTCTTAGTAGCAGTGTTTTTTTTGTGACTGGAAAGTGAGACTCAGAAGCTTCTCAATTTCAAGAAGGTTATGCTTTAAAATGATACAAATTTACTATCGTTTTAACCTAAATTACGTAAACCCATTCGTAACCATCTTATAACTTTAAGTCCTCATACTATGGAAGTTTTTAATTATCAACAGAAGCTTTGGCTCAGGCTTATAAAATGCATTATTAAATATTAGAATCTAGGATTTATTTTCAAATTTATAAGAAATAAATGAAAGTTTATCATTATTCATACTTAAAACAAATTTTAACAGAATCAACAAAAAACCCATAGAACTTGAACATGTAGCTTCTCACTTGCAGAAGCTTCAGATAAAACGATACATACAGAAAAAAAAGAAGATAGGATAGTAAAAGGGAGCTATTGAAGGCCACAGATACCTGTAAGTTCTCACTCCGTACAACACATATATTCCCAGAGGCAAAAGACACAATAAGTAGCAACTGATTGCCACTGGTTACAGCTGTTTTTATTGAACATGGTTTCTCATAAGGAAGCTCACAAACACCTTTAGGGCGACCATCTTGGAACCAGATGAGTTGATTCTTGTGGGTGACGGCAACGACTGATGTTCTGAGCTGTTCTTTCAGCATCTCGCTCTTACAGACGTGGACAGAAGATACCACCCTGCTGTACGCGTGAGGCATGAAGCACGTGCTAGCCAGCATTTTTTGCGCTTCGATCGCGTATCCAAAGAACTCAGTGCCCCAGATGGCTCTGTCCGAAGTGGAGAGCTCATCCTCAGCTTCGCTCTCTCGCAGGCGAGCGGTTCTTACCCCTAAGACTACAGTGCCTTCCCCTTCAATTTCACCCGCCCACACAACAGACGAAAGTTGGACAGGAGCGCTTAGCACCGTGCGGGTGTCGGGGGAGATGTAGAAGAGCCTGTCGGCGTGCCTCCACAGCACCGAGGGGCCGCCGAACAGCCTGACGTCCTCTTTCAGCTCGTAGTCCAGCTCAAACTGACAGGACAGCTCAAACCGGTTGGAGCCGTGGAGCGAGAGCAGCAGGTACTTGACAGCGTCGCTCCTTTTCTTCCTCCTCAGCAGCACGCAGGGAAGGACGACGCCCGTTGGGGAATGCGTGGCGCAGCCGCAGCAGACGATCCCGGCGTCGCGGCGCCTGCCCCCCACGCCAAACGCCCCGCTCGACCTGTGCGCGAAGCGCCCGGCGCCCAGCGCCATCCTCCTGACGCGCAGCTCCGCCGCTGCCTCCGCCCGCCCGGCTCCGGCTCCGGCTCCCGCTGCCGCCAGCCACAGCACCAGCACCTCGCCGCCGTAGGGCAGGGCGTGCTCCCCGTCGCCCGGGGGCCCCGCGGCCATCCTGGGCCCCGCTGCCCGCTCCTGTGGAGGGACCCAGCCCGGGGAGGGGGGGGCGCAGCGGGGCCGCGGAGCCCTCACGGGCTAACGGAAGGTGGGGGGGGGGGGGGGGGGGGGGGGAGGCAGCGCGCAGCCGTCCGAAACTCCCGCCGCGCGCGGGGCATGATGGGAGGGGGCGGGGCTTATAAGCGGAGGCCCCGCCCCTTTCCCCTCGTTTCCCCGCCCCTCCCGCGGGGTCACGCGGCTCCGAGCCCCGCCCCTGCCCATTCCTTCCTGCCCCCCGGAGCATGGCTGACGTGAGTGGGCTCGCGCCTCTGCCCCCCCCCCCCCGTTCCCCTTCCCTCCCTCACGGCGGGCGGTTGGCGGCGGTTGGCGACGGTTGGGGGGTGCCGGGGGGTGCCGGGGGGTGCCGGGGGGTGCCGGGGGGTGCCGCGGGCCCTCCTCACGTCTCCCCTCTTTCTCTCCCCCTTTGTCGTTCGCCCTCAGCAGCGCCGGGACAAGGCGGCGCTGGTCAGCGAGACGAGGCGGCGGTTCGAGGCCGAGTACCTGCCAGGTGAGCTCCGTCCCGAGATGGCGGCCGCCGGGCCGGCGGCTTCGTGCGCCCGGTGCTCGCCGCTTTGCCCTGCTTTGCCTCGGGGGCTTCTCTTTCGGGGTGCCGGGGACCCTCGCCTTGGCTGCTTGTGTGGTGCTGGGCTCGGTGCTTCTCGGCCCTAGGGGAAAAAACGTCCTGCCCCCGGCCGGCTTGTGTGGGGAAGGAGCTGGTTTTTCGGAGCATCTCCAGCCTTAACTTAACGCTGATCCTAATTAAAGCTGTGCTGCGTGGCCGGTTTCTAGCTTCGGAAGCGTTTGGGCTGGTAAATGAAGGGCAGGGGATGCTGGGGAGCCCCGGGGGAGAGGGAACCCAGGGAAGCCTTCAGGGCTTTTTGCTCCATCCGGAGTCGATTTGCATTGCTTAGGGTAGAAGGCTGTACAGCAGGTAGGGCAGTCTGCGAACAGCCGCAGGAAGCAGAGCTATGACGGTGTAAAGGCTCTCTCCTACATTCTCCTGCCCAATTTTGAATGCAAATACAGCAAGAGCCCAGTAGCGTAGGAGTTGCATTCATCTCCTGTAAGTCCAAATCCTGCAAGCACATGCTGTGCATTAAGGTACCTGATCAGAACTATTGAAGTTTCTTAACACTTTTTCATAAGGCTTCCACATCTCTACAATTTCTTTGTGATTAGCGCTTAGAGCACTTATCTTCATAAGTTCTGGAGGATCTTGAATGTGGTATGACTTTGTTTCGTATGTTTGTCCTTCTCGTAGTCCTAAAGAAATGACTTTGGCCCATGTTTAGCCATGGTGTGTATTCCTACCATAATGATAAAATTATTAGAATAATGTCTTGAAGGGGAGAGAGAGTTTATTTTACCTTTTGATTTGTGAATGAAGTTCTTTAGCAGTCTTGAAACTCAGGAGAACAAAGAATCTTCAACTATAAATTCTTTTGGCTACAAATGTTTTCAATTAATGTGTTGTTTTTCTGTGATAGATGCATCTGTTATCCTAGAGCTACATTTGCTGTTCAAAAACAACCCCCCCCAAAAAAAACTACTTAGCTTTAAACTGCTTTGAGACCAGTTGCTGCTCAAAGAGAGTATTCACTTGAACTATCCATTAGAATCCTGTAACTCCACAAACTACTTTAGTTGTAACGAAGCCGCTGTTGGGCTGGTTGTCATAGTCTCCAAAATAATTCAACACTGTTGCAAGGTGAGCTGTAATCCTGCCTGCAGTGTTTGGAACACACACTTTCTGAGTAAGCTCCCTTTTTCGGCTGTGGTTTAGGGCTCTCAGCCCTTTCAAGAAAATCGGATTAGGGTTTTTTTGAGTTTGCATTCTTAAGTCCTTACCTTAAATTTAGAAATGCCACAAGCAAATTAATATTGTCCCATTCAGTTCAAGTGTGAAAAACACAAAGTTTTAGTGTGACTGTGGTCCTTCTGCCTTTACTGTATGTATTCTAAAATGTATTCTTCTATCCTTTCTTATTTGAAAAGGGATGCAGAGGGGCACAGATACAGACAACCTGTGACCTTTTAAGTTGTAAAGGTACAAATGATTGCTTGATATTCAGCAAGTTTAGTCTGCTTGAAAAAGTAAGGTCACTGTCAAGGTACATTGGGAAACTGATGCTTTCATAGAAGGTTCGGTGTGGTTGTAGAATTGTCAGCCTCCACAGAATGATCCTAATTCCATTTGCAAGTGAGCTGTAATAGTTGAATAAAACTTTCAGGCAGCTTTTATTTCTGGGGAGTTGCAGCTGCTGCTGCTTTTTTTGCTGTCTGAAGAAAACAGTGGTAGTGATTATTCTAGACACTTGGTGTTTGTGTTAAAATGTCAAAGAGCCACTTTGTGGAACTCACAGTTACCGAATTTCCTCCCCCTGTGCAGGATGATTTGCTAATGGCCACGTATGCTGTGGTGGTCCTGCAGTAGTGTTTGTTTTTGTTGTGAAATGAAAATGTAAAGATTCTTTTGAAATCTTTAATTTGGTTGAAATTTACTGGCACAATACAGTGTTTTAGATTAAAGCAGAATATGTTAAAATACCTCAAAGTATATCTGACTGAGAAAAGTCTCATGTTAAACTTCCACATTTAATACTGCATGTTGGAATGTCTCATGTAGAAGTTATAATCAAATTCTATGCTACAGTTTTGACAATTTTCAAGGTAAAGTGGGGACAGTCATTTTCATGCAAAAGCACTATAAATCTGTTTCTGAATTAAATGGCTGTTTCATTTACGTGACTAAGTCAACGAATGGTTTTAATAGTTAGATACAGTTTGGAAAACAGTGTTGGAGAACCTTACTGGCTCATTTCCCTGAAGTTTGCATGAGAATTTTCATGCTGAAGTTGTTGAACTCATGTGGCCCTGGAGGGGCTTTAGAAGGAAAAGTTAGCTATTGTGAGATCTTATCTGCAAAACAGTGCTTTATGATAACTGTTATCTTGTGTGTTTTTTTCCCCTTCACAGTAAATTTTCAAGCTGTATTTGGAAGACAAAACTTCAGTGCTTGTGAAGAATGTATACCCCTAGTAATTAAAACTCTTCCTTTTCAGTATTGGAAGTATGCCTTTGAAAAGTATCTTCTTAGTGTACTGTCTGATGTGGTAGGTGGACAGCACATTGTTCTGGCAGTTTGGTGCCTGATTTCTGTTTGCCTGTTTGGATTCTTTGTGAGAGTTGGTGATGTAAGTGGTCTGTGTGGTGACAGGAACAACGAAAACAAAAGATTATTTTCCAGTACTGACTGGTACTAGCAATGTTTTCTAGCAAACAGTCTTTTCTCATTCATTGGTGGATTTCGCTCATTAGAACATTTCTGAAACTAGCTTTTATTCCCAGACTGTTAACTTCCATTTTCATGTTGCAATAGAATTTATTTATAATTCTTGGTGGATTTTAGATTTTAGAAATCTTAGTGGGTTTTCCCATTCAAGAAGTCTGTGTTCCATGCTTCCTTTTGCACGTTTACTTTTCTTGTCTGTATTCCTTGTTCCTCCACATTTGCACCCTCTTGGGTTTTCCTTCAGGGAAAGCTTAATTTTCACAAAAAAACTTTGCAAGAGGGGTTTCCCACAGCAATTTACAGATTAAATTTCATCGTGACTTCAAGCCAATGGCAAAATGTGTTTTATTAACTATATGGGACAATTGCAAATATGGTTTTAGATGTCTGGGGCATCCTCAAGAAAGCATAGTGATATGACTGTCATAGAAAACACTTAAGGTAATGTTTTGAATAGCTGCTTTTCTTTGCATATGCTCCAAAAAATCTGTTTGTTTGTTGTTGTTTTTTTTTTTTTTTCAGATTCATGGCTTTAAGGCTAAGAAGTTTTGTGAGGATAAGATAGGAAACATGTATGGGTAGGATAGCAAACATACTTTCACAGAAAGCTATGTGATACTAGTGCTTGCCCTTTCCATTCAAAGTAGCTTTTATCATCACCAATAGTGTAAGTTTTTGCTGAAAGTTTAAATTTATTACCTCTTGTTGGAGGCACATATTTTATTTGTATCTTGCAGTTTTATTTCTATTGAAACAACTCCTTATTGGGTGGAAATGATTTTTTCTTCCTCCCAGTCTGTGTATGGCTACTGACATTCCTAAATTGCTTTCAGCCCTGTCAATTTCCTTGCTTAACAATTGAAGGCACATATCTAAGTAGTTATAAGTGGTTATCTTAACATGTTAGAAGGCAACAGTCAATTACAGTGGGTTTCCTCTTTCTAAGGCTGGAGGAGTAATTATAACTGTTTCAGACTCAAGACTTCTTGACTGACATATCTTTTAGAAAAAAATAGTTAAACTGAAAGGCTTTGTTTAATGGGAAATTCTACATGATCTGATTAGTTGCTTATCCCAATTCTTTTGTACAATAAAGTACTTATTTTTTAATTATTGTTTGGAGGCATGTAGGTTGCTATTCCTACTTCTTAGCTTTGTGTATGACTTATTCAGTATCATCTTCTTTCTACCTGGACTACAAGACTGGAAAAGAGGCAGTATAGTTTTCTTCTATCTTATTGAATTGCATCAAATATCTGCTACTTCTAAAGCATGGACGCCAGAAGAAAGCACAGCAGTGCAGCTTCAATCTCCTGTTAATGCAGGTGGCACTGACACGCACACAAAAAGAGAGAAAGGACATCTCAATTTGTGCGTCAGAGAATTTCATGAATTCTTCCAGAAGAAGTGTTGCAGTGAAACTCATGTTTGTTTAGTTTTACATGCTTGTGGAGTTTATTTTAGAGTTGTTCTTTTTTTAGTATAGAGTCCACTGTCTTCAAAGATGCTAGCTGAGCCGTGGTTTTCACCTTAAGTTTCTTAGCTTAAAGATTACTACTACTTATAGGGCAGAACGTGTCCATAACAAATAACTCCTCACTTAGACAAGAAGAAAGGAAGCTGAGTAATAGGAAGAAGTGGTTGTTCAAACTGAACTTTTTTTGGTCTTCTAGTCTTTTCTCCCCTTATCCCACATGTCCAATGAGAAGATGGAAGTAACTTCAAGTAACTATCTTCTTGTTCTTTCAAATTTCCTTTCAAATTTTTCAAGGCTTATTGTCTGTGAGAAGGAAGAGAGCTAGTTTCGGATTCTTCTCCTTGCTGTTGTGACTGTTATTCCCTCAGATATAATGTGGAATTTGGTTTTAATGCTCTCTGGCCAATTTGCGTAACTAAGCACTGCATGCTCCCTTTCTTTTCTGAATCTGAGTAGCTACAGTTAAATGTTGCATGAGTAACATAAAATGAGAAGCTTTCTGATTCTTTTACAGTGTTGTTTGAAAATAAGTTTCCAAATGTCTGTAGAGTTACGGACAGCGCATGGATTTGAAAAGGAATTCCTCCTTTAAATTGACATGCTTTCAATAACTTCAGTATTGGAAGGACTGCAGCAATCTCTTTTCAATGTTTTGTGTGTGCAAGATACAATTCTATTTTGGGTTTACAATCTCATTCTAAATTTTATTTTGTAGCAAGAATTGGATAAATCAGGTAAGGTTAAAATAGCAACCAGTACTCATGTTGTTCTATCAGTCTTGCTGAGCTTACCTGATTGAAATTCTTCAAGTGCATGTGGAAGCAGAATTTGACTAGTTTGACATGTTTGAGGGTTGCATATACATAAAGTTAGACTGTCCCTTTGTAGAGAGCTTGGTTGCTGAAGGAGGGGTGGGAATGCATTTTTCTGCTTTCCTTACCTCTCAACCCAGCTTGCTTTACATTGTAATGTTGAAAGTCAGTTTGAAATGTTTTCTCCATTTCTCTTTCATTTTTGTAAAACATTAAGTTAAATTTATATTTTTCAATATTATCTAAGTTCACAATTTGGGAAAAAATTGTCACTGGCCCAGAAATGTGTATTGAGGCATGTTTCACGTAATATGTGGACATTTTCAAATGATTACTTGATACAAGATGCATTATTCTGTCATTCTGTTGGCTTGTCCATAATGAGAACAGAAAGTCACAGAAAACAGTTTGAATCCTTTTAGTTTCTGCCTGGTGGCGTGTTATTTTTCTTTAATTGCACTGTACCCAAATCCCTTTCACAACTAGGGTATACATGGAACGGATCTTGCTTATGTTTTGCTTATTAACTTCAGTCATCCTTAACTGTAAGCTATTGCATGTTAGATGTTGTTAAGCCAAGTTACGTAGCTCAGGCACTAGACATGTAAGGCTGATATTAACTCGCTCTTTGGTCTTGCAGAGCTCTAGCTTGCTGTGGCTCTGAGTAGTCATAAATGGCCTGAGTAGCCGTGATGCCCTATTGAATAGTCCATGGCGTAGGGATAGCTAATATGCCATGGCTAACAGAAGGCAGTGGTTCTCTTATTTTAGCTCCAAGTGGATGTGCCAGCTTAGTTACTGTATATCACAGTATATTTGAAGGGGATTTAAATTGGAAGGCATATTGCACCAGGAGAGGTGGTGGAATTTTCTACCTTGACTGAGAAAGGTAGTGACCTGTTTGAACTGGTGAATTAGCCATGCTGAGAGCAGAAATCCTCTCTGGTGTTTGTTGTGGGTGTTTTTTTTTTTTTATTATATATTTTTTTTTATTATTCTAACTCGAAACTAGATACTGTTAATCTTTCTCAGACAAAACTACCCAAATCATTAATCACTGTAGGAATAATCAAATTTCAAACAAGCAGTTGAGACTTTATGGAACTTAATGCTCAAAATCTTTGCACAGTGTTCCAGCTGTGCTTGACCTAGAACCACAGGGAAGTTGAAAAGCATTTCAGTCTTTTGTGTGCTGGATGTTCAGACCTGGACTTAGTCAGACTATATGGAATAAGTTGTCTGGTGTGATTATAGAAATGATCAGAGAAGGAACTGGAAGAGCAAGAGAGCTTTTAGTGGATGAGAGGCTAGTGGGCAGAGAGGAGCAAGAAGGGATATGTTCTTGCATTTAAACTGAATTTATGTTGTACAAAATTGAAAGTATAAATTAAAAGATCAGTAAAATGGGTCAAATCACTACATGTAAGTAGTTAAACTAAAAATATTAGAATTTAATGGTGTGGGTTTTTTTTAGCATCTTGTGCAGTGTTATGGTCTAAGTGAAATAGGCATCACTAAACCATCCACTAACAGTTATAAATACTTCATTTCAATTGTGATGGCCCTCCCTGAAAGCATTTACTTTGAATTTCTTCCTGCTGAGAGAGGAACGGTTGTTCCAGTACGTGAAAATTAACATCTATTTTAAGAACAGTTAAATTTTCTCAAGCTAACCGTGAAGAGGTCAAGTCACTAACCAGTTTAAGTGAATAGTTAAAAGAGCTTACATTTTTTGTTGGTTAGCAGAGGTGCTTATCAGTGTCTGTTGCTTTCAGAAGCCTGTTTCTATTGCTCTTTCTTGATTTACATTCCAGTGATGCAGATTGTACAGAGAAAGGGGAACATTGATCTAAAAACTGAGCTGTCCTTTAAGCATGTTTACAATAAAAGTGTGTTCACTTAGGCATTTGTATTTTGCAAACTTCCCTGTTTAAAGAAACAAACACCTGACAAAACAACATATTAATAATAAAGCAAAGGGTACCAACAACTCCTGTTTCCTCATAAGTACTTCCTAAAGTGTGTTAACCCGTTGTCTTCTTAACATGATATAAGAAGAGTATGAGGCTTGGGGGATTTGTACTATTCTAGAGTAGCAAGTATTTTGTGTTCAGTAAGGTAACAATCTATAGCAAGTATAGATTTTTTTTTTAAAGGAAAATCTATAATTTCCTTTTTAAGTGAAATAATTGTTGAATGTAATGATATATAAAGCACGGTCAAAACTAGTAATTTTTATACCACGCTTTGTGATCTGTCATGCTGATGCCTAGAGAGCTCAAGCTTGAGTTACTAATTCTTAATACATACGCATCCGTTAGTACGCAGATTCTTAGACTATACACCTTTTTGTGTTAACTGCAAAAAACTGTTTTTGTCTATGGAAAATTATACCTCCCCACCCCTCAACACACACAACTTGATTTCTAATGTTTTTTCTTTGAATAAGAAATTACTCTTTCTAGTGAGAGTAATCCAGTAGTGTTTGTAATATATCTTCAGAGTAGGTAGATGGCATGGGCAAGAAAACTAATTGAAAATTTTTATCTCCTTAAGTATGAGACTGCAAAAGAAATCCTGTACATTTAGTAAATGCCTGTTGAAACTTGACAAATCTCTTTCTATTTTCATTGCAAATGCTGTATTCTTACAATAATTGATTTATTTGCTAGATAAATCAGATAAATATGATTCCAGAGATGTGGAAAGACTTCAGCAAGATGACAAATGGGTTGAAAATTACCTGATTTGGCGTCAAGATGTTGTGGATGATACATTAAAGATGATTGATCAAAGCTTTCAGT
Organism: Anser cygnoides; assembly: GCF_040182565.1. Lineage (NCBI taxonomy): Eukaryota > Metazoa > Chordata > Aves > Anseriformes > Anatidae > Anser > Anser cygnoides. Next base: position 131,083,508 of record NC_089873.1, on the reverse strand, counting down.
GGAGGAAAGAATATACTGTTAATGGTAAGCTGTTATGTAATTCTTGTGGTGGTGAATGTTGCTTTCCTGTTGAACTACATCTAACCTCTTCGCTTAATTTCATTACATTTCTTGCTCTCAAAGGTTGTGAAAATACCACGGAGTACTAAGCAAGAACTTTTCTACTCAGTTAAAAAAAAATAAAATAAAAATTGCTTCTTATATAAACCAGTACTGTAACATTGTACTTCTATATGTCTATTACAAGGTTGTTTAAGGGGAAGAAGGGAAAATATCTCTTGTTTTGTGTTCGTGTGCTAAAATGGCGTCCTAATAAATAAATGAAATTCATATCTCTGATGTTGTGATACAAGTTTATTACTCTAGCATTGGCCCGTCACCCCAGGTACAATAGATCAGATTTTTTTTTCTTGAGTGTTTTGAAGATGAACTTCATCTACAAGACTTCACAATCTGAATTAAGGAAGGATAGAGCAAGAAGGGCTGTAGATCTGAGCAAAAAATAAACACTTGCAGCATTTTTTTCTTCCCTCAGAATTTTATTCTTCTGTCTTCCTAAACGGATCCAATCATACAGCCTGAGAGGAATAAGATAATGAAATTCTCAAATGAGCTCAATTTTTGCATTGATTTCCAAAATGACATGGGAGGTGGTTTATGAAAACACTTTTATATTTTGTTGTTAGACTTCTGCATTTTAGTGACTTCTGATAAGTTGAAATGTGATTATTAATGTGAAGGCTGAAAGAATTTTTCCTTTGGCTTTTCAGACTTGACTGAATCTGTCCTTCCAAAATCATTACTTGAAAATGGCTCTCTCTTTCTGCACGGATATGATAAAGAAGGCTATAAATTATGTAAGTTACACAAAACATAATATTCAGTCATCCTTCATTACTTTTTGTTTCCAGCATTTCAGTTTTGAAAAATAAATGTTTTAAAAATAAAAGTATGTATGTATTAGCAACTGCCTGTATTGTGAGAAGTTGGTAACTTTCATTATCTCTTTGGATCACAGAAGTGAATAATGAATTTCATCATCAATTTTCAAAAATCATAAACCTTTAATTGTAATTGTCAATGGGTTTTTTATCTTCCCTGTTGAAGTGCGTTGTTTTTGTATCTACAGTGTTGAGTATATAAGTAGAAGAAACATTGATTATTGCAGTGCATTGTCATTGCTTTTCTAGCAGCCCACATTCTTACATACTCGCAGGGGTTTGCTGGTTTTTGTTTTGTTTTCTTTTGACATTGGAATGTTCAGTAATAGCGTGAGCAGCTGAAATTTGGTGGAGAATGAACTCCCAAATTGTGTGATTAACTTAGCAATAAGGAGTAAGACTTGTAGAGAAACAGTAAATATTTCCTGAAGTACTCTTGGGTTTGAGTGTGTAGTAGATGGGCAGTATTTTCTATAAATGAATTTGGTATAACATCTGACAGAAATAACTTTAAAGGCTGTAAAACCAAAGAGTCTTTTAAAACAAATCACCTGATAGACTATCCAGGCAATAGTTTTGCATGACGGTGGGTAGGGAGAGGGGAAAGCCTTTAAGTCTGCAATTGTACTTTCCTTCTTTTACCAAGGCCAGGTTGTACCTCCAGAAATGCATTAACAATCCAGTCTGTTACAGAAATAACTGTTTTAAACACTAATATGCTAGTTTTCTGATAAAATAATGACCAGAAAAATACAGCTTATATTCCATGGCTGTATTTTGTCAAATTGTCCATTTTCTTACTATTGTAAGATAGAAATGCTTTATGAAAAGTTGATGCATTTTTATGCTTCATGATTTTCTTATAGCCTCCAAGGTAAGTAATCAAGGCTAAGTGGTGATGATACATTTTTATAGCACTTATTTATAAAGCTGAACACGATTATACTGGGTGGCTCAATTTGATGAGATTGAAGAGGGTAGGAAAATGAAGTAGGAAGACATGACACTTTTGCAATGGTGGTCAGACTTAGAATACTTCAGTTGTGTGATAGGAATGTGCAAGTCAGATGGCTGAATAACAATTTCTGATTTTACTGTCACTGAATGATAACCAATGTCTCAATTTCCTATCCCCAAAGTGTTTCTTCTGTGAATGTTACTGGGTTAGAATATCTCAGTATGCAAATTGAGATTGTGTTGTAGTCAAGAGTTAGTGGTTAGTGAGCATTTGAGAAATATTTCTTGGGCCACACACTCCATTTTAACTATTACATGAAATAGACCTTTTAAGCTATAAAGAAATTTTTCAAGAATTGGTTGCTTTCAAAAGAGTCCTGTGTTTGAGTAGGATATCTTTCTGAAATTCTGCGTTTACAGAATCCAGTTAATATGCTGCAGTTATAAATAGATAAATAAAAAACCTGTCTCTACACAAGTTGAAAAGCTTGGGAAACTTCCATTGAATTCATAGAATGAACTTGTGATAAGGAAGTAAAAGGCGGGGGGGGGGACATCATGATTTTAAGTAAAACTTCTTGACATTTCAAGGAGAAAAATATTAGCTCATCTGCTGCTATTTTCGGGTCTTGTCTATTTTTTCTATTGTAGATGTACCACAAATGAAGGCATCTCTTGATGTTGGGCCCCTGAATAATTCTTTTATCACTTAATTGTATAGTCCGTCATTTGGTTGCAGGCATTTTTATGAAGTCTTACTTTGAAATACGCTACTTACATGAGAAACTTGTCTCTTTGTGACTCATTTCTTATTCCAGAAGGATATATATCAGGCTTTCATTTAAGTAATGTTCATCTTCTGAACTTCCTAGTTTTATTTTAGGAAGGTCTGTCACTTGTTATATAATTCATAATAACTTGTGTATAAATAGTTTTTTTCAGGACATGACAACTACAAGAACATAGAAAACTTAAGCAGAAAAAGAAGTGTAAATGTCATAACGACAGTCTTCAGAACACAACAGCTGAGGACTGCATGCATTTAATTTAAAGTTATTGAATAATACTCTTACTAAGTAGTAGAAGTCTTTAAATACACGAAAAGTATTTTTCTTCTCTACTGTCCCTTATTTGCTGTAATTTGTAACATTTTCATAATTAAAAAAAAATGCGCAAAAAAAAGTGGAAAAAAAAGGAAAAAAGTATCCAGTTGTTCTGACTGTTCAGTGTGACCACAAAATCAGTAAAGATGTAGAATACAAAGAGGGATTGGTAAATTTCACAGTGCATCCTGTATGGTTATGAAAATGTTTCCCGCTAATTCGCATCTGTTTCAATTTTTGTGTGTTTTTATTCCTTTATTCTCCCAAGTTTGGTTTAGAGTGAAACTTCATATAAGAGATCAAAAACAGCAACTTGAGAAAAAGAAACTGGTAGCGTTTTGGTTAGAACATTACTCCAAGAGAGATCATGGAAAGCCCTTAACAGTGGTATTTGACATGGCCGAAACTGGAATCAGTCACATAGTAAGTATGTTTATTTTTTTCTGATTGCTTTCTGAATATTTTAATCTACGTCCTCTTCTCCCCAGAAGAGGATTCTTGTGCAGTCATTTAAACTAAAGTAACTTAACAGTTAACAGCAGTGATATGTAGGGGTTGTTCCCAAGACACAAACAGTTTCAGAAATCCATTGTTACATATTAAACTGTTTTTCAGTCTTGGAGAGCACATTGAAAACTTCCTTTTAATTTGGTAAGTGGTGGAGCCAAATGGACTCTATATAGTAGTTGCTCACAAGCTTAGTTTGTCAGTTGTTATGGATGATGATAGTGGAACTTACTGCCTTTTAGGTACTTAAAAAATAAGTTGAGACCTCTTGTAATGAATATAGTTGCTACCTCTTCCTTAACAGTTCAAATCTCATTGTTGTCTTTTCTTTCAAAAAATCAAAGTTTGTCAAGAGCGAAGGATGGAAAAATGGGGTAATGGTGAAGTATTAAGACCTTAGATGCGATAGCTGAGATCTTTGAGAATGATGATCTGTTCCGAAAAGTCAGCATGTTCAGTTGACAATTCTGATTCTGTTCCTGTCTGTCCATCCTGCATGCCATGTATGTTCCCCCTGTACGTTTAAACTGTGTGTTTCTGAGGACCCTGCATGCATCTTCACTTACTGAATTTTCTTGTGAAGAGAGGTTAGCTTGATGCATAAGAGCAACTTATCAAGTAGACACTTCTTTTTTACTGATCTTTACAAAAGGAGCCGAAGTCTGCTTTTTTTGTGATCCATGTTAGATGTGAGTCTGCTTCTATGCAGCTTTATTTGCAGTTGTGAATGCAGGCTGAATGAGACACTACTACAATTAGTAGAACCGATTAGTAATGGTATAGGAAGAAGCAATGGGTCTGTTCGAACTTCGAAATGATAACATTTAGGACACAAAAATGCTTTTTTCAATTTATATAGATTTAGGAGGGAATGTATGTTGTACCTCTTACTTTAGGTCTTTTTTTTTTTTTTTTACCTGTTAGTTTGTTACCATAGTTTGTTGCAGGCATCTTCTTTAAGAATTTCTTTGTAGAAACTTGTTTAGAGGAATAGAACATTGTCACTGCCTACATCTTTACCAATCCTTAACTTATTAACTTATCCCTGAAATCAGGATATTTTGGGGAGTAAGGGGATGTGGGAGAGGAAGGGACGTTTGAGTAAATATCTGCAGAGTTCTGTGGGTCATTTTCTTCAGCTGAATTGAGCAGAGAAGTGTGTTTTTTAGAATCCTCTCTCAGGATCTAAACTGTTTAAGATTGTAAGGTGGAGCTCTTGCCTGTCATTAGATTGAATCTATAGATACCCAGTAACTAGAAATCTCAGTGACTGGGTAAAATCATTGAATTTTTTTTCTTACATAATGCCCCGCTATCCTTTTATAAGAATGGCTAGAACATGTCATCTTACATTTTTGTTTATATGGTGGAAATGCCTTTTAAAAATGAGCAAAACCTAGTGTTGCGTTAGGACCTTGCAGCCATGCTTTACAGGGCTATAAGCTTTTGAGAAGACATTTTTACAAATAAGCGTGGGCTGATCCTAACTTACAAAACTGAATTGGAGATCTTACCTGTTGTTTGAGAGCTGCCTATCTATCATCCTAAGATAATACTGAAGCAATGGTTTTTATATAATAAAAATGAAAGACTAGAATATAATTGCCTTTATGGTTGAAAACAAACAAAAAAAACACGCTAGATTTTTATTTTTTTTTAATTTGTGGAACATATCCTGAAGCAACTTATTTCCATTGTGTTTGAGGCTCCCAGAGACAGTCTCTGCAAGTTCATGTCTTACATTGCACAGTGTCATTTTTCAAGGAATATTTTTTTTTATGGCTATTTGTAGCCATGTAGAGTAATTGATAAAAGCTATCCTAAAAGAACTTGGGGTTTTGAGTTCTTTTCCAGAGCACGCTTTGTTTGTTCCATTGTTAATGTTGTCTCATCTGCTATGTCAGCTTCTGTCATTGGTATGCAGTCAGATAATTCTGATAGTTCATGCCTCGTTGAGGCATTTCAGGTAACTAGAATTGATGCAGTTATTGAATGGTCTGCTCAAATCTAAACTCTTATTTTCAGACTTTCATCAAAATAATGGATTCAACCTCCTTATATCTGATAGTGTTGCTTTTGGCTAGACAGCAGAAATAAGATCAGTGTCCTTGCTAATGCACAGGAGATGCTAATCATTACTTGAAAATCTATCACTGTTTATACTGTTAAGTAGGAGATACTGTTTTGGTACAAGCAACTGCTAGTTGAGATAAATGCTTCTGCAAAATGCTATCTTCTTCCTTTAAAGATATCCAAGCTTTCAGTTAGTTGATAATTACTGAAGCTCCTAATGAAGCTTTTAGATCGTGGGTAATCCTGTTCGTACAGCTTTTCTTTATCACTTTATCTGCAAATGTAGTAATAATGTGTTTACATCACTTTAGGAGCCAGTTCCCTATAGCATTTTACTGTTTTTATGTGACAGGCACTGGGGGATCCACTATCAGTAATATGTTTTGTCCTGCCTCTGAAAGTCTCCTTGTTAGGTAATTTCCTGTTAGAAGGGTTGAGGAAGATAAGTGCTCATGGCAGGCTTCCCACCTAACCAAAGTAATTTATTTTGATAAGGTAACTCTTAGTGTATTGTCTGTATCAGTTTCATAAATTCATAAAATGCCCTTTTTGCTCTTTATTGTGTAGTCCCGTTATAGCAGGATTTTGCAGTGGAGACTCAGTTGTGCTGTATCTTACCTGCTGCTCATTGGATAGGAGCACCCCTACAGTGGGTGGTATGCAGGCAGTTTTGCTGGGGTGCTGCCTCTGCCTATAATTTGTCAGCATAGCACTAACTAATGCCAACAACAAAAATTCTCTTAAAATGAAATTTTCTTTTTCCTTCTGGTAGATTCTGAGTGAAGTTCTTGCATGCCTTTTGGTATATGAGTTATTCAATTGAAATTTCAGTGTGTTTAAAGCCTTATAAGTCAGCTAACGGTAATCTGTGAGGTTCCCTAGAGCTAAAGCTTTGTTTTTCCTTTGTTTTTCCTGTACAGCTTAAATTTTGTTAATATCAGTAGTTACTTTATTACCTAATCTATTGTGTTGATAATAAGTCTGTTAACTTCTGTTATATCATAAAGCTAAGCCTGTCTGACCACAGTTCTGCAGCAATTTAATGAAATGAAAAGCATTATACATATTTGGATAATGTTTGTAATGTCTAAGATGAGGAATACCGATGACTACAAGATACTCATCTTGTACTATTCAATAAATATTTTATCTTAACTGAGCTTATATTTTAATGTTTTGATTTACGTTTTATTTACTTTGTTCTTATTTTAGGACTTGGATTTTGTTCGGTTTATTGTCAACTGTTTTACAGATTATTATCCAAACTTTCTCAGTAAGTATTGTATATGAAGCACTATAGACCTGTTTAACGGAAGCATTTAATAATATGGCAGATGATGGGGGAGACTTTTTGAAGTCTTTTTGCATGCTCTTTATGTGGTTTTTAAAAATGAGTGGAAGGCTTGTCCTTGGAATTTAGTGTTCTGACTATAAGATAAGATTTGATTTTTAAATAAAGCCTAAGCGCATGGAACACTTTGACATTGTAGATTCAGGATATTTTTGCACTCTTAAAATCAGGGCGATTTTGAAAATAAAGTTTATTTACAATATATCCAAAATGAGCTGACTTTTCAAGACACATGAATAATTTGCTTTGTATTTACCAGTTTTCAATCTGCATGTTTTTGCAGATTGAAAATCACTATATATATCTAATAGAATTGAATTAGCCTTTTTAGCTTTCGTTTTTTTTTAGTCTGGGGTGAAGCTTTGGAAACTTATATGACAATTGGTATCCTTTAGGAGTCTTTAGGGAACAAAAGAATACTGGCTATAGAAAGTCTTCAGTAGCCATGGTCTGCTTCCTCAGAACAGGATTAAGGCATGTTGGTATGTGAACTTGGCAAAAAACTGCATAGTTGCCTGCTAATTTTTTATGAATAGATGAAAATTGAATCACTTTTGCCAGCTTGTTGTATGTGAGTGAAAGTGTCTGAATTTTGGAGCTTTGTAACAGCAGTTGCTTAAACTCTCAAAATGAGATTTCAGTTTACTGACAAAAGTTTTGAACTTTGGTCAAAGATTGAACTTAAATAGAAGTGCAGCAATGTTTTTGTTTTAATTTTGACATTTGAGAAAAATATTTGGGGACGTTTGAGTCAAGGCACTAACTTTTCAGGCTTCTCTCCTAAAACAACAAAAAAAAATGAGAACAAGTGTAGCACAGACTTGCTATTTGTTTGGGAAGAAGAGGTGCTGAATATACCTGTTAACCTTCTTTTCTGTTAAGCAGTTACTTTTCTAGATCAGGATAAATCCTTACCTTTCTCTGCCTTACTGGGGTAATTACTTATAGTAACAATATGTCAGAAAAGCAATAAGCCAGAGAGATCTGTAAACAGTTTCCACATAAATACTTACTGCCTTCAAATAGTAATAGAAATAGGCTTATACATGCTATAAACTAATTTCTTCAAGGAAGTAAGCATGGCAGTTTAAAAAAATGAAGTATTCCCTTTTCACATTACCTTTATTGCTGTACTCCCTGTTAAACAGAAATACCTAACATTGTTTCCTTTTCTTTTCAGCAAAGATAGTGATCTTTGAAATGCCATGGATAATGAATGGTAAGTCATTTTTTTGGTTTGTTTTTGTAATATCATGACAACTCTTTAAAATCAGAGTGAACAAGAAGCATCTTTCATCTTTTTCTCTAGATACAGTTAAATAGTGGATTTGTTAAATGGTCATCTTTAAATCTGTTGATATGTAGGCTGCACGTTGATGTTTTTCTGTCTAGTGTTGTATTTTGGGTTACACTTTTAAAGGGAGTAAAAATTCGTCCTGTTACCTTTAAAATTTGGGAGACTTCGGTAAATAGTCTGTTCTGTGAAATTTCCAACTGTAATTCTTTAAAGTTAGTATTCTTGAATCATGAACTCATCTGTCATCAACATTGAACACTAATGACCAGCCAAAAACTAGGTTGTACAATTTAAGGTAGATGCTTGCCTGACACTGGACATGGCAATTGTTATATGCATGTATTCTGATGTATACTTCAATATTTATCATTAATTATAATGTATATGATAAGCAGGTTATTCCAGTATCTATGCCATTTAAAATACATACCTTTATGTTAGCTCTATATTCTTCCTGTATGTTTAAGTTTTACCACCAGTAAAATAAGTATGGTGTTTTAAAGCTCTAAACCAGAGCAATTTAAAGCAGCAAAATGTTTAAAATGGGAGGAGTGTATATATAACTTTCCCAACCTCCCTCATACAGATTTGGAAATACAATTGCTTTACAACTCTCCCCTGTGTCACCACAATCCCCCACTTTCTCCAGAACTTGCTAGTTTAAACTCCAAGACAAGGGGATCATCATTAGTTAAACTGAAGACTCTCTTCCCTTGAAGTCTGTGATAAGTCTGCATTCTGCTATAAAAAAACATAGTCCATAAAAAGTTTTCTTTGTAAATATTATTTTTTTCATTGCATCATGTCCCCACATTATAACAGATATTTTCAGAACAGGCCTGTATTTATGGGGCGTAGCTCACTTGTTTCATAAAGTCTACTGATACACTGTGGGAGAAAAACCTTGACATCTTACGTATGTTTTTTTTTTTTTTTTTCCATTATAAAGCTGCTTTTAAAATTGTGAAGGGTTGGCTTGGCCCAGATGCAATAAGCATGTTAAAGTTCACAAACAAGAGTGATGTACAGGAATACATCAGTGGAGAATATCTGCCACCTCACATGGGTGGAACTGTAAGTATATTAACACTTCATGATCCTTTTGTGATAGGTTGAGCCATGCTTATTTAAATAATGTACGTGGTGTTGCAACTTGACACTTCATGAATTTGAAATTCCTTCAGATTGTTCTGTCAAAATGGTATTTCCTAAATCACATTAGTAGAAAATGGATTAATTTTATAAGAAATTGGTATCTTGTAGTCTTAAACGCAGAAATCAGTTTCATGAATGATTTTAATCATTCATTTCCAAGTCATAAGAAATCTAGTTTTCAGACCTTCGACAGCAAAAAATATCCATCCATTTTAAATGCCTTTTTCCACTCTTCCCCTACCTGATGAATTGAAGAGGGATTGTGTTGGTTTATGATACAGATTCTGCAAACAGAAAATAGATTTCATGGCCCTCTGAAAACTCATCCTGCTCCAAAGCCATGGTTCAGTAAAGAAAGTATTGCAATTATTTTTCCTTTGTTGTCCCTAGGGCTGCATTTTCTAAGACTCTATAGAAGACTTTTTAAGAGTATGTTAGAGAGCATACTCCAAAGTATTTTTTCAATCCAGTATTGCTTTGACAGAAGCTGGATCCTATTCTGGTATGATCTAAATGGCAAAACAGCACAAGGCTCTTGCGCAACAAGCTTCTTTTTTTGTAAAGCTAGTAAATAATTTTGCATAATTTTTGTAATAGAATCTGCAGAAAGAGGATTTTTTTCTTTAAAACTTTTGCAAACAGTTTATGTTAATGGAATAAACCCACTGTAGTAATCTTGTAGTAATCTTAATCTAACCTGTTTCTTTTTTTTCATTTTTACTTTTTCTCCTTAATGTTTTTGATGTTAAACAGTAACAACATGGAGAAAAGGAAGATTCTATTTCAGCCAAAGTAGAAGTTTGTTCCTTAGTATTTAAGCTCAAAGGAGAGTGCTGGTAGCCAGAACATCATGCAAAACCATTTTGAAAATGTACATAGTGTTACTTTGTTTTTATTCAACTGAAAGTAGCACCATGTAAAAAGCACTTTTAAAATGATACTCCTATCACAAAACACCTGAAAAGAAGGTATCCTTCTCCATAGAAAATTGCTGCCTAAACTCCACAGTCTTGTGTAAGAACTTGCTCATGTTAGAGAAAGTTGAAATCTCTGAACTTCAGTAGCGGATGCTTAGGGAAGGACTGATGGTATCTTTACTGACCTCAGTAAGAATTTGAACAGCAATGGCTCTTTCTGGGCCTAACTTCCAAGTTGTTGTTCTACTGTTGCAATAGTAGGGAAAGTTCTTCTCTTCACTCTTAGACCTCAGTGTCTCCTGTCTGCTTTATACTGTTGTATCTGATAGCTAATTCCCTTTTCAAAGACAGAATCTTGTTGCTTTGCTAAATATCCGTTTGCATCCTCTGTCCCCCTATATTGAGCACACAGAGTTAGTTTTCCTTTATCCCACCTTGGTGCTGAAAGGTCTCAGTGCTAGCTAGTGATAGTGACCAAGCTGGCCCCGTGTTGGCCAACCTACTTAGCTGTGGTGCTAAGTTGTAGTGCCAGTAATAAATCAGTAGAGCAGGAGTACATCTGTTTGACAAGGACTCTTAAGTGTGTTTATATCAGAAAAAACATATTCCTGATTATTAAGTCCTGTATTTTGAACCAGCAGATGTTTTGTCTAACTATTGAGTCTCTTCAGTATCTAAACGCTTAATAGGAGTTCTGAACTTTTTACCTCAGAACTGTCACCACCTGGAAGTGTTGTTAGCAAGTATTCAGTTTGTCTCCAGCACTTTTTCTGAGAGCGTGTTTTTTCTTGATGTGATCAAGCTTGCTTTCTCCTGAGACAACTTACAGCTTGAGTCTGAAGAGGAAGTGCATCTACTAGTATTAGTGTTGACAGGCCTGTTGGGGGGGGTTGTTCATTTTTTTAAGGTATCTGATGTGTAAAAAATAATTTCTTCCACTTTCTGCTGAACCATTTTTCCCCATATCCATTTCCTCTTTTAATGATTTCCAGTCATTTAAGAACATGCTCAGCTTTGCAACCATTATAGCGCAGGTGAAAGAACACAGCGTATCTGTTCTCTGTTTTTATTCAGTACTCTAGCCATAAGTAGACTCTCCTTTCTCTCCTAGTTTCCTGCTAGGATCCATCCTGTAGAGTCAGGTTGTCACAGAATCACAGAATTGGCAGGGGTTGGAAGGGACCTCAAGAGATCATCGGGTCCAACCCCCCTGCCAAAGCAGGTTCCCTAGAGCAGGGAAGCTCTAGGAAGCTACCCTAGACCAGGTAGGCGTCCAGACGGGCCTTGAGTATCTCCAAAGAAGGAGACTCCACAGCCTCCCTGGGCAGCCTGTTCCAGTGCTCCGTCACCCTCACCATGAAGAAGTTCTCTTGCATGTTGGCGCAGAACTTCCTGTGCTCCATTTTGTGGTCATTGCCCCTTGTCCTGTTCCCACAAACCACTGAAAAAAGGTTGGCCAAATCCCTCTGTCTCCCACACTTAAGATATTTGTAAACATTGATGAGATCCCCTCTCAGTCTTCTTTTCTCCAGGCTGAACAGACACAGGTCTCTCAGCCTTTCCTCATAGCCTGGCAGATTCATTTCATTTCTTGAGATTCATTTCATTTCATGAGATTCATCTTCCTCATTTTGCCAGATGTAAACAGCTAGTGGAGCAGGTCACTTGGTCAGTTTGGGGGAAAGTGTGTGCTATGGAATCCAGGTATCCAAAAAGAATGTTTTTTAGAGACCAGTTTTGGAATTAAATAAAAAATCAAGTCTGTTTTGGTAATACAGCTTGAATTGTTGACCTTGGAGTCACCAATTGCTCTGCTTAATCAAGGGAACTGTTCTGTGTCTCCATCTGTCAGGTTGTCTTCAAGTATGTTTTGGTTTTGCTGTGACATGGGTCACTCGCAGGATAAATTTGTGGCTTCCCTTAGCATGAAAATCCTTCAATCAACTGTCACCCAGCTGAGAAAGGAGGAAAATGACCTAATTGTTTTTGGACAACTAGTGGATAAAGGTGTCTTCAGGGTATCCAAAGCATTAATACTAATAATGGAAAACAGAACTGTTTTTTTGCAGGAATTTGCACATATACTTTGCAAGTTATATCTGAGTTCCCATCAATATCTGACTGTCACTATTTCTGTGCTGCTAATCAAAGAGGGGCTATGTACTGTGTACCTGGTTTTGAGCGTTTCTTGTCTCTGCTGTATAGGTCTCTCTCTCTCTTTATAAGGGGTGTGTGTGTCTTGAACTTGTTGAAATTGCCCAAAACAGATTTAGGAACAAGTTAATGATAAGCAGTTTGTGAAATTGAGTTAGGTGCACAAAAAACATTCCATAATACTTTGCATATAGTAGTAAATGTATTCAAAACTTGTTTGCCTAGATTCACAATCCTTTGTAGTCTACATTCTACAAGAACAGTTCCAGCTCTTGAAGATAATGATAGAACAGTTCGTTAGACACATGTTTCTATCTGGCCAGGGAAATTTGTTGCCACTTCAATAACATTTTGTACAGGATCGAGTATGTGCACATTTCATAGGATTATTAAGCTTGTTTATTTGCCCAGTTTTCCTTTGTCAGAGGTGAGCAGTTCACCCCTGTTAAATTCGAGGTTCCCTCCACTGGTGCCAGCATTGAACAGTATGTGCGACTAGAAAGCTGTCTATTCACCTGTCTGAACTGACAGCCTATAGCTTAGGTTTTCTTGGAAGAACCTTTTATAGGTCAGTGGCCTGAAGTTTAAGATATTAGTGGGTCTCTTGCATGCGATTTCATGGCCATTGTGTACGTGCGGTCTTAGAAAATACCACTACCATGATTAAAACCTCTACCATTACTGACAAACATAGCTGTGTAAAGTCTGTTCACCTTAAAAGAAAGCCATCATTCTGTGGAATGGGTGTATCGAGCATTGGATAAATCTGTCTTGTTCACCTGCCTGAGGCTTCAGCCTTGTGAGTAGGTAAGCCCATGTCACTGAAACTGATGGATTGTGATTGGGAAGTGTGGGACTTTGAGTTGTCACAGTGATGAGATTCACGTCAGCTGATGACATTACCCAGCATCACGGATTAATGTGGTGAAGTGAAATGTGCAGCAAACATAGCATCTCTTTTTTTTTTTCCCTTCCTAACGTCACGTTGTTTCTGTTTTGAGAAGACAAAACTTTTTTTTGTTTCAACTCTGCTGGTGGCAGACTTTGGAAACTGTGGGCGAGGCTCAAGTCTGCCTCACAGAAGTTAAAGCTTTGATATTTTCCTTTTCCACTGGAAAAGCTGACCAACTATCTCAGTTTAGTTGGCGTTTAAAACTGAAATTGTAGTAGAAACAGAGTGCCCTATTTAGACATTGTTTCTAACATTAAAAACTAATTTAAGAATATAAAGAGCAGTTCTAATTAACAAAATCTAGCTTCTACTTGTCATGTAATAGAAAAGATCTCTTCACTGGGGAAGCTTTGAGAATGTTGGTATGCTGCTTCTATGTTACTCAGTTCTCTGGAAGGCGGTCTTTGAATTGCTTTGGCACGCCAAAGTTTGAGCTGTCCACACACTGGATTAAACTTGAAGGATTAATACATTTCTTTTAAGCTGTGGCTATTATGCAACTTAAAATACAAAGATCTGAAGTTTTTTTTAATCACTTAGAATGTTCTTCAGAAACATACAATCTTCATGGATGGAAAAGACCTTCAAGATCACTGAGTCCAACCGTCAACCTAACCTTACAGAATTCCACCACTAAGCCATGTCCCTTAGTGCCATGTCCACGTGTCTCTTTTCACCATTGCCCTGGGTAGCCTGTTCCAATGCTTGACCACCCTCTCCATGAAGAAATTCTTCCTAATGTCCAATCTAATTCTCCCCTGGTACACCGTGAGACTATTTCTTCATGTCCTAAGCTGTCATAGTTGTAGGAAACATGGTATAAAACCTAACAAAAAAAAATTGAGCACTAAGACTTTGAATCCTGATCCTTGACAGACCTAATGCTATGGTTCTGTGTGGCTCTATCAATAACAGTTGCTATAATTTAATGGTTTTATTAGGGGTTTATTAATGATGATAAAATCAAATCTATTTGTAGTATCAGCTTTCTGCACAGGGACCTAATATAAAATAGATAAATGAAATCTGCAAGTCATATGAAACAAAATGAATTGAAAGTGCTTCCATTAAAAAAAAAAAAACTACAGAAGGTACTTCTCATCATGCTAAGTGGTCTTTTATAAATCTCCTTATGTTTTAGGATTCTTTCAAGTACAGTTATCCTCCGCTGGTTGATGATGATTTTCAAACACCTTTATGTGAAAATGGGCCCATTACTAGTGAAGATGAGCATGAAAGTAAAGAAGAGATAGATGCAGATGGCAAAGAAACTGGGGATCTGAATGAAGAACAAAATCTTAATCAGAAAAAGGTATCTAACTGAAGGCTCAGGCAGAACTAATGTTATGTTTACAAAGTAAGATAGGAGTCGTAATTTTTTTTCTGCTCAGGCTTTTGCTTTTTTTTATTATTTTTAGTTTGAAATAAGTTCACAGTAAACCTGAAAAATATAATTGCAGGTTCAACCTTGCTTCTTAGTTTGCACAGATTTGACTGTTAAGACCAGCTTTGTACTTCTGAATGAGTGAAGTCTGTACTAAGTACTTAATATGTCTGGAATTTAGTGACTTGCAAAGTAATATTTAAAAGGTCTGCGTACTGTTTTCAAAGCTTGTCTTTCTAGCTAGTAGATTTTTAAGCTTGGGTTATTTTGTGGCAGACATTTTAAAGTACATCTGTTGTTCTCACTGCTTAAATCAGTACACACGTGAGAAAATAATTATTTATGCCTTACTGAAAGCTAACTTTTAAAAATTATTGGTAAAATTTAAACACATGAAAGTAATCGCTTAATCTCAGGAGAAATTTTATCGCTAATCTATCAGTTCTGTGCTGACAACACAATCTTCCTGCAGTGTTGTTTATCCACAAATATAAGGCATTATTTTATATAAGTGCATGAAGTTATACTTCAGAATATGCAGTCATAGTCAGTGGGGATATTGTTTTTAAAAATGGCAGGGGAAAAAAAAAAAAACAAACAGAAGTGTGAAAGTCATTCACCAGTGCCATAATTAATATTGGAATATGAATTGTAAATCTTCCATTTAATGGAGTGGAGCACTTAAATATTTTATTAGTATAAATTTTGGTTTCATTTACTGTTTTAAATTTTTGTCAGAATCACTTGAAGCATACAGCTAACTTAACACTGTTCAGTTTTTTGCAACTTGGCATTCTATTCAAAATAAAAAGATTATTTCACTGATTTTAAGGTCAAAAGGAAGCAATATGTAACTATTGTGGCTTCATGACCACTGGACTCTAGCTTGTTTTGGTTATAGCGCGTTTCCTAAGATCTGATTCTCAGATACGGACACATTAGGAATCCCTGCTTAGTGTGAGAGTTGGCTTTGGTGCTTAATAGCCTCAATATTTCTATTTAATTACTGTCTGATTTGCTTGGTTGACTTCAGCTTTATACTTACGGTATTTCTGTCTATTACAGTGTTAAAAATAATGGTTTGGTTTATGGTATCTTCTATTTTTGTACAGTATAATCAAGGTGCTACTCTTTTTTTAATTAGTTAAGCAGACTGATATTTTTACTCATATATCAATTAACTTTGAGGCATGTTTAAGGCCTCACCTTTAATATACTTTAAAAATTTTGGGTTATAGATCTCACTGTTCCTGTTCCGAAAAATACAAAAAGTGAATTGTTTTTCTTCAATTTGCTGTTCTGTTCACGTATTTAAGAATAATACTTTATATTTCTTACACAGCAAGTATGTCAGTTTGCCACTTCAATACTGCATCCTGTTCAAAAATTTTTTTCAGACACAGTCCCTTATTTTGTGAATGGTTGATATTTCTTAGTCCTAAGCTATTTTGTACTTGTCTGTTTTAAATATAAATAATTAACTATTTTTGAATAAGGCCAGCTTCCAAAGTGACAGGTTTCAAGTGATCTTTGAGAATTTTTCTTCATTATTATTTGTTGTGGTACCAATGTTTATCTGCAGTTTTTTGTCATCATCAAGAATGTGTCTGATTTATTTTTTATATGTATGCCTCCTGTCATCCCATAGAAATGCCTAGTTCTTTCACAGAGTAGAGGGAGCCATGAGTGGTAAGCTTAATTGTAAGTGCCTTTCCTATCAACACTGATGTTTGTAAAGAGATCCCACCTCTAAAGTACACTACAGCAGTATTTTTTTCTGGCAATTTAAATCAGTTATTTAGAATAAATTCAAACACATGACCAGCGCAGTGTATTTACACAATAATCTTCTAATATAACCACAACTATTAAAAAAAAAAAGAAAAGCTATGTGTTTTTTATGTTTATTTTCTATAAAACTATTTCTTTAATTCCCATACTTCGAATTTACATTATCTGGATTCTCTTCTTTCAGTATTTCAAGTGGAATAAACACAAGGCTGAGCAAACTGCTTAGCTAGGTAGCTGATCTTCATCATACCACTAATGCTTCTGATTCTCTGTTTTTTCCCTGTTTTGCACTTTGTTGAAAATAAAGAACTCTAAAATTATGATGTGGACATCCAAGCCTGTTGACATGTATATAATTTCTTAATATATTGCAGAAAAACTTTGGAACCTACAGTATCTCTGCAGTTTCCTATGTACCAGTTCTATCAGTGTTATTTCTTTTAAGTCCAGTACCTCAGAGTTCCATTTAAAAATAAGGAAGATTTGTTTAGCATCTCTTAAATGAAACGAAGTGTGGAACTGTTGCTGTGTTTGCTGTTCAGTGTTGCAGTGATTGTATTGAGGTGTCTGCTTTGAAAGGTTTTTCAGTGGAAGAGTAACATCAGTGCTTGGTAAACTGATATTTGAAGTACTGCAACTGTTATTTCTGGCATTTTCAAAAATAATCCAATTAGGCATCAGGGAAATACTCAGGGGTGGGGAAGGCAAAAAAGCTTCATCATTCATGTTTAATATATAAAGTAACTTCTAATATGCATTTTTTAACGCAGTGGACATTCATCATCCTTAAAGAATGAATGCACATTAAGCTTGGTCTGTAATATATAAATTGAAATAAGCCTCATGTTCCTTGAAATACGTGCATGAATCTGTAGTGTGTGTAACCCAGTCTTCTAGTTAATCATTATAATTATGATTTTTACTCAGATGAATTCTATAGAACAAAATTCCAAATCAGAGGAAAGTGACAAAACAGAGTTCAAACCAAAAAATGCAAAGAAAGCACTAACCACTTTTAAAGGACCTTTATTACATATCAGGTAATATTAATTTTCTTTAATTTTTTCCACAATGTGCCTTGGACACTTGAACAGTGAATTTTTAAAATTGTTTTTAGACTATTAAACAGCACAGTAGTTGTAAACAAACAAATTTTTACATTTTTTCTGGTTTTATGTGAATCTTCAGTGAATCTTTTGGTGTAACCATTGGTGTGCCTTTTGTGCTAATTAATAGGTATATATTTCATTTCTATTGGGAAACTCTCATTGGCTCTAAATTTGTGAATATCTGTAATAAGAACCGTTAATGGTTTGACACTAATTTCTTAAGCCAATGAAATAGCATTTGAGAAAACAGCTTATACTGTTAAATCTTCTTTTTGTTTTAACTTAAGATGTATAAACATCTACACTAGTAGTTAGAACCAATTTAAATGAATGGGTACAAAATTCTTCCTGTGGGAAGTGCTGTGTATAAATGGTATATCTGCTTAGAAGATTTTGTCATCCAAGATTCTTATGTCTCACAGTTAATGTGCTTCTTATCTGGAAAGTTTAAGAAAAAACAATCAGGAAATCTTGTTTTTCTTTTCACCACCTGCTTGTTTAGAAAATGATCTAGACGTTAACTTTTATTTTTCATTTCCAGTTTGCTATTAGGTGAATGAAGAAAATAATATATAGGTATTCCTTAGCTAATTTCATAAATGCTACACTGAATTAGATTTTGAATGAATTTGAATAATGACATGTTTATTAGCACCTAAACATTTTGTGTATGTAAAATTTTCCTGGTGTCTGAAATGAAAATTATTTGCAAAAAAATCTATTTATAGTCCTAGTTTCTTGTATAGCTGTACAAAGGCATAGACTGCAGAGTCATTATCTTAAAAGAATTTCTGAAATCCATGGACGTCTACTTAGGTTTTGTGTGAAGAGAATTCAGATGAAATATTTTCCTTTCTCTCCATGTGACAAAAGAAGCTGCATCCTTCCATCCATTAAAAAAAAAAAAAATTAAAAATAAAGAAAGTGCCTTTTTTCTCTTAATCTTTGAAGTTCTGCTGTTGGAATAGAGGTGTTGGGGATCATGTAAATTTCAAGAAGAATAAACTTAGTCAATTACAGTGGTGCTAATACTTGCTGTCATGGAAAAATAAAATACTGGTTTCTTTATTGTTTTTGCTGTTTGTTCCTTGAGTAAACTCTTGAAGGAGTCTGCACAGTTGTTGTTCTTTATTGATGCTGTCACTTTGTAGAAGCTAGACGTAGTTTTGATTTCCCTGGAGTCTTTCTCAGGGCATTGAGTTGACATTATATATTTTACTTTATAACCAAATAACCAGCAGATTTTCACTCACAAGCACCTGTATCACAGGTGAGGCATGAATGGAATCTCTGCCAGTAAAGTTAGCTTATGTTTGCTGATACCAGCATTACCCTGTCAAGGGAGCCCCATAGAGACTGAAGAGGGAGCTGAGGCACAACGGTGCTCGTACTGTGAAGTCACTAACAACCAGTAGCATTTTTGTGCCCAAGTGCTGCTGCAAAGTACCCCCTGCACAGATACTTCTTAACCAATGTCTGCTTACTACTTGGTGGCTTTGGTGTATGGCCAAAGCTGAGTAACCAAGCAGAACTTGGCCTCTTGTGTTTGCTCATGCATAGTTGCGGTCACAAGTGATTCGTCTCTTCCTGGTTTAGATCATTATTGCATTTGCTTTGCATTCCTTCCTAGGGAAGATAGATCTCTCTCGGCCTTCCTCATGAATAAATGAATACATTTGGTAAGGCAAAACAAAACAAAAAAAAAAAACACAAACATGCAGTGGTTCACTGCACTGTCTGGCAGAAGACTAGCTCATGTTGTAATGTTTGGAGACTGGAATTTGTAGTATGATCTGAACTGCTTTATTCCCGCACACATCAGATAGTAAAGAAAGTAGTATGAAATGAAAGAGCTTTGGTGTTAATTTAAAATACCACCCCCATTCCATACTGTGCAACTGTTTGACTTGACAGACAACAAACGTTCAGAGTTGGCCCTGAAGTGTGTTGTATTTTTTTGTCAGTTGCCACAGTTGGTGGTAGGGGAAAAAAAAAAATTAGGCTATGGCACAATATTCTTTTCCTCCAGCTAGTTTCTTTGCCTATTTTGACACTAGTTAATGCTTTCCAATACTATTTATGATTTATCTTGCATTTTCTGTAATGTTCACAGCTGCAGTAACGTGGTATTAAGATAACTGAAATTTCTTCATTCCTTTTCCTTACTGTTGTTGGTTATTTAAGCTGACAATTTGGGAACAGGAATAAAAGAGCTGAGAGGAGGAGTTAGTTACCCTATTAGTCAGTTTTTACACATCAGTTTCTTGCTTTCTGCCTTCCTTAGCACAATTCCTTCCTCACCACCAAGAATGTGAACTGCCTAATGCATTGCAAAACATAGGCACCTTCCTCCCCCACACAATCACCTTTGGACTCCTGTTCTAGCATAGCAGTTCAGGCTTGCCATCTAGCACCAAGGATTTTTCTTCTTAGCTAATACAATTATATGTTTAAATGAGAGAGAAGAAAGAATTGGTGTTACGAAAGGAGATCATTTGAGGAAGAGGTCAAATGTGAAACTGACATTCTAAAAAGGGGGGGAGCAGAAGTAAAGTAACATTCATTTTTGCAAAATGCTTTCTGTCAAAGAACACCCAGTTCTGTAGTACTGCGTACTGTGGGAGTTCTTTGCAAATCCCTAACGTGGCATATTTAAAGAAAACATGTTTTTCATTTGTTTCTAGTTTCCTCTGAAATTATAGTATACGAGCATGCCCTGCTCGTCTAGTAGTCTAGTAGTGTTCATTTGAATGCTAAATCCAGAATAAATTGTAGTAGTTTAACAGGGTTTTAAAAGTCTTTATGCATGACTCGTAATTTCACAAGAATGTTAAAAATAAGCAAAGCATTTAGATTTTTTTTTATGCATGCGTCTTCAGATGTATGTGAAGACTGACTAATAAGTACAAGTCGATTTAGCAGTAGTGGCTGAGATACCTCACAGATACCCGCCTACTCCTCTTATGCGTGCACGATGGCCATTACCGAGGGTAGACGTACAAGGTGGAAATTGCTAGTAGGCTGTAACAGCTTATAGCCTTTCATATTAGCATTAATTGAAACTAATTATGTTTTCCCTTAGCATACCATTATAAAATGCAGAGAGTGAAGTGACTATATATACGTCTGCCAACCCTGCTGTTGCAGATGGTCATGCTCTTCCAGATGGAAGCAGTCAAAGGCAGTAGTCAACTGTTGCATCTAGATCCACCCACATGTGGACACTGAGTCAGCCCTAAGCTTCCCTACAAAATTTTTGCATTTTTTTCACAACTTTTTAAATGTAAAACTGTTTATAGTGACTGTAGCTGAAAGGTTGAAAGTATTTTATTTTCTTGTATGTGTGGCCAGTTTATTTCAATTATATATGATAAAGATGATTTGAATAAAACAATTCTTTTAATATTTCTTACTAGCCCTGCAGAAGAACTTTATTTTGGATCCAAAGAAACCGGAGAAAAAAAGTGTTTGATAGTTCTGACAAACGTCACTAAAAACGTAGTAGCTTTTAAGGTAAATATCTTAAGCGTGACCTGGTTTACTTTATGAAATGTGTAACTTTTTGCATAGTTTTCGGTAAGGAGGTGGAAATACTACTAAGCCACTTTCCGAGTCTAAATTTTTATTCTGTTGGGGTATTTGAAGCAGATAAAATAAATCTTTTGGCTGAATTTCTGCATATGGTGTACCACACCAAAAGGGATAATCAGCAATACAAATCTTTGAAGCATTGACAGAAAAACAACTATTGCGATTGTTAGTTCTTCAGTGGTAGTCTAATACTTCACTTTAAAAAAAAATGCTTAGAGCTTTGAAAAGGGATCTTTTTATAACTTTGCCATTTTAAATCTTGGCTGGAAACAAGTTCATAACGCTCAGTAATGATGCAGCCCCGTCTGCAAATGTCGCCATCAAAGGAATGAATGCAGTTATGTTTGCTTCAGAAATTCCGAGTTGACTTGCATCTTGATTTGGTTTTCCACCACATCTTTTGTGTTCTCTTCACACACAGATAACTATAGTTTCCATAATCCTGTTAAGGATTTTGACAGTCTATTTGATATTCTTGGCTTTTATTTATGCATATAAGAGAGACAATAATAGGATATACCAGACAGGAAAGAATAAAAGTGGTTTAGAGGAAAAAATGAAATAATGTGATTATTCCTACAGAGTATGATAATTTAAAGACCATATGCATCACTGTGTCTTAAACAATATTTTACAGTTTTGGTATTTTTAGTCATTGCAGAATTGGGTCATGAAAAGGTCATAGTTTGTATGTATAAACTATATGCTTGCTTGTTACTTTTTGTATTTAGGTGAGAACAACTGCTCCTGAAAAATACAGAGTTAAACCCAGTAACAGTAGCTGTGAACCTGGCACATCATTAGACATAATAGTCTCTCTTCATGGTGGTAAGTAAAATCTTATTGTAGAATTTTTACAAAGCTTGGAGGATTAACAGGCCAACTACTTTGGATACAAACCTTTGTTAGGTAGTAAGGATGACTGAAACTCCTGACAGAAGTATGATAGTGTTACCGTTTGTTACTGTCAGACAGCATTTGAGTGACTGCCCATACTGGTGTACTACACCTAGCCATAACCAGATGTTGACTGCAACTGATTCTGTTTCTTGTCTTAAACAAACAAACAAACAACAACAACAAAAAAGTCAGGGGCAGCTGGCTCACTCTCTTGCAGTGAAAGTTTATCTGTAGTAAATCAAGTTTTCTAAATTGTTGCAAGGGCAGGTGAATTTGCTGGAGAATGCTTTCATTACAAAATTGTGGGTTGCCATTCAATCATTGATGTGAAACTCTGTTAAAAAGCAACTGCATAATTTTGGAAAAAAATGTAGTGAAAATTGTTGAGCATGAGAGAATTATTTCATCATTTTTATTTCTAGTAAGTCAGTGTCCAATGTCCTGTCCTAAACAAGCTCTTATTTCATAAGGTTTTTGTTCAAAAATGCTCCATTTATATGTTTTGTTGTACTGTTATTTTATCCAACACCCTTTTTGCTTATTTTTATTTTTACTTTTTTCCTTTGAGGGCAGGTTTTGCAGCTTCTCTGCAGGATCGTTTCCTTATAATGGCAGCAGAAGTGGACCAGTCTTCTGGATCAGGTGTACAAGATCTGTCTCAGTTTTGGAAAGAAGTTCCTAGGACCAAAGTGATGGAACATAGGTGAGCATAGGGTTTTCTGTTGAGTTTTTTTTAGCCATCGTTTATCTGATTTGTAGCATTTGCATTATCATAAGCAGTGAAGGATTCTACAAACCCCAGTTGTGCGCTTGCTGACTGAAGTATGTCACTGTGACTTCCTCTCTGTTTGAAGTGATTAGAGGAGTTTTTTAACATGTAAAGCATCATGGTATTCTGCACATGCTTTTCTTTATATTGTTGCTTTTTTGCGCTGCTTTAAAAATAAGTGGAAATAATGTCAATGGACGGGAAAATACATGTGTACAGTAGATACATACTTTTAATAATAATATGCCCCTTTAGTTTTCTAAAAAGAAACATGCAAGGAAAGAATTAACAATGCAAAAGAATTTTCTATGAAATATTAGAAAATACTCCCTAAATGCTTAGGAAAAATAATTGTAGAGAAGATCTCTGTAAAACCCATCACCTGTTAACATGTATGTTTTCCTTGTATAACAGTGGAAAAACACCAGTAGGAAAATAAGTATCCCAATATACTGTTTTAAATATGCCTGTTACTCCTTTCTTACATCTGTTCACATCTAGTGATGTCACTGCACATCTTTAGGAAAAGTATGCATGTTATTAGGGGAACTTCTGCTGTATTTATAAATTGTGTAGGATTCCACTGTCTTTCATAATGGCACAAAATTCTGTTCCTGCCTATTCAACTGCAGGAAAGGTGGTGTACGTGAAAAATATTGTTGCTAAGGATGAAAATGGAAGGAAAACCTCTGTTTTTTGTGTGCTGTTTAATAACTTGTTGCATCTTTGGTAGTAAGTTTTTGACTAAATAATCCAATGGATCCAGTATTACAAATTTTAAACGAGGAAGGTATATTTTACCTGAGCTTACAGGTTGTTATGGGCTGTCTTTGTATATGAAAAACTGTCTAAATGTAATTGGTGGACTGAGGAAGCGTTTTCAGACAATTGTTACAATGGTTATTTATAAAATTCATCAAGCAGAACAGATGATAAAGTACGTAACAGTTGTTTGGACTGTTTACTTTCCCTATTAATTTTTCAATGTTACATTAAACTTACAATGTTTCACGTGTCTTTTTTTTTAAACCTTTAAACAGGCTCAGGTGTCATGTCATAGAAAGTAGTAAGCCTTCTACTCTTACATTAAAAGAGAATGCATTTAATATTCCAGCAAAAAACAATGAAGATTTACATATGCAGGTAATAGTATATTCCTTTTTGATGAATAAACTTAAAATATGATAGAGATAAAAATAACTTCTTGTACTAAACTTCTTTGGTACTTTGTAGGTTAGACTGTTTGAAAAACTTTAGTACTTGAGAGTAACTAAACCAGTGATAGTATTTTTTTTATTTTTTTTTTTACTTTGAGTGCTAATGATTTAATAAAATATGTTTTCAATGCATTTTATTCATTTCTCTTTTTTGTATGATCTCAGGTATGAATGAAACTCAGCAGTATCTACTGCTTCCTAGCATAAAGATGTCACCTGCTTGATATAGGCAATATAAATAATTTGTAACTCTTAGAAGTTCTAAGTTTCTTTAGGAGAAGAGTGTCCTGAAGTATGTTGTGATAGAAAATGTATCACTAAGAGAAGTCGTTTTTACATTTTTACTGTGCTTAAAGTTTTTGTGGCTAAATAGCTCTAAATCATCAAATACTTTCCTTTGTAGTAATTTTAAATTAATGAAACTATTTCTCATTTCAGCTAACTCATTTACTGCAAATTAATAAAAGACTTCATGAACAGATTGATCGCTGCCTCTGGTTCCAGCAGTTGTCAGTTGTTTTATCATTATTATCAATTACTGTTGTTGCCTTCTGCTTCTACCTGGTGTATACCCAGAGAGGCTGAAACAAACTGCTTTGCTCTGAAGGTGCTGCTTACCATGTTGGACCTGAGTGGAAAAGGTTTCAGTACTGCTCTTAGATTCTGGAACTGCCAAAATGAGGTTTGTGAGCCCACAGCAATGAGTGATGATAAAATTTTCTGAAAAAAGGAATGAATGACTGGCAAAGGAAATTACTGAAACTTGACGCTTAAAACAGTTCATGAAGAAGATGTTAGAGCTTGGAGTTATTTTCACTGTATAACTTAATACTACTGAGGAGGAAACCAAGTACAACAATATAATTTAAAACTTTTTTTTCCTCTATTCTATTCAAGTACTTTAAATACAGTATTTAATTTCTTTTCATCATATTCTTACATTCAGAATTACTCTAATAGAAGGTGTAAGCAGTCTGCTTAGTGTATTCTAAAGGTTTACTTGTTCATTCAGGAAAATTTACAGAAATTATGTAGAACAGGCAGATTTTTTGTATAATCTATGTACGTTCACGTATAAAAGAAGGTATTTGTTCTTAGTAATTATTTTGGTACTTCAGGGTCATTGCTTTCATTAGTTAAATTCCTTATTTTTATGCTTTTCCTGAATGCAAACGTACTGTAAATATTTCGTAAACAAATAACATTCACACAGCCATGTTGACCAGGAAAATAACCCTTGTTCAATTCCAAAGATACTAGTCAAATTGCAGGAGGAGTGTAGCAGTTGACTTTTGATGACCTAGTTATGGTTCCTAAAAAGGCTAATAGTTTAAGGACTTACTCTGAGATGTGCAATATGCTTAAATCACAGATGAATTCATGAAAAAAGACAGTCAAGTCAGGAAGATTAAATGTTATTGAAGGCAACATAAAAGTGTTATATCTGCCATTTCTCTGAAACTGTTGTAGAAATGGTGTATGAAGCTAGTGTGAATTTATTCTAACAAGGATTCTTTGTATTCGTGGCTGTAAATATGTATATTAAAATGCTAAACACCTTAAAGGAGACTGATGGTATCTTTCATACATTTATTTTTTTCACTCTAGATGAAGTCTAAAATTTTAAAATAATTTCTTTACTAGAATTAGTTTTTGCTACAAATTTACTTTGTAATAGATTATTTAGTTTTGATTTGTTGACTTCAATAGACAAGAAGAGATTATTGGGGAAAAATAAAGGTAATACTCTGCCACTGTCTTTTTGCTGACAGTATCTCTCCAATGTGTTGTAGATGTAGTACAATTTCTAGGAAATAGAAACAGGCAGTTTAGAAAATGTGCTGGTAAACTGATTAACTAATAAAGCAGCAGTGATTTAATATGATTACTAAAAAACTACTATGTAAAAGGCAAGTCTTCAGAATTGTTTGGTGCATGGTCTTCTGTACTTTCTTACTTTATACAGTTTTACTATATCTGCATTTTCTTAATTTTTCACTAATCTCATTTCTGTACATTTTGCTTCTCAACATTTGGTTTTCTTAACGAATTGGCAACTTACATTGTTCACTGCTTACTATGAAACTTCTGTGTAAATTATTTTCACGTGCACAACATTCAGATGCTTGCTTTGAGCAAAATGGATTGTTGTCTTGTTGAGAAAGGTAACTAATCTGTAACCTTCAGATAATACTTGCTAACCATGCTATTAAAATGATTCCTTAATTTGTGTGGATTGAATAGCACTTTACTGTAAAATTGCAAGAAGTATATTCTTAGAGTCTTTGCCAATATGAATATTTTAATGTTTTGGTGCTTTCATAAATATTTTCAGTATTTTATTACTATGTTGGTATTTTCTTTGTATGATGAATCAGATGAACATTTTTTTCTATTTTAATATGTTTCAGAAAAATGCAGTTACAAAATAAAATTGAGGAAATACATAGTCTTGAATGTTTAGTGTTTTTAAAGTAGCTCCATCTTTGGGTTTGGTTCTCATTAGTCTACAGATACTTAACATGAAGTAGGGGTCAATATGGTAATGACCCATATTCTGTTGCATAATAGAAGTTTTGATGATATTTACCAGACAAAGGTAAAATAGATCACCTTAAATTCTTAGGCAGAGTAAGATAAACAGATATCACATGATAATACCATGGCAGAAGTATTGCAAATCCACACAATACAAATATGCGTATCTTGGTAAACATAACTGTGGTGTAAATATTAATAATAGAACGAATTTAAATTTGTCCATACAGCACTGTTCAACAAAATGCATTACAGGTAAGAGCTCACTGCTTTACATCCTGTAGCAGTTTCACAAGATACTGTGCCTGAGCCGTGAAGTCTGTATTTCCAGTTTATGCATTAGTTTTGGAAAAAGTAGTTACTTCTAATAAGCCAAGAGGAACATGTTGTGGGCTCTTCTGTGGGACGAAAAAAAACATCTTAAATGAGTTTCTGAAGTGTGTGGCTCATTGTTCCCTGGAAGGTGGGTCACTGAGGAGTTACTGACTCAGTGTTGTGTCAGTTGCTACATTGCCATGATAGGTGGAACAAAGGTAAGGGATTATACGTTAGTGTTTCAAGCTAACTTTTTTCAGTATAACCTTTGGAATTCTCATGCCTATTTCCCAGGCACTTTCCAGCATTGACAGCTTCTGGGTTTGTGTTTCCTGCAGCTGGTGAGAAGCATAGCCTCCCATTTTCAGTTTTCTAAATCATTTCAGACTTGCTTTTCAACTCAAACTTCACAAATATTGTTTTTGCCACTTTTATGGTAAATGCCTACAGTATTACACATAGAGACTACTTAGAAAATAAAGTGCTGAAAATCTACCTCCCAAGAAGCATGGCTCTAGTGAGGTTTTTCTTCTTCGCAGAGCAGGTGAGTGCAGTTCCACATGCTGGCCTTGGCTGAGACTGATTCAGATGACTGATTCAGATTGTTTCCTAGTCAAGCTTTGCAATTACTACTTTGCTACTTCTGAGTAGAAGTACTGAAATACCTGAGTTGCATGAGCAACGAGTGAGCAGCTTACCAGATTTTTACCAGTAGCGATCTCAACTCCTGATTTACTTCATTTGCCAGGCTGGTGCATCAAACTACCTACTTTACATGCTCTAAGTCACTTCTGTTTTCCTAAACATTGAAAGAAATGCTGGGCTAACAGCTGGAGAGCGTTCAGTTGTTGCTGGGTGATTGCAGCTAATAGCACTTGTGTTTTTTTGGTTGTTGTTTTTTAAATTGCAGTAGGGAATTCATTTTCATGGTATAGCTGAAGTTAATAATGAAGTCCAAACACAAAGCCCTTTTTGTGGGGGCACAACACAAAACCCTCTCAGTTGCCAGTCATTGCAGTCTTCAGCACAGTCCAAAGTATAGCAGTAGCCCACTCAAAGGGCTGTTAAGTTCTTCATTATGCCAATGGGTCTCTTGATTTATTAGTAATAATTCCTCTGTCCAATTTTAATTCTCATATCAGTTACATTAGGACTGTACTGGAGTTGGTTGAAATTTAGAAAAAGTTGAATAAGAAAAAAAAAGCCTGTAACTTTTGTTTATTTATCTTTTATTTTCCACGGTCGAATGTATTTATTATTTTACTGTCACTTGGGTTTTTTTTTTTGCAAAATATTTTTGGAGGTTTTGCCCCTTGCTGAAAATACTTTCTTAGAAGAATGGTAAATTATGCATTTTGCTCATCTTGATGAGCCCGTGGGATATGCCAGGATGCGATTCAGCTAGCAAGAAACAGTGAGTGCCTTGAAATATTCTTCAAAAACATTAAGTTGCTGTGCCTGTTTCCTTTAGTCTCAAGGTCTGAACAAGACCTTGCCCCTGAAATAAATGTGCCGGCACAAACATATTTTAGGAAGGAGCAAAAGGACTTAGCCTGTTAGAACTTACCAGAAAGAACAGATAGTACAATATATACTTTGTGTTGCAGAGCCAAGTATGGGTTACATCTACTCATGTAATTCCAGTATATATGTATATTCCAGTACAGTAGCCAAAACAACAAACTAGCATTGCTGCTTGAAGAGAAAGAAAGTGGTAGAGATTCAACCCATGTATCAATTTCATCTAGAAATCCAGGAGTGCAAGGCGGATCAATGCTGCACAGTGTGTTCTCACAGCCAGTTGTTTAAGTGGTCTCTCTAGAGCAAGTGTTCCCCTAGGCAGGGGCCCAGGAGAAGGAATAAAAGCAATTCTGATAGTTTTGGTTCCAATCCAACATGGTTTCCTTAGATTTGCAAAGAAACTCTTCAGACACAAGAACTCAAATCCAAGTTTCCAGTATCAGTCCCACGAGGATCACTGTCCCATTTTGTGTTTATGATGAAATCTGAATTAAGATGTCCTTTGGGTAATGACGATGCAGTCTAACAAACCCTGTGTGGTGGTTAATTTTTCAGAATTACAACTTTCTTGTATATCCTTAGCCCCGTATCTGTTAACCATTGCCAGTTTCATTTTTGACAGCTTGGAGCTATATCTGAACACCTGTTCTTCAGGCTCCAGGGAAAGTGTCAGAAATGAGGAGCATCATTTAAATAAATATAGATGACAACGGTAGTGTGAAAAAGAAGCATAAACAGAATTTGTTAAGCTTTTATTGTCTAGAATGCTACAATTGATAAATTGCTGAAAGGAAAGCAAATCTGGGCAACCACCAGAGATGCTTCATTAATCTGGTACAACTAACATTTACAGATTGGTGCTTAACCTACTGGCATGAGTGAACGACTATAATCCCCATACCGTGAAGTGCATTTTCATGTACACAAGTAGCATTTACCATATTTTCCTTTTTCTTATTTTTTATTTTTTTTCCCTAAATTTAAGCATGCAGCTGATGGTGGTGACTCAAGATTCTGTAGTGCCTTTTAAAGGAAAACGGTATTTTCTTCTGGAGTTTGCAGCTAGACAGGCTTTGTTCTACAAGGAGGCTGTACAAATGTGGGTTCTCAGTCTAGTCTGGAAATTGCCGGGAAACCTTAGAAAAGCAATATTCATTTATGCCAGTCCGTTGCATTATACCATAAAAGAACAATTTTTAAATGATATCTTGAACAAATTATGTTGGTATGTAGTAATCCTGGATATTGCTTTACTAGCAGACACTGTGATTGACATGATGCTTCTTCCTGTCCCTCACACTGGATGCCAGCTGGGGTTTGGAGCAGGTGTTAAGAAATTTACTTGCAGCCTGTGCAGAGCGTCCATCCCAGTATTCCTGTGCTGACTGTCCTGTGCTGGTGGTACATGGATGGGGAATATGGGGAGCATGTGCAGTCATATTGTTCTGGGAGCCTTCGGAGAGAGCATCCATTTCCTCCAGCGGGTTCCCAAGTTGAGGAGAAATTGCAAAAGCATCTGAGGAAGGGTATCTAATTCTTTCCCGTTTTGGGTTGGTACAACTGCTGGAAACCTTGAGAAGCATTACCCAAGAAAGAAAGGATGAGGTAGTCAAGAAAGGAGCAGTATCTTGGTTTTGTCTACTCCAAGTTAGTTGCTCTTTGAAAAACCACAGTGGGCAGGTAGGTTTGTGCTCCCTTCCTTTCCAGTGAGATTTACCTTCTACTAACGATTTAAATTTAGAAACATATCTGAAGTCCCTTAATCACATGGATGTCATTTGTAGCAGTCTAACTGAAAATTAAATATTGTTTTTGTTAATCCTTGGAAGACTCAAGAATGTGGAAAATCTACCCTGTGTTTATTCTGTAATGTTTCCTCATTTCT
Organism: Anser cygnoides; assembly: GCF_040182565.1. Taxonomy (NCBI): domain Eukaryota; kingdom Metazoa; phylum Chordata; class Aves; order Anseriformes; family Anatidae; genus Anser; species Anser cygnoides. The sequence goes on along the minus strand of NC_089873.1, from coordinate 131,053,081 downwards.
GTCCCTGTTTGTCTTCACTGCTGTCCTTGTGCTGTTTGAGCACTTCATTTTCATCTCATATTTTACAGGATTTCTGTTATGATAAATGTAAGTTGGTTCTATTGCCATTAAAGACAGAAAACTGAGGTCCAATATAATCAAATTTGCCACTCTAATTATAATGATTGTGATCTGTTTGTTTTCTTAAAAAAGCGAATTATTAAACTACACGTCAAAAGTTTGCCAACTTTTGGGACCATGCAGATTTACTTACTTTAACATATAGATCAAAGTGGAGCTGGGACAAATTGGTAGAGAAGCAAGAAGCTTTGCTCTTTGTGACAAAACGAGGCCATTTGTAACTCAGAAGCAGTTTCTCTCCTTGAATGTCACTTTGAATAAGCCAGAGAGGATAATGAGCTGGGGAACATGATGTGGTGTCTTTTCCTCTGCTTCAAAGTGAGTTGCAGTTGTGCAGAGCTGAGAAACTACAGTACATAGCAAGGCACAAGCTGTATGTCAGGTGATATTTGTGAGTTTTAGTATAGGTTGCCATGTCTGACTTATGCAATTAAGTACTATTTTACTTATATTTTATATAATATTTCTGATGTATTTTAAGAAATGGAGTTCAGGTCTTCGGGATCACTCTAAAAGGTTAAGTTCTGTATCAGTGTTGCAAAGGAATGTTGCTTCTTAAAAATTTTTGAAAGGAAATACATAATTCCTGCTAACATTCCCGTATGGATGACTCCTGTAGAGAGAGGGCTAATACAGTCAGTTAAGGCACTGGGATTTTGAGAAGGGTCTTTGACATAGACAAAGCAGTGATTCCAGCTACCAGGGCCCTGTAAGAGGCAGAATTCATAGGACTTCATAAGATCTTCTCTGACAGAAGGGCAAGGGAGAGAAGATTTTTCCAGGGTCTGCTGATGTTGTTTTAAATTTGTGCATGAATATGAAACGATTAGCATCATCTTCTCATGCTCTCATTGCTTTGACTTAGCAGCATGCCAGTGGCTCTGATAGCATGCAAGATCTTAAGGTATATTGCCTTGCAGCTCATACTGCTGCAGAAGGGAGGACCTTGCAACATCTTTTTTTCTGGACTGTATATAATTTGGCAGTGGAAACATGGAATTTGAAAGCCATATAATCAAAACTCTTCCAATCAAGGTGGAGCAGGAAAAGATACCAGTGAGTCAGCTGGGATTGAGAACAAGAAAAATTAGTTTTCATCTGTTCAGGCTTGATCAACACTTTTTAATTTCACGAGTCTAATTTCTAAATCTCAGCACCCATGTAGTATCCATTAGTACACTGCAGCATCAGCAAAGAGGAGAAAAACCCACAAGATTTGTAGCAGGGCTGTCTTGTTAGCAGTGTGATGTGTGATCTGGTTTGTCAGACCTGCAAGTTTCTCAAGATAATCTGGTTGAAGTGGAGCTGTCTAGTTTGGATGTTGCTATCTGATTGTGCACCATTCCTCAGCAAATCTGTTCTCAGTCCTCAGCCCTTTGTCACTCTAGGAAACTTCGAAGGTTGACACAGTGTTGAATTTTGCAAGCAGTTACAGATCAAGCTGAAGATAATTTAACAATTTAAGAATATCAACCCAAGTCATTTTACATGTGACTCAATATTTGTGTCTTCATCTCTGCTGTCTTGGATGGTGGCCAGCTTTTTTTTTTTTTTTTTCCCCCACACACATGGTGGTGCCCAATGTTGTGGTTCAGGTCCTCTTAACTTCTCTTTTTAAATGCATCTGAACTTGCAAAGAACAAAGGAAGAATGCAGTCATCTTCTGGTTGGATTAGTTGCTATCTCTTGGATACAAGCCTTGTGGCTGGGTTACAATCTACTAGAAAATAGTCAATTTCTATGTTTTTTTTTTTCTTTTTTTTTTTTTAAAGTGTTCCCACCACTGAAATTTAGGGATTCACACATCTGTTTACCAAAGAATCTGTTTCTTTGGTAGAGTTTTCTAGGTCTGAGTCATGCTTTAGCAAAACAGGTTTGCAGAGTTCTAATGAAGCATTGTGGTCTCTTGCATAGGTTACTGCTTATGAATCATCAGGAATGGGAGAGATGCAAAGATTAGCCTATGAAGAAAACAAAATGCTTACTCATTTCACAACACCACATTATTTAGGTGTTTGAAATATGCCTGCAGCGCGTGCTCTTTGCTGAAGACAGCATGCAGCTTGCTGCTTGGAGGAATGAAGCCTTACTGTCCTTGCATTGCTCAATGGTTTTTGAAAAGATGCAGGAGGGGAATATCAGGACACTCAGATCTTAATATCTTCCACGTGACGGTACTGTAAACTCTTTTTCCTATGAGGAAATACTGATATTAAATGAATGTATGTCATTATCTCAAATGAAACATGATTGCATTTCCTTTTTGTTACTACTTCCAGCAGCACAGAGGCCATCGTAGACATTTGCAATTGTATTTTTTCTGATGATTTTCTTGTAAGTCTTTCAATCTCTTCAGCTGTGATCTGTGCTTTTTTTTTTTTTTTTTTTTTTTGTCACAGCATTTCTCACCCTGGGGTAGTAGATGCTTTCTGCACAACATTTTTTCCGTCTGGCCCAGAATACAGAGACAACTGAGATCCAGGCACTCAGAAACCAAACACAGCTAAGCTTTGTGCTTTTGTGGCAGGTACCAGAGGCAGTCTGGCAGCACAAAATATTTTTCTCCAAAGCAAAGCTGCCTTGGTCATCTTGTATTTTATATAATTATTGTAAGTCCATCAGTCCTGCTTCTCATCATACCAGCACTGCTCCAACTGACTGTTACTGTCGTGGGCTTTTTGCTTTGACAGTGGATCTGCAGCTTGGGACTGAACTTCGAAACAAATTTAAATGCAAAACAAATGTTTTTCCCATAGTCACAATATTTGATGAACGTGTTAAGCCAAAAAGTGGTTCCTTTTACTACTAAAAATAATAATAATAAAATATTCAAGCAGATGTCTACCAGACCTTAGGAAAAAAGGAGGCCCTAAATACAGTCAGTAGCTTTGCCTGAATGTTATAATCTGTATCCAATATAGAGTCACAAACTCCATGTTTTAAAGAGTTTAAAACGAGTTAGCTTTCACTGTGACCTTGAAATGAAGCACCCTTCTTAAGAAGAACAGTCTGGTATCGCTTATGCGTAAGCTGAACAAACTAACCAGGCGGGGAAAGGTTCGCTCAGCTTCCAGCATGCCTGAGCCACCATCTCCTGCATGACCTGTGGCGGTGTGACAGCTGGGAAACCCAGCGTGTGCGCGGGAGCTCTCACTGACCTGCTGGCTTAGGCTTCTGGACTGCAAAATAGGACAGCGTGAAGGGTGAGTAGCAGGAGATGGAGACTGGGGACTCCTGATCTTTCCCCTCTAGACCCTTCACCATCTTCATAGCCCTCCTTTGGACACTCTCCAACCGTTTTATGCCTTTCTTACTGCACACAGTACTCAAGGTGAGGCTGCACCAGCACACAGCAGAGTGGGATAAGCACTTCCCTCAACTGACTGTGCTGTGCCTGATGCACCCAGAATCACACAAGTGGAGCACGGGGCTGACAGACACCTTCTTATATTTGCGGTGTGCAAGTGTAAAGGGGCGTTGCTCTCTTCCTGGAGCAGACGAAACATCATCTAGGAAGCAGTAGTCACAAAAACATTGGCTATTGCTTTGGAAATTGCTTTGAACCACGCTGTGAAAATGTTTTAAGCATCAAAGTCACCCCTCAGTCATCTTCAGGTAAAGAAATGCAAATATATATGTGTACTCCCTTCCAGGTAAATTTGGTGGCTGTCTGGCCAAAATACATTTGAGGGGTTTTCAGCCACATTTGTAAATGCAAAGCTCCTTCCAGCCAATCTGTTTGGGCCACCAGGCTGGACGCTGGCTTATGCTGCTCTGAAAAAGCAGCCTGCTTTAACCAGAGGCATCGCTGCTCTCCTGATTTCTCACAAAACAATTTCAGTCTGGAAGTGCAATGATGCTTCAAATACAGATCTGTTACGGAAACAAAAATGTCCTTGATATATTCATAAAATTGGTCAATTTCTAGGCTAAAAAGTGAATTCATCTTCAAGAGATGTAAAAGAAATAGGGGAATATTCAGTGGTCAGATCACCAGTTTTTTCAGCATCTCTCTGGAGTTAGAAGAGACCAATTAGATGCAAAACCTGTCTGTAAAGGGCTACAACTTCAGGTGCAATGCATCAGCTAAGCAAAAATAATTCATACGGAAACTGAAAATAGTGCAAATTGGATTGAAGTAAGAGTTTTTTACCTCTCTTAGTGAAAAAGAAAATAGTAGTAGCTACCAGATCTCTTTATGCCTGTACTGATGTGATTCTTGTCCAGCTACTGATATGAATTGGAATTTTCAATTTTAAAATAAATGAAAATGAAATTTAAAAAATTATAATAATAATAATAAAAAAAAAACTTATACGTTGAAAAGGGATATATAACTGAAATTCATGCTCTTCTTTACTTATTTGGTGCCAAAAAAGTAATCTCAAACATCTTTGAAGTGATGACCAAAACTGTAAGCACGTTATTTTAATTTTTGTTATATACTAAGGTATTAAGATAAATCAATTTTTAGTTAAAATATGTTAGGTAAAATTTCTAAATGGATGTATTTCTCCTCCAGGAAATGTATGGAGTTCTGCAACGTGACAATGGGTTGAAAACTCTCTATCTAGAGACACACCTCTGTGCCACACACTTTCTTTGAGGATATGGGTATATCATGCTGTCACTTATGGCATGGTTTCCATGCAGAACTTATTCAAAATCTCACAGCAATTTCTGCCAGAAGCTGTGGGAGAAATGGTAGACAATTCCCAGTATAATTTGTGATATAGTGCTGCAGGATAATGAAGACAAAATATTATTGACTTAGAGAAAATACTTGATTGCTTTAACTTGGTATTTGGCTAGGATTTAGACCTGAGGGAAGCTGGGTAAAAGTGGTATCACAGGAGTGTTGGAGGGTGGAAAACAATTTTTTAATAAATCTGTTTATTAAACATAAAGGTCCTACACTGTTTAAAAAATGAAAAGAAAAAAATAAAAAAGAGAATAATAAGCACCTCGCTCACATGACTCTCAGTCAGGGAACACTTAAGTGATGTTAAAGACACGTAACGGACATGTGGCCTGAGAAGAGTACAGGGATGCTGTTGGATGTGTAGAGATGGGATCAGGAGAGCCAAGGCACCAATGGAACTGAGCTTGGCAAGAGATGCAAATATCAAGAAGGGATTTTGTTGGTACATTGGCCAGAAAAGAAAGGCCAAGGAGAATCAGAGGCCCTCTCTGATGGGTGAGAAGGGTAAACTGGTTACAACAGACATGGAGAAGGCTGAAGTACTCAACAACTTCTTTGCCTCGGGTTTCACTGTCAGTCAGGCTGCCCGTGTCTCTCATTTCCCTGAATTTATGGGTAAGGGCTTGTTTGATGTCAGACCGATCTCACCTACCTGGACTTTTATAAAGCCTTTGACACTGTCCCACATGACATCCTGATATCCAAATTGGAGAGAGATGGATTTGATGCGTAGACCATTCAGTGGATGAGGAATTGGCTTGAAGGTCACACCCAGAGAGTGGTGGTCAATGGCTCTATGTCCAGGTGGAGGCCAGTGACAAGTGGTGTCCCTCAGGGGTCTGTTTTGGGACTGGTGCTGTTTAATATCTTCATCAGTAACATAGACAGTGGGACTGAGTGCACCCTCACCATGTTTAGAGATGACAAGCTGAGTGGTGCAATTGATACAACTGAAGGAAGGGATGCCATCTAAACAGACCTGGACTTGGAACTGGATGACCTTTCAGGTCCCTTCCCACCCAAGCCATCCTATGATTATATGAAAGAGAAGGTGCTGTCAGGGCTGGCACTCATGCTGCAGGCTGCCAAGGAGGGCAAGGCCAAACAACACCAGGTGCAACTTTGCTGGCCACCTCCACAGCTCGAGAGGCACAAGGCAGTGTGGAGCAAGGAACCCAGCAGAGATCTAACATGTTTTTGCCTGTGATCTTTGTTCTAATAGCTTTGCTTCACACTTAGGTAAATTTTACTGTAATTGCTAGTGATGACAGTCTTCAAATGCTGAAAGTGATCAAATATATCAGCTTAAAAATACAAAACTGACAGTACAAGGAAGTACTTGATAGGCTGGTGCTTGTTGGAAGAAGGGAGAGGTTCAATGCATCTGGCATCTAACATTGCAGCTGTAGCAAAAAGCAGCAATTTTTCTAAATCCATGCTGAAATGAGTACGAACCGTCCTAACAGGTCTGCTTTGCAACCTGATTGTACAGGGAAAAAAAAAAAAGGCATTAAGCCTCAATAAATAAAATGGAAATGATACCATTGAGCTATATTTGTAGCTTACCTAGAAACTGCGTATGTACATATTGCATTTAATAGACATTTTATTACCACAAAAGACAAAAGACTTTTTGGGGTGATGAAGTTTTCAAGTAGTGAGGTAAGACCTCCCAGTGTTAGCGTTACTCATGTTCCCTTCCCACCAGCCTGTTAAACAACCAGCTCTGCTCTTTCACGTGCACTCATAATATCCTGATGCCTAGTGGCCTGTCAGACCAAATCAGAAATTTCTTGGCTGTGAAAAAACACTATTAATAATTAATAATGATTGTGATGCTGCTGAGGACAGGCGTGCTTACTCTTCAATGTGAGACCGAAAACCCTGGTGTGACGTGCGGTCTCCTGTTGCTCAGTGCTCTGCCTGCTGGCTCTGACACACTTGAGGAGCAGGGAAGATCTCTTGAAGGCACGGCAGCTAGCAATACTATTTAACTTGATTGATCTGAAGTAGACAGATGGGATTGGCACAGATGGGGTACCCTGCGTCATTGGCAAAAGTGACTGAGTTGCTGGAAATGTTTTAAAACTCAAACTGAGCAGTACTCTTGCAACATCCACCACGAGACTCCTTGTGCCAAATGAGAAAGTTTCGCCACTGTTTTAAGTACTGCTCGCTGCTGAACCAACAAAGTCTGTGCGAAGGCATTACATTTCAGAGAGATTTGTAATTTATACAGTAAAAATGACAAGCTGGGAAACAGGGTGCTCCATTGCAACATTTGTTGGCTGTCAAAGAAAAGAGCTGTTGGGAAGTTTAGAAACTAGGAAAACCAGTGCTTGGATTTCTGATGGTGAGTGAATTCGCTGAAGGCTGCAAGCTGCTTGAAGATGAGGAAGGGAGAAGCAATCTGTCTTTCCTGGCAGATATTTGTTTTTGTCTTTGTGAGCTCAGTATGAGTCTCCAGGGGAAAGACTGCCTTTTGTCGTGTACTTTTTTCTCTCTTGAAAAAAAATATTTTGCATAGCGATTTGCAGTCTCTTTTTTTTTTCGACAAGTAACAAGGGGACATAAACTGTTCGCTCCTGTGCCATGAGGATGTGCAGGGCACAAGTCCTGGGTGGCAGGAGGGTGCCATCCCCTCCCATCCACCCCAAAGGGCAGCTCATGAAGCACAGAAGCAGCAGGGATCCTGCTCCACGGCGTTGCACTGCACAGTGTGCAGCCACGCATATCCCCTCCAGCACCGAGCCTGCTCGGGGGAAAGCACCTTCTGGGTGTTTTGCCCATGCCCGCTTTTGTGCTATCTCAGCTTTTGGTTACACAGCATACTCTTACCTACATGCTCCTCTTTGCCTCCTGGGAGAAGATTTTTTGGATTTTTTAAGTAACTGCTTGGTTTCTTGTTCTCTCCCTTCATAGTGTATGCAGTCATACTGGTTTTGTACCTGACTTAGACATCTATAAAAACAAACCCTTGCAAGCAATACTATTGGTATCTGAAAATATCTATCCTCCTTAAGGATAAGCTTAGAAGAAGGTACTCATTCACTGTTTAAGTGAAATATTTGAGACTATGGACCTGATTTAAGGAGATACTAGAGAGCACAGACCTTTAAGATTCAAAGAGGAGAAGCTGAAGGTTAATGTAGCCTGTGCAAGATAGCTTTGCATAGTCAGTTAATTTCCACATTTTAACTGGGTAGAAATAGCATAATTTATTTTCTTTACCAGATTTACTTACAGCACTCCTAGTGATAATATTTTTTCCCTGCACAGTGTTAAATGTCCCCTGATGATATGTGTTTTGCTGCTGGAGGATTTTAGTTGCCTCAAGTGAATGAAGTTGTGTATCATCAAGAAACTTCAGTTGATAAAGAAATAATAACAACTGGCTGAGGTTGATTAGAGACTAAAATTGGATTACTGTAAACAAGCACCTGTTTTTCTTTGTCATGAAGAGACTTTATTTGTATAGGCAGGCATGGCTGGATGCACCATGACATGGGGGTATGGACGGTAGTGTCAGTGCAGTGCTGTGTTGCATGACCAGTGTTTTGCCCCAGCTTTGCATACCAGTGCAGGCACGTGTCTCACCAGTTTCAGTGGTTTTCCACCTCGTTGGCATTCAGTGTGTCTCCTGAGAGTTCTCCTACACCCAGAGATGTAGCGAGGCCGAGCAGTCTGTGCTGTTGGACTTCTGCTTCAAGAGGCAGCAAGGACCACAAGTGGTATGGCTTTGACAAAGAGATAGGTTCAAAGGCACAGGGGGTTGAAGTGAAGGTGGAAACACTTCAGAGGATGAGATGGTGAGTGGGGTGAGGAGAGGGAATGGCAGCACTGCCATAAAGGGGCAGCAGCAGGGAGTCCAGCTGTGGGAGCAGAAGATGGTGAGGCCCTTTTGGACACAGGACGCAGACTGAGTCCAGCACTTCACAGGACGACAAAGCAGGCACCTCGAAAAAAATGTCCAAGTAGGAAAATGGCCCAGGAAAATAACAGAGCAGGGCTGGGTGGGGTTTGGGTGCAATGACTGACCTTCCTTTGAGAGTCACAGTAGTTATTGTGGGTGTTGCTGGGAAAGCCAATGCAGAAAAACATATGTTTGATAAATGTTATTGAATTTGTGGCTACTTTTCAGGTAGTGATTTTGCTTGAACTTCACTTTCCAAACAGATACTTGCACTGGCTAAATGATAGCTGCACGTGTGCTGAAGCTGAGCCTTCCTGTCTCAGGATGAGCCCTGCGTTGGCACTAGGGTCCTTGCTCCTTGTTGTCGGCTGCCCTGTCTTTCCTGCACACGATCATGCAGCCCCGACTGCCAGTGCTCTCCTCTGAGAACTCATCAGAACAGAGGAAAAATAAGCCTGTGTCTCACATGGGTGATTTTAGGGGAGTTTCTCCCTATTTTATAACTCTTCTGCCAAAAAATGCAGTCCCACATAACCAAACCCATTGTAACTTACACTGCCTTGCCTGAGATACAGCACAGAAACTCCCAGCCACAGGTATCACAAAGCCTGTCACAATCCACGTGTAATTCCTGTACCAACATTATTTCCAAAACGTGTCTATTGCAGTGGGCATCAGCCAGCCTTTTAAACGAGAATGCAAAGATGGTGCAGCCTCACGGCAGCCCTTTTAAATTGTGCAGCCAATGTGGAAAGGAGTGGACCATGGCTCCTTCCACAACACGGACATTATTTTGAATGCTGCGTACTAAGAACTAATTCCAGTGTTTTATATATGCTGGTCTTGTAGCCCTTTGCCAGGCTGGTTCAGAAGGACTGCTCTGTGTTCCTTCCATGAAAGAGATTTTACTTTGGACCTGAGTATAGCCCAGATAGTGCTAGTTTGTGTATGTAGACTCCATCTTCCTTAAACAAGGCAGCCACATACTGTAGTCTCTTTTCTATCCTACCCACAGCAAAACAAAGGATGGCAAATTCAGTGCACTTCCTAATTACTGTGGAAAGGGTACTGTAAACTGCCAGCTGTGAGAAAACATCTGACAAAACCATGAGTGGTACTGGGACAAACAGAAGGTTTTTCAGGAAAGACATTAAAAAGTAGACAGAAACTGGTTTCACTTTGATTCTTCAGAGGGAAAGACATTTCATAGTCATTTGGAGGATAATAACATTGTAATATTGAAGCAAATCTGCAATAAAAAAGATGCTTAGAATAAGAAACTGTAACAGGTCCCCTGAGCTCTGCTGGGGCAATTGCAGCCCAGAGCTTTCCTCTCCAGCCCACCAGGGCTGGAGAGCCCTCTCGCTCCCTCCCCAGCAGGGGTATGGACAAAAGAGGCCCCCTGGGTCCGACTGCAGAACTCGTGCTTTCCACAACACTTTGAGACAGATTTTGTCTCAGATCTGTTCAGCCTTCTCCAAAATTTTGGCTATTCCCATCTCCCATATCTCAAGCTGTAACACAGATTGTCACACGTCTGCAGGCTCTCTTAAAAAATAAATCTCACTACATAAGGTAAAGATATAAAAAATGTTTGCCAGTGGCTTCATGAAAGAAGGAGGAATGTGTCCACCTGCAATACAAGGCATTAACTCACTTTAAAAATAGAAAGTCAGGCCTTGTCAGATTTTTGGATTTTTTTTTAATTTTATTTTTTCCCTCAGATAATGGTATCTTTCTCATTTTACAAAGAGGAGAACTGAGAAGCAGGATTACAAATGGACAGACTGCCAGTCTGACATAAAGCAAAAGCCCTTCTGTCTGTCGGTCCACCTGTCCATTCACCCATCTTTCTCAAAGCATTTCTTCACCCTCCTCCCCCCCAGTAATGGTCACCACTCTCCCGCTCGATACTATACACAGCTGCCTGTCACTGCACTGAGGAGAGAGAGCAGCCTGGCAGAGCTTTGCCCATGTGCCAGGACAGGTCCCTGACACCTTCCGATGTCATGAAGACCACAGCCGCCTCTCACTGAGTGAGAAGACTTCAGGTGCTGGGGAGGAGATGCAGTTGTCACCATGGCCTAGGGAGCAAGGGCACGTGCTGGCCTGGTCAGCCTAGGCCCAAGCAGGGGGAGCAGCGGGCCAGGAAGGCTGTGCTTTGGGACATGACCACGGCTCTGGTCTTGCAGCACCTTCCCTTTCCTTCTGTCAGAGAAACCAAGAGTAACATACGTAAGAAGTCTGCCCTGGCCAAGCAGAGGGTGGCAGTGGCAATCCAGCCAGACATATGGTCCTTGGTTAATCAGACTGATGGAGACAGCAGTGATGGGGCAGTCACCTCAGAAGTTTGGAAGGCAGCAAAATTGCCCTATTTCCACTGTTAGTGATGGGGCACATCATGCATGATGCAAAGCTTCTAACCAGTGGATTGTATGCAACTAATCCAATGAAGTGAGGACTGCACTGAAACTCCCATGCCTGTCTCCCTCATCACCTCCCTCTGCTCTGTGTATATACATAAAATCAGGGAGGTTCTTCACATTCCTGCTGGCTTTGCTGCCTTGCCACGGACAGCCAACTGCCCTCTGCAGAGCAGGCAGCAGCAAAATCCCACAGGGAAGGCAGGAGGCTGTGAGATGGGAACAAAGAGCTGGTGAGCATTGGGAAAGAGCCTGGTAAGTTCTCATTTGAGTTGGCAAGCTAGTTAATCAAGCACTCTGGTACATAGGGGATAATAGCATGGGTGGGGTTTTCTTTCCACTGAAGGATCTGAAAACAATTACATGGAATCCAAGGAGAAAGCATCAACTTCAAACATCATATGAAGAACGGATTGAGTCATAGAGAGTCTCTTCACATTAGTATGTATTAGAACTACTACTGAATATCTCTTGATAATTTTGTCTCATTTGAGAGGGGACTCAAATTCCCTTATTTCAATACCTCAAACATGACACTTATATGAGATGATTTCTTTCCAGCTGCATGGATTCATTTATAATTTAGGTTTTCATCTGACTGAAATATCATCCAAGTTCATGCGAATTTAATAACAGCATGGAGGCAAAATAAAAATCAAAACACTGAGAAAGGACAATACTATGGTTCTAGGGGTTATGATCCCTTCTCTGACAGCTTGACATCATTATTTACAGAGCTGTGCACATCCTATTATCTGAATGTATTTGAATACCATGGTTTCTTGACAGTTCTAATCAGACGTAGGTAGCTCCAAGCAGTAACTGCAAACATATACAAAAACAGTCAACCAAGTAAAGAAAAACAGCCTGGTTTTCCCATAATCTATAACACATGAATAATAAGGCAATCATTTGATTATTAAATGTATATATATACATATATGTAAATATACTTCGTTCTGCCTTTTTGCTCTCTTATTCTGGGTTGTCTTAGTACTATCTTACTATTTTTGCATGAGAGTCAAAATAAAAAGTTCAGAAAGAAAATAGTGCCTCCATTGCTTTCTAGGAAGACTACTGCCCTTTTCATACAGTTTTGCAGAACATGGCAGACAAGTAGCAGACTGCCAGGAAGTCTCACAGGTAGGTCTCCACAAAACAGTTTCTGAAGGTAGTTAATCAGTTTGTGTCTCCTAGAAATAAACAGATACAGAGGTCAAAAAAAGTGTCCGCTAGTATGTTCTCTCCTGAAGTTAAAGTTTGAGTAAGCTAAGTGATTCAGAGTGAAATAATAAATTTGAAAGACAAAAAAAAAAAAGTCCAGGCAGAGCTTAACAGAACCAGCATTGCCTGCCAAAATGCAAAACAGTGAATTTATTTTTTTAGACCATGAATCTAAATACAGAAACACATTGCCTGCCAAAACGTCAAACAGTGAATTTGTTATTTTATTTTAGTATTTGAATCCAAATAGAAATGTAGAAAGGCATTTAAAGGCAGTGCCAGTTCTGCATGATCATGGCCAATGATCATTAAAAACATGAGGGGAGCCAAAAATATCTATGAAAGCTGCCAGAACTCAGGACAGGCACAGGGTCCAAAGAGCCCTCGGCTACTGGAGAGGACCTCATAGCACTGAATTGCTTTTCACAAGATCCTGATGCCTGAGAGGGATTGGACCAGCCTCCGTGAGTAAATCCATGAGCGTCCCCTGGGAGGACTCTGAATAGTCAGCAGTGTGAGATAACAGCACTTGACCATGGTACTGCACTCACCCTCGTCTCTGAGCAAGACATTGATGTGACCAATGGCTTTTCCATAACACATCTCCTGAGGCACTTGCCTGCCCTCTTTGTGCCTTTCCCTGTGTGGGTTCATAGAATAAGGAAAAGGATGTCCTACAGCCTCCCTTTCTCTTTTCCCTGCATCATCAGGTATACTCAGACAATTTCTCTGATGAAGTTTTAAGTTCTTAGATTATATTCTTTAGTTTATATCTTTCATGTAACAGTCATTATTCCGTGAAAATACTATTTTCTGTTTCTTAAAAATTCAGCACAGTAATTCTGAAAAGAATCAGCAGAGGAAATAGTAAAACTATTGCTCAAGCTTAAGCATTCAAGACTTTCAGGATGTATTAAGTAGGTAAAATTACTTCTCTGGTAGTGGTAATGCTACTAAAGTACACGAAAGCTATTCAGTAACATGACTTCAGTAGTACCTTTTGTCTAGGCTTGAAGAACACTTCAATCTCAGAGTCCTAGCAAGCTTGTGAGATTAGAGAAAGTTGGTCTTCATATTGCTGGTTGCTATGGCACAAGTAGCTTTGTAGTGAGAATTAACTCACTCTCACTTTATACCATTAAATCAAAACAAGAGGCCTTCCCTGAATGTTGTGGAGCACTGAGACACATACACCCTTCCAAAGCCTTCAAAAATGACCAGAGACAAAACTGACAAGAGCATGAAAAATACTCTGCTTTCCTCCTCTGACAGAGTGAGTGATGAACTCCTCAAGGGTCAGGATTTTTTTTTCTTTCTTCCTCCTTCCCCTCCCCTCTTCCTTGCCAGTGCAGAAGTAAGAAGACTCGGTGTGTTGGGGATGTACTAGGAGGATGTGGATGGCCTCTTCCAAATCTCTCTGTGAGGATTTTAGTGTAGGATGCCAACATCAGATATCACAACTGGCCACTCTCACTGAGCAGAAAGGCTTCGCCCTTGGTTTCGTTGCTATTACACCACAGCTCCCTCTTCCTGGATTAAAATCTTAGCACTGCAGCCAGCAGAAATTACTGAGGGAATAAGAATGGAACAGATCTGTGCAGAAACAGATACGAGAGCTTTTCTCCATTACATCAGAAAAGGAAAAAAGCTCAAGACATCTTTGGGAAAGGTTTCAAGTGCTGCCTCCCAGACCCACAGCTGTCAAGGCAGGATGGATGACATGTGATGTCTCCTTAGCAAAGGGAGCTTAGCTTAGCTTCATTTGACAAGAGTCAGTGACAATCTAACAGACAGAAACTCCAAACTTATAAAAGTCACTCTGATATCTATAGAAAATGTGCAGTAATAGTTCTCCCTTTTAAACGAAGTAGGAACTCATGCCATGATATACCATACTATTTTTATTCAGCTAATTGAAAAGGAAATTTATTTTGTTTTAAATATTCTGTGGTTCCATGTGCTTGGGAGATATGTATCTATATCATGTATGCTGCATTGTAGTTGCACTTTGATGATGGTTTTTGCAATATAAAATACATGACATTTGCAATATAAAATCCTGGAACTCAATCGTCAGTTTGCTTTGGTTTCTAGAACATATTCTGACCAGGAGGCTTTGCTCACATGCATCTTTCTACAGCAGGAAGCCGTATTTTGATCAAATCTCATGTAGAAAGATGGGGCATGATTGACTCTATCTTGCTTCTGTAGCTTAAACAGGCTCACAACTTTTCTCATGCTCATTGTCCCGTGGAGTTTTGCCTCTGTATGGCAAGTATGATACTTCGAGAAGAATATCATACAGACAAACCAAATGCAAGTTATGATTTCCACTACATTTTTGTGCATTTTTTTCCTTGAGGGTGTGTTCAAGACTGTTGTTTATTTTATTTTTTTTATATATTTTTTTTTAACAGAAGAGTTTATAACAGCATAAAGACACTGTCTGAGCCTGGTACAGGATGGGAAAATTACAGTGGAGTCCTTTATTCTGATACCTGGAAATTGTTTGACTTTGTTGTTTTAGTGGTTTCTTTCTCACTTGGAAATTCAGGACCATAAGGTTCATTTTCTTTAGGAATTGCTCCTAAAATCCTTGTCAGCTCTTTGCCACTACCTGGCAATATTTAGTCTTTGCTACACAGGCTTTTTCTTTTGAGCTAGGATTCATAAAATCTTTCTCACGTTGAGGAACATCCAACTATTTCCTGTTGTTGTAAAAATCTTTATGTCTCTTCAGTGAGTTTATTTTTTTTTTCTCTTTGTTTGCTGTAATAATAAAAGTTTTGACTCAAAGCACTTTTTGATGAGATTAGTGACCATTTGATATACTTTTTTTTTTTTGTGTGTGGCTTTTATTTACAATCCCATTGGTCTGGAGAAGGCAGTTACATGATTATCACAGTAGTCATTCATTTCGCTCCTTAAAGTAGGGATTTACAGGGAAACTCAGAGCATTAAATATTTGAACTGAACACACACACCAAAAAAATGACAATTGAAAGGCTGTTTTCTGTATGGTACTAGACTGCAGCCATCCCTTATCACATCTGTATCCACTGTCAGGCAGACTGAGGTACAGAGCTGGACTGCTCAGGGAGGACATTTCATTGCAGATAGAAGGATGCTGTGGGAAGCTATCTGGGACAAGGAAAGAGTTACAAGCAATGTGCTACACCATCTGGGATTTAACAAGTTTAACTGGAAAATATTTTTACTATTAATGCAAACGAGACACAATATAACAACTAGGGCAGCTGAAGCTGCAGAAAGGCAATCAAGATGGCCAGAGAGTGCCTCCATCACCCAATGTGTGGGGAGGGAGATGGACACCTCACAGAGCATCTGTCAATAAATTGGCTCCCTGTGGGTCTGGATAGTGCATTCACCATTGTTTCCCAGATGCCCTGTCTGCATTTAACACCCATTTTTAATAGTGAAAATGAAATAGGGGGTGTTAAATGGCTTCCAATTTAGCTATTATAATAGAAGTGTCAGACTTCAAAGGAGCCATTAAAAGCACAGCTAAAAGCAGTATCTGGGCACAGAGTTGACGGGGAAAGAAAAAAGGAAAAGAAATATAAAAGGTGTGTACTTGGGGAAGCACTGCTAATGACAACTATGTCAAATGCAATGGGTACAAGGACAGTCCCTCCCTTGCTGATATTCATAATGTTGGCAGAATTTACTGTTGATGAGTGAAAGCAAACGTTATTCAATTTTCTATTCAGGCATATGTGTCACTGACACATGAATTAAATTCATAAAGAACACAGGAAAAATATTTATTGGATAACAAGAATATATTAAACAAACTTTAAAATAAAGGCATTGTTGTGGTGCTTACCTGAGCTTATTTGTAATGAACCTTTTAATGATCCTTCGGTATTTGTATTGACTGGCTGACAGCCTGTGATTTGTATTTACACAACTGTCTAAATCTGGTATTGTATTACAATTTTTCCGTGTCCACATTATGCTTAGGCAGAAGTCACAAATATCAGGAGCTATTAACAAGGTAGTAGCTAAAGGAATTAAAAATATCCTAAAATAGTAAAAGTAAAGTGATGTAAATCGTGCAATACATTTACAATTTCTTAGTGGTTTTGGATAAATATTTATACATACAGCTCATATTTCAGGCATCTCAAGGCCTTTTAAAAGTACTGGTTTTCAAGTTACTTATTAAGTAATAAATACAAAATCAGAGAAGAATAATATGAGAAATAAAGATACCAACAGGGGAAAGGTGGTTATGGAATAAATTTGTCACACAGATATGTGTACAATCCACCCTAGTCATGAAAAGTGAGGAAAAAGAGTAGTGAAGATAGCCTATAGAATACATGTGTGGAAATATGATAAAATGACAAGATGTTTCATGCATGTATAATTATGTGCAGAATTAGACAAAGATTAGGAAAGAAATGGTTTACAAGGCTCACATTTGCCACTGCCAATAAAAATACACTGTTGACATCACTAGCCCAGACTCCATTATAGGTTGGGGTGGCACTACTCAGACAAAAGGTTAGGATAGTTTTACACACCATTTTAAAAAATGTCAGGAAAACTAAGGAAAAAATTCTCTCGGTATGGAGTAACATCTCTCCTGTAAAAAGAAATAGGCACTTGGTATCGGTAATGTTTCATCTTGTGTTCCTGTCTTAATTTTAATTGATTGTGTTGGATATGATAGTTTTCAATTTTAGAACTGAAGGAAATCACAGGGTGCTTTTTAGATGACATTGGGTCAAGAAAGATGAAGGCAATGTCATCAACAGATCAGATGGAAGGGCTGCACGTCAGGAACCTCTGCATCTATTACTGTGTGTCCTTGTGACACCCTGCTGAGGTTATTTCATCTCTGTGTTCTGGCTCCAACCTTTCCCGGATCACCTTTGTCACAAGACTTTTTAAAAAGTTTTTGGAAAGTGCAAAACTTTAATCGATTGAAAGTTGAGCATGTAAGAATTGCTCTCTTTTAGGAAACACATTTGTGAGACATGGTGAAGTCAGGTCTTCTCATGATGAGATTTTGTGATCATTCAGCCTTGTCAGTCATGAAGGTCAGAAAAAGGGTTATTTCAGGTTGTTGAGACCTGCAAAAGAGGACCCCAAAATCAGTGGGATGACAGAGTCAGTAAATTACCTTTTCGTACCTAAAGTATTCGTATCTCACTCTGTAGTACAAAAACAGAAGGGAAATGTCTCCAAAGGCTTTGCCAGCAGCTTGATGGTGAAAGCACTGTTTTGCACTCTTCACCTGACTTCTCCAGGGACAAGGACTGGGCTGTGGGCTCTGCTCTACAAACTGTTCAGGCATTTCACACTCATCAGTGACTTTCAGATTTGCAAGATTGAAGTAGAAGAATAAATTAAAGATGAACTCCATTTTCAGTGCCTGACTAAAAGTGAGTCTACCAATCTGTTCTGATGGTTCCAGGCTTCTCCATTCTTCTGTTGGTTTGAAAGGTATGAAGATGATTTCAGTGGATTATAAAGTAGTATAAAGTCTATCTAACCTTGGAACAAATGAGAACTGTTTTTTTTTTTTTTTTTTTTGGGGGGGGGGGGGGAGGGGTAATATTCCAAAATCTTTAAGATTAAGATAACTTCAAAATATAGGAATTTTGCAAAATTATGTACTATGGCAACAATACAGTCTTCAATCACTGAATACAAAAAAATAAAGGAAATATAATCTAGGCTTACTGATTTAAATATACCACAATAAGTATCATATTCAAGACAGCTAACATCACTTCTGATCTCCTTTACTGAGTATCTTTACACACAACAGGAAAACCTTGCTGTGAAAGGAGTTGTCAGCTGCTTGGTAAAAGACCCTAAGCCAGATCATTCAACTGTCTTAATAGAGATGAATGGGGACCTGCCTGGAGATGTGATGTCCCTTGTCCCATATCAACGGAAGAGGCAGAAACAGTCTCTAGGAATGAAAGTCACAGATTATCACTGCTAAAAAAGCTGTAATTTTTTGCTCCCTCTGACCACCTGACACACAGATCCCTTGGCTGCTAGACTAGATTTGTATTCACTGTTAAATGTTAAATACCAGCCAGTCATTACCTTTTGTGATTTATCCAGATAGCTCATTGGTTTAGTGTCTTCTACAATGACAACACAAAGGGTAGACTCATAATCTAATAATACAGTCAAATACCCAGCATCACCCTTTTCATTTCAGATAATGGCATACAAACACAAGTGTCAAAGTTCAAATTTTACCTTCTGTTTGTTAGCTATGCTGTGAAAAATGCCATCATTTCTTCTTTGTAACTTTTTACCCTTTGTGACTTTTTTTGGAGATATCCGCTGTCCTACATCTGGATGAATCACTGTTTACCAATGACACAGTAAATCTTTGACGATATTGTAAATCAAGTAATTACATTTATTATTATCAGAGGATGTTAATTTTTATAGTACTGAGAGGTGACAAAGGAGCAGGCTAAGCTGTGCTTCTATGGAGTTATCCAGCTCAGAAGTCATAACAGCATGACAACTGGAAGGGAAAACCGTCTGGAGCAGAAGCAACGTATGAGGTACAGATCAAAAGTTACAACCTATGCTCGTTAAAGCCGTGCAATCTATTTGGAGAAGGGAAAGTATTTCCTAATGGAAATTGTTTCATAATGGATTTTTTTTTTTTTTTTACAGAGTGAGATCTTGTAATGTAGGTGGTGAGGTGCATGCACAAATCTTGAGTGAGGCAATTGGTTTGGTTAATCACAAAGGCTGGGAGGCATGCTGGTTAGTTTGGAGAGTATCATTATTCCTCCTTGACAACTGAAAATAAATAAATTGATATAATGCCATTATTTTATTACATAACTAGTAATAAGAGCACCAAATAACCCATGGTAATACAAACAAAAACTTTGCTACATCCCACATCTCAGCTGTCTTGCAGTTTTAACTCTTATCTTTGAAAATCTTTGAAAGGAAAAACAGTATTTGACACCAGCAATAAAAGCTGCATTTCCCAATATTATCTACTTGAGATGCCTGACATTAAAATTGTCAATAATTGTCCTTAGGTATAATATCAAGATTAGTTAATTTGCCATCTCAACTTTATTTTATTTATTTTTTTTCCCTTAAGTTTTCTTTTTTCTTATATGGTATTGTGTGACTTATAGCCATCCTTGACATTGATTGTCAGGTTGATTTATATTAGCAGGATCAGAGGAAGAGTTTTCCTAGGCAGTTCCCTGTGGGATATGTCACTGACTTCTGTAACAACAACTGCTATCATTTTTAGGAGCTGTTTTCACCAAGCCTACAGCAAAGATGGTAAATAACAATGACTGCATGCTGTAATGTCAGTGTTTCTTGACTGCAGGTCTTTGTCATCAGAAAACTATGCCTGCAAAAAGCTTTAATGACTTCAGTGAAAACACCTTCAAGTAACTTTGTCCAGTGTTGAGGATAAAGAAAAGGAGATGGAGAGAGAGAAATCTTTGTGAAACTTTGGGCTAGATTAATCAGTTTGTAATGGTTCACTCATATGTAATAACAAAGAAATTATGTTCATTTTATTTCTAATGTCAAATATTGGAAACTGCATGCACAGCTCATCACATCACTGTTCATCTAAATGTTAAGTATAATTAATTGTTTAAGTACCTATCTCTTTTAAAAAATCCAGACAGTCTTTACATGAACTTATATTGAGAATGTAAAGAAAGATACCTCACCCATTCCTGGTTCCTTAATATTCCTGAGAGGTAGATTAGGTTTTACACAGCGAAGTATTATAATTCCTTTGATCCTGAGGGATCCAACACATCATAGTTCACTGGTAGCATGCAATATGTATTCTGCATCTAGCAGAAGTGTTGTCTGATATGTACAGTCAGGGGCATGAAAATTATGTTAGTATTGGGTATTTACATCAACAATGTGCAGATGGCTACCTCGCACACAGGCAGCTAGGCTGTGATCTGCAATCACAGCAGCATCTGCTGCTCGCAGCTGTGGTGTCACCTGCCCGGGGACACCAGACTGTGGGTGAAATTCCACTGCCTAAATGGGATGGATGACTAGTGCAGCTGGAGGCAATGCAGGCTATCCAGGACTGTATGTCATGAAACTAGGAGATGTGGCATAGTGTCTGTGAGACACAGGTCCTCATGAAGAAGAGCTGGGGGCCAGGCAGAGACCACTTCATGTCTGTACCTTGGCAACTGAATTGCACCCTGTGCATCAGGACACAGATTTCTAGCACTGCTAGTCAGTGCAGGGGATTTGGAAAAATAGCTGAAGATGTACACCAGAAATTATGTCCTGTTACAGGCCAGCTGACTCACTACATCTCCATCTGCATAGAATTTTGTGAGGAGGGAGAAGGAGAAACTGTCTTATCAAAACACAAAGAAATGAAATGCACTAAGGGTCTTTTAAAATGGTAATAGCATGCTCATCCTTGCATAATGAGTTTTCTGTGGCACACGTCCATTGGCACCCTGTAATAACTAGGTACAATAAGATACCATGGTGATTAAGTGGAAATATCAGGACTGAGTCCCACTGCTCTTGTCTGGTAAGGCTTTGTTCATTTACAGGCTTCTGTGTTCTCTAATATTCCCTCTAGCAGAAGATTTTTCAATATTGTTAGGCCCTTTAGCAAGAGAAGCAGCATAGCCATGGGAGCAACAAATAAATGTTATCAACCAACACAAGCTTTTCCACTGGTCTAAGCAGACCAGGATGTTCCTGGAGGAGTGCAGGGGGACAAGAAGGAGTTTTTCTGAGCTCTCACATCCAGCTGTACATATTGGCATGCACTGGCAATCTCATTTTCCTCCTTCTTTTTTCTTCCCCCTTAGCTGTTTTGGACAGCTGGCAGAATGAGCTCACATTTACTCTGCACATGTTACAGAGATGTACTCTTTCTCATCAATTCCTCTCATCTTCAGGCATTAGTGTACGTACAGCTAAGCTTCATCCAAAGGTCACCTAAAGTAACATACTTGAGTGAAAGGTTTTGGTGGTGTGCTTAAATATTCATGCCTTCACCTATGTATCCATGTAATAGTAAGTCCAAAAAAGCTAAGAGGTGCGTAATGCCTGTTCATGCACAAGAAATGTACCCATTTCTGAATGTGTCTCTGTTATAAAATGGTTGAAAGCTCCAGTCAGTTCTCTTAGTAGTGGAAAAGTTCATTAAAATATTTAATCATCTTGAAAGAACTATATTGGACGGAGTCCTCAATGGCAATGTCATTTGTGAAGTTTTGAAGAATTTCATCTAAAGAATTTTGATGCAGTATTTGGCATCTACATAGTGGGATTGGTGCATTAAAGTGGAAAATGTCTAAACCAGACTGTAGACAGTTTGTGACTTGATGACTAAATGACAGTAGTTAATATGGTAATAGGCTGCCTTCTGGTAATTCTTTACAATAAGTAGCAAAACATTCTTAATTTCTCTTCTGTAGTGTAACAGTTGCATTAGTCACAATTAATTACATGGTTGCTCCCATGAGTGTCAGACTTACATTAATTGTATAATGATTTATTTAACTTCCCACCATGCAGAAGCTGAGGTGGTGTGCAACAGCTTAAAACCACCAGTAGAAAAAGGCACTACAATTTATCTGTAAAGTGCTTTTGTTTTAGGTATCAGAGAGATTTTAATCTGTGCAGGGTGCTTGGCTTGTGCCTCCTGGCTTCCCTGGGGAAGTCCTCTGTGGAGAGGACAAAAACACACTGTACCATGATGGGGGAGAAGGAAACCCTGTCCTCCAGAGAGACTTCCTCTGGTTTCCTTTCAGCAAGCAATATTGTCTTCCATTTCAAAGATGAAGAACGAAATACAGCTTTTGCTTCAAAGGCAGAAAATTAGCAAACAAAAAGAAAATGCAACGCATCTCTGGGGAAAAGATATCCACATGGAACACTTCTGCATATGAACTGGAGTGTGAAGTTGTATCTGTCTTGTATAACATTTGCAACCTGCAGTGAGAGTTGTCATTTGAAAGATGCAGTACACTGCAAAGCAGTCTCCTTTTGCTACCATACATATTATTTTGGTATCCCAAGGGCACTGTACATTCCAGCCACTGACATCCACCTGGCCTCCAATCCAGAGGGGCTCCCATTTAGACATTTTAAAGTTGTGTTTCAGTCCAAGTGAGAGTACTTGAGTATTCTCTACATTACCTGTGCAGCAGTTATTTGTCCCAAATGATCAGATAAGAAAGATGAAAATTGGAATCTAGTTTTAGAATTATAGAATGGTTTGGGTTGGAAGGGACCTTAAAGATTATCTGATTCCACCTTGCCCATGGCAGGAGCACCTCCCACCAGACTAGGTTGCCCAAAGACTCATCCATCCTGGCCTTGAACAATTCCAGGGATGGGGCATCCACAGCTTCTCTGGGCAGACTGTTCCAGCACCTGAACACCTTTATAGTGAATAACTTCTTTCAAATATCTAATCTAGACTGACCCTGTTTTAGTTTAAATACATTACCTCTTGTCTTGTCACTACACACCCTGATAAAGAGTCCTTTCCCATCTTTCCTGTAGGCCCCCTCTAGGTGCTGTAAGGCTGCAATGAGGTCTCCCTGGAGCCTTCTCTTCTCCAGACTGAACAACCCCAGCTCCCTCAGCCTGTGCCCATAGGAGAGGTGCTCCAGACTCTCGATCATCTTGGTGACCCTCCTCTGGACCCATTCTAATAAGTCCATGTCCTCCTTGTGCTGGGTGTCCCAGAACTGAACGCAGTGCTCCAGGTGGGTCTCACAAGAGCAGAGCAGAGGGGGACAATCACCTCCCTCACCCTGCTGGCCACGCTGCTTTTGATGCAGCCCAGGATATGGTTGGCTTTCTGGGCTGCAAGTACACATTGCCGGCTCATGTCAAACTTCTCATCAAATCAACACCTCCAAGTCCTTCTCCTCAGGGCTGCTCTCAGTCCGTTCTCCACCTAGCCTGTATTTGTGCTTGGGATTGCCTCTAACCAGATGTAGTACCTTGCACATGGCCTTGTTGAAACTCATTAGATTTGCATAGACACACCTCTTAAGCCTGTCCAGGTCCTTCTGCATGGCATCCCTTCCCTCCAGTGTGTCAACCGCACCACACAGCTTGGTGTTATCGGCAAACTTGCTAAAGGTGCATTCAGTTTCACTGTACATTTCACCAACAAAGATGTTAAACAGTGCTTGTTCCAATACCGACACCTGAGGAACACCACTCATTACTGATCTCCACTTGGATGTTGAGCTGTTGACCACAACTCTTTGAGTGCGACCATCCAACCAATTCCTTACACACTGAGTGGTCCATCCATCACATCCATGTTTCTCCAATTTAGAGACAAGGATACCATGCAGGAATATATGGTTTTACGAAAACATATGTTTACTGATTTATGATATTTGTGAAATATTCACCACTGCAGTACCCTCTGCAGGGCATTTTTCCTTTTGCAGCCTGAGTGTTGGAAGCAACTTCCACATGGTTTAGCAAGCTGCCTTAATATCATTTGCCTCTTTCACTGTCTCTTCACATGGAGGTTGCAGGAACCAGCTCTTTTTTATAAGAGATATTTGGAGCCCTACACCTTTTCCCCACCTGTCATTAGGCCTGCTGAACAATGATTCAACTTCTTATTCAGCTAGGACACAGGCATCTTGTCTAGGTAACTGCAGCAACACAAACCTATCATAACCTTATTTACATACTTAAACTCGTTTCCCTTCAGTTGAGAACCAAAGGGCTTTCTAAGGCAGTAACTACTAGGATGCTTACAACAGGATCAAATCCATTCCTGCCTTTGTCCTAAGAGACTGACTAGAGACAGATCTTTGCAGTGTAAATTATGTGTTGGGGAAGAAGTATGGAAATGAAAGTTTTGACATTGGTTATACATGCAGAATAAGGATGTAAGGATTTTCAGTGTTGTATAATGCAAAGAAGACAGCAGACCTTTGAGTGGGGTTCAAAACTCATCTGTTACCGAAAGGGGACAGGCAGAAAGATTTCATGTATTCTCTCTGGGAAGTCTGTTTGTTTTGTGGAACCTAACCAAGGCTTTACACCAATCCTCTTCTGAAATCTTCTTACCTTTAACATGGTTTAGCAATGTTCTGTCTTCATCCTCTGCACTTCCTGAATATGAATTAACTCATATATACAGCAAGGACTACGCTGCCAGTTGCAGCTCTTACTGTTAGATGGGTTACTACATCTAAGCAAGATGTGCAGCAAGTTTTACATAGCTTCTCTTTCAAAGCTTGTCTTCCCTTTCCATCGTGGAAGAAAGAATACCATTTCCAGGATAATATGATGTGTCTTGTTCCAGTCATTACACCGTGGAAACGCCCACTGCCATCATCTCACATTTTTGGATACAAGAACACAGAATTGAACTCAAGCCTCGAGGTGTCAATGCACCAATGGGATTCAGAGGGCTTCTGCTTCTCCCCATCCTGCCTTTCACTGCATTACCTGGGGCTAATTCAGGATGCTGGGATTTTTGCGTGCTGTGTTATATTTGCATTCATTTGGCTACTGAGGCATCCCTCACCGACTGGTCTCTGTGTCTGACCCAACACTCAGTCCTTTTTAATAAGGCAGAAGGAAAGTATTAGAAGAGTTTCCAAGAGAATTAGGCACTGAAAAAGCTCTGGAGCTTAAATGGGCGGCAGGACTTTTCCTGACTTCTAATTTGTAAAAAAAGATGGAAGGCTGTGAGGTTATTTTTGAACTTGTTTTTGTTACAGATCTGGGCATCCTGAACCCCTGTTCATTTACATTCTGAGGTTGGCAACAATCTGGTTTTGGCTGTCTATCCTATATAACAACAGATGGGGAAGGAGAGAAAGGAGAAACTATGAGTGCATGTCAAAATCTAGCTTTGGTATTAAATCCTGACATGTCCAGCACAGCACACATAGATCTATTGTATATATGAGATGGATTTAGGATTAGGGTTGGCATTAAGTGTTGAGATTAACAATACCAGACAACCAATGGTTTCAGGAAGTCCTATACAACCAGAGTGTAG
Organism: Anser cygnoides; assembly: GCF_040182565.1. Lineage (NCBI taxonomy): Eukaryota > Metazoa > Chordata > Aves > Anseriformes > Anatidae > Anser > Anser cygnoides. The sequence goes on along the minus strand of NC_089873.1, from coordinate 131,027,657 downwards.
TTTGGTGCTGGAGGGGAGGAATGGCTGAAGGACACCTCTGCATCAGATGGGGATCTGTAAGAGTCTGTGACTGAACCAACCTTCCCTGGGAGAAGGACTAAGTTTAGGACAGGCTGGTATAAGAGCTAGACTGATTTCTTTGCAAGAGAGGAGGGAATAAGCTTTAAGGCAAGAGGAATTTGAAGAGTGAACTTTATTGCTTTAATAGTCCACAGCTGCAGTTCCACTGGACAGTGGTTAATGTTAGGGTTAGAGGTTGTGTTCAAGATCTTACCCTTCAAGATCGTCAGGGCACTATGTGACACAAGCCCCACATAAAACCCTAACTGCAAACCCACAGATTTCTGTCAGTGTTAGGCTACCAAAGCATTATTAATCTTTGCCACCACTAGCCCTCATCTTAGCCTAGGGGACTGGATAATGCCACAAAAAAATATTGTTGCATCCTGTGTAAACAAAGCCAAGTCTAAATGTAAATCCGAAAATCAGCCTTATCCTAATAGAGTGCTTCTATTGTGAACCATAAGAAATTAACCTCCTGGCCTTCCCTACTGATCTGGAGAGCCTTGAAGAATCAGAATTGCTCTTCTATGTATACTTCCTCAAAATATGTCCTTAACGATAACCTTATGATATAGAATAAGGACCCAAATGTAGCTATGTACTGTGTTATTTAACCCTGTTCCCCCAGTTTCTTATCTTGCAAATTACTGTTTGCTTTTACCTAACAACCTCAAGCTTAGCACTATTCTACTTGTTATATTGCCAAAATTTATGAGGAGTCACCAAGGAAATAGTTCTTTGAGTCCTTTTATACTGAATACTGACCAAAATCCCACAAAAATTAAGACATATTTCCTATGCCTGGTGACAGCAGTACTAGTTTCAAATGATCCCATAAAATAGCAGTGCTATAATCTCCGTGGAATGAAATGAGAAAGGTACCCATAAATCACTAAAGGCTTAATGCCCAGTATCTTTGAAACATTACTGAAAAAAATAAGCTATCACCATAGCTCAAACAGCTTTCAGAATTCAGCCAAAAAATGTAACAAAAGAAAGCAAAACTCTCAGACTTATTTGTCTAACATGTGTTCAAAAGCTTCAATACTTTAAGACTTGCAGTAAACCTGTGAACACCCTGGGGAAAGACTGAGTCTTTGAGTCTTCACGCTGCAGTCAGGGTCAGGTTAGGAGGTGGGAAGGGTTGCATACTTTAGATAACAGGGTCTCAGAATTAGACTGAAGGGAGGTGCTATTTGGGATGATAGTCTGTGTATGGTCTGAGGTACTCTGAACACACTGAAATACATTGCTTTTCAACCTCACTTGTCATGAGCCAGTTGATAACCCCAATGAATGCTCAAGGGACCCCAATCAACAATAAAATTGAATTCTAACCTTTTTTTCCAAATGTTAAAACTAACATTAAAACCGTAGTCCAGTGATTTCAACAGCTGCCAAATTATTCCTACACCTGTCAATCCTACTAAAATTAGTCCTCATGTTATCCCAATGACCTTCATATCATGATCCAGTGACCTCACTCAGAATGGTTGTTTATTTATCTCACTGTTGTCAACTTATAGCACCCAGCTTTGCCCCATTATGTTTGTCACATTGTGGGTGGAAACCTTATTCTTCATCTTCTTTCTGTTGACCCTGAATCTAACTGTATTTCTGACTATGACTTAGCTCTAAGCCTGTCCATAGTATGGACAACAACAATAAAAAACTCACAAAGAACCATAAGCCTTTTTGCTGTGCCCAGCCCTACACGATCAGGCAATGAATCTGTCTCTTCAGACAATTTGATCCCAGAACAGAATCCCAACTAACATCATAAATGCATGATCCTTAATAACCAGAAAATTAACCATAAACCTCTATCGCTAAACTTTCTTTCTCCTAACCATGTAATGTGTTAGATTCAGCAATGAAACTCATCAAAAAAATCTTGGCCTAACCAATTCTAACCAACATCTGACACAGTGAAAATAAAACCCCATATCATTCTTCATTTTGCCAGCACATTTTGCTAGTCCAAGAGGCAATCCAAGGTCTTCACATCCCACTTTCCCACACCTGAATGTGCGAAAGTAACATTATATCATAATTACAACCATTCTGTTGGACAATCAAGAGTCTAGAAACAATTCTGCATCTTCTGCCTTTGCCATTAAAAATTCTCCCTCTAGTCCCAACTTTAAATGTACAGATATGAGCCTGACCTTTAATTAAACTAACCTAACAGAAACCTCCTTGCCAGCTTCATCTGTCACTAGAAGACACAGTGACTAATCTAGCTCCTCAGCTGTTACCACTACACATGCTCTTATATGTATTCTCTGACCTTGAACACTCCAGTGAATCCTATTAACACCATTTAATTTGCCCACATCAGATCTCATCCTAGCTTTGCTAACCTTGCATTAGCCATACTAATCCAGCAGTAAGCCTAGCTTTTAAGCTTCTGTAGCCCAGAGCCTAATCTAGCCCCAAACCAAAATCTACCTTTAGTATTAGAGACCAGCGATAACCAGATCCAAAAATCTAAGTCATTCAGTCACATTGGCAAAACCTGCCGCTAAACCTCTCTTTGCAGATTTTTGCTGCCCAGAAGCTCAGTGCTAATGTTGATGTAGCCCCAGCTCCAGTCTTAACCATAGCACATCTTGGAATAAAACAAATGTCATTTGTAAATGCCACTATCTGCCTTCACCTTAACCTAGCAGGCCTTGTAAAATCTACCATCAGGTTTTCTGGCCCTGTCTTCCCTAATACTAAACTAATCTAAATTCTAATTCAAACTCCTTCTGACTCCAGCATTACCCCTACAACAAGCATGACTTCTTCACCAGATATCCAAACATAAATCATTTCTTGTTCCTGGAAATAACCCCTTGCAACCATACTGAGATTTTGAGGATCAGTTAATAAACCTATGTTTGTGTTCACCAATTCATGGTAGCTTAAACTCTAACTCTGACACTTGTCAGTGTCTTACCGCCAGTCCCTTCCTGAAGTTGAACTAACCATTCACACTGCCAGCAGCAGTACTTGTAGAAGTCTTGTAGGTTATACAGGGTCCAGCATCAAGACTACATTTTTTGCCTTCCGCTATCTATCACCTTCATCCTATGTCCAGCACTCACTTTGCGCATAACAGTGGTGCAGAACTAGCCCGGGCCACAGGCCACAAGCCATTTACCATTTCCAAAATTATGTCTCTCAAGCACTAACAATTACCTAGACTTCTCCAGCTGTGATGTCCAAACCCTAACTAGTGTTAGTACTAATAGTATGGGCCTTTGGATCTTCCTAGTTCTCTGGCACTGTAGAGAAAACAGTAGAGATTGGCCCTTCCAAAAGCAAAGTTAGGTATCTTTTGTCACAGATTTTTTGGCAGCAGTGAGTTGTGCAATACCTAGAATTTCAGATCTAGCCTGATGTGGGTGAACCAGACACCTACCATCAGTTTGGAGAAGTGGTATCTTTCTTCGATGACACAAAAGCCCTTCATGCCAACAGGTAGGTAGGCATGTATGCCCGGGTCACCGCCTCTGATAGCCAGGTCCACAGCATCTAAGGCGGGGAATAAGGAGAATAAGTGACTACCTTAGAAATTTGTGTTAGCAACAATTTTTGCACTTACCCTGATAACTTCAGGATTTACCCAAGCATCCAATGTTATGACTAAGGTCATCCTTAACCAGAGCTGACTCAGATCCCACACACAGAAGTTCAGTCTCCTGGCTTTGGACTGCTGGGACAGTGGGCACTCTTCATGGACAGTCATCAGACAGAAAGGGCTGCAAGGAGGCAAGAAGACTGACAGGCAGAAGGCTCTGTGTGTGTCTGTGTGTGTCATATGCTCTGTCTCGTGACAGAAACACAGTCATTAAAGGAAAGCATTTGGGACAGTTTAGAAAGCTGCCTGGGGCACAGATGCCTAAATTCTGCCAAAAACTCCCTGCAGGGGGGAATTACAATAATCAAGGTCCTACCTACTGAGTCTAAAGAGATGTGTCTTACCCACGCTAGATAAACAGTTTTATTTTCTTTTTGTCAGTGTTGTAATCCAATGTTGCAACTTCTGCCAACAGTCTTGATGTACCTCTGCCATAGCTGACACCCATGTTTTCACCTTTTCTTCCTTGGGACTGCAGAGGCTTTGTTACCATATGCCAGGTGTCAACACACATCACCCCCATCCTGAGGAGGATATGTATTTGAGCTGGCAGTGTATAGGATTGACACTGGGCACAAGTAATTTGTGTGTCATGGATTTGGCATGTCACCTGTCAGACAATGTACCTTAATGAAGCCCATCTATTCCTGCCAGATGGGACACTGAGGCAGACATCAGCCTCTTCTGTGGATGTAACCTGATGTTCAAGCCCAGTGATCATCTGGGAGAAGGGGGATTTTTAATATCCAAGAATGAAGAAGACAGCTAAACCCAGCTCTTGCTGATGCCTGTGGCAGTCAGCAATGACCCTGGAGTCTGGACTTGAACAAGTGTTATTACCTTAAAAGAAAAATAAAAAAAAGAAAAAGAAAAAGAAAAAGAAAAAGAAAAAGAAAAAGAAAAAGAAAAAGAAAAAGAAAAAGAAAAAGAAAAAGAAAAAGAAAAAGAAAAAGAAAAAGAAAAAGAAAAAGAAAAAGAAAAAGAAAAAGAAAAAGAAAAAGAAAAAGAAAAAGAAAAAGAAAAAGAAAAAGAAAAAGAAAAAGAAAAAGAAAAAGAAAAAGAAAAAGAAAAAGAAAAAGAAAAAAAGTCATTCAATCAGTTTTAGAAAACTTCGAAGCTCATGAAAACAAAATAGTGCCGTGGAAATAAGGGATTTTGGTCTTGATGACAGCAGGTAACTTCTGTTGAATGATGGAGATATTTGCCAGGACGAAGTGGGTTATTTTTATCATAACTCTCTTTCCATTAGTACATTCCCTGCTGGCTTGGAGGATTATATCTATTTTGGCTTGGAGGATTATACCAATTTGTTTTGCTACAAAATCAATAAAAATAAAAGCTAAAATGACAATTAAATCCAAGAAAGCCCAGCTGGAAAGCAAGCAAAATTCCTCTTTCCTAATTAAAGTCTGTGCAAACCACAGCTCTGCAGAGGCATTAGGGAGGGAGGCAATAAAAGGGGCATGTTCCTACTAACACATTTACTGTATCTGTCTTTTATGCCAACCAAATTGCTGCACAGTGTTAACCTGGCACTATAAAAAACAACAAGGCCTGCCAGGTCTCCCTCCTCATTTTGGGAAGGGGAAGAGAAAGGTGAGGCTGAGTATGGAGGTGGCATGTGTATGCCACCTCTTGTTCTTGAGTGTGAAAATCTTGTTGTGTGCCTGAAAGCCTGGTGAAGTTAGTAGGAGCTTACTTCAATGAGCTTTGGATGATGTCTATAACATGATTAGGAAGGTGCAGTATATGCCAATTAACGTCACCCTCTTTGGTCTGTGCAGCAGCAGCTGGTTGCTAGAACTGCAGTTTTGGGGCCAACATGCAGGAGAGTGGGTGTCTGAATAGGAAAAAAGACAAAGGCTTTCAGTGAATACACTGTGGCAGGCTGCTGCTCTCATCTTCTCACGTTGTTTCCCCTGCAGCCACGGAATAAAGCTACTAGCACTCTTAAAAGGATGAGCAAATAAAGAAAACCTCCAACAACCACGGCAAAACCAAAGGAATCTCACAGCATAAGACAGTAGATTACAGGTAGGCACAGCAGTGAAACAAGGAGAGGACAGGAAATGTGATGTGTGGAAAAAAGACCAGTGAGTTATATAGACAAAAATTCCAGCTACTACAAGTGAAACACAAAAGCAGAAAGATGCAAGGAGGATATAGGATATATATTCCTATGGAACTCAGTGCAATACTGAATGTATTGACAAAGCACACCACAGGCCATTCTGCCTTATCGGTACCTCCTGCTAGGTACTGATAGAGCAGTGAGCAATGTCAGATTGCTTTCCCTCAACTTAAACCCAACTTTAACTCTTGTTCCAACATCTTAGCATGTCTTCACCATTGGCTGTCACCAGTCTTACGTGATAAGAAGATATCGTTATTAGTCTCAAACACTATTACTAAAGCCACCATTCTCCTTTAATGGACAGTCAGAAGGAGATGCAGTTTCCATATGGCTGATGCACTTTGTATATGTTATCAAATTCCAGATCAGAGCTTTAAGTAATGAGATGAATGTAGAAGGGCTGCCTGTGATGTTGCTGCCCTTTTAATTTTAATACTCAACATATTTTATCAGTGAAACGAATGGCTCCACCTGAAAGTTAGCCCTACAGATTGCAAAGGTTTTCACCTCAGTCGTGGAGGTATTTCGCACCAGTCATTTTGCAATGGAAACGTTTCAACCGGAGCCCAAGCAATCATTTCCTACTGGAAGTGTTAGATCTTGGCTACCGTTGAAAACCAGTATTTGGCCCTCTAAAAGAAGGGGCAAGCAGACTTGCTCATTCAGACATGGGCTACTAACCCGTGTACACTGATACCACAACACCTGACCGCTTGTGCTTGGAGATGAGGGAGCCAAGGCGAAGCCCGAATCGGAGGGACGAGGTTTTGAATTGTGTGGGCTTGTTTCTGAGGCACGTCCTCACCACCAGACAAGCAGCTCTGCTGGGTAGCACAGCCTCAGCAGCTACAGGAGAGAGATCCCAACACTGGCATCTCAGCAAAGCTGTCTCTCAGAACAAAGTTATTCCAGCTGACAGAATACTCTTCTGGCAGCATAATTAGATATACACTGGGGGGCTTGCTGGTTTGGCTGTCATGGTGGGGAGAAGGAAGATGGTTTCTTCACTGTTTTCAACAATATTGAGCTGTTGGCAAATTTCACACTGAAGTCTACATTTAGTATAGCAAGATTATATTTTGTCTGAGAGAATCTCAAAAAGGAATGCCTCAGGCATAATATTGGGATTGATGCTGATTAGCTGGTCGAGACAAAAATTGTAATGAACCCTGTGTGCTCTAATAGAGTACATTTGCTGCTTGTCCTTCTCTAATAATGTTCTGGCAGAAACCACGTCTCCCCAGTCCAATATGCTGCTCTATGCGTAACTCCAGTAGTTAACCTTGACGGTCTGAAGAACATGGCTTTAAATTTGATATCGTGTTTATGTCTATCCTTTGCTGTCGAAAAATATTAAATCTTCCCTCAGCTACTTGCTTTGCATGGTGAAAGACAGATGGTTGTGCTGGATCGCTCCACAGCAGAGCAGATGTTGTAATCGAGGACCCAAGAATTCTGCCAAATTAATTAGACTCTTCCACTGATCTGGATAAAAAGAGCAGTGCACGGGCATTTCAAAGGGGTCCTGGTTCTAATTTATACCGCACTGTCAGGTTTTCTCTTGTGAAATGTGAATATAATCAGGTGTTCTTCTAGAGCATTGTATCAAATGACATTCAAATAGGGTAGAAAGGTGGTAGGCGGACAACAACTCTTTAATACACCATCCTAAAATCTATACAGAAAAATGATCTTGAACTAGTAAGGTAAAAAGCCACACGATATACTTGCTGTCATATCCCTTCTCACCCCCCCCCCCCTTTTTTTGGGGGGTGTATCTATTATTTTAGCTTAATTCTTTATCAACTAAAACTTCCACATACACATCCATCAAGTAGAAAATGTTTAGCATTTCACAATCTCAATCATAAAGTTCATAACTAGTGCTCAGGGTTTGTAAGCAGTTTTTCCTTTATTGGAGCACTGTTTCTGATCTTAACCTCTTGATTCTATAGGGGGAATGCAAGTGTGTGAAACAGCAAGTTTCAAAGAAGAAGATTTTGGATAGAGCCAATGAAGTATGGACAAGTATTGTTGAGTTACACACTATGATGTAGTGTTCCTCTGTGCACCATATTTCTCTTTGGTGCAACACCAAAGCAAATTACCTCTGCAAAGCCAGTATCCTCAGGAAGGTACCACAGAGCTTGGGGAAAAAAATAAAAATAAATAAATTATAATAAAAAAGGTTCTGAAAACATAACTCTTCAATAAGAAGCTCACAGAAAAACAGTCCCTATCATTTCTTTCATTTGCTCCTTGAACTGTTAGAAAAGATCTCTGCATATAGTTTAAAAATGTACCCATTATGGTAAATAGAAGGACTTCATTGTAGTATTGGACTTGCTCTTCTTCTTTAATTTGTTTTTCTTCCTTAAGATTTAGACACCTATTTTGATTACTGAAGAAAAAATAAATAAATTACATTGTTCAGTACTGTCATAATGTTTAATACTAGAGTACAGAAATAATGCTGGCTATTCCATAAATCATTTTTTTTTCCTGATTGTATTCTCCTAAAATACTAAAAATCAATAAGTGAAAAGCCTATGGCTGGCAGTTTTTGTATCATGGCATTGCTCCATGCTCCGTTTAGAAACTGAAATTAATGGGCTACATCTTCAGCTGGTGCAAAGCTGTGCAGCTCCATTAATTTTAATAGAGAGACGTCGATTTATACAAAATAAAATCTGACACCACAACTCTTTGTCAAGCTGCACAAAGGTCTAAGTATGTCTGTAATCATGGCAGCCAGTGCTCTGGTGGTTTCAGAAGCTGTGAAGTCAAATGCAAGTCTAGGAAACACAAAGGCCGGTATTGTAAGGGTTGCCAACATTCACAGACTTTACCAATTTTTATGATGTAGCTTTTTAATTTTTTTGGTTATTTAGTATGTGGGTCCTGGGTCATGCTCTTGTGAAGGTAATAGCAGTCTAGCAGTTATTTGAAGAAGTGTGCTAGTTGGAAAATCTATCCTTTCCCTTGAGTACGACAGAACACTGCAGGGACGATTTCTTTGCTCTCCAGGTCTGAGCCAGCCTTTGCAGTCAGTGCCTGGAAGAGCTCTGCCATCCCATCCATTTTGGAACCCCCCCTCCCCAGCACTTCACTCACCATTTCTTGTCAGCTTCTGGTGCCCCCCCGCTTCCCTGCACACAGCTTCACCCACTCAGCTCCCACACCCAGATTTGCAGCTGGTGCTTAAGGAATTTCCTTCCCTTCTTCCCAAGGCTCTTAGTGCTCAGACCTCCATGGCTGCAGTGGTGTTTTTCAGTTCAGACTCCATAAGGGAAAATAACTTAATTTCTTCTTAATTCAGCCAAAAGGGAAGCTTCCATCAGCTTCTGTCTAAGGCTTGTTATAGCCCAGTGTTGAAGGCACACTAATTGTCTATGGTAAAGCCTTCAGATTGCAGTGCTGGTTTATTTGAGCAACCACATGTTGCCAATGGCAGGGTCCATTTTCCTGCCTATGCTTCAGCAGCCTTTATAGATGTACTGTGCAGCTCTTTATTCAGTAATGAAGGGACCCCAGCTGGCTGTGTGTGTGGACTTTGCCTCCAACCATAAGTGTTGGTTAAATTGGACTCCGAATCCACAGCTGCTTCGTATTCTCCCGACATACCGGCGATCAGTTATGATTTGGAGTCCTGGAGCTCGCAAAGACAGAGGATGCAGGGTAAGCTGCTAAATGGGGCTAGTGATGAAATTATTCTCCTTTCCTCCCTCTGGTGAAGAAGCCGTGTGCCAGCCATCGGCCAGGCAGCTGCTGCACAAATGCAAGCAGTCCTAGCAGCTTTTGTGTTAATTCCTCCTAGTGAAAGGGTACTTGCCATTTCCACAACCTTGGGGAACACATGCATTCAAAATCACCTCCAGCTTGAAGGAAGAGGGCCAGACTTGAGTCTTACAGAGGCATATTTTTATCTCTTTGAGAAAATAGGTCTGAGCCTAATTCCCTGTGCTCTTCCTCAGGTTATTCCTCAGCAGAGTGAGATCAGCATGTAGTCCGATACAGGTTATTTCTGGATGAGATAACAATTTCCCAGCTACTCATCATATGTCTTAGTCAGCCATTAAAGCAACCCTCTGGGCAGCTGAGCAGTTTCCTTGATGATTTTTCTGTGCTAACTCTTCGGGGGAAGCCTCCTGGGAAAACACTTAGTTCAGCAAAGTTAGTTGCAATGTCCTGCTCACCTTTTCACTGTATAACCACTGGTGGATTTTACCGTTTGCTGCAAACAAACCCAGAAAATTTAGCTGCTGAAGGCTGCCTAGAGACTACAGACTCTGAAACTAAAAGCCCCTAATACAATAAGTGAACAACACAGCAGGAAAGCTTGTTGGACTGACCAAGAAGTCTGTGGCACACTGAGATGTTACTGCTGCAGCCTGTGTTGCTTTACCACCTACTGGGACCAACAGCCTCTTTTCCCTGGAGTTCCCTACACTATGAATGTGGTTTTGTTCAAAGACACTGAGTTAAAAAACAATAAAATATGTTGAGCTGATCATGTGGAAATCAATGGATTTTTTACGTATATGGATAGGCAATGGTTCTATATCTTGACTCCTTACTTTGCTGTAAAAATATGAACAATAAGAGCTGAGGGCAATAACATGTTTATTCCCTGACTTGTTTTTGGTGTATGAATATTATTTCTTCAGGGAAACTGGCAGCTTCTGGAGACTTACTAAAAACGGAAATTTGCTTTAAACATATATCAGAAAATATTAGCATGGTGCGTGAGGCTTTCTCCCTTCTGTACTTTCACTTGCAACTAGCACCTCCTGGTAGTGTATCTTGGAGTAATATATCACACCTTCATTTTCATAAAGGAAAATCTGCACTTAAGCACTGGTGTCTTGCAGTACTAATCCATTATCAGAATGCCACGGGTCTGATAATGCCCTGATGTTGCTGCATAATCCATCACCGGAACACGTGTGCTGTCAGTGTTTCTACAATGTCTTTGAATAACCAGAGATGATTTCTGCCTTCCAAAAGCAAAACCATTTTACTTTTTACAAGAAAACCTCCTTTTTTTTTTTTTTTTTCTTAGAAAATTATATATATATATATATGAAAAAGGCAAAAAAACAGGGAGATGCTGCATTTAAATTATAAAACTATTTTATGGGGTAATTTCAAGCTCATTTGAAAATTAGCTGTTATGAAATCCAGATCTGGCATTAAAGGTAAGTACAAATATTTGAAAGACAGATAATTAAAAAGGTAGCAGAAAAATGTCAGAGCTTCCTGTGGTGGTAGATGTGAAAAGCTGTATTTGCTCTCTCTTTGTCTTATTTTGTGTATTATTATCTTCATCTGAATGCCTGAGAACATAGATACTTCCAGCCCTACCACAGTTTTGTGCAGTGGGGTTTATTAGTCCTATTTTATTCCGTTTTAACTTTCTAGGTCAGAATAAACTCTGGTAGATGCTTCAAAACACATCCTAAAGACTGGAATGCACTTCACCTTATCGCTCACTCTGTATTCATACATAAAAAAGGAAAACATGAATAACCAAGCCCTGAATCCCAGCTCAGAGAGAAGCTCCCCCCATCTCATGCTTTGGTGCTGTGGCAAGCCCGTGGCATCAGTTGTGCTGGGATGCCCCAGCTTGCTCTGAGCCAGGTCGCCGAGCAGCAGAAGAGCCCGGCCAGCCCAGCGTGGGGCTCCCTTCTGGCCAATTTGTTCTGCAAGGGTGAGCTGCTCCCGCTAGCCAAATCCCCCCGTGTTTCTCTGCGTTGCACTTACTCCCTTATTAGTTTCTACACCTGACACGTCCTCCCGATCTCTCGGCTGGTGAGTCAGGCTGTTTTGCATTCTGCGCTCGATTTTGCTTATGCTGGTTTTACGCAGATGCAGTTCAGTTGGCTTCGGTGGCATTACTCCTGAGGCTAACAGGGGATGGAGATAAAAGCATCTTTACTTCAAGATGAATGCAGATATGGATCCACAGCCTCCTAATAAGGCTTCTGTGGAAATGTCATGAATTAGGCTGACTATTCTCAAACCATGTTTATAAAAAATGCTGAGGTATCCATAAACAGTGTGTGGTTCCTCAACTTCCTAAGAAGAAAGATGCACCACAGAGGTGCTCTACTTCTCTGTATAGCTTCAATTAAAAGGCATATCCAGATGCTCCACATTCCTACCACTGACAAGAGGCTTTGAAGACGGCTCGACTGTGGCTATTAGTGAGCTTCTAGCCAGTAGTTCATCATTTAATCTCCATAGCAAAATCGTGCCTTTCGTGAAGAACAGCTCCAATAAGGACCAATAGACTCAGTGAGCTCCAAACCAACCTAAGTTAACCAACCTTATCAATCACATAAAAATGGAGTATTTTGTGTGAACAGCACATCTCAGGAAAATTCAGCTATCTTTGGGCATTGGATTAAGACACACATGAAACTCTGGGGTGATGCTGTGACCTAACTGAGGCCAGGTGAAGGACCTGGGTACACCTCCCCAGAGCCCGCATCTTGTGCCTGGATAATTTAACATTAATGATGAACTCTTCCACTTCTAATGTAAACACCTAATTTTGATAGCTCACATATATGAGCTTCCAAAGCAGCAAAAAATAGGCTTTCCATTACTCACCTCTTTCTCACAAACAAAAGTTGTTTACTTATTTTATTTTATCTTACTTCTCCTAAAAATACTTTTTCAGCTGGACTATGCATAGATTAAATTTAATTTTATCTAATTGAATTTCTTCTTTGGATTCATCCATCTTGTATGCTGCCATACAGTGTACAGATAACTAGACTAGTTATGTGTCAGCTACTTCCAGCACAGCAGTTTGTCCACTAGAACAAACACTGCAGCACAAATTTACCCTAATGAAAGGCTGAGTGAGCAGGTTCATGTTGCACTGAAGTTTACTTCAGACATACTTTTTTCCTGTCATCTGTCTTTCACTGTTCATTTTGGTTCCGCTTTGTCAGATCTCATCAGCTGTTAGTATAGAAATCATCTTAATTTATGCTGAAATTTAGACTCTTGTAGAGCCAGAACTTCCCAGCTCTGAGCACTTTATACCACCAGCAATACTATGAAATTTGCCTGCAGCACAACTCAGAACAACAACATTTTTCTATCTGTAAAACTAGATTCAGATAGATCAAATAAATCAGACTCGGAGGTTTTAGAAACATGTTAACATTGGGTAAATCCTCTTGTGCGGCAACATAGTACATAAACCAGTCAATTTATTTTCCCTGCAAAAAGGTCTTCTGAACCTAAGTTAGAGAGTGTTAGTAACGAATGTTCTTAATTTGAAGTTGAAATATCTTTGATCACACAACAAAATGAGATCCTCAAAGATGAAAGAGCTCTCTGCTGCTAGATAACCGTCAGAGCCTACAAAAATAATGATCACTTGCACCCAGCCACAGAAAAGAGACTCTGGGTTTGTAGTGAATGAATAATGATATCGCCCATGAAGTTCACGTAGATGGCTCTAACGACTTCTGTAGTTTCCTTCGTGAAGTGTCTTTTGAGAAGATGGAGAAAAGATGGCAGAAAGGGTGGGTGGAAAGGACCTCCCGGCAAACACTTAACTTGGTGAGCATGTCAGAGTCAATGGGAGGCAGGCTGAGGAGGGAGCAGAAAACCCAAGTGGCTGCCCACAGGGAATTTAGGCCAATATGCTTAGAGAATTCTTCTCCTTATTCACTGACAATCTGGAAGTGTTTGGTCTGTGATAATACTAAAGTAGTTAGGCCTTCAACTTATAGATCTTCAGCTCTGAGGCTGCCAGCTACCAGGGTCAGACACAACCCAGGCTGAGCAGTTGTGTCTGCTCTTGGAAACAGTGCTGCAAATGCAAAACTACTTAAAATGAAGACATCTTCATGCTTGTAATGAAACGATCATGGCTTTCCTCTCCTTCCCTGTTACTTCAGTGGAAAGACCTCTTCAGACCTGGGAGAACTGAACACCACGCAGGTGTTTGTGTCTGCTGCAGGCTTTTATCACACCCTTTTGGGAAACATTTTGCTCAAGGATTCATCCATTCCTTTTGTTTTTTCCTCCTCTGTCATCATATTCCTTTATTTATGATCTTTTTGTTTTCATCTGAGATGCCCAGCACAGAACTTGCAGTTCATGAATACAAGCAAAAAGAGAGAGCTTGAGTTAGATTTGTGACCTACCCTTTGAAGACCAGAGCCTTTCTCTTGGCATTATTTTGGTAGTTCCCAGGGTCCTGTAAGCTGTTGTGTTTTTCCTCTAACTTGCTGGAGGCTCCAACCCCAACATATGGCAGGGTCTGCAAGGAGACCCTGTGTAGGTAGCTTTGCTGGTATCTTTTGTAGTCTCTGCACTGGAAGACTTTACCCTGGGATAAATCAAAGGATTTTACAACACTTTGACTGTTTCCAGCCCCATTACTGTCAGATCAAATATAGTGTGAACTTAATGCTAGCAACCCAGAAAAGTAATGGAAAAGTGCAGAAGACCTATAACAGCAAAGGCCTTCTTGTCCTGAAAACACACTTGCTGTATCTGTAACAAAGAAAGAGAAACTGAAAGCTGCAGAGAAGCTGAAAGAACAGGTGATTTCTGGGTTCTCGTTACTCCCCCCTGAAAGGACAGAAGCACTGCATCAGCTACTTCTGTCTGACAGAGGGGACTGATTTCTAGTGTTCCTCTTGCATTCCCCTTAACAGCCTGTCTCTGCCATGGAAATATGTGAATTTACCAATATATATACACATATACCTATGTACCATAAGGTGTGCAATATGGCATACTGAGAAATCCCCAAATTGGATATGCCTGAGGAGTGGCACAAGGGGTTTTGTCCCAGGAGCTGGGCCCTGGTGCTGCTGAAAGCTCTGCCATCCCAAAAAGGGTCAGAGCAGGGACTGCCCGCAGGCTCTTACTTGCTGAAGGATTAAAGGCCTAGCACCATCAATACAAGATCGTTTTGATATTGACTTCCCTCTCACCCAACAATACTTTATTTAGCAGTGGCAGTTCTCCTCAAATTAATATAAGCAATCCCAACAAATGAATCACGAGTCTCTACATGAATATATTTATCATTCCTGGTCTTGAATAGTTAATAATAGATGGGCGTATTTTGTATTCCACAGGCATGAAGCAGGTAGGTGATGACTGAATGCATATGGGAATTCATCTCACCTAGTTCAGGCAAGATGCATTATTCATGTGTAGTCAATGAGAAGGATGACTAGTCAAGCTTGAGAGTCCATTAAAAAAACAAATGCAGATCCATGCAGGCTAAATTGGTTGGAGCTACTCTGCGGTTTCCCAGGCTGTGGCAACAATGACTGGCTCTGGCTGAAGTCAAAACTCGTAATCCTGCTGAGCAGCCCTTGGGACTGGGAGGCTGGTGGCAATTGGAGACAGAGTCCTTGCACAAAACAAAAACTGTAGAGAGAGGAAGGCATGACTGCCCATAGTTGCCTGAAGCCATTAAATTTAAATGAAGTGCAAATAAAGTTAAACCTAGAGGATTAAAGAAGGTCAAGAACTGTCAATTCAATATTGGCAATAGGGCAGATGTGTTCAGGCAACGTCAGGTTTTGAAGCCGTCTATGAGGATCAGGAGCCACAGAAAATCCACACTAGCAGCAGTGGCTGTTTTTCTTCTCTCTGGCTTTCAGCTGAGATTCATTCTGCACAAGCCTGAGCTCACTTGGCATCTCTGACAAATGTCCCTTGGCACAGAATCACAGACAGTAATGCACTCTTCCAGGCTTTGGTGCAGGAGGCAGTGGCTTCTTCCCTCCTGGAAGGGATTGGAGGTGTTTGGTGAGATGCTGGGTCAGGCCTGACATCTCCCAGTAATGGTCAGTGACAACAGAGCATGAGGCTCCCCTTACCTGCCTTCAGCTGCCTAAATGTCTGGCACGCAGAACATCTCTGTTTGATCATACCTGAGCATATGTCGGGTGCCTGTGTGTATCGCTGCGGATACCCGCTCACGTGTGACACCTATGTGTAGACAAACACATGTAAGTGCTGCCATCCCTGAGTTGTGTGACACCCCAGACAAGATTCCTCTGCCTGCACGATGGTGTCTAATGGCACCTGAGATGCTGCAGGATCTCCTGGCTGGCCTCTGGCTGCTGCTTGAGGAGATTACTTGTACCCTGTAGGTCTGTGCTGTATCTGCTGGGCTAACAAAAACGTCTCAGATACTCTACAGCACCTGAATTAGGTGCCTGGGTGTAGGTAGCTGGCCCATTCCCATCTATCTATGCTAGTCACTCTAGGTTCCTTCCTCTGTGCTCTGCAGCAACTTCCAGGACATGCTTTAACCAGTCTGAAGACAGGATAAGCTGGGTGGCATCTGTGAGGTGAGTACCATGTACAGAGACTGAACTGATCCAGAAAGGATCACCTTCTCCAGCTGAAAAATAATTATCACACAGTTTACTCTCTGGTTACAGAACTGGGGCACATCTGCTGGGAGTTGCAGAGAAGAACAGCAAGCCCCCAGAAATGGACAAAGATGACATACCAGGAAGGTTTTAAGATTTTCTTCACCATGGTCAGAGATGGATCTCACTATGAGCTAATTTCTGAGTTTACTTTTTGAGGAGGGAGTTTATTCTGAGCATAGGTCTGGCAGATGGATGCATATTGTCATCAATCTGCTTTAATGCTTATGTTCAGCTTAGCATAGGAATTAAAAAAAAAAAAATCCCTTTCTGGTTTCTTCAAAGTCCTGAAATATGTTCATAATATTATGGATCTCTGTATGTTCTTCTATTAGCTGTTAATAGTTTTCCCTCTCCTCCCTTCTTCAAAAAACTACAAATCCTAAATGTCTGGACCAGGAGTCACCCTGTGTCATGACAGCTGGACTGTATCAGAAACATAATTGGATTCATTTTACACTCCCCTGAGGAGGTAAAAAATTCAGAATGTAATTAAACCAAATTAATCTGCTTGGTATTAACAGCACCAGATTTAGCTTTAGCTGAAATAAGATGTTTTGTCTCATTGCATAGACTCTAGGCTGTCTCAGATCAGCCACCTGTTGTGCTCAGTAAATGATAAACTCTGTGAAATCCGCAGTAGGCTGGATGCTGTGATTAGAGCACCATTTGAGGATGAGGGATGCACTTTTCACAGTGCATCAGTAGTGGCTGCAGAGTGGACACAAACACTGTGCCACATGCCAGCTCGTCACTCCAGAACTTTGATCCTTCTAGGCACAAAGTCGACCCAATGCCACAGCTACTGCCCAAGTTTGCTTCATCCAGGCAGCCGGACAAACAAAAAGGCATTAACATAACTGTACTTTTGGACACAAATAACAAGGGGGCTTCTCAGTCCAGCGACAGAGACCCAAGGTGCCCTCCCCAGAGTACCTTTCTGTGCAACATCTGAGCATCAGCAACCTGGATGGAGTACAGCAGCAGGCTGGCCAGGGACTGGAGTATGTCACGGGTGTGAGAAGAGGCTGAGGGAAATGGGTTTGTGTAGCCTGAAAAAGGTGGGCTGAGGGAGAATCTGATAGCAGTCTTCTGCTTCTTGAAGGTGAATGATGGCTGTGCGCAGTTAAAAGGAAACAGTCTTAGGTTACAACAAGAGAAAGTCCTGCTTGGATATGATGAAAACAGTGATTTACAGTTGCTTAGCTTACCAAAGGGGTTGCATCATCTCTGTCCCTGGAGATTTGCAAATTTCCCTAGGACAAGGCCTTGAGCAGTTTGATCTAACTTTGAAGTTGTCCCAGCAGGCAGCTGGACTTGTTCACCTTGAGAGTTCCTTCCAAAATTAGTATTTCTGCAACTTAATGATTTATTTATTCACACCCACACACATTTAGTGAAATGGTTACATATATTCTAAATTATTTCCCTGAGCGTTTGATGATTTACTGCATAGTGAGATCTTAAATACCCACTCACCTTTATAACCACCCATATCCTCATCATGTGTTTGCCATTCCCAGTGCTATACCAGCTTGAAAATGATCTCTGATTTTTTCTGATAAGTTGCAAAATATATATGGTCATCTGCAGAGCTGACTTGACTCAGCTTCTTGTTTGTCGTAGCTTGTCAGCATCAGCAGTATCCAGCACTGCTCCATACTAATCAGCTCGGTTGAGCAGTGGCAGCAGACAGCCTCCCTGTTACTCATCACATACTAACTTGGTGATCAGCATGCACAGATGCAAAGCACAAACATGTAGCTGAAATGGGCTCAATCAGCTGTTCTGTGAGGGATCGGAAGGGAACAGGCATCCTGAGACTTATTTACCTTCAGCAATGCCATTAGGTGAATGCAGTGCTCAAGTGGTAAAATACTTATGGAAGACTCACCCTTTGACATTGTTTACTATCTGAGATAGAGTTTGGCATCTCCTTGCCTGCGAACAGTTACCTATAAAATATTTATTTACCTGGTGTTTTAAGAAGTACGCAGAGCAGGATGGCCTGACAATTTCACACATGCTTTGTATGCTAATAATGAAATTTCAAGGAGATTGTCTGCTAGCAGATGCTAAGAATTAGAAATCTGGAGTCAGATCTGATCAAGAAATATGAAAGAAATGTTTCAGAGAAAATGCCCGTGGCTACTTCTGAGGTGTCTACTTGAATCCAGGTAAAAAGCTTGCTCAATAGGAACAACAACACTGCCCAAATGTCTCGTCACCCACTTGAGAACATGAAACAAAGTACTCTCAAGGGTCATACAGTGATTTTCCAAAATATCTTTTTTTTTTTTTTTAATTTTAATTTTATTTATTTATTTTTCTGGATAAAGTTGTTAAGTATAAAATGCCTAAGTGAACCCTTTAAATTCCTAAAAAGAAAGAGGAAAGTAATGGCGATAGCTTTAGCTTTCTTATTTCTAAAGTGGATGAATATAAGGAGAGTTTTATTTTCTTTCCTTTCATATATCCTTTCATATAAAGTAAAACTACTAACTCAAAGGAAAGTCCACAACACTGTATCTATTGAGGCTGAGGATACTAAAAGACACTTTTCATTTTGAAGCAAAGTCTAATTAACAAGGTATAATCTGCCTTTCTTCTGTTTAACAGCATTCTCTTGATCAAACACAAGGTGTTTGGTCCTCTCTGATTGCTCACTGGATTTAGGAGAATAATAGATGAGGATCAGATGAGAAAGTGTTGAGACAGGATATGCAACACTTGAGTATAAGACCTCATTTTCATCAGAAAAAAAAAAAAAGCAGAAAAAAAAAACAGCTTAAATGCACGTGTTCCTATGCTGAGAAAGAAAGTATAGTCAATACAGAAAATTAATTCCAGCAAGCTAATTTACTTTCAGGGAATAATGGAATTATTGAATTTCTAGTTCAGAAACATTATTATCTTTTCAGGAACTCTTCCCAGATATATATCATGTTTTGTAGCTGACTTGTAGTCTGATCGCTAGCCCTTATCTCTAGTCTCACTTGCCCAACAACCAGCGCCTCCAGTGCTTGTCTCTCTGATCAGTCTCTTGGAAGTTCAATTGCGAGCTCTTGCTCAACATGGCTCAAATCAGCCTCTGTCTTCCTCTTCCTCAACACCTTTTCTCAGGTACCATGCATACAGCAGACAGTCCTGTTACTTGCTAACTGTTCCAAGCCAGTTTCTCACTCCAGGCTCTCACTCCCAGTTTTATTTCAACATCATGGCCTCCACTTGCACAACATCTCCGAATCTGGCTCCTGCTTTTTCTCAGCACCTACAGTAATGCTCCTCCTGCTCTTGCACCCCCAGCCTTCTCTGTCTCTATGCACACAGAAATGCTGTTGCAAAAATCATTTTTCTCATGGTTTGATGTTCTTGCCCACCATTAGTATCTGCCAGGCTGCAGAGGTCCAAGGTGTGTCTGGGGCACCAGCTGGGGCCAACCAGACTCAGGCAGGACCTGGAGCTGAAATGCAGCTCCTCCACGGTAGACCATACCTCATTTTTTTCTCTAACATAGAGAATGGTATTTTTGATCACAATTTCAAGGTCGCTTTCAACCTATCTCACTCCTGTGTTATCTCTCACTGAGAATTCAGAAGCTGATTTCCACATCTGAGCTTCTTTAATTCAATTATTAGCATTATACTTTTAAACAATGTGTTTTACTTTTACCTACACAACCCTCCGTACTTAAGATGCTTTCTCTGCACCAAGGCAAACTGTTTTCTCCTAGAAATTCCTCCTTAATTCTCTCGTGTCCCGATGTACGTTTTTTGTGTTTGATGGATTTTAGGCTACCAGTGTGCCAGCATCACTGCCTGATATTGACTTATTTTATCTTAGTATTCTCTAGATTATCTGCATTTCTATATTACCACTTGTCCCACGTTACAAAGTCCTTGGGCTAGATCTCAGCTTTTTCCTATCTTTGTTTGTGTAGTATTTACCACTGTAGAGGCCTCCTCTGTGATTAGTGTTCCTAAACACCTGGGCTATATAACCAATAAAGCTTCATTGCAAATTCTAGCAAAGCAGCTCTTCAAATGAAATCCAGACATGAAATACAGGCAAATCACCCTCAGTGATCCAGCTCTGACTGTCAGCTTTCCTATTTCAAACAGGTAATGCTCAGGCATGGGTTGTATGCCTGTGATTCTTCAAAGTGACACAACTGTGGAGATTTGTACACCTCTTAGTCCTACTTCTCTTCCAGTCTGATGATCACAGAGCAATAGCTGAGAACATTGACAACACCTGGGAAGCACAGCTGAGTTTGGGTCAAGTGTCAAATAGATACACTGACTGAAATTCTGATGTATGCAAGTCACTGAAAAAAATGTAATTGAGTACAATGAAGCTGAGATTTCACATACAGAGATTCAATCCAAAAACATCATGAAAAATTACAGATGAGAAGGAATGAATTAAACAAAAGTGTGACTGAAAAGAAGATTACATCAGCTGCCCTTTTGGAAAATTCATTTCCAAATGTCTTTTGCCAAGGAGTGCTTTGGAGCTGTTTGAAGGCTAGAGGCTGGAATGGAATAATGAGGAAAAATATAAAAGTATCTGTTCAATCAAACTCTCATTTTCCAAATGCTCAGGACCTTGGATGTCTACCTTCCATGGACATCTTGAGGAGATCTCAACACTTCTCTACGCAATCCTCATTGAAAATCACTCTTACAGCACTTTGGCAAAGTTCTCCCTACATTGCTTAATGCATAAAAGAGGCAGGAAAAAAACAGAGGATCACCATCAGGTTTATTTTACTCAGCTATTCAGAGATCAGTGCCAATGGTCACAGAAAGATATATTTGAGAACTGCCGAAAGGGTGATTCCAGCACCAGCACTGACCAGGACTGCATGTTTGTTGGGCGGGGGAGGTTCCTCTGGAAGGCAGATATTGGTGTTCCTGCATGTGGATGGCACTCAGGTCCATTACTGGCTGTGTTAACACACTGTATTGCTTTGATGATAATTCTGTCTTGATACTAATACAAGTTGGTTCATTTTACCATTCCATGTGGCATAAAACCTAGATGCATGCTGTAGCAGAGCAGTGCAGTAATGAGAGGTCTTTAAAGGTAATTTCATAATCTACCATGTAAGGGAATTACTGTCTTGGGGTTTCCTGCCCATTTTATAGTCTTTAATCTAGTATTTATTATAGTATCTGGTTTAAAATAAGAAACTAATAGGTTACATGTTAGATTAAGGAGGTGATGCAGGTTTTAGGGGAAAATCAGATTTGAAGATCTGGAGGATGCATTAACATTTAAGGTCTTCAGATACTCCGTTGCTGGCTATGTGGAATTCACTTAAGAAAATGTCAGTAAAACACATCGCCCTACTCTGTTATTCATTTGCTTAATAGGTATTCAACCCCAATAACAGCTAGCTAGTAATTGAGAAAGCCTGAAACAATCCTCCTCACTTTAGATGAAGGCCCTGCAGACAAATCTCCAAAAGAAGACAAATGGTGAAAACTTTCCTAAAATTTCAAGTGGAAGTGGCCTGGCTCCCAGGCATCCAATATCCTCAACAGTGGCTGTGCTGGGCTCCCATGCCAGCCTAGCTCCTTGGCGAGCCCCAGTGCTGCTGGGGCTGAGAGGACAGCCTGAGAGAAATGGGCTGCTACCAGGCACAGGTGGGCATCTGGGAGGGTGAAGGCTTGTCATAAAGCCTGCTCTGAACATCACTTCAGGGGTTTTTGCACTGTGGTAACTTGCTTGGTTATTAGTATGCAAAGGCTTTTAATGCTATCGCTATTAAAATAGTTGTTTCTTGCTACTGAACATCAGATACCCACTGCAGGCTCCTTCTCCCAGTTGCACAAAGAGGCAAACCCTCCTTTGCCAGCTGTATAAGCCCACAGAGCTTGTTATTAAGTACTGCCACCCTGAGAGCCATAGCTGTCTCCACATTAAATGCAGCAGCTGCCAGTGGTGAAAAAGAAAAGGGAGATAACAGCTTTTCCTCTGCCTGGGCTTTCTGAGGTGAGCTGGAGCTGGTTTAACTGGCTGCTGTGCCAACCCCTAATTTTCCTTCTCCAGCAGCCTCAGACTCCAGGCAGAGCTGAGGCACAGCGCAGCCATCATCTGTGTCCACAGGCACAAACATAAGCCCACCCTAAGCACCAGGAAATCATTACTGGATCTCTGACTGCCTCAGTTCCTTGCCCTTGCTGTGCCTGGGGAAGAAAACATGGCAGAAAACGTGATGAGTGTGTGCATGGGTTTGAACAGGAAAGCCAAAAGTATCCCTGCCTTTGCTGGTGCTCTCATTTATCACCTTCTCCCTGTGCAGCAGCAAACACACTTCTAAACATTCACAGCTGGGCTACAGATGCACCTGGTAAGGGAGGCTTATATTTATTTAGACAAACCCCAGCTTCTACCTCCTCTCCACTACAAGACATGTACAGCTAAGCTGTAACCACTTGGGAAGACTTGGGCCTGAAGCATTGACCAGGCAGATACCCCAGCTGGAATTGGACCATGTCCAATGACAGCTGGATATTTCTTTTTATTTATATCTCCCTTTCATCTGGTTTGTTGTTTGGTTTTGGCTCTGCTGAATTATTTCCACTTTCCATCCTCTGGAGAAACATCCATTGACTGCAGTGACATCTTGCTCAAAGGAGGGTGGTGCTGAGAAATTACAGCTGCTGTAGGGAATGGTATGTTCCTGTGCCCAGCTGCTGACTGCAGCCAACGAGCTATTTCAGAGCAAGTTGCTGTTTTTAGACCAGAGGGAAGCCGTGATTATCAGAGAACGCGAGTGCTTTGTTTGTTCAGTCTTAATAAGAGAAGGGTAAGGGGTGCATGAAGGTCTTGTTGCTTTCCTCAAACGTTTAATGGGAGATTATAGGGAAGACGGAGTCAGGCTCTGCTTGCTGGCATTTGTGGTGGCAGGACAAGAGGCAATGAGCACAAGTTGCAAAAGGGAAATTAGATCCTGAGAAGCATTTTGTACCACAAGGGCTTCCAGAAACTACAACAGGTTGCCCAGATTGTTGACAGGATCTCCACCCATGGAGACTGTTAAAACTGAAGTGGACAAACCTCTCCACAACCTGATCCAAGTTTGCTCATTATAAGCAGAGGGTTGAATGGCACAGCCTTCAGAGTCCCTCCCAATAGAAATGACTCTGTGCATCTCTCATTACAATTTTGCATGTGTCTATTCAGACAGCAAAAATCAGCCACACTTTTCAAGATGAGATCTCCTTCCACTAAAGTTCTGCTGGCACAGATGCACCTTGGGTGAGTGTCTGTCAAGACAGTGTTGAGGGAATTTTTATAGCTGAATCCTTTTTGACTTGTTAGATTTTGATTTGTTTCTCAAGAAGCCCCCCTCAGTGACATATTTGTCACAATCACCTCTGATCTGCAAGAAAATTTTGAATGCCCCATGAATGCCTGGAAGTGTTTAAGACCAGGTTGGATGGGACTTTGAGCAATTTAATTTACTGGGAGATGTCCTTGCCCAGGGCAGGGGGGTTGGAACCAGATCTTCTTTAAGGTCTCTTCCAGCCTAAACCATTCTGTGATTCCATGATTCTGTGATTTTATGAATTTAGCCACTGGTGGGAGCTGTGTGAACTTCACCTGGGATTCACAATTGCCAGGAAAAAAATCTGTATATTTTCAAATTCCAGACCCAAAGTTACTGTGCATGCATTGAACCACTGTATGTGTCCCCATACACATTCTGAGCACAGGGCAAATGTGCAGCAATTGGAGGCAAAACATTTCACCGGAGGCTAAATTAGATCAAGTAACCATGCTTTGGCTTAGGACATGGAACATGAGCAAGAGTTACCACATCTGAAGTTATGTGGCAAATGTGCAGTTTGTGAGTCTGAGTTCAATATTCATACCTTCTTACATCCTTCTGAGCTGGTGTCTGTGCAAAGCTTCTATGGAAAGATTATTTTAAAGCAAAATTCTTCTATATTTGGTATTTATTTTTTATAATTTGGTAAGAATTTTAGATTCTTTAGACTTTTTAGGTGATTTTACTTTTTTAGATAATCTCCATACTACTCTCATACCACTGCAGGTTGGATGTTTGTAGACATGACAGGTCAGGTTTCTTGAAAAGCCATTTCTGCTATACAGTGCTGAGCAGTTGACTGTAGACAACATACACCTTACATGATAACTAACTTCATTCTGTTCTATAAAATAGATTTAGATCTTTTATTGGATAGGTGTTAAACAATGTGAAATAAGTGGAGTACTGGACATTTTCATACTTAATTCTAAGGTTTATGGCAACCTTTTCAATTTATTTCTTTCCATTTGCATTTATTTATTTGTTGTCAAGAAGTCCAAAGATCAAGCTCTATGTATGTTGCTGTGATCTGTTATCCCATAGAAATCCCTGATCAATGATCTGCTAGGACAACTTAACTAGAAATTATAACTTTTAATCTCTTCAGGCTAAGGATAAAAACAAACTGACCTTTTAAGAAATTTATTTAATCATTTCTATAGCATGTGTTTAAAGACAAATTCATCCACAGAATAGATGTTTAATCTCTGTTTCAATTCAGGCTTCCCCTTTGCCAGGTCAATTAACTTACCCTCTGGAGCTGTCTGTTTCTCTCCGTTGGCTACAAAGAAGGCTGGAGGTGATCATCTTTCTAGCTGAGGTGCCAAAATTTAAGGCAAATGGGTCTTGATGTTGGTCCTACACTTCTGACAACTTTGCCTCCATATCCTGCACCACCTAGGGATACATAAAGACTGTAGGGAAAGCTGGAAGTGCCCCAGACGCTCCCCTGAGAGGGCAGGGAAGCTCAGTGAGGTTTCCCCACAGAAAGGGTGCAAGGTTAAGGGAACAGTATGAGGAGTGGTCCCCAGAAAGCAAAGCAGAGACCAGGCACATCTGAAAATGGTGGAGTTGAGTGAAGTGTCGTTGGATACCACATGTCACACTGCGGCTCCATTCGTGTACAGTGGACATGGCTAAATCTGCATATCTATGTTAACTTTGTCCAGTCCTGCACCTGGAAATGGGGGAGTGAGTGGGGGTGGATGGAGAGCATTCAAGCAGAAGGGCTTTCTCACCAACCATTTTTTTTTTTGTGCTTTCTATGTTATAGATTTTATTTTCCTCTACTGTGTTTAAAAGAGTGGGGAAAAAAATGAATAATATAAGGTGCCTTAGGAACTTGGAAACTTAATGAATTCAGAGAATAGGGCTTTATATGTTTGGGTGGTTTTAATTTTAAGTCGAGAGCTTCTAGGTTCACCCAAACATAATTAGGAAATCTTTGGCTTCAGGATTTTGCATTTTACTTTGAAAAGATCATGAAATGTAATCTTGAGATAGAGCAGTAACCTTGCATTGTGGTAATGGGCTTAAGGTGAGGCTGAGCAAGAAGGTGAAAGATTTATGTAACATAAGCTGCAGAGCTCATATGGTCTAAGCCTCTAAAGGTTTATCAGTAGCAGAAATAACTTTGTAAACCCAGGAGGGGTGTCTGAAAATGAATACATCAATACTGTGTACCAGATAGTGCACTGGGTAATTTGAAAGTCACAACTGCTTTCTGAAATTCTGTGCATTCACAAGCTTCACCTCATTAATATTTATACTGGAGTCTGATAAGACCTGCAAATATTTAAGGTTTAATTAGGAGACATTCTAATTAAGGAAATGTGTTTTTAAGTGCTATTTTGAGTTCAGATGGCACAGACTGGACAAAGGTTGATGTTTCTAATTATTCAGGCTGAAAAAGCACACTGATTCATGGAAGATTTCAGATGAGTAGTGCAGTATAAGCTCAGGTGGTTACTCATAGACACCACAGTAGATGAATGTCACTCACAAATGTCATCTGAAATCTCTTTCATGCTTAGAATTTGCATTTAATCATGGCATCAGTGTCCCAATATGTGTGACTGAGAAACAGGAACCTGAAATTGTCTTTTTCATGGCAGCAGCTAAACAAGTTTTGAAGGTCCATATTGGGGTTTTGCAAAGCAAATTCTACCAAAGTGTTGCTTCTAAGACAAGCCTCAAATTCAGAAGTACTGTTAGAGGATTTGTTAAGAGAAACAGGTCACAACAACTAGCAAGGTAATAACCATTGCCCACATTTGCGCTGTGTGGCAGTCCTCGGAATACCTTAAATTACTGGCATGGCCCTTTGCATGGTAACGAATAACAGCACCTGTAGGAACTGGGCTTGTGGGAGGTGACTGAGAAATAGAATGACTTTGGCCTGTGATGTTGGAGAAATCTGAGAGGAAGACACGATTGTAACAGGGTCTTACATCTCTAACTCTGGGACAGTGTGGGACATGGATTTCCCCTTTGCCTCTACACTCTTGTCCCAAAAAAGTCAAGTCTGTAAGCCAGATCCATAAAAATACAAAGGTAGTGGATTCTTACTTCATTCTTGGAACCCTCATTAAAGCAATGGAAATGAGAGCATAAATATCTTCTGAGGATCTTGTCTGAATCTTCTCAGATACATTGTATGTGTTAGAAAGCACATTAGAGAAGAAGAATGTACTTATTCCTTCTAGTTAATTCCCTTGGTAACTATGTACCCAAAATTACATTTACTAGGTTCTATGAGAAAAAATATGTTACCCCTTTTCATCATTTTAAGTCATAATAAAGAGCTCATAAAGGCAGGTAATACCTGCAATTTTCCAGAGGCTGAAACAGAAACAATTAGGGACCTTACAAGACACCTACTAACTGCAAACCAGCATATTATTGTTGCATTATGTCCTACAGCTCCTATTTGAAATGTACTAGAACATCTAGTGAGCTGAATAAGCTGAGCATGAGAATAAAAATCATAAAGACTTCTGTCTAGTACAAACTTTCCTGTTGAGAAGTGAAAGTTAAATGCATGCTGTGAAATACAATACTGCCACAAGTAGGAGTAGCTCTTTCAATGAAGCCCATCACACAGGAAGAACTGGTGAAGATCACTACTGATTCTTTTTTAAGGTAAAGGCAGCATAAGAGGGTATTTAAATAGACATTAAGGATTAAGCAAATGTCATTTAATATAACGCTGTTGTGGCAGGCGTGATGTGTTGGCAACACATATGTTGTGCCATGCTGCTGTCATTTATCTTGTTGCAATGAAATTGTAAGCAGCCTGAATCACTTCCCAGCCCAGGTACCACCTTCCTGTTACAGACCTAAGTAGAGAGGGTGCTCACTCTTTCTCCAGAAAAACACAAGACAAGATATTTTCTCCCTTTCAAAAAAGTGGCAGGGTCTCCCAACCCCACTGAGACATGAGGTGGCAGGTTTTATTTGCAAATCCTTTCTCAGCTGTTCAGCAAGTCACCCACAGCCCTGTTGTGGTGTAGCAGAGGAGTTGTTACTGCTCATCAGTGAGGAATGACCTTACAAATCAAATCCCATCATAAACTTTGACACTGTACTGCGTATATAGTCAGAAGCAGATAGCCATGAGTGATTATCTGAGCTCTGTGCCTCCCACTGGCAAGCTACCTTTGGGGAGAGCTGTCCTAGCAGAGATCTGTATGAAAGATAGGGAACTATCAAGAAGACATACAGTTACTTGTTCTTCCATGAATTACTGCAATAAAATGTAGTGATTGGCAAATGTGCCTTATGTGTGTGTGCTACGAAACATTTGGCTTTCTGTGTTCTCCAGCTTTATACACCCTGGGTCAGAAGCCATGAGAGAGAGGCCTCATTTCATCATTTGGCTCAGCTAAATCGTTAGCATGTATAGGAAACAAACATTATTCTTTCATGGACATTAGACTCTTACCTTTGAAGTTTTGTTGCTTTTCCTTCATCAGGCATAAGTTATTTAGGCATAGGAGAATGCTTTTTTGAGTGTGAAAAAACTATATTGGCAAGAATGAGCATTCTTACTGGACAATGAGTGTGGTTTGTTTGCATGTTGGCAACAATAAAGTTGTGGAGGGAACATGTGACACAGAGAAGCAAGTCAGAATTGGTATAAGGTAACCCCTTGAAAGACTAAGGCTGTTTAGAGGTCATGCCCATATATTCACCTTCAGTGAGGCACAAGACTGTTCATTAACCACTCTATTACAGACACTGCAGTAGTGATAAATTCCATTAATGCCCACTCTCTTTGCAGATTTATGTGACTTAAACTTTCATTCCCCCACCTGAGACTCTCAGGTGCCTCAAAAGTACTGTATATATTCAGCAGCCCTATTTAGAGCTTGCATGTTTAATGTATGAAATTGCCCATGTCCTGTCTCTCCTGTTTTATTATCAAGACATAAAGTAATGATAGTCAGAGTGCCTGTCTGGGAAAGGTAAGATCTGGGGTCTTGTCCTGCGTAAGATAAATATTTAATATGAAAGAGTCATATTTAATATTAATATCTTAATCATATAATCTTTAAAGAAGAGAGGGACTGTAAACCTCATCTCCCATGTGAGTCTTTGAGCAGCCAGGCTTCAGGGTCTGCACGATCCTTCTCTCTGACCCATATAACCGTTAACCATTTCCACAGCACTGGTTCATCGTTACGGTGGAAAGTTTTGGACTAGCCCACCCCAAATGGGCTAGTCAACTTAGAAGAAAGCCCACCTGGACTGTAGCTATACCAACAAAATAAACAGGGAGTGAGCTAAAAGGTCAGCATGCTCCTGGCATGGTTTTGGCCAGGGTCAGCCAGCAGTGTCCCAGGTGGCACCTGGGTACACTCTGAATGTTAGCACGCTCCAAGAACCTCTTCCACGGGCAGTTTGGATGTGGCATCCCTGTCTTTGGAAAAGCTGAAAGCATAGCTCTGACCTCAGGAGATGTGTCATGCCATGTTGGGCCTATGTTTTTTCATCGGTTAAGTCACAGCCATGGCATTCTGGGCTTCTTTATGGATGAGGATGAGGTTCTGAACCTGTTGGTTATCTCCTGGACATCCTGCTGGATCCCTCACATCTTGGGTTATTGTCTTTCAGCTGTGTTTTGTGAACAGGGGCTGCATAATGTTCAGATTTCTGTTGGGTTGCAAAGACATGAGTCCCTGTAGCTGGACTCTGAGCCCTGAGAAACCACATCCTTCCCTTCAACACCTCCTGTTTCAGACATCAGCTGCTAGGTACTATCTAAGACTAATCCTAATTGTACAATACCAGATACATCCATGCTTTGCCTGGACACCCAGGCAGGGCTGAGGTACTGAGATAGGCAGTGTCAGGCAGGGCAGTGCTGAGCACTGCCATGCGGATGTGCTCTGGTAGACAAACTATAAGGGGCTGCTGTTAAGAAACATCAGCATAGAAGCATGAAACATGGAGAGCCATAACAGAGCTTCTTCTTCGTTTCCTTGTTAAGAACCACATGGATATGTGGCACAGAAAAGTCCAGTCTGCACTTGGGGTGCAATGCTAACATACAATTTCTTTCTACTTCACCTCTTGCATAATTAGTATGGGTTGCTATTAATCATTCTGCAAAATGTAATGATAATTCAGGACCTTCTTATTTTGGTAGGCCATCTCCTTGCAAGAAAGGAATCTCTATAGTTCAAGCAGAACAGTTCTGGCCTATTAGCTAGGCGGCTAAGAAAACACAGAAAACAGGTGTAAGAAAAAACCCTTATCTTATTTAAAATAGCTAAAGAAATAGCCTTACAGATGCAAATTGAAAGCTTGGCTGGTGCTAAAAGCTGGGAGTTCACTGGTACAATGCTGAGCTGGCTGGCTGGACTCTCTGACGTCTCATCTCAACATAATGTTGCATTACTATGGTGCACATTCTGTTGTTAAGATAACTCTTCATGATGCAAGCTGGGTTTTTTGTTGTTGTTCTGGATTTGTTTTTTGGGGGGGGTTGTTTTTGTTTTTAACAATGCAGATGTTACTGATATATTAAAACAACACAGGGTCACAAAACCTCCCACGGGAACAAACATAATCTAAACATATATCAAACACTCTCAAAATTAGTACAAAATGATCTGACCATAGCTGGTGTCATTACATTTACAGCCTTTTGGACAACTAAGCATGTAATGCTATATAATAGGTTGACTGTGTGTGTCATAAAGAGGAAACGTTGACTTCCATTAGCACTGCAGAAGAAAGAAAAACGAAAAAAAAATTAAAAAAAAAACAGAACCAGAAGCATCTTTTTTAAAGGGAACTGGAAGTTTTCCGGTGGATACTCGAAGCTGTGCAAAAACTGTCTTAAAAATCTTGCAACGAAATAGTTTCCTATTTATAATGGGAAATTAGGATTTATACTTTATAATTATGATTTATGATCCATAATGTCAAATAGTAAACAAATAAGAATGTTTCTGAACTCTTAATCTTTTCAGCCATTAGATTTGGGATTTTTTCTAACGCATAATATTGATTGATGTTGTTTGTCTATTTGATGATTAACTACTGAAATCAATTTGGAGCTAACTTACTGCAAATTGGTTTTGAAAGTAGATCAAAGAAGGATTTCAGAAAGACTTTCTTCTATTTTCTGTCATGCTTGTCTAGTAATCTGAATAAAGAGGATTTCGGAAGATGAGGGTGGTTTAAAGTGGATCATTGGTAAGATACTATACTATGTACACATCTGATAGATAAGAAATGATTTGATGCTGCATCTGATTTAAGCTCTGATGAAAAGATCCATTTTCATCATAGATTCTACAAGACTGAGTCTGGGTTTCATGTTAAGAAAGCACTGATTTTAATTTGTGGAATTTTTTTCTGCTTATGAAGAGTGCGCGTTAAAGTAATAGTGATAATTGTGATTTAAGATGAAATAGCCACTACCCATGGTGCTGCACAATCTGAGAAGAATAGTGGTTTTCCAGACAAAAGTACTCTTAGAACAATGCACTAGCTGTAATTATATGGATACTTCTCCTAATGCACTGCTCCCACTATCGTAACTTCATTATACGCTGATGTGCTTAATGAATGTTGCCATTGCACACACAAGCCATCACTTTGATTCTGAGCCCCGTGGAATTGGTTTGAAAACCTGCCTCTTTGTGGCTTGAATGATCTTGAAAGAAGTGGGGGTTCGTGCTCTGGTGTGCTTAGGAGGAGGCCAGCTGTCAATCCAAACTCTGAGGCATGGGCTGGAGCAAGCCAGGAGTGCAGTGGAGGGTGATAAACCTGTGTTTGCATTTCAGATGACACTTTTATATAAAAGGAACACCCATAAATAGTTTATGGAGGGTTAATTAATGTTACCAGCATGTTACAGACATAAATAGGTAGATACAAGCACCCCGACAGAAGGCAGTAGGTGGGGATGAGCTATTGTTTTAGACAGCCTGTTCACCTGGTGGACTTACTCCAGCTGGCTACAGCAATTTATTAAAATGTCTATTAATAATGTAGATAGATGCAAGCTGAATTTATGTACTCCAGATGACTACAGCATTCCCTACAGGGGTTTGGGTATATGTTTGGATCATCTCAGCATGGGTTGGGAGTAAAAGTCAAGTCCCCTGACAGAGGTGCCAGGGCTGCTACTGTAAAAGCAGAGGGTGAGCGCAGGTGTCTAATTGGAAGAACGGGGTTTAAGAGCTCAGCTACATGAACGCAAATGTCTTTTGGGGCTCTTCTCTGCAGTAAAGAGGCTGAAGAGGAGCACTGGTTTCTGTTTTATGGACTAGTGCAGTGTTTTCACCAAAAAAAAATCACAGCCAATTCGTGGAGCTGTGACTGGAGAGACTTCTGTCATCCCCTCACCATGAATGTACAGACCTGTTCTTCCTCTCTGTGACCCAGGTGCTCCACAGGGTGTGCCTCTCACCTGGTATAACAGGAGAGAGGGAGTGTGCACTCACCCCAAAATAATCTCTAGCTTCCTCCTCCTCTGCAGACAGGAGATATGGATGTGAACCGCCTGAGGGTGAATACAAAACTGAAACCAGTTTTCCCGGTGTATGCAAGGACACTTTGCCTTGCAGGCAATTTTTAAAAGGCAAGTACTGAAAAAAAAAAAGACCTTCAAAGCCTTACCCAGTTTCCATTTGCTTTCGGAGCCATTTTCACTCGGGCCTTACTGTCTTCGTCTGGGTACCTCAGCAGGAGAAGACTGCTATTCTGCGGTGTTTTTAGCCGTACCTTAATGACAAGCACTATCAGCCCTCCTCTGCCCACTGGACTGCCCGGACTGCTCTGTATCTCCATCCTGCGGTGCCTATCACACAGTCACAGAATGGCTGAGGTTGGAAGAGGCATCTGGAGGTCACGTGCTCCAACCCACACCTACAATATCAGGTCAGCAGTAGTGCTGCTTGGTGTGAAATGCCCTCTCTAGATTAAATCCAGTTCCCTTGGTCTAAAGGTGTATTTATTTCCTACATGTTACAGGGTAGATTGGCAGGTTATAAGGCAGGTAGAGATGGACATGTATGTATGTGGGGTAGAAAGGGAAGGTGAATGCAGAGAGGGAAAAACAGCCTGTGTTAGCCCATATCTCCATTATATCTCCCAGAGCACAGCAAGACCTGATTCTCTGACTTTTCAGCAAAGCTTAGGCATGCATTTTTAGAAACCTTTTTTCTAACTGATCAGAGAGTAACTGGAAAAGTATACTTTTAAATGAATACGACAATTTTAGTCTTTCACAGCAGTATTTTTTTGAGTAATGTTAAAAGTGGTCCTGTGATGTCTACCTACATAATTAACCTCTTGCCCACTTACAGCTTTCCTTTTGTAAGCCTGCATCTGCTGCTGATACACATGGGTAAGATTAATCCCATTAAAAATGTTATGCTAATTAGAATTTGCCATTGACCTTTCATTTTCATGTAGACTGTGGCTTGCAGGAATCTTTTTCACTTATTTCATAATAATTCTGCTTAGTGATGCTGCACCGTTTCTTTCAATAAACCAGCAGAGAAGTTGTCTTTTTTTTTTTTTTTTTTTGTGGGACACACTCTGGTTTCCTGTTCTAATGGGGACTCTGATCAATCTTCCATTCTTTTCTGAGGATTTCAGAGGGGCTGGAAACCAGATTTTCCTGGATCTGTGTTTTCTGCATGCTACTCTGTTAGAGACAAATGCAAAGGGAACAAATCCAAATCACAAATACAGCTGTCATTACCCCACTCCCTAACCTGTCTTGCATATGACACCCTCCCTTCTCTTGTTACTGGGGGCATCTCTAAGGCTTCTGTGAATGGACTTCTTCCTGGCAAAACTTAAAGCTCCATCTACAGTACATGGTTGGATTTACAATGGAAATTTACAGTAGGAATTGCAGAAAAAGGCCCACTCGCAGAGGAAAAATTCACAGGCTGAGGAAATAAAAGAGGTTTTGTTACTGTTATTATTTCTTTGCTTCAAGAATGAAAAGGGGGTGCCATTATTTCAAACTGAGGATCATCAGGCAATTTAACATTCGGCACACTGTAAAGAAAACACAGGGTGTCAAAGAACAACAAATGAAAAGGCAGGCACTATTCAGAGAAGCAAGTAAGTTACTGTAGATTATCTCTGTAAAGTATAAATGTAGTCCATAAAGCAAGAGAGACTGCTCCTTATAAAAAGCAGCAGGAATTTTTATCTTTCTTATACTACACACTGCTTCACCAGGTGCTATACTAGTTTGTTTTTATTACACATTTTGTGTGGGAGTTTATACATGTGGAGAGCTTGTAGCATTAGACCAGACGTGACTGAGTGATGAAAGATATCTTGCCTAGTAGAAATGAAAATAGGAATTGTCACAGGGAAGATCTGGTTTGGGGAGAAGCAGGGAAGAGAAGGAGCAAATTATATTTTCAAGAAAGCAAACCAATCAACTAGAATTCAAGATACAATTACCAGGAACGAGATTTTGATCTCATCACCAACAATGTGAATTAGGACTAACAATAGTGGTTTAAATAATAAATCCTGATGATGCTGAAGAATTACTGCAGATTTTTATGCTACCACTACTAAGATCACAAATCACTCAGATTTGTGATCATAAGATCACTCATACTAAAATCTGTCTTTAGAAACAGGGGAGATCTAGCTTCTCTTCATAATCACAGTAAGTGTCCTGCCCAGCCAAACTGTGTTAATTATGGAAGAGAATCCTTGTGATAAAAAATTTCAAACAAATTGTGTCGGATTGATCGTAGATAACACAGAGCTTGTTCTCTAGCAAAAGAATGACTATTTAATTTTGGTAGCATAAGTAATCAGTCTGTAAGTACAGCTACTGCCTTGTCATCAGTGAGCAATAAACAACTTACACCCATTTGATCATTAGGCAAAACATGGCAAACTAATTTATTTCTGATTGTCTAGAAACATATTATCCTCAAAAGAGACCTTAATGTTTTCTCTGGGCAGGCTAGCTACTCAGCAGTAGGGCCAATATAGAGTCAGGTAGAGCACATTATGATATAGGAAAACCTATACTACAGATGAAATAATGAAATAATTCACTCTGTAGTTGAAATTTTGCTAAGAACTCTGTTGGAGGTAGTGAGCCATTCTGCACATGTTCATTGCTATTCTAATTCTTGCTTTTCTTTCTTTTTTTCTTTTTTAATGGCTAACAAAATCATTTGGCCATCTTCTCTGTATTACTGATGTGAGCCTCAAGGATTTGCAGAATTATTCCAGCTCATATTAGCATAAACATATAGAACCCAACAGTTATCATTTGAAAATGTATGTCAATTAATTCAGGTGACATCAACTGGTATTACTTGCTGGAACTGATTGAGGAATGTGTGCACATACTATTTCCATAAATGTTTTGATTGTCAGACTTTACACTTCCTTATTTGCTAATATTAATATTTTGTATCAAATAAATGTACTAGTTATTTGATCTTCTATTTACCTAAGTACATATTATGGCAGTGTTTATTAAAAACATAAGCATGAGTTTCATCCTCAGTTGTAGAAGTGTTTTAAAGTGTCTCCTGTTTGGATTCCAAAGAGTTGAATTAGAGGCTCTGAATAAAATTTGCAAAGGTGTCTAACATAGCTCAGGAATTTACACCTCATTCTGCTGACAGACCTATGTGGTATTTGAGGTCTGGTGAAAAAGGTGCATAGAACAGAATTGAAAATAGTGGCAAAGATACCAAAGAGTCAAACAAAGACAAAAGTCAGATTTGCACAATGTCTCTTAAACAGGATTGACATTTCCTAGCCAGTTGAAACGGGGAGGCTGAAGTATTCAGAAAGTGGAAGATCAAAAAAGAAAGCTTTTAGTAGGTGAGATTTTCTTTTACAAAATGGTCTGTGTGGTGAAATAGCAGAAGATGCACTGTATAGCCCGGTAGCACCACCTTGTGTATGAGAGCTTGCTTTGCTCCCTGAATTACCTGTGTCTGTGCAGCTTTTAATGTATTTAGCATAGTAGCAGTGTATTATATCATGCATATAGAAAATGAAGCATATACCAGTTCTAGAGGAAATGAGGTATTTCTTACAGCTAGCAACCTCCACATGCACACAGTATTGATATGATGGTATTTTTCATACCATCTCCAGGACTGTATTAGGTATAGGCTGCTTTTAAGAAAAGCTTTCTCTGGGGTAGTATGAGCATCTTGGAAGGGTTCTGCTAAACATTTACAATAAAAGTTGAAACATTTCTTTTTTTTTTTTTTGAGAGTCTGTTGTCACCACAATATAAATTTAAT
This sequence comes from Anser cygnoides, assembly GCF_040182565.1. Classification (NCBI taxonomy): domain Eukaryota; kingdom Metazoa; phylum Chordata; class Aves; order Anseriformes; family Anatidae; genus Anser; species Anser cygnoides. Next base: position 130,991,782 of record NC_089873.1, on the reverse strand, counting down.
CTATAAATAATTCACAAACCACTGTATGAAACTTGTTCCAGATTCCAGTAAGGCTGGAGCAATTTTCCCCACAAGGACATAACTGAGTGCCCATGAAGGTTAGAAGCTGTTTCTAGATCAAGACAAAAGTTAATCTAAATACTGTGCTCCTTATATTTTTCCATTTTCAGTACTTGTTTAGACTAGCTTGCAATCTGAACCTTTAGAGTTGGACTAAAGTTGCCAACTGCCCTGTGAAATCCAACTTTTCAGTACTAAGCAATCTGAAAATAGAAGGGCCAAAAGGATCCAAGGCTAGGAAAAAAATGTGATGAGAACTCGCACATCTTCAAACTGAGAAAACCCTTGTTCTTATTTCTTGCAATAGGAAATATCTCTGGTTAAAATGTGCTCAATGGGACATCCTTGAGCCTACCAAAAGGCAAGAGACATACTCCTGAGCTTGACTCTCTTACTGCCTGCATCTAGGTAAATTCTGAGCAGTATTTGGCCTGTAGGTTTTGTAACTTACTCTACAAAAATCTCTACTTGCATTTTAGGGTTGTAAGGTAACAAAGATGCTTAGTGTAAGTTGTCTAAAATATTTTACCAAATATAAACGTATACTTTGTAAATAATGCAAAACTTCATTTTGGCACCCAGAGTTAGTAGTCTTCAATGTGCCCTGCATACCTGCCTTTGTTGCTTGGGGTAGAAGTAACTCTGGAAAAAAACTCAGCTTAAACTCTGTTCAGAATCACGGAAATATAAAAGGCATGAAAATAAGCCCTGCTGTTTACAGTTATTCTCTGAAGCAAAACTGTTTTCAGTGATGTAACTACAAGAAAACATATTTAAAAGATTCTTTCTTAAAAGATGCACACAGACAGTTAGTGGATGATTTTCTTACATGATGTAGTTCTCTGACAATTATGGCAACATACTACTGGTGCCACCACACTCACGCATTTTCATTTTTCTGCCAAATTTTCAATAGTACACAGCACTAACTACTGTTAAAATCAGTATTTGCTATTGGGTAATACATTTTCTCCACATTTGGACGAGAAAGAGGTAATGACTCTCTGCATGATGGTTTCATTCCGATGCCCTACCTAAGCAGAACTCTGTCTATTTCAGCACCCAGACCAGAAGGCAGGTTGCATGGCTTTCAGCCCTACCATACCCTGGCAGTAATTCTTGTGTGGCTCCTGTGTTAAGAAAGTTCATTTTGTTTCCAGCCAAAGGTCTCTTCTGCTCTACCAGACCTTTACAACCTGTATTCTAGTGCTTTATGGAGTGCTGCTAAACACATGCTGACTGTGAGGCTAGCAAATGGATATGTCCAACTGTGCTCTCACCCCTGCTGTGACTGCACCTCAGATAAGCACATCTGAGCTAGCTTAAACCAGCTGCCTGCAGTGGTGGTAGCCAGGGAGCTGCAAAAGCTGTGACTTGGTAAATCTTGAGTACATCCTAAACAAATGCTTGGAGAGTTGGACCATGCTGACGTCTATGCAGCCACGTAGCTGGCTTCAGCTGGCCTTAGCTAGGTAATAATTAGCTCTGGTAAGGTTGTACCAGTTGTATTCACAGAGCTGACTGCTGAACAGACATACCTTAGCTGATTTAAGTTTAACATCTACAAGTGAAAGTGGCATTTTCCTACCAGTTCTCTTGTCAGCAAACTCAAGCCAGTTAGACCTAGAAATTCTTCCAAGCCAGTCCATTTTGTCCTTCCTGTAATTGAATAAACTCATTAGTGCTATCACTGCAAGGAAAATAAAACCACTTGCTTCTAAGGAAAGGAATGAAATTAAATCTACGTTAGTCACTGGAGAGGTGGACACTTGTGTCTAAAATCAAATACTAGTCAATTCTTGTGAGAGACAGGTGGTTACCATGATTTACAAAAGCTGTCTCCTTTCATATCAATATAGCTTGCATTTCTTCTTCTTTCCTGAGTTACATTGTTGGCTAGAGCTGAAAATGGGCAGTTGTCAGTGACAGATTTAAATTACTATTCTTTCTGTATTGACACTAAAGACTTTTGACATGATAGATTAGATCATCAGTGCTGTTTCTCTGATCAAAAATAAACTCAATAGCAAGAAAGTCTGTGCACCCTTGTTTCTGCAGTATCACTCAAGGCCCAGCTCACACACAGTGTTTACTCATGCCCATTTAAACATTGAAAATCACACCCTCTGAGACTAAAGGCGTGTCAGCCTGCCTACAGTCTGCACCACACTTTATATGAGGAAACTGAGCATCCACTGTAATTAAAAGTTATTCAGTCAGCTACAGAAGATAAAAGAGCACTCTGGAGACTGTGGGAGGCAGGTATGCTTTGACTATTGCTGTGCATATCAAGAAGCCTGCCTAGCAAGTGCTGCTGCATTTCTTGCATTAGCTTGTTGTGTTGCCTGGGCTGTCGGAGCACTAACTGCTGCCTTGTCTCTTGGGTTGGCCTTGACAAACTTTCAGGTTAAATATGGTCTGGCTGCTAGTATTTTCCATCGTACACAAGGAAATTCAGAGGCACCCACACCTGCAAGGTTTTCTAGCTAGTTTTCAGGGTCCGCTTGATGGATTTGCAACAGAAAATACAAAATGTTGTTACGAGTGTTGAATGAGGGCTGGCTTTGCTGAGTCAAGGACTCTATGAATGGCATGTTCTAAAGCTCTATAGCAGTTGTGGTGCACCTGGCAGAAGTGTTTTTGTAACCATATTTCTTTGATCCCACTCTGTCAGGCAGAATTTCTAAACATAGAAGCATTTCATTCTGCAAGAGTAGGTACATTTTTAAACTATTTCCAAAAGTATGAAGGTCAGGAAGGTGACTGGGAGTAGTTAGTATGGATTTATGAAGGCAAAATCACACCTGACCAACCTGATAGTCTTCTGTGACAAAAAAACTTGCTTCATGGATGAGAGGAGAGTAGTGGATGTTTATATTGATTTAGCAAGGCTTTCAACACTGTTTCCCATAACATCTTCATAGGAAAACCGGTGAAGTGCAACTAGATAAATGTACAGTGAGATAGACTGAAAACTGGCTGAACTACTGGGCTCTGAGGTTTGTGAACAGAAGCACAAAGTCCAGCCACAGAGCAGTCACTGCTGGTGCCTCCCAGGGGTTAAAACTCCATCCAATACTGCTTAAAATCTGCATTACTCATCTAAATGCACAGAGACACTCCTGTGGCAAATGTAGGACACAGTGGACCCTTAGCAAATTTGCAGATAGATACAAAATTGTGATGAGTGATCAATGCACCAGACGGGGGTGCTGTCATTCAAAGAGACCTGGGCATGCTGGAGAGGAATCTCACAAAGTTCAGCAAAGGAAAATGGCAAGTCCTGCACCCAGGGAGAAATATACCAGGCATATGTTCGGGGCTTATCAAATGCAATGCATCTTTGCAGAAAAAGGCTTTGGGAGTCCTTATTCAGACCAGAATGACCATAAGCAAGCAATACACCACCAATGCAGGAATTTCACCAGAGAGAGAGTGAAACCCTTCACTGCTAATATGTCTTCTTTATATTAACTTCGTGTGTATTTTTGTGCATTTCGTGTGTATTTTGTGTAAAGGAAAAGCCTGAATTCCTTCCACAACATTTGTTTTTGTGAGACAGTGAAAGATACGTCTAGGACGTATATATATTTTTTTTCTATTCCCTAGTTTTTTGTGTATTCTCTTAAACACACTTTTCTATGACAAATTAGAAACCAGCATCTGACTCTCCCAGTGACCTTGATAGGTGGCTCTGGGTCCTGGTAATATAGATGGGCATAAGCAGCTACACTTCCACTTCACATTTGCACAAAGGCAGTCCCGAGTTGAATAAATGCTCACAGTGAGGGAGCATAGTCCTGGAAGCCTAGCTGTGAGCTGCTTTGTTTCTGCAGATGTCACAGGAAAGAAGTGTTCATCACAGACAGTGGTTGTTGGAGGAAGGGTAGACCAGGAACATATATATAAACTACCACCAGGATGCTTTGTCTAGCCACAGACTTTTGTTTTCCTGAATTGAGACCAGGAACTAAAAACATGGTAGTGAGGTCTAAATTAGTAGTCCTGTCAGCCTGCGCCCCACAGGGTCACAGACTCAGTGTTCCTGTGTTAAACCAAGCTAAAAGGCCAGACTGAAGAGAGCGTCCATAGGTGATCAGTGCTTTCTGTGTAACGCAGACTCCATTGGTCAAAGAGCAGGGACTGGTACTAAGATGGTGACAAAGAAACCTAGGAGCTCTAAGACACAGTGGGTAGGATTTGTCTTGGACTTTAAGAAACTAAATGTATGCGTCTACATATGTCATGAGTTTTGTGTCAAAGCTCCCATTTTAATTAACTGGGGGTAATTTGAATATAGTTGCGTAGAGCCTATTTATTGGTCAGTAGGCCATTTCTGCCTCAGATCCTGCTACCTTTCCAGGACGACATTAGTGTCCCTTACTACAATACTTATTTGCATGTTATAGCCTCTTTGGTGACATTGGATATCTATGTTTGGACATTGGGATTGCTTGCTGGATACAGACTATGATAGGAGTAGAGAGAGACTTTCAACCAAGCCAGAGCTGGTGTCTATGTAAGGGTAGACTGACAGGACTAGAGAGGCAAACCAGCTGCTCCCAAAGAAGATCTGGTGCCAAATGAGATGTTCTCAGGTGTCTCAGACACTTGAACTGGTTGGAAGATTTGTCACAGGACCTATGGAAAAATCTATGCTTTCCTAGCAGGACAGCTGTAGTTGATCTGGTGTACTCGAGGGCATCTCAAACAGCATGACATGTGGACAACTGGTTTGTATTCCCAGTATTGCTCTGAGAGAGATAATGCTATTGGCAAGCACACAGTTGCTGCACAATGGAAATTAGCTTCCCTTTTCTCTACTGTAATAATTTTTCTGCTAGTGGTGTCTCTACAGGTAATATTTGCATGAACAAGTGTCATCCTTCAGGGCATTTGCAAAATCTTTACTTTGTCTCTCCTCTTATGCTGCTTTGTTACAGAACTTTTTTTCAACTCCCCAGCAGCTGGCTGGAGACCTTCTGGGATGGAGAAGAGGGAACAGTAAGTAAAGCAAAGTTGTGCATTGATGGTATAAGCTGCCAGATGAAAAAACATGCCTTCTGAAACTGTACAAAGCCCCAGTGCTTGCTCATAAATACCTCATGGCTGAACATACGAATAATGAGTGCAGTGGTGCTGCTAGTCACTCAAATGGAAACTGGGTCTTACAGAAGAAAGAAAAATAAATAAATAAAAGGAAAAAGAGTTGTCCCCCCATAAGCACTACAGGGGGGAGCATGGATGCAGAGTGTTGCTCTGAGGGGCAAAGCATTCCCCTGCAGCCTCCCCTGCCACACCACACCACACCACACCACACCACACCACACCACACCACACCACACCACACCACACCACACCACACCACACCACACCACACCACACCACACCACACCACACCAATTAAGCCATGATCTTCAGTATGTTGGAGACTTGTATTTTTTCATTGCTTTTTGTCAGTCACAAATATTTGGAGGAGACACTTGCCAGGGAGGTACTGCTCAGGAGAAGGCAGAAAATTCAGTAAATGAATATCTCAAACCTCAAACCATGAAGGTAGACATCAGTGGCCTCTTATCTGATTTCTTCCTTTCTAGTCATTTCCATTTCATCTGCAACGTATGATTTGCTAGCTCTTATTTTCACTTTTATGCTTTCTTGTTCTAACCTAACAAAATGAGAACAACAGATACCTTTCAGTCTACTGAACATCTAGCGATATCTAAAGTACTTATACTGATTTTTAAAGAAAAAGACCCTAAATTTTGGTCAAAACTGCCATAATGATGATATTTTAATCTAGGAAATTGCCATCTGTTGTAATTTACTCTGTGTTTTGACTCTACTTTAGCCGTGAAACTGTTTTCATCACAAAATGCAAAACATCATTAAATACTTACCCTTTTCTTGGATTCTTTTTTTAACTAAATCTTGCATTTAATTTAGATTCGTTTTACATTGACATTTCAGATTGGAAGATGCTTGGAGACTGGTTTTAGTACTACAGCTATAATTTACTCTGGATGCTATTATAGCCTTTCCATGCCAGCAACTTAGTTTCCAGAAAATACTTTAGGGCTTTATGTCTGCTGTGCAGATGGATGGCAGGCTTCATGCCTGTGTAAGAGTTACCTGCACTTGTGAGACTCCGCACACTGCAGGAGATGTGCACTTGCTGCTTGGGAGACCGCTTACAACCACAAGTCCTGCTGTTTGGCATGAGAAGAGTAAGATTTTGCTCATTTCTTTGTTTTTATAATTCACCTCATGGTTTCTGTTGTTTCAAACCTTCACATAAACTGTACCCAAATCCTGAGGAGAAAAAAAAAAAACAACAACAAAAACTCATTTACAGCTCAAATAAAAGGATTTTTCTCTGAGGACTGTGCTCAAGTTATGGCAGAACTGAGGAAAAAGGTATTGATATTTAACCTCTGGAGCCACTCAGTCTTATTGCTGACCTTACTTCTTGCAAATTTGTGCTGTGCAAAACCCTACTGGCTACTTTTGTTCTTTGTTGGCATAAAAAAAATGCTGCTAAGGTTTTTTACTTCTCTGTCATTTGTCATCTCCCTCCTCCTTTCCAGCCCCTGAAATTCATCCTTCCCCTACCTGTCCAAACCAGTAAAATGCCTATTCATCTCCTTTCTCAAGGGCACTAGATTTTCAAGTCAGCCTTTTCGTTTCTTTCCCTAGACCTGGACAAAAAGGAAAAACTTAATTTAATGAAAAAGAATGAAATTTCAACATTCATTTAATTCTACATTTGAATGAATAAAAAATGTGCAAGGGAAAAACACTAAGGATACATATTAGGGTAGGCAGTAGCCCTGCTAACAGCTTATGCACCTTCACCAGGAAAGTCCGTACCTGCTTAGTAGCATTAGACACTCATGCCATAATAACAGACTTCAAGTTTTTGACTACACTTACTTCTTCGTTACCTATTGTGTTAATCTTCAAACTAAATAGTAGAAGCCTAAGGAGATTTGTCTTTGTGCCTTAAATTAAATGGTTTTAGTCTAGGCCACTCATTAGATTAGATAAATAGTTTGGGAGAGGCCAGTCTGTTGTGTTTTAGCACTGTTTAACAGCTTTCTAGGTCTCATGCAAGCCTGGAGGGAGATTTGTAAGTGCAGTACATAAATGATAAACAGGAATACATACAACTGTTGACATAAATATACAACATTTAGCTTTTGAGGTGACACCCTTTTGGGGTAAATACAGCACAGTATCTAAGAAGCAACATTCATCTGTTTTACTAAAATGGAAGAAGACCTTCCTAACCTTTTCTTAATGCTCTTCTATCCACACCCATGTGCATATGATGCTCCTCACACATCTAAATCACTCTACTCTGAAATGATTTGTGATATATATTATGTGAAGCATCTACATAAACAATATAATCTTACCTTTTAATTTGATTTCTCAGAACAGGCATCTTATACTGGATGTTCAAACTTGCTTTTAGTACATTGATCTGTAAAAGTACTTCTGCTAACAGAAGGTGAGATGCTGTTTTAGATTTATCTTCACATTCACCAGGAATGTTTTGTAAAGTTTTTTCTTCAGGACTTCTTTACAAATGCAGCTGCTTTGTCAAAGAAAAAGTTTATGAAATACTTGGATATCCATAAAAAATGTTTTTGAATGGAGCTGAAAGCACAACATAAACCACGACTGTAAGTAAGTAATTGCAAAATAACATGAAAAGTGCCCTATCCAATACAGCTTGCCAGCAAGTGCTTAGTCAAGGGAGATATATATATGTATTTCTGGTACTGAAAATCAGTGGTTCCATCACTCAAGAGTAGTGTACACATTTTATTCTTACACAAAGTTGGATTTAAAATGCTATAATGAGGTTGTTGGAAAGAGTTCTGTTGACTTCAGTGGACTTTGGGTCAAGTCTTTTGGCCCCAGACCAACAAAGCATCTCAAGGAGACTTTTCATATGTTCAGATACACATTGTACTTGAAGGGATTTATTGGATGCAGACTTCCAAAGGTTATTCTGAAACTCATACTTATTTATGTTATGCTACTGCCTCAGAGTTCTTGTAAAGATACAGGTTTTGACTGATCAAGAGACTCTATGTATTCAGAACAAAAAGTTCTCACCAAACTGAAAACAAAGGCCAAAAGCATATCACACAAAATAACCCCACTGACTGACTGAATTTTTCACTCTATAACGTTTTTTCTTTCCCAAGCATCCAAAGTGTCCTCTTTCAGTATGTGTGTTAGGAAGGGATTCCATGGATTTGAGAACAGAAGACAGTGTCCACAGTTCTATGGTAATTTTTCCATATGACCATCTAATACAGATTAAACTCATTGAAATGGATGTCTCTCCAGGTTGTAAAAGTGATGGATTTATTTTAAAAATAGCCAAAGGAAATTTAAAATTTACATTGAAAAGAGAGATAATCTGTAAAAAGTAGCAAAACAGGTCATAAAAAATCTTTACAGTGTTATCAGTTACAGTTACTAGTTGTTTGAGTTTGGTTTCATTTTTTTTTCAGTGGTTCAGTGCCATCAGACAACATAGGAGATGGGGGTGAAGCACTAACATACCTCTGCACTTGGCAAGAAGTAAAAGTACTGAGGATGCAGAGACCTGCTTTACTTCTGTTTTCAGTGGTTAAGCTCACAACTGAGAATCTCAGCTTTGTATTCAGCTGTGACCTCGGACACTGAAATCACACCAAATCCACAACATGTAAACATTTGTGAGGTGAGATATACTGCTCAAGGCATTCATGTGTTTATCACATATGACATGATAGCGCAAGCTTATATCACTCCCACTGTTATCATCTTGACTATAAGACCATAACTTCCTAAACCATCTGACTTTACAAATCCAGCAGTGAGATTTTTCTCAACCCATCCCATTCAGCATTACCCCAGTCTCCACTTCTGGGGAACTTCAAGTACTTTATATTAAATTGTTAGTAGATCAGAGAATGTAAATTGCCTTACATCTCTTTTCTTTTTCAGGTGTCCTCTACACTAATCCCTCACAGGAAACCAATGCACTTTTTTGAAGGAACAGGTCACAGAACATCCTCTAACAGAAAGCCAAAATACAAGAAGACAAAAAGCTCGACTGCAACAAAGTGTGTGCCACTGAGAGATATAACACAGGATGTACAATTGTGTACACTAACAGGCTGTTCTTGGCCCAACAAAGTAAAATGCAGTAACTTTGGTTTGAGGAATTGACGTAAGTCATGATTAGACCATGACATATCCTAATGACCATGACATATCCTAATACGTAAGATACTAGGATGTGAGACATGAGTTTAAATCCCCTCTAGCAGAAGAGGAATTCTACTCATGTTTCTCAGACATTCCAGATATACTATCAACCGCATTATGAAAAAAAAAAAAACTGGGAGGAAATGGACTGCATTACTCTGTGGATGAGATTCTGTTTCCTCAATGTAAATTTCTGGTGCTATATCAAATACCTAGGATTATTCCACATAAATCCCAGGTAGCACAGCAGAAAGGCCCAGGTCTCTCAGAGATCCTTTATCAAATTTAGTTCCATGTGGATATTTCAGATAGCACTGGATATATCAGATAACACTGGTGCCTGTGCTGAGACAATTGAAGAATATCCTCTTGGTTTTCTGAGCTGGAGCTGCTGTAGTTGTCTAATTACAGGAGAATTTCTAGGCTATAAACATGAATGGAGGTAAGCTCTTTGTCAGGATGAGGAAGGAAACAGCCTTGTCCCAGACCTTTGCATCAGCTTTGGTGAGTTCCACTTACAAGTATTTAACTTGGAGCTGGGAGTTTCATCAGGTGACAGATTATGCAGACTGAAGGGTAGGCAAGCAATCTTCTGATGTGTAATTAAAGCAAGCTTGAACCAGACTTAAAACAATCCCCAGGAGTGGCAGGTAAAAATAATTGTTCCTATTGATGATTATTAATTTTAGCCTGTTGCATTTATTTAAAGACAAATGGTGCCTGGTTATACACACATCACATATCTAGGCAAGCACAGCAGGATGCACAATCAGGGAGCTGTTACTGATGTGAAGGTTAAACTTAAGGTACAGTCATTCCTTTCAATTTTTTTTATATTTTTTTCCAGTACACGACTTTTTTTACTTTCTTACGTTAATTTTTAAGGACAGAGGGCCTAATTCTGAGCACATTTAAGCAGGTGTAAATAAGAAATAATTTAACTGGGCATAGTTTTTTCACGTACATATCTTCTGAAGGTTTTGCTGTCAGTTTCATATCTGATTGAACACATGTAGCATTTGAAATACAGAGGAGCTGAACAAGGCTTTTAAGCAAAATCAAAAATTAGTGAAAGGGTCATTAGCCCATATCTTCATTAAGAATTTTCTTTTTCTACGGAGGCAAATTCTAAATTGCTAAAATTAATAGATGTTCACAGGCTTCTCTAGTCACAACATAATGAGTCATATACCAGCAACTCACTTGGTGTGTCTTAGTTAACTGCCCTTCATCACCGTGGCACTGCTATTACATATCATTGTAATGAGGCATCCAGATTGGCACCAGTGTTTGCTACAGATAAGAATTTCAGCTGATAAGTTAGATATGCTTCAAAGAACATAATCGCTGCCCTTGGGTTACTTTAATCTCCACATCTTTGTGTGTATATGAAATATGCCATAACTGTCTTTTCAGTTCTACTGTGTGAAAATTTTAAGTCATTTCAGTTTTAGAGTATACTTTATATGTATAAGGCACTTGATTTATATGTTTCTAAAACTTCATAACATTAAATGGAAACATGTTCTCATCCGTCGGTTAGTCCTTGAGCTGGTGAGTCCTTGAGCTTAATCTTCTTCACCATTATTTGCAGGTAGTTCACCCTTTGAGATTTGGATGGGGAGAGATATGGCCCCACTACCTCCTGATTTCTTTTATATTCCCCAGTGAAGGGAATGACACTGCAGCTGTGTCAGGTTGTCAGCATGTAAGTGATAATCAGATGGAGAGGAGATATAAAAGCAGTCTGGATGTGGCAACTTCCCTCGGGGAAGAGAAACACTGAGAAGAGTGAAAGAAGGAAAAGAAGGAGAACACTAATGTAGTCCCAAGCTGGGAACCTACGGATAACGTTAATTAGACTGAAAAAGGGCTGGTTCAAACTCTTCCAGCAGAAAACCTGTATGTGGTTGCTGCAGGGATGAGGGATATGTTAACTGTTTGATTTTGCCCCAGTGCCAAACACCATGCATGAGAGTTGTTTGGGGAGCAGCTGAACCTCTAAGGTGGACAGCCATGGCCAAGCTCTGCTCCTCTTTGCTCTTGCCCCATTGCCCTTTGTGTAACAGAAGTAACACCTCCACCTGCAGAGGAAAAGGAAGAGAGAAGACAGCAAAGCTTCAGCCCTTTCTTTCCTAGGACTGCTATTGTGCTCATGCAGCCTCTTCCCCTGTGCTAGGTGTGCGGGTGAGCAGCTGGGTGCACAGAGCAGGGCTGCACTGCCTGTTAGTGCTGCTGAGGCGCTGGCTTCATCCAAGCACACCAAGTGCCTCACAGGGGTTGGTATCAGGGTCTGCTTTGCTGGTACAGGGGAGTGGGGGCCACCTGGACATAGAAGCACACCGAGTGCCAGGAGACTCAGAAGCACCTCTTGTTCTCACTTATCTATCTTTCCTACTGCCTAAAATTACTTCTTGCCACAGCTAGGTCTGGGTGTGAGCGTGAATGGAAGAAATAAAACTCCTAGTGAAGGAAGGGTAACATTTTGGTACTGAGAAGGAAAGCTACATGGGTGTTCAACTCACTGTGGACAGAAATACTGAGGCCAGGAAAGAGAGGTTGAAGTCTGAAGTAGGCTTCAAAGCCTACTGAAAGAAGAAATAGTGTTTGAAAAATGTGAGATATGATGGTTTTATTGGAAATGAGACAAAGCAAAGAGAGTCCAGTAGAAAGTTTTTACAAGTGTTTATATACAGGGTTTGTGATAAATCCTTGAATGTGGGTTGCAGCTTACTTGGTACTAATAGCACACTCAGTTAAACATCAAAATACAGTTGTCTCACTGAGATGTGTTAGTGTGGTATATGCTAAACACACTAGTCTTCTTCCCTTGCACAGTGGAGAAATGAGAAGCATACACCAGTTTTCAGACTGGTATTTTGTTGACACCATTGCCTTGCAGAAAGGTCTAAACCTAATTGGAAAGAGAAATTTACTTTCCCTGTGTGTAATGGGTCACTATGGTAACTTGTTACTTGACTTACTGCAGTAGTGCTCTGTTGTAGGAATGCTAACAAGCTTATATTCATTTCTAGTCATGAATATAAAAAGTATTCTTGAGACTGGCCCTGCTGTGCAAATTCATAGGTTTTCACCAATGCAAAGCCTATTCGTATGTGCATCTCCGGTTCCATGGGTAGATGGAAATGCAGAAAAAATGTTTTTTTGCTTCATCTGTCATACAGGTTTAGCTGGTGTTTTCATTCATGACTGTGCATCAATGTGCTACACTTGATTGCATATAGCAACTTTGTGCTGCTGCACAGTGTGAATATGGATTTCAGGGAAAAAAAAAAAAAAAGAGAGAGAGAAAAAACTAGTTGCAGTGACCTATTTGAGTAACCTTTCCTTGGACAGCTGGCAAGATGAATATACAGAAATTTAGAAAACTCTAACAATGGAACCAATTTTGTATCAAGTATCAGACTAATAACTCAAGTGTGGGACTTAGCTCTGCTGGACCCTGTATCTGGAGAGTTTAATGCAAGATCCATGCATATGTGTTAATAACTTGGATTTTCAAGCAGTTTTCTGCCATGAGGCACTTTGCTTGGGGGCATAATCTGAATATGGCACCACATGACAGACAAGAGACAAACAGATTTTCATGAAGCTGATTTTGATTGCCTTTTTTTTTTCCATATATCTAAAATGAAAGCAATTTCACTGGGAAATGTAGAACTGCTAATTACCTCTCAATATGTCATCTGTTTTCTCAGAGCAAAACAAATATGTTTATTTTTAGTGAGAAATGTGAATGTACACCCATAATAGCAGGCAGGACATGAGTTTGGAGAGAGTCCTGGGTCTCTTGAGAACCTCCTAAATGTCAGGCCGTGGTCAGCCTATGTTGGGTCTGAGAACACAAAATTATCTTTAAAAATTAGAACAGCTATGGCAGAGAAATTGAGACAACTTGAAACCTTTTGAATCCTGAGCTTTCAAACTTCCATTTAACCTCCCTGTCTTGGGATGAGGCAAAGTCCTGACCATGCAGTACAGAACCACATCCAAGTTAGTTTAAGTGGACACACCTGCACAGCACCATACACAAGTGCTAGCTCAGCTCCCAGACACAGTGCAGCAAGGTGATTGCTGTGGCCCCTCCCCAGTGGGTTCATACAGCTTCTAGTCACAGATCTGAATGATTTAATGTTACCTCAGAGATCCATCCTGGTGATCTCAGTGTGTGCAGTGTGTCCTGGGGGATGAAAACCCAGATTGTGGAACCTTCCTATTGGAAGCCACGCATAAACTCCCACCATACAGAAAAAAAAAAAAAAAAAGAAAAAAAAAGTTTAAATTGACAAGTCTTCCAGGAAAAACAAAATAAATCAAAACAAAACCCACAAAACCTACCAAACAGACAAAGCAACCAACTAAACAAAAACACTAAAGCAAATAAGCAAACAAAAACAGTGCTTTGTCAGCTAGCTCAGTATCTGTTCTGATTAGTACAGTTACTTGTTCAAGCTGAGGTTTAATTCTCTTTCCATATTCATTTTTATCTGTTTGTTGCCCTGTTATCTATCAGGGGCCATGATATAGGTTCACCAAACAGTTGTCTTTAGGGTCTCTACATGCATCTGCGTTAAGTGCCTCCAGAACATTCACTTCCAACAGACACTAGTGGAGTCCATTCTCTACTACATTACACAGCAAAAATGCTGAAAAAAAACACAAACCAAACCAAAACAAAACACCAACTGACCAACCAAAAAACATTATTTTGACTGACTCTTAAATGCAGAGAATGCCTTTGGTTTATAGGAGATGAAAAGTGAATTGTCTGAAATAAATGACTTGCAGTTCTTACCTTGATGGATATCTCAGTTGTCGTCTTACACATGATGTACTTTTAGAAAACAAAAGATATTAAGCCCCAAGTTACAAACTCTGAGTTGAAAAAAAAAAAGGCAAACAAAAAAAAACAGTTGAAAAAACAAAACTTGCAAGGATGCAAGGTCAGGCTGACACTTCGGCAGTGCTTGTAAATTGTATGCAGAGATGAGACAGTGGTGGGACACAGACATTGCTACAGAAAAGGAAGACAAGTAAATCCCGTCTGCCAGACATGGGATCTGGAGACTACTGCAGCCATGGAGACTGAAGGGTGTTTTGTGGGTGTCATATGCCTTCTCAGAAGGATTTTGGGGAGCCATGGCTTGGAAGAAGCTTCTGTTGCATAGGCACAAAACTGTGCTTAACAGAGTAACTCTCAGTTGTACAACATCAAATAAATGGCATTATCAAATCTAGTTCCACAGTGGTCTGTCTTGGCCTGTCTTGAATCTGGTACTATTTATTATTTTCACTGACGGCCCAGATGATGGAACACAACATAACTTACTAAATCTACAGATGGCACCAACCTGTTAGGGAAGTGCAAGGTAGGGCAGGACAGACTGTTATCTTATTATGTAGCTCAGGATTCGCCAGACGAACAATCCCTTCATCATGCAGTGCTTCTATCATATGTGTGTGGAGAGTCCGAGGCAGGTTTCATCCACTCACCAGCAGTAACAGAGGCAGTAGGTACTCCAGTTGGCTGGATGCTAACAGGGTCATGGCTGTCATAGCCCCTTACATCTTGGAAAATCATGGGGATTTGTGAGGTAGGGGGCTTAGAGGCAGCATATGCACTTAAGGTCATCCTGCAAAGGCTTAGTCATCTGAAATAGATTTAACAATGTATGATGTGCAAGTAAATTGCAAACTGTGGTGTGTACACGAAGGCTACAAGCTCAGATATGACCTACGAGGACTTCCACAGCACTTCAGCATTTCTGCATTTGTTTTATTGCTTAACTCACTAAACTGTGTTGTAATTCACTTCTAGAATGATGGGAAAAGGACTACCTGGCTGAGTTGTTTCTTACTTTTATGTCTTCTGGAAATGTCTAGAAAGCAATGAAATTGATGCTTTAAAATAGTGTGGAAATTTATGAAAACAACAGGATTTCATTTTCTAATATAATTGCTGAATTGATTTGCGTATGCAGCAAACTGCTCTGATTATCTTAGTGCCAATAATAAAGTAGTGTCTGCAGTAATTTACCAGGTGTTCACAGCAATTTCAAGTGGATGTAAAAGGTTACCACTTTGATTTAAAAGGTTCATTCAAACTCTTCTTTTACTTTGCAGAAATCTAATGGAAGATGAAAGGTTCAAGGTAATGAGAACAAAGCACATCTGAATCCAGGACATATTTTCTTTCCAGAGTCTGAGGTGCTTTTAATGTCTTTAGGACATTTTGATAAGGGTTTTTCTTTCTTTCTTTCTTTCTTTCTTTTCTTTCTTTCCTTCCTTCCTTCCTTCCTTCCTTCCTTCCTTCCTTCCTTCCTTCCTTCCTTCCTTCCTTCCTTCCTTCCTTCCTTCCTTCCTTCCTTCCTTCCTTCCTTCCTTCCTTCCTTCTTTCCTTCTTTCCTTCTTTCCTTCTTTCCTTCCTTCTTTCCTTCTTTCCTTCTTTCTCTCTTTCTTTCTCTCTTTCTTTCTGTCTTTCTGTCTTTCTTTCTGTCTTTCTTTCTGTCTTTCTTTCTGTCTTTTTCTTTCTTTCTGTCTTTCTTTCTGTCTTTCTTTCTGTCTTTTTCTTTCTTTCTTTCTTTCTTTCTTTCTTTCTTTCTCTCTCTCTCTCTCTCTTTCTCTTTCTCTCTTTCTCTCTTTCTCTCTTTCTTTCTCTCTCTCTCTCTTTCTCTCTTTCTTTCTCTTTCTCTCTTTCTTTCTCTCTTTCTCTCTCTCTCTCTTTCTCTTTCTCTCTCTTCCTTCCTTCCTTCCTTCCTTCCTTCCTCTTTCTTCCGTTCCTCCTTCCTTCCTTCCTTTCTTCCCTTCTTCCTTCCTTTCTTCCCTTCTTCCTTTCTTCTTCTTTCTTCCTCTCTTCCTTTTTTTTTCTTCTCTTTCTTTTTTCTTTTTTTTTCTCTTTATTTTAAATTTTATTTTCCATTTCTAAAGTTTGCCTAACTTGAAATTGAAGTTTACATTTATGACTACATTATTTCTTGACTGTATTATTTATCATACTTTTGATCAAGAGAGGTGAATTGTATTTTCAGCATGGAACGGTTATATCCCATTCTTCCATTGCAATTTTTAACTAATTCTAATGGCAGGGCTATTTCAAACTGGGAAATATAGGTGAATAAAACTGTTAAATTCCACATTTCTTGCTAGATTAAGACATGCTTTTCCTGCATGCTTTATAACCTGATGCTGAGGGCATGATTTATGATAATACAGTGAGTCATACTAAAGGTGAATGAAAGAGAAGCTAGATACAGACACCTCTCCACAGACTTGTCTGGGGTTTCTCTCTGATGAACAGTTAAAAACCTTGTGGTGAGAGCTGTGTAAAATGTAAGGTAAGGAAAGCCTTACCTTTCAGTTAAAGATTTTGTGACTTTTTAAAATTTTAGCCCCTTGTTATTAAAGCAGAGGAAAGAGTCCTCACACAGGTGACAGGCTGGAAATCTCCTTCCAACAACCTTCTCCCTCCTCACAGCAGAAGCATAGGCTATTTTATCTCCATTTCCAAGGACAGATTTTGCTTAAGAACTCACACAGATCTTAAGATTCACAAAACTGGTTCCTGGGTGTGCTGAAGGCTTTTGTATGACACTGGAAGAGACTCTCAGGTCCAGACTGTATTTGTTTTCCTAATTTCTCATTCATTATGAGAACCTAAATTTCAAAGAATCCTTTGTAAGAGTCATTTATTCTTTATGCTTCATTTTCCATTTCTATAAAACGGGGAGCAGAAAATCCTGCCTGCTTTCACAAGAATGTTGTGCAGTTAATGGCTCGCATTTCTGTGAAGTGCTTGGATATGACAAGGAGAGTTATTACAGGTAGCAAAAGAGAGAGAACGCTGGAGTCACTTCAGTCCATCAATTGCTAAATATGTCTCAGAGATCTTATTGTTGTGTACATTAAAGCTTTAGAAATAAAATCTCCCTTTGTTTGCTGAGCACAGTATACGTGACAGAGATGTGAGTCTATGAATTTCACTCTTCAAACACACAATTTGCTCTACTGAGTCTCTAATAATTTGCCTTCTGCAATCTGCTGGGCATTTCTCATTTTAAGAGCTAATTGATTCACTCAAGTTAAAAGCAATAAGGTAATTCTGCTCCAAATGATGTTATTACTCGTCTGTTTTCTTTCTGTGAGCTAAGACAGTGGACTGCAGTTCTGTTTTGGTGTTTCAGAAGGGAATCAAACCTCACTGTGCCCTCTGTTCTGCCAGCCTTTCAGGCTTAAAAGTGGAGAAAGGGGCATACTGGGGAGCTACCACTGAGAGAAACAGGAGAAGGGGCTAAGAGAGCACTGTGTGTGTGGTCTGAAAAGGTCAGAGATGAGATTTGGCACAACAAGAGAATAAGCAGCAATATCCTGGAGTAAGATGCCGGGATTCTTCATATGGCCATAGACTCTGGGTACAAAAACTCAGTCGTTACACCAAAAATGAGGTTTGAAGGGGAAATCTATTTCTGCTGATGGGTTAAATGACTCCTACCAACAATAGTAGGAACTAGGCATAAAGGTTTCATTCACAACACACTGAAGTCCAGATACGTTCCCTCCAAGTTACAAGTAAGAGCAGAGAAGTTGTACAGATTCAGTTATTAAAGACCTTTTTTTTTTTCTATCAGAAAAAATTGTGAAATACTGTTTGCTCTGCAACTTATCTAGATGAACTTCAGAAGAACAGTGCAAATCTGAACAGACTCTTTCAAAGCTCTAAGGTTTCATCTTTTGGGGTGGACCTGGAGTTCTTTCAATTCATTTGCACTCTTTTCAGTTCATGTGGGAATTAACAGATTTGTGATTCCTCACATAGAATTACTATTGGCCTCTCTGCAGTCAAAGGTTTCTTCACGCACCATTCTGGGAAGGAAACAGACTTATCAAATTAGTGGGGTTGCTTACTGTTTTTTTCCCAGGCCTCTTTGCTTTGAATAGGATCTTAGATATAAATACAGCTGTGAAACCATCTTGCCAGTTTTAGCTTTTAGCCAAGTGCATAGGTTGCAGAGTCATAGGATGATTCTCTTTAAGTCTTTAGCTGAGCAGTAGTTATGGTCTCTGTTTCTCATCTTCAGGCCATATATACAGTTGTGCTGAAACTTTTAAGGTGGTGTATTTTTTTAGATATTTTGAGACTAACACTTTATTTGCACTTTATTAAATCCTGTGATATTATTGAGCCAGGGTTTGCGTTTATTCACAAAAATGGTATCTTTGCAATGAGAGTTTATTTGAACATTTTAAATCACCTTTACATTCACTGGAACATGGTCCCAGTGATCCCAAATTATGGAAGTCTTCTTTAAGTAAGGTGTT
The DNA here is from genome assembly GCF_040182565.1 of Anser cygnoides. Lineage (NCBI taxonomy): Eukaryota > Metazoa > Chordata > Aves > Anseriformes > Anatidae > Anser > Anser cygnoides. The sequence goes on along the minus strand of NC_089873.1, from coordinate 130,973,113 downwards.
TTATTTGCCTGGGAGCTTTTTGCTTTTTTTTTTTGTTTGTTTGTTAGTTTTTGTTTTTTCCCCACCATAATCTATTTCATTCTATCAGGCAGCTTTCTGGTGCATTACTTATTGTTTCAGAAACATAAGTTTTATTTATAACAAAACAGTTTTGTTGTAGAGAGGATGTATTGCTACTCTGAAATATAGGGCACAGAGTAAATGATTTTTCTTCTGATATGTCTCCTTATATAACCAGTGTTGTCATGACAACTGCAGAGTAGAGTTGCCTCTTCAGTAGCAGACGCATGACTAAGGGCCTTTGTCTTTCTGACAAATATGTCTGTAATTTTAAGCCTCTCAGCCACAGAAAACATGACTACCACCCCACTCAATTTATTCCTACTCACAGAGCTTGCTGTGTAAACAGTACATTACTTATAAACAGGGCAAACTTTTGACTCTGCAACCACTTCGCGCTTAGCAGTGAATGGAGTTTTGCAGACTACTTGTGGGTACAGAAACTGCGATGAAGGGAGGAGCAGAGGAGCTGCCCACCACTTTGTCCCTTGTCAGATACAACAGACACCCCAGTGCACAGCACTTATGGGGTGAGGGACTACTGTCCCTTTATATTCTCAATGAGTCTACTCCAGTTTTTAGGTGATACCCTGCATTTAGATAACATGAGTAAAACAATAGATGTACAAAGTTACAGAAACAAAAGTCTAGAGATTTAGGTTCTCTCTTTATCTCAAAGAGTGAACTTATACCATGTGCCCATTTACCTTGTGTATCAGTTGCGTCACTTTAAGGCTCAGGACAATACACCTTCCTCACTCTCACAGTTACTATGATCAATATTTTATTGATGTCTGCAAGATGTACCTCCTGCGAAACGAAGCAGAGTGGAATAAACATTAGCTAGTGACAGAGAAGGAGCAGGGAATGAGCTTATCCCGCTTTTAGCTGAGCTAGTGTGACATCCTGCTTTAAGAGAAAGGGGTTAAAGGTAGAGTGCTTTCACACAGTGCTAGGAGAAATTAAGTGTTTATAAGCTCATGAATTACTTATACTTCCAGATTTCTGGTGGATTCACACTAGCAGCAGCTCCTTTGGATGAACATGACAGGGTCTCACAAATTCCCTTGGACATCCCAGCCTACATCAGGAAAAGTAGTGTATACATTGTCTACAACTTAAATGGCAATGTAACACCTAGGTCAGAGGGAAAACAGGGAGTAGCTGAACATCACTACATACCTACACTAAAGTAATAGCATTAGATACCTCAAAACAAGACAAGTAGTCTTTGGAAGCTTTGTCTAACCTACCTTTGACCATGTTAAAAAAAAATAAAAAATGAAAGCTTGGATAACACAGCTAAATATCTATGTTTTCCTGTTATTTCTTAATTGTCTAGTGTTGCAGTGCAATATTCAGCTCTGTCCTTGCCGCTAAGAAACTGAGCTTAAAATAAGATAATACTTTTCCATAATATCCTCTGTCCAGGGAACAGAATGTAAACAGCCCAACTACATTAAGGCTGTCTCTGAATACAGGGTTTCTTGACTTTGGGTTTCCATGGATTATTAATAGTCTCTGGAGCATCACCTGTCGTAGTAGGACCCAATGCCCTGCATTGCTCTGGGTACTTGTGTAATAAATGCAAAAACGCATGCTCAGAAATGGGTTCCAAGCCACTATCCCACAAAAACATTTTTTGTCTCACAGTTTCCTGATAGCATGTTCAGTACATGTTCATGTTCATTCACTGATGAATTCTATCATATAATCTTGAACAGCAGCCTAGAAACTTTTAAAGCATGCAGTCACTGCTGACCTTCAACTGTCATTGCATGTGACTTCCCTGTAATTGCATAGTTGATACCTTTTACTGTTTCATACTGCCCCACTCTCTGTGTGCAGGCAGTTTGCTATGGCTATGTGGACTGCTAACTAGTGAACTGCTGCCTTGTATTTCACAGCATGAGTATTGACTAACCTAGCTTTTGATATTAGCAAGCATAGATGCCTGCCTCTAAGACTGTCATATTAGGATGCTTTCACAGTCAACAGAGAGAAATAGGGACTCCTTGCTTTCCAATGAATGTACAGGGAGTCAAGGGTGCCTAGCTGTGCATATTGGCACCACATACATAAGATGAACTCCACCCGTGGTGTCACACTACCACGAAGAAAAGGATCTGGGAAAGAGCTGATGGGGTAGAAGAAGCAAAGAGCTATGTCAGCCTAAATCTTTATGTGTTCAGCATTTGGTAAAAAAGAACTGGTTGAATTTCCACCACCCACCCCACTCCACAGTAAATAAATAATAAAATAAAATAAAATAAAAATAATAAAATAAGAAAAATATTTGCCAAAGTAGGTATTTTTTTCTGTATCATTTGGAATACGTTTCTCATTTTTCTAATGCTTCCTCCACTGTTTTTTGGCTGGAAAGCATTAGCCTAAGTAATTACGTGAAGTGCATAACCGAGGTAAGCATGCCAAGGACTGGAACCTTTCTTGGCATGTCTGGCCACAAGGCCAGGATTACAGCTGAACCACTAAAATGAGGAGCAGAGATGCTTCTATTCCAAGTAGAGATATAGTTTCATCCAGTTTACACAGATTTAATGAATTCTGAACCTTGTGTGAACTCTGCAGGGAAAAGTGTCAATGACAGCTTTGAGGATCCCATGGCACCCAAGAATATTATATCTGGCAGGATAGAATAGCTTTGATATAATTTATATTGTCATGTTGATTTATTTACCTGTCATAAAAAGTGAAAGAAAATATTTCTAAGATTATATCTAAAACAAACAAAAAAACAAACAAAAAGAAACCCACTCCAGAATCCCTCTTAGAAGCATATGTAGATAAAAATGCTTATTTTTCTGCTATGCTATATGGATATGCTATTTGATCATGCTGCAAAGAAACAGAACATTGTTCACTTCAGAAAACTACTGGGAAACTTTTTGGTGTTTGAAAAGTTCAACATTGTGAGTACTCATGTCAGATGTGTGGTCTTCTACACAAGAGGACTAGCTGGCTCTTTCCATCTTTCGTGGCTAGCCTGAGAACATCTCTGAGGAGAGATGAAATGCAGAATGTTCTTTGAAAACTCAAGGGCTTAGCTTTTTACTCAGACAATGTTTTTGTTAAACGGTCCTTTGGATTTTGGCCTTGACCTTGAGTGGTCACCATATACTGATCAACCGCAGCTTTCCTTGACACTTTATTAACATGTTGCTGGGGAAAGGGTACACAACACATGCTCAGCATCCAGATGGATCAGGGTGGCTGTGGCCAGATAACGTCAGAGCCATGGCAGCCCCACGGTGTTGACATGTAATTAAAATGGCTCTTCCTTCAGCTGCATGGTGAGGGGTGCAACACTGCACAGTGCAGCACCATTGACAATGCATGCTCCAGCAAGGCACTGAAAGGCTCATGAAACTGCTTTCTGTTGGTATTACTTTCTAAGAGGCACTGATGTGGAGTCTTTGACCAGTGCTGTAGCTGCGGGATGAAAAAAAAAAAAAAAAGGAAAAAAAGGATTGAGGTGGAGGAGAGGGGAGACTGTTCATTTCTTCACTTCCACAAGCTGTTAGGGCCTTGCTGTGTGTTCTGCCTGAAAACTGCAAGCTGCACAGTAAGGCCAGGCTCTCCCCAGCACTCCACAGGGCAATCGCCAAGAACTTTTTTTTACCTGTGAATAGATTTTGATGAAAAAAGCTGCTGAGGGCAGATAAGGTACTGCTTTCTACTCCAGCATGTTGCAGTGGCCTGCCCAGTCACTGTAGAAATGGCCGCCATGCCAAGGCCTGAAGGTTCTGTCTCTGTCTTCTTCCTCCTTGGGGAGCCTGAAACTCAAAATACAGCTGCTAGAGGGTCTCTTTCTGAATAAAATGGTACCCTATGCAGCCAAAAAGAGACATGTTGAAACAGCCGTCATTGACTTTTTATTTAACATGGCCTAATTATGGTGATTATATGCGGGCAGATATGAGTGAATGCTGAGAAAGGCAGTGGGGGGATGGCACCTGGTAGCTACCCAGATGTAGGCAGGTGACCCTCTGGTGATGAGAGAAATTGCCACCGTGTCTCCAGTGAAATAGCAATGTACAAATGTGCTCTGTAAGGCTCACTGCCATGTTGTTTACTGCCATATTTATGTTTCCAGATGATCTCAGGAACAGGAACTAGAGATATTAATTCCCTCCCCCCTGGCCCCCTCCCCAGCCTCTAGTTTAGAAAACACATTTCCACTTACATGCAGTATTTTCATTGAACTCATCAGAAGAATACGATACCTCGGTGAGGGACACTGCCCAGCCCAAAGTGCAGAAGTGGCCTTGTCAGATGCAGGGCCTCCTCTCCCTCCTTGTTTCTGAGAGCGGTGTGGCCCTGGCTGCCTCAGTTTACACACCTCAGCTTCACATTGCTGCTTCCTTTCTGCTGTTTGGTGGTCGACTAAGTTGTTTCAGTATGCAAAGCTGAGAGAGAAAAGTTTCTGCCAAAGAAGCAGCTATAATTAGAGATTTTCTCAGTCTGTGTAGCTCCTTGATGGCAAATATCTAAAGTTATGGGCATGTGATTTCATGTGTCATTGGGATTGTAGTACGGCGAGTGCAGGGTGATCACACAGAAAAAGCTGTTTCAGTGTGCCAACTATGCCAATAAGCAATTAACAGAACAAGTTAAATATGCAGGTTTGAGAGTGCTAAAATGCAGTCAGGCTAAAATCTGCTCTTGCACATCGTATTATCTCCTTCCCTTCCCAACCATCTTTTTCCTCCTCCATTTTAATAAGAAACCTACTGGCATGGGAGACCAGTGATGAGAACAAAACTTGGAACAAGACTGGAATTTGTCATGGGATTTTAAGGAGATCAGTGGGTCCGTATAAAAGAAGAGTTCAAGAAACACCCACTTCTGCAGTCTTTTCTCTGCCCGAATTGGCTGTGTTTTCTTTGTAAGCTTATGAACAAGAAATCTAAATACTCTGGCACCTACTGATAAGTGATACTGCTGCTTCTTATTGGATGAGCCTTAGGAGGTCAGTTACATGTTGGGAGTCTTGGTTACAGAGTGTTTCCTGACTTAATGGAGAACAGCTGCAGAGGCAAACCTGCCAAAGCTGAGTATGGTAACAGCAAATCTGCACTATAATTGTAGATTGGGTAATTATTCACTTCCTGGGGAAGCTAACAAACAGAAAACCCCATCTTTAAATGCCCCCAGGGTCTCAAAGAAAATGATTTAAAGTTGAAAGCAGATGACCAGAGTTCCCAAACCCACCTTCTCTAGCACAAGCCCTCTAGGGACAAGACAAAATAGTTTTTCAGGTGTGAGGCTATGGGCTGTGTGGGAATGTTTATCTACACTGCAGCAATACACTCCAGGTGTAAACTCTCCCACTGAGCCATACACTGAGTGAAGCAGCTCTGTTACTGAGGCATTAATCTCAAGCAGAGGAACAGCAGGAGGTACACAGGGAGGTGATGTGATCGAAACTTAATCATCTACAGCTATCTAATCATCTGCCTGCTGCCCGCAAGTATGTTAGTGCCAGCTGCATTTGCTCAGGAGCCTGGTAATAGGAGTCACTCCAGTGAGTTTGGCTAGTGTGCCTGGGTGAAAGTTGCTGATTGACAGTGGAGAAGACCAGCTGGAATAGTATGCTATGCCTGTGAGCAACTCAGAGACACTGCAGGAGGGAACAGTAGGATAAAAGTAGATAAAAGTCTCTCCCCTTAATTTGTTAGAAGACTTCTACAACTTTCACTGGGTGACACAGCCTTAGTAGCTATCCCTCAGTTAATGAGACATGAGGACTTTCTTCTCTCATTCTTTCAAAAGTAATATTCTGACTCGATGAGCATGGTCACACCTTGTCTCATGCGCTCATGTATTCCTAGGCAGAGAGTGGCAGCTCTCCCCATGCTTCCTTGCCTGGTGTGAGCACTTCACAGTGGGGTGGGCTTCAGGGAGACTGAGCCTCATAGCACGCCCTGCAGCAGATGTAGAACTCATTTTGTTCTCTGCATTGTACGTCAGGGCAGTTCTCTAAAAATAAATAAATAAATATGAATTTAAAGGACTTTTCTTACTCTGTTCTTCAGAATACTTGGAGAAACTGTGTGACTGGAGAACCTGTTAATGTGAAACTTCTTGCTGTCTGCCAAGAGAAGTGTCTGTGGGAGCCAATTTTCTTCTTCATAAAGATTGTTAGTGCTGTCCACCCAAACATGCCGCACAAGCAGCAATACACTGTAAGCATTTAAAATCTCTCCTGGTGTTGTAAAAATCATGATGTTCCCATTACAAAAGTTAGTTGTTTGTAGTGCCTACCACTGTGGAGTGCAAGGTACCACAATGGAAAATCAGTGCCAAAAGTCAACACAGGCCCTGGATGGAAACAAATTGTAATTGTAAGGGCTAAAGCTAAAATATTATTCTGCAGTAATTCGTTAGCATATGTCATGAAGTATAATCAAGAGAATACACTTGTGGGTCTACTATTGGCTCTGCTTAAAAGTATTAGAAACATCAATACAGAAACAGGATAAGATTTGTACCACTGAACTGATCTGTGTTAAACTTTTGCAGCTTCATCCATAAACCCTAGAGTTTGAAATATGAAAATTCAGATACATCAATACTTGCAATCTTTTGCTCTGTTTGCCTAAACACTACTTAGTTGTTAGTAGTTTCCCTTGTCTTGTAACAATATTTCATAATCTGTGTAATCTACTTTAGCCTACAGGTTCCTTAGTACAACAGAATAACCTTTAGCAAGATACCGAGTCTGAAAGCATGCATACTTCTATCTTTACTGTACATTTCTTACTTTATCTTGTAGCTGTTGTGACAAATTCAGAAGATGTTATCTCAAAGAGAACTCAGTTTGCCTCTCGTGATGCAAATATCTTCAGACCTGTTGCCACAGAGTTCAGTCCTCTCTAATTAAATTTGAAATAGTAGAATTCTCTGTCACTGGCAGACATTCCTAGAAATTGATTGATTTTTTATGATAGTTTTGTAAAAGAATTTTTGAAAAGAGATTAGATTCAGGTAATAGACATCCTTGTACGAATTTTCAACAAAGGAATAAATATTTTAGCTTTTTTTTGGATGGATTGATCACATCAGTTTGACAAGTATGTCCCATTTTCCCACTTTTCTATTAGTTTTTAATGTGCAGTTGCAGATATTCATGCCAGCTAGTTTGATGTCCTAGAGGAGGAAAAGTAAGCAATGTTACCAAGTATATTTGATGTGTAAGTTTGTTTTATTTGCTCATATACTCCTTCCTGGAATAAAGACGGTTCAACACAGGCTTCCAGAATGCAGCTCTGTCTCAAAAGTCACTTTGGGACAGAGACCAAGTGGTAATCCTGTTCATTATCCTGGAACAGTCACAGCCTATATTCAGGACACTGCGCACAAAAATCAAGAACCAAAGCCAGCAAAAGTATCTAGCATATCTTTCTATTTCTCCCTGGACTAAGAAATTTGTAAAACCATGATTACCAGTACTATCTGGCATTACAGACTATAACCAAGTTCTTAATACTGTTTTTCTGGTCTGCTGCTGTGACTCTGTTTTCAGTCAGAGTGCAACCAAATGGCAAGTTTGTCAGATTGACAGTTGTGAAAAGAAATCCCTGTACTTTCCCTTTAGAAACTGATTCTGAGCTGAATTAGTTTTGCAGAGGTGATGGACTTCTTTATCCCCTTTTTTATTTCTCTGCTATTCAATGGTGATTACAGAAGTTTGTCAACAAAAACTAACAGGATTTTTTTTAGGTTGGGAGTAGGTGGTAAGTAGCACAAGTACAAATGCCTTTTCCAAGTGTTTCGGAAATGAGACAACAATCTGTTCTATATGTTTTGGGTGACATAACTCAGTGTTCAGGTGTGGTCCAGCAGGTCCTGAGTGTGCAGGAACACTTGCAGGCACCCCACTCTGCAGACTAACTGTAATCTCCTACTTGAAGCTACTTCACATCTATTCTGCCAAACTGCCAGTGAAGTGAGTGAGAAAAGATTGGGGTACAGAGTTGAAGTGAGCTCTCACTTAGCCTTCATGTTCCCTTTGCACTTTCAAGTGATATCCAAAAGAGAAAAAAGACAGATAAAGCTTCTCTGAGTAGCACTAACTGGCTGATGCACAGTGGTCTATAATTTCCCGCTGACTTCGCAGCCCAGAGGAGGCTCCAGTGCCCATGGGAGCTCTGGGTTTTCCTCTGAAATAATAAAGCTGGGGGATGGACTCTGCCAACCTCCCCGACTACTTCTTTTCCTTGAGAATTCAGGTAAGGGAGGAAAATTTAACCTTGGTTCTGTAGAAGCAAGCAGTCCTATTCTATCATCTTTAACTTTATATGGAATGTTTATTTGAACCAAGATGTAAAAGACCATCCCTTCATATTTATGACAAGTGAGGTATCATGGAAAATCTTTTTATACACTTTCTTTAATAATAGCTATATAATGCCAGGACACGAAGATACGAAGTCCCAAAACCTATGTACTGTTCTTGGCATTTCTGCTGGTTCCCATTGTTACTGCGGATAAAAAGAGGGACAGGAATTTCATAAGGCTAATATCTATGAAGCAGAAGAAAATCTAATTTTTCAGGAAATTTTACTTTTTTGTAAAAGCTGAACCAAATTTGTTATAGTTGTTTTGGTGAAAGCAACACGATCTTAGCCTTTAATATATACTTACAGTTTATTTCCCAGCACAGATTAAGTTAACAAGTACGTCTGTCAGAGCCCCGGTGGCATCATGGGGCCATGTGGGCTCTCACCCCTCAGCCCTGCATGGGATGAGGCTGCCCCTGACAATGCCCATTCTTGTTTTAAATGTACAAGAACCTTAAAGGCTAGTTGCTTCATGGTCTCAAACCCAACATATCCAGTGTAATCAGGAGTCTCTCGCATGCACCTATCAGTTCTCCCAAAGTGAAGTGTTCCCTGTAGATAACCTTGTAGATTGAATTTTCTAAACAAAACCATGCAACTAATCAACTGTAGTGCATTGCACCCAGAAATTTTAAGATTTGATATTTTATTTGGTTCCTGTTTATAATCCAAACTACCCATGGCCTCTTCAGACCCAAGGCCCAAATCATCATAAGGAAATTCAATAGGTTGTGTTAGGATACTAAGGACAACTATTCCAATTAGAGTATCAATGGGCACTTCTTTGCTGTTCCTTGAAAAACCAAGTTAGCCAAGCATGGGTGGTAAATTCTATGCAGATAGGTTCGAGAACACAGTGGGTGTTATGGTCTGTTCCCTACTTAGGGTACGGTCTGAGCCATGGTCTAGCAGTTGTCTGGGAGACTATGGCACACTTCCTGATTGCAAACACTAAATAAAATATTGACACAGTTAATGGGTCTTTGCAAATATAAGAATGAAATACTAAATAATGTATGCAAAAATTAGCATTTTAATGGAGCTGATGAAATGATCCTGTTGAAGAAATATTTTTACCTGGTAGCCACACAATGGCATTGTTGAAGTGAAATGACAAAACCAAGGTATGCACTTAGCTTTTAAAAAACTTGATGTATTTACAAGACGATGTATTTCCCTGACATTTCTCTGTTCCAACAGAATAGTGCCTTCCAATGAAAACAAAGTGAGCTGAGATTTTCCCATCACTTCTCATTTCATGCTTCTCCTATACTTTTTCTTGAAAAATCCACTTTTATTGTTCTATTGCAGAAATATTTTCTGTGCTCCAAAAGATATAGAGGAAGAATTTTCTCTTTTTTAATGAGAAAAAAAAAAAAGCTTAAACTCCATTCTGAGGTTTAATTTAAGGAGGAACTCATGACTTGTCTCCATCATTATGCAGGTTGTGGATACACTGTGTAAATTAGAAACATGACACATGAATAATGTCACCTAAGAAAAATGAAAGCTAGTGACAAGTTTGCCATTTATTATTTAAATCTTGAATTGTTGAAAGGTCCCCAATTCATGTTGAACCAATACCAAATGTTCATGTTAGACAGACTTGAGAGAGGCTTGAATAAGCCCATTTACAAATTAGAGACTGTGAGTAGAGTGAGTCCCAAGTTTAATGGAGAACCTCATGTTTGCCTGCTACTCCTCCTCTAACTTAGATGTTATTTTGTATGGTCCAGTGAATCATATTATTGACTCTGATTCTGTCTTAATTAGTTTGTAATAGTAAAGAAGAGCCCTGTTTGGGGGAAACAATGTGCACTCTGTCTTTTTCTTGAAGCCTTTTGTAAGGGCTAAAAGCAATGCCTTTGGCAGGATGTCTGTGGAAGGGAACTTTACGATGGGGAAGAAGAACCGCAATGACTTCATGATAGGTGTATTTTGAGAGCTCCTCTCACTGTTTCTAAAGCATAGGAAAAGTCATACCTTTTAGCATCCAAGTTCTGTTGCAACTTCTGTGCTGGTGGAGGGTGGAAAATAACCTAATTTACCAAAAGATAACACTGAGATTGTGGCCAAAAAGTAACAAGAAGTGAAGTCTTTACAAGTTTGAGGCGTGGCTAAAATCAACAGCTAAGGTTGATGCAAAAAAGAATGATATCATGGAGTTTGATGGACTGGCTTTGTAGTCTGATATATTTATTTTTTATAACTGCTTTTTGGTTTGAAATGGTGTGCTTAAAATGGTTAAACAACAAGCATGAAGGGTCACAAACTCCATTAGCAGTCTTTCCTAATTCTTGCATGCAAGTTGTGGTTACTTCTGTGTGCAGTCATCTGCCCAGCTTTTAATCACAAAAACAAACTGTGACTTGTGCTCAAAGCCATTTTCCTTTGTGAAATAGCAGAAGCCTCTTTTTGCTAATAAGCTAATAAAGTTAGTTTATTAGTTACCTGTAAATGCTTACAGTGCACTTGAATTTTCTTGAAAGTTACCTTGCAAATTAAGGATATTTTAAAAAATATAAACACCAGACTTTGACATTATTGTGTTTATTCCTGTACTTGCACTTACTATTTTCTCCCTTTTCTTCAATGCAGAAATAGTTTTGAATTTCCTGTTTCATTGCCAGCAGCTCAGTACTCACGAACTGCAAAAATAACAGAATGGTCTGTTCATACAGCAGATAGAAAAATGTCTATCCTGGCATAAATTCTAGTTTTAAGCTTTCTGAGAGATAAGGAAGAAAAGACACGTTAGGCCATATTCTCTGCTTAGTGAGGTAGCTGGACACCAAATAATCCATCAGTTCTGGAATTCTTTTCATTCAGTTATGCCATCTGGTTACTTTACAAAGACATACTTATATCTGAATATAAAAGCAAACAAGAAACTTTGAATACGTGACCCTTGATTCAGGGGCTGTTGAATACTTCTGTATTAGTACCTGAAATGTTTTAGATGTGAGAGAGATCTTTGAAAAGAAAGTACTGGCTCCTGGTTCTGTAAATGTCATTTTTAAAACTGGAGTTGCTGCCAACAGTATAAATGACTCTTGATAGGGATGACAACTTATCTACTCAATAATTTTCCTGCATTCCTTTTTTTTTTTTTTTTTTTTTTTTCCCCCTGTAAACTTTGGACAAATTTAAGTGAGTGGGACCTTCAAATGTGGTTAAAAATGTTTTTGACACTTTAGAAGGACTCTTAAGATTAATTTAAATCAGAATACATACTATTATTCTAAGTTTCAGGTAAGAAGTTAAAATACACTTTTTAAAACAAGCTCAAGTGAATACAAGCCTTCAGTACACTACAGTGCATGCAGGACTTTAAACCAGTTTATTGAAGAGGCAGTAAATATTCAGAGCCATGTCAGGAATTGTCTGATGTCTGAAAACCATGGAGAGACTGTGCCGGGATATCGTTCAAGCTTCAGAAATGCCACCTAATTTTAAGGAAAGAAATAGTACCTCATTTAATTGCCTCGATGAGCATGACAGCCAGACCCCATTCAGAAGTGATGTAACTTGATTCTCTTCTACATGTGCCTCAAGTCAACATCTTTGTAAGTGATCTCAAAGCAAGAGTAAGGGAGCAGAGAATATAAGCATCCTCCTGCCACACAGCTGGGAAACTTAACTGCTATGGAAACAAGAGCAGCTTAGTGAAAGTAGAATTTAGTGGCTTCTACAATCTGCTTGACATTTTACAGATGTAAGGGGAAAAGAAGTTAAAAAACATCAAAGGAAGTGTTACCATATCTTCCTTTGCATTTATCAGTTGACAGGCTAGTTAGGAATGTGTTTGCATACAATAAAACGACCTTGGCAGTGGGTTCTTGGTCCCTTATTTTGTGCCCAAATTCAGTAGCAGCATTAGTGTGCCAGGCATTGTGTCTCAGACCGTTATCATTTGCCTGATGTTTATTCAGATAATAATAATAATAATAATAATAATAATAATAATAATAATAATAATAATAATAATAATAAATAATATAGTTGTTCTAAAATAAAAATTAGTGAGCTTTATTATTGCATTTAACTTCTGGTTATGTTTTGGCTTCATCCATGAATTTGAAGATAGCCATATTTCTGCCTTTTCTCCACAGATAAAATTGAGAAGCACCAGCCGTCTGGAAAGAAACTTCATTGTCATGATTTCCAGAGCGGGGCTGCAGAAGTGCTTGCATAACCTTCAGAGAAAAAGTGATTTTCCTACATGCTGTTGTGAAGCGCATTTCCAAACTCTGAGGTTTGACACCAGCATTTGGCAGGCTGGATTATTTGTGGACTAGTTATTACATTATTCACCTCTCTGCACCACAGCTGCCTCCATCCCTGTACAGTGATTTAAAGCTAAAATGTACTGTCATGTTTGTCAGAATATAAACAGATTTGCAGAGAAAATAATGCCAGCTGTCTGGACAGTCCTAAATACTTGTGCTCGTGGTCATTATGAGTGATCAGATTTGGTTTCCTGCTCTTCTTTTTATTCACAATTCTGAAACAGTCCTGCACAATAATATCTTAAGTGTTAAACTGAAAAGTTACAGTAGGTGTGTTTCCTATGTAGTATTACATATTTTGCTCCTATTAATATTTATTAAAATCAGAACAGAATAACTTCCAGAAAGTTTCACAAGGAAAAGAAGAAATAAGAACTATTGATGGAATCAAGATGAAGTATCAACGTTTCTCTTCCATTGGCAATATAAGTAGATAGGTAGTTCATATCGTGAGCAGAGGAACATGATTCAATCTGCATACAGTGTGAGAGAAAATGGGTAATCCAATATAACAGATGAAACTTCTGGTAAGTGGGATGTGTTGGACACTTAAGACAGCTAGGGCCCAATTCAGGTGCATAAACATGGGTAGCTAATACTGTCTGTGTTACACTACAGTATCCCAGACATGCTTAGCTTTAGTCAAATGTTTTTTTAGCCATTTAGAGTTGGTTAAGATGATTTCTATGCTTGTGAATCCCAAGAAGATGAGAACACGTAAAATTCCAATAAAGTCATATATATCTGTGATAGCTCACGGGAAGAAGGGAACACTTGTGCCAAAAATCACTAAATCTCATGCTTTCCCAAGACAGATGAAATTCTCAAATAATTTGATGTGGGAGATTTTCTTCACTAATTTTGCACATTTCTGTCTAGACATAATTACTGAAATAATTCTGAGTGCCCTCAAAACCTGCATAGAATGGATGGATGTTTCAACTCTTTGCTCTAACTAAACTATTTTTACCCCCTGCTTCTGAAAAATGAGGTGTGTAGTTGGTTCAGAACTTCTGTAATTTTCTACTCAATGATCATCCAAACACTAAGAAATCAGGCTCCACCACAATCTTTGAAGAGGAGCTGTAACCTTATCTCCTTTTTACAGACAGTTAAAAACAGAGGCATAATAGAGAATAATAACCTGTCAAGTGTAATCTTCAAACTCACATCATATCTGCTGTGAACACCCATAAAGCTGCCCCTCTTCCTCTACAGATTGCTGCTCTGGAGCCCAGGAATTTTCTGGCAAGAATAAAGCTGCTGCCCAATGGATTCTTCTGGCCATTTTGCAGATGAGCATTGTCTCATTTCCCTGAGCATCTGATCTGCCTGTTGGTCCGACCTTGCCCAATGGTAGAACTATGAGCTTCCTGAGGCAGAAGCTGTTGTTTTTGTTCTGTGATCCTCCAGCAAGCAGCACAATGGGAATGTATTTCATGGCTGAGGGCCTGGGGGCAAAGTCCTACAAGTAAATACGAATTGCATGTTCAGAACAATCAAATAATTATGAGCACATTGCAGACCTCTCTGCCAAGGCCTGGACTTGACCTCATAGCTTTATACTTTTCCTAATGACATGTTTACCGGATTATGTAAGTTGATTTTAATACAGATCTTCTTGGATGTTATTGATGCCATATTTAGTTCACTGGTCATTATTTTCTATGTTGTCCTTAACCAACCCTCGGAGATTTTCACCTAAATATGATTAATATTATTCTCTGAAAAGTAACCATGCTGTGGAGTCTCAGAGGAGTTTTTCTAGGGCTAGGCATTGTCTGACATGAACTCAAGGGAATTTAGCTGTCAAATATGGTTCACAATACAGACATAGGTTCAGAAACAGGTCCTGCTGTACGGATAAATTTATTTCTTGTCAAGGTCCATTTGCCCAGTATTATTTGATTTGGATTCTTATTAAGTACATATATATATATATATTTATTTATTTAAATGAGTTACCCAACAGTACTGACTTAGTGATGGACTTAGAGCTGCAGTACAGCCTTGAAGAGCATGAAAAGAGAGAGCGTGACATAGCCCTTTGAGGTTAATGTATACAATGGGTTCCTACCATCACCTCTGGGTCTAATCCAAATGCCAGGGTTGATGCTGCAGGATGTCACACATGACTTGTCTCTCTCTGGGCTGCTTGCACACCGTCTCAGACATAGAGTTACTTAAGATGACTCCTCACTCAGTGGCAAAGACAAGACAACTTAGATTCACAGACAAACTGAAGAAGGAGAGGTTCTCCTGTGTCACTGTAAAAATATCGAGGCCAGACTCACTTCCCAAATGTCACAGTAGTTACTAGGGACAAGTGATCGTGACTATAACTACATGGTAATATGAGGGAATAAAAGTTATCAGAGAGGTGTCTTCTCTGATATGCCAGGCAGGAACTAATGTAGAAAGGCCTTCTCTGTTGCCTGGATATAAAGCACTTCCTAATATATAGTCAAGACTGAAAGGAGAGCTGGGTGTTAGAATACCTTTGGATCTGACTCAGTGACCCCTTCAATCAACTTCTTGAAACTATGTCATTGAAACTACGAAACCATGATAAAGAAGCTGCTTTGACAAATCCCTGCAATACAGACACGGACCAGAAAGGACCAGATTGTCCCAGAGGCAGGCGTGCCCTCAGGAGACGTTTACATGGCACGTGAGTGGTGGGCATGAGCCAGCTTTGCCTGGGCTGAAACCTAACCAAAATCTGTATTTCTCTGATTGTTTTGGTGCTGACCAGGTCTGTGAGGCTTGCTGAGAAACATAAGACATTACTGTAGACCCAGTCCTAAAAGAGCATCTTGGCACAGCACTTCTCTTGGAGTGTGGACAGACCTCTCTCACATTTGCCTGTGGCTCACATGTGCCGAGCAGACACTCACAGATGGACTGCCTCTTGAGACAATGTGACAAACTGATGTGTGCAGGTTCATTTCTTGTGCATCCCAAATATTTGCTTTGTGTGACAAATGACTCCTTTTGTCTGCAGTGCTCTACTCTGCATTGTAATGCCCATGTTGAGCAGAAGGGCTGTAACCGTCCAGACTGAAAAAAGAATTTTTACCTCCTATTTCCACAGTCAAAATTCATTAGGAAAAAAAAGGCATACAAGTTACATAAGGCAAATTTTAAAATTTCACAGTAAGTGTGGCACTTACATTGAGAAGCAAACAGTCTCAAGACCCTGTCCTACCTTCTTGTTCACTCAGAAATATTTGAAGTAAAATGTGAGCACTGCCTTAGGTGAGGATGGTGCTTAAAACTTTGAGAGCTATACACAGAAGTAGTCCCCCAAGATCTCTTTGTAACTGATATAGGGAGAATGACTCACCAGGCTAAGTGGGGGTTGAAAGTACCTACAGTTAGTTTTATTCTCTTGTTCTCAGGTACCATCACCAAGAGCCTATTGAGGGAATTTAGGGAAATCAGACCTCCTGACTGAAGTCAGTCTGTATGAATGATCTCCTGTGCCTGCTTAGTCACTGTCACGAGGCAGGTAAGTCATGTACTCTTCATTTAGATCTTGATTCTGCTCCTTGGTGGGTAGACAGTGACAGGTTTACTAGTGTGGTTTTGAGTTCCCTGTAACTCCTCTTCCTGCTCATCACCTTTTCTTGATTTACTCCTCTAAGAGCAACACTGTGTACACGAACTTTATAGGACCTGGCCACAGGAGCAACTGGGCTTGGAATATTGCTTAAGTGTCTTAAGTCTGAGCCAAGTTTCTAGAATATGAACGCAACTGAGAAGCTACTATTTAGCAACTTTACGAGACATCATGACATTAAATATTAAGGACATGAAGACAAAAATAACCCCATAATTTGCAGTTGTCAACAGGCCCTGGAGAAACTTGAAAATACTGTCCTTGTCCTGTGAATGAACTGTTCTTTACTCTCATCATTGCAAAGAATAAATAACTGAGGGCATCAGATAATTCTTACCAGAGTTTTCCTACTGTGAATTTCAAATTAATACTTTTTAGTAAAGAATAAGCAAAGGAAGCCATTCTTAGCTGTGCAACAGTGGACCTTCTTTATATAAAACATGCCCCTGGTTAATCAGCTTGCTATCCATCATACTCCCACATCAGCACTACTGAGGCAA
The DNA here is from genome assembly GCF_040182565.1 of Anser cygnoides. Classification (NCBI taxonomy): domain Eukaryota; kingdom Metazoa; phylum Chordata; class Aves; order Anseriformes; family Anatidae; genus Anser; species Anser cygnoides. The sequence continues at coordinate 130,956,279 of NC_089873.1, read as the reverse complement.
GGCTTAACACAGCCTCTCTGTGCAGACCGTGACCTTCACATCCTCTCTCAAGCAACCAAACAAACAAGCAACCCAGAACAAGAAAGTCTGGGGAGATTACAGGTCCTTGTGAAGCTTATATCTCTTATATATCAGTGCACACACTATAGCAGAGAATGACGTGGCATGACGTTCTCTAACACTGTGCTCTTTTTTCTTCCATGTATCTCTAGGGGTCTGTGTGCATCTCTGTGCATAAAAATAGTTATTATACGGAAAAGATCACATTCTTTAGTGAAAATCTCCTTTCTTTACCATTCTTTGTGTTGGAACCAAGTTACTATTATTTTGTTATTAGCAAGATTTTCTTCTGTAAATGTATATGCTTTTATATAATTGGACATTTGTAGTGTTCACTTTCCGTGTCAAAGTCTGAAGAATTATTGCTGTGTCTTCTTGACAGAAATCCAGGTTTATATCCTGCTAATATTGAAGTAGCGATGTAAATAAAATAAGTAATATTACATGCATATAAAAATTTTGCAGAATCAGGACCATAATTTTAATTTGTCTTCTTTATGTGATGTGTTTCGTATTTAAAATCTAACAGAGTTCTGAATACAAAAGTACAGGATGAGATTTTTAGAAATGTGTGGCACAGGATGAAAGGATTCAGAGGTGTCTGATTTACTATGCTGAAGTGCAGTTTAGCCACAAATCTCATACAAAATGTGTTCAAGAACCAGTTAATTTAATTTGTAACTGTTGAAAAATCAAGTGTGCTCAGTAAAATTGCAGATCAAGTTGATTACAAGGTTGCAGAGGCAACAACTATATGTTGTGATGGTCACAGCAGCTGTAGACAAAGTCAGTGTGTCACTCGTGTGTCTGAAGTGACATGGGTTCAACAAAGGTACACACATTTCAGGCAGAATGAGTCTCAAATACATTAAGACATGACAGCTGTTAGAGTTAATGTGACTCTTTATCTTTTGAACATTTGTGAATGGTACTGTGATGTGTTGAAGGCATGTACGTTAACATGAAAACTCGGTGTTTGTTTCTGGAGTGGTTAAATATATTAAGTGATAGGAGCTGGTTCTGAGTCAGTCAGCTCAGGAGGATGGAAACAGGACTGTTTGCAGGAATGGAAAATAAACTTATTTGTCTCTGCTCCCTGACCCAAAACCCAGAAATTTCTAAAATAGGAAATTCAGATTTCCATCCCCTCCTCAAGCAGCCCCTGCACCACTGAAACCTAGAAATAACATGCTTGTTTTCATTATTTTTTATTTTTGACCTCATGAAAAGAGGTTCAGAAGTAAAGTAAGCAGAGAAAACAAAGACCACCGTTCCTTTCTTTACTGGAAGACAAGCGTCATTGCAAAATTAATGTACACAACCCCCATTTTAGCACCTGTGGCTGAAACATCTGGGAGGTGTATGGGTGGGGAATTTGTGACCTGAACAGTAATGTTTCAAAGCAAATGACGTGGGGCTATTTGTCAATGTGTCTTACAGAGGCTATGAACATCCGGGTTCTGTTACAGCAGCACAGACAGAGCTCCAGGGAGAGATTGGCCTTGACAGGGCAGCCACTGGGGATGGTGGCTTCATCACCCATTACTGCCAGGGAATACATTGCAGCAGGTATATTGGCAATAACTTTTACAAGTGGATAGAAGCTGCCATCAGTTTAAATGTGAATCCAGAAAAAAGGGAAAACTAGCAGCATAGGAAACATAAACAATAGACCATTTCTTCAGACCTTTGCAAGTACATTAAGATTCATATAGGCAGTTACTAAGCTTACAGGGAAAACATTATGTTAGGGTCTGAAATTCAGAAGAAATGTGTGAATGTTCCTACACTTTATATCTATGCTAATGATCAAGCAATGTACTTGTTGCTGTACAAAAGAAAAACAAAACAAAAGAGGCAGTTCTTTTTCCAGCCAGCACATTCAGCTCTAGAGCACAGCAGCCCAAACAAAATAGTGTGAGGGAAGCAATGGATTTGTCTTACAGCATCTGGTACTCTGCATTCCCTGGCTGTGAATAGAGCTAAATCCAAAATAACCTACCTTGTTTCAGTGAGCATTTAACTTATCTTTACAACAATGGAAGATAACAGACTGGCTCCCACAGGCTAGTTACCACAGACTAGCTAAAGTGCTTTGGCACTTAATGCTCTATAATGCAGGATGTTCAGCAAAATTTAATGGGTGGAAAAATAGAGTTCTTTCAGCAATATGAACAGATCTGTATTTGTTGCATATAAACAAGCCTGAATTCAATTGTTGGAGGCTTGCTGTCCTTTTGCCTAATAAGGTGTTCTTTCATAGCAGTATGAATGTCACTAGCAACAGCATTTTTGATACCAAAAAAACAAAGAAAAAAAATAGATTAGCTTGTTGTAAGGTTATAAGCACATCTGGTTATGAAACTATCTCTTGTGAATAGAGGAGTTGACCTTTCTGTTTATTAAAAACTACTTTCAGTGCTGGCAATTTCATCCATATAAAAATTATTTTAGAAATTGAGGAAAGTGTTTTATTATTATTATTATTATTATCAAACCCTACAAACCAGACTGCCTGAAGAATATGGGCTCTAGTACCCTGCTTCTCTTTAGCATTCATCTGTTTTATAAGAGCCCTCAGTTGCATGCAAGATATAATTTAGGGCTACAGATTCTTTACACGACCAGAGATGCATACTGGAGACAAAAATAAAACAAATGGAAAACCGGTTCCTCTACTACTGCCAACTTAAATTAACTTGTTACTTCCGGTGTGATTAGAGCAGAATAGGTAACACAGGGTAATACAAAGTAGAAAGCTGATGCATGTTTTAAAAATCACTAATGATTTTACTACATATCATAGACATCCCTCTGTGTTACTATAAGGCAAGGTCCTGATCCAGACATGATTTTTTTTTTTTTTGTCAAAATCCTCAGTAGAGACTTGTTCATTATAAAAATACTATAACAATATATGCAATTTGATAATATTATAGCAATTATAGCAATGCTTTTCTCCTTGTGGTTCAATGTAAGTATCCATTTCATTGTTTTCTGGGTTTCAGCATTTGATAAAGTGGTCTAAGAACAGGCTTATGCAGTGCGTTCAGAATCTGACAGTGGAGAATGACAGCAGCAACAACATTCAGGTATATTCTTTGAATAAATAGGCAGATTTAAAAATTACTTTAGAATAGCCCAGCTCACCTCAGAGGAGAACTTCCTTGTATTAAAATTTAATTCTGTCCCCATCAAAAGCAAAGGCATCTAGCAGCTCGTTTAAGTGGCAGAGGCATTAGGACCTGCCTGTGTAACCTTTAACTGTGAAATAAGAAGCCATCTGAGCTGAGCTAAATGTGGTTAAAGTTGCGTAGTGTAACAGCTGTCTTTCATTCAAGATCAGTGTAAAGAGGACATTCTGCTGCTTTGTGCAACCAGGTAGAAAAAATACAGAAAAAAAAAAAAAAACTGTCATAAGCACTGGCTTGCACACTGCAAAGGCTGGGAAGAGCTGAATCATTTGGTTGTGGAAGATGGGACAAATGCAGGCATGTAAGAGTTGATTGCTGAAGCTGTGATTGCCTATGATCTCTGATTGAAAGAGGGAAGGCCCTGACACCAAAGAAAATGGTAGCAAAAAGCACAAGATGCATTATCAGAAGTGTTAGCAGTGGGGTTTGAGGATGAGTGAAAGGATAATTTCTGTGGGAAGCTGGGAACAGAGAATTTATCACCTGATTGCTGCTGTGGCCTGAGAAAACAGGGCCCAGCACTTCCTTTGCAGCTGAAGAACCTTGATCACATCGACAATGCCTACATCCACCATCAGCCTTTCTTCCTCACAGGAAGAACTCCCCACTGAACTTCAGCCTATTAACTAACGTCAGAAAGGACACTTAACAGTTAATAACACTTATTTGGGAACTGCACTGTGGCAGGAACCAAAGTAACAGCTCTGATACCTAACAATTTTGAGATAACTCTCTTTAATTTATCAACCTATTCCTTACCCTATTATCTTTCTATGCAGTCTATTAGCGAGTTTTCCTGGAGGATTTGGTTTAGTGTGTTTGCATACAAAACAATGAGCTTGTTGCATCTCTGTCTGGAACAGTTACAGCATGGTCTGTTTTGTTTTGTTGCAGAGTGAAGGCCTCATGGGTTCGTGTCTGACAAAAACCAATCATTCTCTTAGAGCTACCTACCGCTTTTGCCTCTCTGGAGGCTTCTGGCTTCCTCCACTCCCATTCTCATCCGTTCCTATCTGACATGCCATGCACTGACGAGCATCTCATTTGGCAATGTGCTCTCACTGGAGATTCATTTAATCCATATTTCTATTTTTAAATTGTATTTAAATTGGTAAAAAAAAGTGGATGTATTTCTGAAGTAACCTAACCATCCCTGCAAAGGCGGAGTGCTCTATTAGGATAAGAGAACTATAAATACAACAAGATAATGAGATATTCTGACTTCACTATGCATCAGATTAATTGTATGAGCTTCACTTTGGGAACACAAGCCAAAATCAAAAGAGTCCAAAAGAAAAGCAATATATATAAAAGTATGGCTAAAATGGTCTTAAAACCTACTTTGGCAAAAGAAGCAAATATATTTTCAGAGCTGAGCCGAGAGGAATGTCAAGAAGGTAAGTGAGTGATCTGAGAATGAATGAAGGAATGCAGATGAACAATACAAGACTAATCCATTAATTCTTATCCTATTTTTCTGGTTAGAGTCATCCTCTGCAGTGAAAGCCATAAATTCAGGTTTATAATTGACTTAAAAGGGCACTGCTTTTAAATTTGAGATACTCATCAAGATTATTGAATACATAAAGTCTCCCCACATGTAAAGATCAAGTTGCCAGGTGCTGAGTTCTAGCACAAATGTCTTCTTCCTGCCTTAAACAATGTAAGGATTGATGCATTTGGCCTTTCTTTTGTACAGATCACTGAAAAGAACAATCATTAAAAATGTAAATCCCATGCTCTCAGAATATGATCTTTGCTTTCTTTTATTACTCAGGGAAGCCCATAATGTGTCTTGAAACACTAACAAAGCCTGTCTTTCACTGTCAGGTTGTAGCAGTGATAAACTAAATTACTTCTAAATCCCAATCTTGCTGCAAGTCTAACAAGGCCTAGCTTTCTCCCAGAGTCCAACTGAAGAAGCTTCAGCTCCTCCCTGTCTCAGATGGTGTGTGTTGTAGACACATTTGTGTTCCAGATAACTCCAGTTCTTCACAACTGTGGCTACGGATAGTATGTTTAAGGCTATGGTACTAACCCTCTCCACTCCTGCTAAAAAGATCTCTTTCTGCACAAGTGCTACATCTTTCAGTGGGACAGTTTGCAGTGATGCCTTAATAGGAGTATGACAGAACGGTGTTAAATTCTTTTTAATGTGCTTTTTAAGGTGTGGCCTAGCACGAGAGTATGAATTTCTATTCACATGATAGAAATAATTCAACCTTGCAACTGCACAGTATGGATAGAGGGTTTAACAATTAGTGATGTTTGCATCAGGAGACACAAAGATCCTGGCTATGTCCCTGCCAGCTCCAGAGCTGGTAAGGTGATGGGACATGGTAATGAGGTGCCTATCCAGTGAGGAATCCTAGTTCTTAATGTAAGTCAGTACTGTCTCCAAAACTCACCTGAGTATCTGTGTCTGGGAGATGAAAGGAAACAGAAGGAGATGTATCAGAGAAAGATGGTTGTATTTATCATTGATTATCTCCTTTAAAGTAATCCAAAGAAAAATATCAGTCCTTGCTGTTCGGCAAATTTCACGTATCTATTTGATCTGCGAACACTGAATGACATTTTTCTTAATTACCAAAGGAGAGGAAAAGAATTGGAAAAAGTTGTCTTTAATCTCAATGAAAGGTGTCATACGTGCCTAACTAACAGGTGATCAATGCTAATGAACATTTAGGGGATACAGCTATCATTAAGCTTATAGCAGCCTGTGAAAAGGGCATGCATGTGACTAGAATTCACATTATGCTGTTCTACAAAACTTTTCTGATACCAGGGAACCCTTTTTTTTCACCAACTCTAATCAATACTTCAAATTCTGACAATAAAAGCAGTCCCTTGACTGAGTAGCATACTGAATGAGAGAAACTGCAGAGTGCTAGGACAAGAGAAAAACAGCAACATAGAAAACCTGCCCTCCCTAATGCTAAGCTATCCTTTTTTTCTTGTATTATCTCTATAAATTACCTGGGAAAAAAAAAAAAAAAGAAAGAAAAAAAAAAAAGACTGCAACTGATATCAAATCCAATGTCTCCTCACAGGATATGTTCTGTCTACTATTATAACAGCACCTACATAATTCTTCCTGAAACTCTATCCTGCAGCTTCGCGTGGTATAAAAGCAATCAAGGGAGTGGAGTCAATGTGGCCAAATCCAAATACTCTGCTTAGTAGCAGAGCCTGCCACGCTTTCATCCTGGGTGCAAAGAGAAGGGCGTTGTCCTGAAAACAAACACACACATAAGCTGTCCCAGCTGAGCTACGCTGCTGTTCAGAAACCTAACCAAGAGTTAGATGTTCCCACAGCTGTCCTTGTCCTCCCACCCTCTGTCCAATGTCATGGTGTCCCAGCCACTCTATCTGCTTCTGACAGAAAGGTCTGGGTATTTATATACATTCTGAATGTAAGCCCTGCTGATTGTGGCAGTGTGCTTTTTTTTTTTTTTCAGCAGAAATAGACATTCTTATTAACCCTACCGATGTGTTCCTTTAGGAGCAACAGCATTTATTGATTCATGAGAGTTGCCCCCCTGAGAAGTCTTTGGCTGGGACACCATCCCCGTACTCCGCCATGGAAAGCCATCATCCTGGCAGGGCCTCACAGGCTGATGAGCCTGGGCGGGATGTGGGGAAACCAGCACCTCTGGAGGAGGAGAGGTTCAAACACCAGGGATCTTCACAGAGGTGGCAACAGCATTGCAAGGCAAAGGGAAGGACAGAGTGCTGAGAAGCAGCTGCACAGGGAGAGTTGAGGAGAAAATGGGTTGTGCCTAGTTCTCCGTCTGGAATCAGCAGGGCCAAAGGTGGGATTTCCTCCAGAGAAATGAGGTGGCCAAGCTCAGGCACTTGGCTGTTAACATCATGTGAACAGCAACCTTGTCTCATTTGGTCTCTCACAGATTTTCTGCAAGCATACGGGAGAGGATGGGGTGTTGGTGAGGGGCAGAGAAGCTCAGGTGAGCAGTGGCCAAGGAGAACACCAAACAATAATCCCTAGGGAGCTTTGCCCTGTGGAAATAACACGTATATTTCACTTCCTATTTGTAATAGGTTTTTGGCACTGGGGGTTTTATAATTGCCGTGTTTGATATTTTGTCTCCCTTGGGGTTATAAGGGCTGCTGGGCAGGATCAAATCAGTGCAAGACTTACTTCACTTCTGGGTCATATTCTTGCGTGCTTCCATTATACAAATACAATACATCAGTAAGTGATTACTGGTAATTGTCGTCCAAGGTACCTGGGTATACTCAAGCCACCTTTCATTTTACTAAAGAGTACATGTGTCACACCACTGTTAACAGCTCTATGTCCCTGTGTTGTCCTCTTTGCTTCTTCTCTTCAAGAGGTGATGCGAACGTTATTAAAAATGAACAGGTATCATGTAGACTCTCTACAGTTCTTCTGGAAAAGTGCCAGTCTTGGTGATCCAAATGAGAAATTGGTCTGGGAAGTGTTACAGTATGGGTTTTACAGGATGTCTGCAGCTGCTTTAATGAGGCTGATATTTTAAATAACCATTTTGGAAAAGAAAAAAAAAAATAGAAAAGAAACAGTGGATGCTATCATCATCTTTATATAGCTCTTGCTCATTGTAAAATTTCTGAAATTAAAACAGTCTTGTCAGAAAGCTGTTATGAGGTCTTTAATGCTCTTGACTCTGTACCAGTGCTTCTTCCATTAAAGGAGGGGAGAAGGATGAACTTGTCATGGATTCTTCAGGGAATATTTAATGAGACCTATTAAAATGTTCTGGTTCTTGGGAGGCTCCCAGGTTCCCATTTACTGTGCAGTTAATTTTTGTTTAATTGTGATGTTTTGTTTTATTTTAATCCTAATATAGTATTATATTCTATTTGTTCAGAAGATAGGAGAATATATCACAGTACGAGACATGTAAGAGCTACATTTCCTTCCTGCTTTGCCTACATTTACGTTATAAAGACATACTTACTGGAGTACCTGCTTAGCACTGTGTAGTTTACTGTCTCTCCTCTATGACTTTGAAATGACAAATTTAAGAGTTTAAAGCTGTTTAACAAGCAGTCTACTGCTTTTGTGTGAGCATACCCTACAGGGACTGCAGAAAGCCTCCAGACAGAGCTGAAGCCCACAGAATAGAAAGATGCTACCCTAAAATCCCACCAGACAGATGAGCACATACATAGTAACTGCTCATACTCATGCTCTCAACTTTTCCAGTCCTGATTTAAAATACACTGTTAAAATTTCTCCCTGAATCACGTTTGGTTGCTCAGCTGATAGGGAGGGATTCAGCTCCAGGTTTGGACACAAATGGAGGTGCCTGCTCACAGCCACAGGTGAACCTGTTGCCTTTGGGGAGATGCAGTGGGTGAGATAAGTGCCCTCAGCTGCACATCTTGAGCATCAGCAGGATCTCCCTCCCCTACAGCTCCCTCTTCAGAAGGGCACACAGCCTTGCCCCACCTGCCAGCCTGTGGGGATACCCCATGGCATCCCAAGCAGGGTGAGCTGAAGGGATTGGCAGTCTCCAGCTCTTCCCCTTTGCTGGCAAATGGGCACTTAAATTTAGATGTCAGAATGAATCCAACCTAAGGTGATCTGATGTACACCACAGCTGGTACCTGGGTAGTACCCCTAAACTCTTCCCTCCCAGTTACAGCTCTGATGGTCTTTCCTTGAAGGAAAGTCACAGAAGCTGCTAGTGGGGTTATATTCAGAGGTGACAGGCAGAAAAGGGTATAAAAGGATGCAGGTGGGATGGCAGGTGGTTTGATGGAGTTTTGTATTTCAGCAAAATAGATTCTTATTAATTCAGCTCTGCATTTAACCCAAGTTATCCTTTCCTACTTTTATATCTGCCAATGACACGTGACTATCTCTGCTCTCTTACCAGGGTGAGTGATGGGCAGCTCTGGGGAAAACAGTGAAGTTGTGGTATAAATTAGTATGATAGTATGAGAGAAAAAAAAAAAAAAAGGATCTGCAGTATGTACACTTTTATGTTCTTAAAACTGGGTTTTTCAGTATAGCTGGAAAAGTAAGATGGAGCTGCCTCAGAGACTTGCAGCAATTTAAAGTGCTACTCCTAAAAGATTTGATTTAGGCTTAAACTGAGTATTCAGTAATTAGGGTGAATTACTGAGGTTTAAGCTAAGGTACAATTGAATATAGACGAAATAAGAAAAAAAAAAAAACAACAACAAATCATAACTTTTGAATTGCAACCACTGTTGAAACTGCTGTTTTTTAAAGTGTTCATAGCTTGATCTATAACTTTCAGTTGGGCAAAATCCTGAGGAAATGAGTACCTTCCTCTCTGACATACAGTGGAATTCATCTAAAGGACTAGATCCCTAAAGCAGGTACAGATCAGCATAAAGCCTCTGAATATCACTACCTCCAGGTCTAACTCATAGCATCATATCTCTAAATGGTGTTGTGAAGTAGCTTTTAGATAATCTGAGCCCTTGCATACCTTCACAGTTTATGCTTATTAATGCCTTACGTTGACACCAACTAAGATAAGACTTCATGGAAATCCTTTTTTTTTTTTTTTTCTGGAAGAAGTTCATGTTATCATCTGGCATGAATAAGACACCCTTTACCCACTGTTGGAATACAACTAGCTGTAGAAAAACTGTGCAGTTGCTGAACAGCTCACCCTTGGGTACTGAGGTGAGGAATGATGCCCTCTTCAACTGCATGTACATGAACATGGGAGGCCTAGGTGGACAGGCCATGAATTACCCTACCTGCAATTAACCATGGCATTGTCTAATAGCCCCCTTCTGCTGCAAAACGTGATAGGAGTTAAAGTGACCACAAGTCTCCAGAAGCTGTTTTGTGAAAAATGAGTCCAACAACAAGGCTGATCTATGGGTCTGGGTTCTCTCAGGGCTCACCATTTTTCTTCCCAGCATAATGGTGAGGCGAATCAGACGTACTCTGTTACAGATTGAGCTCCTGACATCATCTGTAATGCTTGTGAGATCTTTCATATGGAAACTAGGACACACAAGCAACCAAATGGTCTTGTTTTCAATCAAAGCGTAACTGAACTTTTGAACTGAGAACACATTTTTGTGGTCGAGTACTTTCTTCCTAGGGCTTAACGAAAAATTTGTCAAAAGCACAGCCTATAAAATACAATCCTTTTTCATTTAAATATGTGATTTGCAGAAGTTTCAATTATAAGACTAGAGATAACTAAATACAAAAATGGATTTTTTTTAGTATACTAGTTCTTCCTTTATTAATTTCTTTTGCTTTATAGCCATATTCAGTTAAAAAAGAATTCAAATTTTCTTTCCACTTTATTATGAAAAATTATTTCATATAATACAATGAGGTATATAAAAAGAGCTTGCCTCTATATTTCTGTGAGCATCTTTAGAGAGTACTGAATATTTAAAAGATCTTATAAATAGAAGCGGGATCCATATGGCAAGATAATAAATATTCATAAAAGTATGGATAGTCTAATTCTCTGACTCATTTTTATGATTGCAGCGCTGTAGGAAACAAATATACCGCTCTTCCATTCCAGTGCTGGGTAACACATTGATCTGCCTGCCAGTTCAATATAGGCACCTGGCGTAAGATTTTTTTTTCTCATTGCATCGCATAAACAACAAATTCTTTTAGCCTTTTACTTTTTGAATATTAAGCTATAAAAATTTGTAGATTCTTTGGTTGGACGTGACTGTAGGTGTAATGTGTGCCTTGGAAAGGGTATTCTTTGCGAATTTCTTGAAGAATGTACTACATTAAAATGTATCAATTTTCCACAGCTGACAGGAAAAAAAAAAAAAAGATCTGTAGTGAGTGTCAGGTGGTCTATGTGAACTTAATAATTTCTCACACAGTTTATTTCCCAGTGGAGATGTCGACTACGCACAAACTCTAGCATGGCATTAATTTACTGCACTTGTTTAAAGTCTCAGTTCCACAAACAGGTCCTTTCTTTAAATGCATGCTCAGGCTCCCATTAAGGCAGCTTGTGAACTGGGGCCACGAGACTCCTGTGGGGTTCTTGGGTGCCTTGGCAGAAGGAGGCTTGTAGTCTAACCCTTGCCATAAGACCAGCAGTCTTCTTCAGACCAAAGGTGCCCAGGGAGCACCGGTGTGCGGAGCAGGTTTCTCAAGCAGAGACTGAGGCTTCTGATTGCTGGGCTGCAACCGGCCCTGCTCTGCTACCGGCCCACATCTCAGATTACAGAGGAGTAATTAGGTATTTGGTATTTTGCTAGATTCATTTCTGAAAAGTTCATCTGAAATTACAACTGGAGCCCATTGGTTTAACTTAGCAGAAATTGAGTTATGGGAGAAGGTTCCCTACTCATCTCAAACAATGTTTGCAAGATACTGCAAAGGAGCAAAGCAAGTCATAATTACTACCACTCAATAAATAGGGCCCAGGGACAATCCTCTCCATTCTTTAAGCATGCCTTTATCTCATATTTTATGTACTTTACTAATTTTCCAAGTATTTCCCAACTTCTGTTTGCCAAATTCATTAGGCTGTCTACTCACTGACTGTTCATGCCATTCATTTACATCTACATCAAACCCATATTCTCTCTAAATGTTTTACCATCATGTTTGTGTTATTACAATCTAATGCTGCTCTTGTTTATTAGAGAGAAAACAAGAGTTCTAATTTAATAGATTTTTGTGCCTTTGCTTTTCTAATGAATAACCACAGTATAACTGCTTCCGAGTAAACAGCTTGTTATTACATACATTTCATGCTCGTAATTCTTTTGCTGATACTAGGAAATATTTTCAGCCTAACTTTTCCCTCCATACATCCATACATTTTGGCAACAGTTCTGAGACCTGAGGATCCACAGTCCTCTATTATTAACCTTTAATGGCCAGGGAATAATTACATTTTTCTTTTACTGTAATTCAATTGTTTACTGGATGGTTGTTACCACCATCTCAGCCAGCTGAAGATAAAGTAAGATGGATTTCCACCATTTTATGTAATCTAAATAGGCATGAGAAGTGAATTAGGATATGTTGTCAAAACGTATTTTCTGTTATTACATGACTTAGTTAAACTACTTAGCTGAAAAGATGTTTTGAAGATGAATAAGCAGTCTGTTTGAACAGGAATGACATTCCAGTTACAGCTCTTCATTGCTCCCTTTCGGGAAATTTTGTCACTAGCATCAGCTAATTTTCTAACTTTCTTCTCACTGCCATGGGGTAAGGGACTAAAATTAGTTGGAATACATCATTTGTATGCACTAACTCAAACCTAGCTCCCTTCCCTTTTAAATTGAAGGAAAGCTTTATGCTTTGATCAGATCACTGAAAGACAATGCTCATCTTCTCTCTTCCCTTTCTTTTCCCACTGCTTTTGACGTGGGAGGTATAACTTCTTGAAAATTAAACTTTCCAGTCATCCTCTACTTTCCAAATCCTAGAGATTTGGAAAGAAAAAATAAATACATAAAGAGGATCTTTTTTAATCTAGTTTTGAAAGTGAAATAGAAAAGGGAGGTATGAAGACACATATACTAAAATTTCTACCCTTATGAGTGAAATTTCTACAGAATCCCCATCATTTTCTTTTATGCATGTTAAGGTCACTACTCCACTTATGTGAGGATGAATAGCACCTTATGTTGCACCAGTCTATTAAAGTGAGTTTAAAGACTTTGGCAGATATCCAGAACAGAACCTTGTCCTTTTCTCTTCAGCTTCCCTGCAGGGGAATGGCTCTCAACAACAAGCAAAAGCTACTGATGGATGGCTGGAAAAGGGCAGAAATGTTTTAATGTATTTTTTTCCCCAATCTTCACCAGAAAATGTGACTGTAACTAGATTACTAACGGCATACACACCAATACCAAAAGGACAAGGGCTTAGGTTAGAATACAAACAAAAACGTTTAGGAAAGACTTAGTATAGCTGCATTTTTTTTTCAGCCCAGCAAGGCCCAATGAAAATAATTGTAGGATACTTAAAGAATGGGCTAAAATAATTTCAGAACTATCAGAGATTGCCTTTGAAAACACCCGCTGAGGACAGGTGACATTTCAGAAGACTGAAGATGAGTGATTATGGCCCCGTCTTCAAACAGGACAGACAAATTGCTGGGGAGATAGAAGATGATCTTTTCAGCTTCAGAGCCAGGAAAACTATATGAATTCCTCAACAAACAACTGCAGGTGCTGGGAAAACAGCAAAAGGTCAAGAAAGAGCCAAGATGAACTTTTAAATAACAGATTCTATCAAGCTACAAATTTCCTTCCTTGATGGTGTAACAAGGTCTAAGGCAAAGGAAAGAACAGTGATGTGATGATGATAGATGCCAGTAAGGTTATGTACGTTTTTTTGTCTGATTTTCTTGTAAGCTAACTAGGAAACATAATCTAGATGAACCTAACATAAGAGGGTTCAAAGCTGTTTGATTAGCCATACTTAGGGAATAGATGTCAACAGGTCACCATGACAATAAACAGTGTATCAGACACGATTGTACAAAGTTTGTGGGTTTTTTTCTTGTTTTTTTTTTTTTTTTTAATATTTAGTGTTTCATTAACAATATAGAAGGAGAAAACATTGATGATTAAATAGAAAATATTTTTCTTAAAATTTAAGAGGACCTGCTGACCTTACGTTGGAGGACAAGATTAGAATTTAAAATAATGTTGATCAGTTGGAGTTATGGTCCCAAAATACTGTGTGAAATCCAATTCTGGTTTAGGCAGGAACAATCAGCTGTGCAAACAGGGATTGTATAAAGCTGCCTCACAGAAAAGGAGCCACTGCTCCTAGTAAATTGGAAGCTGAACATGAGCTGACAGTGCTATCTATGCACATCCTAAAAAGGAAAGCTTTCTCAGGTAACATATATCTGCACAGTGTGCAGAGTACACAGAAGTAATGCTGCAACTCTGGTTAGTACAGGGTACACATCAGCCAAAACACTTTGAACACTCAGGCTTCAGCAGAAAGACAATCCAGAGAAAAGCAACAAATATTAGCTCGAGTCTACAACTCAGTGCATGTGAGTACGGATAGAAGAAATGGAAGTTATAAATAAAAAGTAGACTGAACAGAGACAATAAGCAAGCCTTTCTTTATGAAAAAATAATAATAATAAATAATAAAAAAAGTCTGCTGCAGAGTAATGCAATGAGTTAGTTTACATGTCCTACATGGATAGAACAAAAAGTCACAAGCTTAAAGCGCAGGATGAGAGATTTTCTTTAGGCAACAAGAAAAGATAATTTACAAGAAGGAGAATCAAAGAGGGCCTGCAGTATATTTCCTGGAAAGGTGTGAGGGTTTTGTAATTGGAAGTTTCTGAGACAACACTAGTTAGACCTTTGTCAAGAGTGGCATTCACTTTCAGACCATTTTTTTTTCTAATAGTTTGTGACACCGGAGCATCAATTATCCAAAAAAAGGACACATGGCAATGACCAGAATTCATGCTAAGGCTTTCATTGCTCACCTCCATTTCACTGAGACTCACAATTTGCTTTTACCTGCTGTCTAAAGTGCTAAGATGTGATAATAACTGAAAAAATAATTTATTAATTACCTGAATATCATTTTGTACAGGCATAATAGAAGTAGAAATTGATATGTTTAATGAGAATTCTTGAAACAAGATAGGTTAATGAGACAGATAGGTGTGGGGATCCACAATCTATATTATTATCTCTATTCATGTAATTTGAATATATTTTTTAAATGATCAATGTTATATGCTCACTGAGTTTTATGAGGGTCTGGTAGATGTGATAGTTCTTCCTCTGAGTGGGCAGAGATATTTACTACTCTTATTTTCTAGCATTTTCTCTAGCTGGTGTCCATGTGTAATCAAGTACAGCAAGCACACTTTTGCCACTACTGAGTCCTTCTTTGTTATCATTAGAGAAAAACAAAAGGACAAGAGGTCATTTTACACAAGAAATCATTTTATATATAGTTACATTTACTAAGAGGATCAAATCCAATCAAACTCTTTTTCTGTCAGTGCTTGAAAACCAACAAGAAATCATTTCTGACATAATCACTCAACACTTACCTATACTGTAATAACTATCATGATTATAAATTAATAGTATATTTGTATTTTGCTGTTAACAGTTTTTTTGTTTGTTTGTTTGTTTTTTACTTACTAATTATTAGACTTCCCAAATGTATTTGTTATTAGGGGTCAAGGCATAGTATGGTAAGGAAGAGTTAACTCGAAAAGAAATAAAATACCCAGTTAAGATGCTCATTCAAGAAATTATTAGGGCTCTTGCAAAGCAAGAAAGACAAGGGCATGATGATCTTAGTAACACAAAGATAAACTTTTTATTATTTTTTTTTATCTCAGAACTGCTTAGTAGCAGGATCTGAAAGCAAGCTCTGAGTGAGAGGTGAGCCCACCACACTGTTAGACATGACAAATCCCCAGAATGGCTTTGTGTCAGTAGGTTCTGAGACTCCGTGTTTCTCTTCAATGACTGTAGCAGGACCAGTGATAAGCACTATACACATGATACAGCTGTACTGCTTTCTTAACCTAGAGTAGAATGATAGAATATCCCGAGTTGGAAGGGACCCATAAGGATCATCAAGTCCAACTCCTGGCACCGCACACGTCTGCCCAAAAGTTTAGACCATGTGACTAAGTGCACAGTCCAAACGCTTCTTAAACCCCAACATGCTTGGTGCAGTAACGACTTCCCTGGGGAGCCTGTCCCAGTGTGCAACAACCCCAGTGAAGAACCTCTTCCTGATGTCCAGCCTAAACCTCATCTGCCTCAGCTTGACACCATTCCCACGGGTCCTGTCACTGGTGACTACAGAGAATAGATCGGCGCCTTCCCCTCCACTCCTTCTCGTGAGGAAGCTGTAGATCGCGATGAGGTCTCCCCTCAGCCTCCTCTTCTCCAGGCTGAACAGGCCAAGTGACCTCAGCCATTCCTCATATGTCTTCCCCTCTAGGCCCTTCACCATCTTTGTAGCCCTGAGCAACACCATGTGATACTGAAGTGGTTAGGAGCTAAAGCTGTCCTGGAAGATGCAGCATGAATCTTGCATCCCTCTCTGTATCTTCCTGAGGAGTTCAGCCTGCATCCCTGCCCTGCTCCATTCCTTCCCCATGCCCTCTGTGCAGCAAAGGCATGGATGCCTGCATCCTCGCTCCAGCTGTTCCCTCCCTCCAGCTGTGCGAAGGGAAGGAAACCAAATGGGCTACACTTCTCTTCCAGATGGCTGCTGGCTCTCCAGATCATTGAATCATAGAATCACAGAATGGTTTGAGTTGGAAGGGCTTTTAATGATCATTCATCTAATTATAAGCCCCCTGCCATGGGCAGAGGCACCTCCCACTAGATCAGGTTGCTCAAAGCTCCATCCAGCTGGGCCTTGAATGATGAGATCACTGAGATGAGCTCAGTGTCCCTGTGCATCCTTATGCTAAAGTGTCTACCACAGAAGGAAGCACCACAACAAAACTTTCTGTCATCTTGCCCTAGTCAGGGAAGCTCAGGGCTACTGAAACAGTGAGAAAGGGGAGACTTCAGTCTCATGAAACCCTACCAAGCCTCAGGCCAAAATCTCAGTAAGGTTCTGGTTGGTATTGTGATACATTTTTGAGTTAGTAATGTGATAGAAAATTTAGACTAAATTTAGACTTTTAAAATTGGCTAAAACCTCGGTGGACTTCCTTATGGTCTGTTTTTCACCTATCACTAAGTAATACGTATATAGATAAAATCATATTGTTTAAACAAGTATCTGGATAGACAGGAGTTGATTCTAGTATCAGTGCTACAGAAAGCAAACACAAATTAATTCCTGAGGAAACAGCATACACTATGGTGATGTTTATCAGTTTTTCAGACTGTAGTTGCCTAGAAAGTCAGGTGCAGAGCTGATGGACTACGGTCCTTCCTAAACTAGAGCAAACAGTCGTGAAGCTGGCTGAGTCAGCTGTTTAAAAACACACATATTCACAACACTATGAGAAGACTGATGTAACTCCTCTGATTACAGCTCTTTATGGGCTGCTTTGTAGATCTTCAACACATCATCTATGAGAGACCTGAATAAGTCAGGTTAGGCCATTAATGCAGACTTGCACTGCAATTCCCTACCAAGGAAATGGGGAAGAAGACCCTCCTACAACACGGGATTACTGTGCGGACAAAAGTCACTTAGGGATCCTGACAGGCCCAAACAGCTTTGTGCAAGGCCATAACTTAGAACTAGATGTAGTCACCCCCACATAAGTAGTTTCAAAAGGCTTTTGAAATTGAGTTCACATTTATAAGAAAAAAGATGCAAACAAAATTGGAAGAGCTCTTTCCCTTTGCCAGTGGCTTGTTCTTGTCCATAGTTTTTTGTTTTTTGTTTTTTGTTTTTTTTTGCTCCAGTGTTCCTGCTTCAATTATGCAGTATCATGCATTATATAATGCTCAACACACAAGGTCAGGCTGTAAATGGAGAGCATTAATTTGGTGTGTCAGATAATGGGCACTTCCTCCTGCAGAGTTGTAGCTTCAGAAATGGTCTCATCAGAAGTTTCATCAGACGTGAGAAGCATTGGTTATAGGACAGTAATGATGGTGTCTCCATTTGCTGTCTATTCTGTTGGAATACATGTAAAAGGTACCACTTTTCAAGGGGAAGCTTTATTGTACTTGGCCATTTCTATTAAATTTTAAAAATTCAGCTACCACAGCCAACTCCAGAAAGTAAGTACCTGAATGCAAGCAGAATACATTAAATAACAAACAAGCACAACTCATACAGCCTACCGTACCAGAATATTTATTTACAGACCATTTCCATAATAAAGGAAAAATTTACTTGTGTATGTGTATTTTCAGTGGCAGTATGGATTAGGAGGACAGAATATAAAATATATTTTTGTGCAAGGGAAATATCAATGCTTTTGAGTAAACTGAAAACATCAGCATTACTTTGATCTTTTCTTGCCATCAGTGATGTTTTCTGTTAACCTAAGCAGCTAGGTAAAATATTGAAAGCTTGGCATAAACCAAGAAAATTAACTTGGAAATCAATTATGTAGAATTATTTATTTATTTATGTATTTATGATGATACATAAGTATCTTTGGTGTTTCAGCATCTTACCTAACAGAGAGCAGTATCACGTCATTATACACTATGTCTGTTTGTAAAGCTTAAATCAATAATCCCGCTTGAAAAAACACCTTGAAAAATGGAAATTTTACATCTGTGGAAAAGACTAAGTCTGTGACAAAAACATAAGATGTATTATTTGTATGAAAAATCTTATCTTCTGCACGTATGGCTTTGCTTTCACTCAAGTCCTCTCCCACAAGACTGGCATGCATACATAATACTGAAATTTATTGTTTGGGGCATGTGCCATAGTCGTGCATAGACTAATTTGTCTTAACGGGTTGAGAGTTGACTAGAGTATGAAAAAGAACTGCCAAAGCCATGTAAAAAATTAGGCTAGAATTACTCTTGGTTCCTCCATTTAATTTGATAACAGATGTGCATTATACACTACTACTGCAGAAAAATAAGATATTTTGTTCTGTAATGGATTATTGAATAGATTTACAATGATAGTGAAGTAATAAATTAAAAAGTAGATCAGCCATTTTCCAAATAAATTCATGTGTTCTACTCACCAGCTTTGTAAATAAAGGGAAGAATTTGTGACTGTCTCATAAGATGGCTCTTACAGAATTTAGTCCAGGGTAACCTGTTGGTCTCTTTGGTCACAGCTGTGACCCAAGCACAGTTCACTGGCTGTATACAGTTAGAATTATGAAAATTATTAGAATAGTTCAGTTGGAAGGGGCCTTCAGAGACCATCAAGTCCAACCGCCCGAGCATGCCAGGGCTAACCAGCAGTTAGGGCACGTTGCTGAGGGCTTTGCCCAAATGCCGCTTGAGCACTGACAGGCACGGGGCAGCACCCAGCTCCCCAGGAAGCCTGTTGCGGTGTGTGACCACCCTCACGGCAAAGAAACGTTTCCTGATGCCCAGCCTGAACTCCCCGGCGCAGCTCTGTGCCGTGCCCGTGCCCTGCCAGCGGGTCCCAGGAGCGGAGGCCGGCGCCTGCCCCTGCGCTTCCCCTCCTCGGGAGGCTGCGGAGAGCAGCGAGGTCGCCTCTGGGCCTCCTCTCCTCCAGGCTGGGCAGCCCAAGTGTCCCCAGCCTCCCCTCACAGCACATGCCTTCCAGCCCTGCCGCCTGCTGTGCTGGCCTCCTCTGGGCGCTTTCAGGGACCTCAGCAGCCTTTCTGTGCTGCGGAGCCCAGAACTGCACACAGTACTCAGGGTGAGGCCTCACCAACACTGAATACAGCAGGAGAATCGCCTCTTTTGACCGGCTGGCTGTGCTGTGTGTAATGCACCCCAAAATGGGGTTTGCCCTCTGGCTGGCAGGGCACACTGCTGGCTGGTGCTGAGCCTGCTGCCGACCAGCACCCCCAGGGCCCTTTCTGCCGAGCTGCTCCCCAGCCACCCGGCTCCCAGCCTGTGCCTGTGTCCGGCTTTACTCTGTCCCAGGGCAGAACGTGGCATTTCCCTTTGTTAAACTTCATGCCTTTGCTGATCACCCAGTGCTCCAATGCATCTAGATCCCTCTGCAAAGCCTCTCATCCATCCAGCTAGTCAACAGTACCTCTGAGTTTAGAGTCATCAGCAAAATTATTAAGGATGCACACCATTCCTGCGTCCAGATAACTGATAAAAATGTTGAACAGGACTGGCCCTGGAACTGAGCCCTGTAGAACACAACTAATGACTGTCTGCCAGACAGATGTAGCCCCATTCATTTTGGATCTCTGAGCTCTACTACCAAGCCAGTTCTTCACCCAGTGTAGTGTGAACTTTTTCATCTCACAGTTGGACAATTTCTCCAGAAGGATGCTGTGAGATATGTTATCAAAGGCCTTACTAAAATGTGTGACAATAAAGCACATGGGACCGGCAGGCCTCCTGATAATTCTTCACATGGAAACTGTTAGTCAAATTCATTCCACACATATGTTCGTGAACCCAGTGAGCTTAACACTACAGGTAATTTTCCCCCAGGGAATTAAAGAAAATGTGGCAGTCTTTCAGAGAAAGCTGTCACAGCTGCACCACAGAGGGGAGGGGAGAAAAGCTCTTTGCCCTCACAGACATGCTGCTGTCCAGAGGATGGAAACAAATGAAGTGTAAATGCCAGTTTTGGCCCTTCTACCTGATACTGAGTCTCTCTTTCAAAAGCATCAGTCAATCAGACTGCCATTTCCACTTAACCTTGTGAAACAGAAAGGATTTTCTCCTCGTTGGCATTTAAGCAGGGTCATCATCTGTGTACTGTTCTTTATCTGTGACATGGCTGTCATATAAGCCATCGAAAGTTTGAAATCCCCATCATTTCCCAAACTATTTCTATTTTTATTTTCCTTTATGCTGGAGGAAGCCCCCACAGTCTGTACCAGCACCTCTGTGTCTCCTGATGCAGGCACAAATAAACAGGCTGCTGCTGGCCAGAATCCAGCTGCTGGCAGCCTGCGGGCCAGCTCTGAACCCCTGATAAAAACACGCAGCTTGGAAAGGAGAGGGCATCGCAAACCTTGCAAACAAATGATTTAGAGGAGGTCATGGGAGAGTAGTAATATCCACTGCAAAAACAAGCTATCTTCCGGGCAAAAAATACTAACTTCTGTATTGGATGTATCAGATGGGGTTTTGGTGTTGGTCAGTAAATGGTTTCAATAATCCTAATTGAAAGAAGAATTGCTTTCTTCTGCTGCTCAAGAATATTTATTCTCAACATAGTTTCATTTCATTTGAGCTATTTTAACTGCCAGAACTTTCTTAACTAATACTTGCTAGAAGAGAAACTCATTTTAGACAGAAAAAATGAATTTTATTTTATCTATTTTTTTTAATACTGAAATAGGGTGTTTTGGTATCTGTGCATCTTAATTAAGAATTGGTTTTGTTTGCAGGAGAGTAAGGCTCAGTTAATTGAAACAACTTATTGAAACATTTTGAACAACGCCAGCCTGTATAATTCCATAAAAGTCAAAAAAGTTTTGTTTAAAACATACTGTCCTTCTGTACTGCTGAGAAGGGGTTGGAGATGCTGAAGAAGGTACGCCAAAGTGTGAGGTGTATGAAAAGCAACTGAGAGACTTGTCTGGAATTTCTCCTGATAACAGCTGAGGAGCACTTGACATCACTTCATGACTGGAAGGGGTACCACGTGAAAGCAAGATAAGCAAAGAAATCATAGAATCATAGAATGGTTTGGGTTGGAAGGGACCTTAAAGATCTTCTAATTTCAATCCCCTCTCACTAGACCAGGGTGCTCAAAACCCCATCTAACATGACCTTGAACACTTCCAGGGATGGGGCATCCACAGCTTCCCTGTGCAAAAGCACCTCCCTTGACCTGCTGGCTATGATTAATTTGATGCAGCCCAGGATGCGGTTGGCTTTTTGGGTTGCAAGTGCAAACTGCCTGCTCATGTTAAACTTCTCATCATATCAACACCCCAAGTCCTTCTCCTCAGGGCTGGTCTCAGTCCATTCTCCACACAACCTGTATTTGTGCTTGGGATTGCCCCTACCCAGATGCAGGACCTTGCACATGGCCTTTTTGAACCTCATAAGGTTTGCACAGACCCACATCTCAAGCCTGTCGAAGTCCCTCTGGATGGCATCCCTTCCCTCCAGTGTGTTGACCACACCACACAGCTTGGTGTCATCAGCAAACTTGCTGAGGGTGCACTCAATCCAGCAGTTCATGTTGCCAACAAAGATGTTAAATAGCAGCAGATGCAATACTGACCCTCAAGGTACACCACTCATTACTGATCCCCACTTGGACATTGAGCCATTGACCACAACTCTTTGAGTGTGACCATCTAACCAACTCCTTACCCACCAAGTAAGGTCTCCAATTTGGACACAAGGATACCCCTCATGGATATCATGGGGGACAGTGTCAAATGTTTTGCACAAGTCCAGGTAGCTGCTCTTCTTTTATCCAGCAAGATTGTAACCCAATCATAGAAGGCCACCAGATTTGTCAGGCACAATTTGCCCTTAGTGAAGCCATGTTGGCTATCACCAATCATCTACTTATTTTTCATGTGCCTAACATCGTTTCCAGGAGGATCTGCTCCATGATCTTGCTGGGCACAGAGGTGAGGCTGACTTGCCTGCAGTTCCCCAGGTCTTCCTGTTTTCCCTTTTTTAAAATGACTGTTATGTTTCTCTTCTTCCAGTCACTAAGAAGTTCATGAGACTGCCATGACTTCTCAAATATGAAGATCAACCAAATACAAGTATGCAATGACCTCACTTTTTCCTACCTTAATCCTATGCTAGAGTTTAAAAAGAGATTGAAGTGATTTATGTTCTGTATAATACACATAATGGAATTCCCCAAGAGAAAATAACTTTTGGAAGGATCTTGAAAGAATTAAAAATTTTAGATTAATAACCAGACTCCCCTTCCAAATATTATTACAATACATTTACTAGGCTATAGCCTACATCCAGATAATTGTTCCAAAGTTTAACAATGACCTTGAATGATGTACTGGAACTGAAGATATTTC
Source organism: Anser cygnoides (assembly GCF_040182565.1). Lineage (NCBI taxonomy): Eukaryota > Metazoa > Chordata > Aves > Anseriformes > Anatidae > Anser > Anser cygnoides. The sequence goes on along the minus strand of NC_089873.1, from coordinate 130,933,442 downwards.
ATCATCCCAGTCTCTGAGTACCATAAGGAAAAAACCTATCAGCAGAGTAACCGGAGAAGAAAAGCCAGCCCTGTGTCCTCCCTTCCTTTTCTCCCCAGCTGCAGGTAATGCAGGGTCATCCAGAGATGGCTCAAAATGTTCACTGCTTGCTCAAATTTGTATTACAGGAAGCTTAGCTCCGGTAAGTGATGAACCTTCAGTACTTACCTGATGATAATGGCTGAAAAGTTCCTGTCTATCTCTCTCTTTCTCTATTTTTTTTTTATTGACTGCTTCAAACCTAATTGCCAAATTCTCCAGAATCTGAAAAAGTGATCTTAGAAGAACTACCAGAAGAATCAGAAAATGCATTTTTGAATCACTTATCTGTTCCAAAAATGTGGGTATATTAGAATTCATATCTGTGTAATAAAGAATTGCAACAGTGCGGTTTTGCCGTCTGGCAAGGTGCTATTCAGTGAGAATTAAAGTTGTCACTAAACCAGTCCTGGAGCTGGAGTGAACACCTATCCCTCTCTTTCAGGTGGAAAACATCAAACAGGAAACCTCAGCCCTCGCACACTGTTCCTACCTACCGGGGGGGGGTTGGCAGCACCAAAAGGACTGCTGGTAGATCACCCTTGCAAGGAGTCCCAGCTGGGTGTCCATGGCAGAAGCATTGAGCACCTCAGTGTACCCCACTATTGTATCTTCTCCTTCCTCATCCAGACAGCGGGAAGGCTGGTCAGTGAATGGTTGGTATTCTCATTAAACATATGTTTTCTGGCCTCTAGGAGAAAGAGACAGGTTATACTGTGCTGCATGCTGACACCCAGCCAGACTGGAGGCAGCCTCGAGCCTAGAATTTGCCTTCTTGATGTCATGTCCTTCTTGTATTAACCTACTGGTTTTCAGATCACAGAACCACTGTGATTATCACACGGTTGTCCTGCTCCTGCTTGCCAGACTAGCTCCTGCAAAGCTCGGTCAGCTATTTCTACGTGGTATAAGACAGTATTCCACCAATGTGGTCTTTAATACCAGTAAGTGCTTACCCTTTCCATCTAGCATCCGTCAATCAATTCTTATCCCAGTCCTGCTCTCTAATCTGCAAGGAGTATCACATCTCCAGCTATTATGTCACATCTCTCACAACAGTATGTCATTTGGTTTGTTTCTTAAAGTCCAGTTCCTAAACAAGGCATGAGCACTAAGGGAAGATGTGATTTCATTTGAAAACAGTGAGTTTTTTCTCTCTTAGGAGAAAATTTTCAAAAAATGACCCAAGAGAAACTTCAAGGCTCAAAACCTTACAAAAAACCCACCTGAGCCTGTGGGTTTTGAAGACAAAGGACAAATTGGTACTTCTTGACTGAAAAATACAATTCACTTGGTCACTTTTCGGCCTTCGCTCTGTCACAGCAAAGGCAGACCCCATTTAGTGATATTAGTACACACCTTCATCAATTACAAAATGCATGCTAATTTGGTATGCTTAAGGAGAAAAACCTGATCAGAAGAAAGTGACTTATTGCAGTTCTGCACACACAAAAGCTGTGCTTGTTGTAATTAAGTTTCAAAATCATCCTTCAAATCAGACTGGAAAATGTATTGATTTATATTCTGGAGATAACTGTAGCGTTTCCAGACATTTCCATTATGCCAGCCAGACTTTGGTCTGCTGATGTGATGGGCTGGTCCATCTCCCCAGCTCAGAGTTTCCTGTCATCCCAGGAACCTTTAAGGACCTTTTCCCCGCAAACTGCTTCTTCACTTCAGACCGAAACAACACCAAATTCATAATCCACACAGGCTGTAGAGACACAAAGTCTGTCCTCTCTGATGCAGCACCCCTACTCCCTTCCTAGTTTCAGGGGGAATAAGCTCTCATTCTCACGTCCCTTCCCAAAAGTCCATTAGGCAAAATAAGAAGGCTGAACTGTGCTTTCCTGCATTTTCTAAAATCTTTTACTTTTTCTGAGCTGAATATATTTAGCAACCCTATATTGCAGCTGTCATAAGCATATGAAACAGCTTTCTAGTGATGAAAAGGAGTCTTCTGGTGCACACATTTTAGAGTAAATCTTGAAGCTTCTGCTCAGATTACATTCCTGTGAAGAGAATGGCAATCTGATTATAAGATTCTCCTGTTCACAATTAAATCAATAAAGCATTTGCCTGACTTTTTCTTAGTTTTGCGTCTTGCTATCTCTATTCACTATTATAGAGTCCTATTTCTTTTACAGTGTTAACAAGAAAAAAGGAAAATCAGACCAAATATAAAGATACCAGCTTACTTGCACTGCAATTTATGTGCTGGATTGAAAGCCCTTTGAAATCTGAGGGATTTTAAAAATCTAAATAATGCCAAATCAATTGTTAACAAGAAATTGCACACATCTTATTGCTCTCAGATATATTTCACATTGTTTGTAAACCAGAGCAGGCTATGTGCTTAGAAAAGACATGGGCAATATAAAATATTTTCCAAACATCCAGTCACATAAACTGAGAATCTAAACAACTTCCCCCAAATGCCTATCTTTGGTCTTTTTTGTTGTAAGAAAATGACACACTGAGCTCTTCAGGCTAAGGACTCTGCACATCCACATGCCAGGGTGCAGTCACCTCTGGCAGCTCCTGTGGCCTGAAGCTTCAGAACAAGGAGGAAATCACAGCAGGGTCTAGACAGAGGAAATACTGAGACTGTTCACTGCATTGTACTAATAATGTAATTTATGAAAAACCTCACAGAAAGTACATGGAAGAGACAAAAGAGTATCCTCCAATCAGTTGTTCATATCTTATTCTAATTAGTAGATGTTACTGCCTACGTGGTATGTGATCCCGGCTGATTGATTCGTTTGTTAGTGCTTGCACCTAGCTTCTTTTATCTTCTGCTTTCTCACTGCAAGGTTCACTTCATACAGAAACTTTTGACTTAGAGCTGGTGTTTGAAACAGAATTACAACAACTGATACTTCCTCACACATTGCATTAAGGGAAAAAGCCAGGTTTGCCACAAACAGGAGTGGAAGAGCATATGTAGGTAGTTATTGGCTCTATAGAGAGCTGTACTGTAAAATAAATATTGAAATCTATGTATACCCTTATATATGTCACAGCCTGAGGCAAAGGAAAGTCTCTGCCTCTTTCTGCCTACCTCTGCATAAAATTATTGCTGAAGAAGAAACTTCATTATGGACGAGCAGGAAAAATCTAAACAAAGGAATGTGTGTGTGTATTTATATGTGCTTAGTCTTACACTCTTGGAGCTTGGTCGGTGACACTGTAAAATTGAGCTTGCCTGTTTGTGTAGATACAGCAGGAATGCCACAGCAGCCCCTGCATGTACCCAGCTCATGCAGTGCCGCAATACTCAGCAAGTAACTGGAGAATTTTTATCTCAGCCAGTCTTCTGTGATGTGCTGCTCCCACTGTCACCTCATCCATGCCAAAGGAAAGGGATCCAAGAGGCTCTTGGCTTCTGTTTTATCTCTGAAAAGTTTGGCAGGAGTTTAGCTGCACAAGCTCAAAAGCTGCAGAAAGGACACAGTCTGACAGCATGCGTGAGAACAGCAAGAGAGTTAAACTACATCAGTACCAGACATGGGGAAGAGACGAAGGAATACTTGTTAGTTGACCATGATGGGGTTGCTGATGGCAGCTATAGACAAGATTCTCTAAACATTCAGCTTTTAAACTCATTTTCAGGCATCGAGATTCACTGCCTTTTTTGAAGGCTTAGAAGTGAATGTTGATGTTGTCAGTGGAGGTGTAGGAAAAGACTGGCCAACCTGGAGGCATTTAACTCATCTACAAACAATATTCACTGGGCCTAATCATAATAAGAAGAAAAGGGACTAATGGGGTATCTAATATGCAGCCAGCTGAGAGTGAGGGGAAAACCTGGATCCACTCCTGGAAGAGCTGTGAAACACCCATCCAGGGCTAAAGACCGAGCCTGAGCCCGTGCCCAGTGCTAGAAAATGCAGACTTGTTTGGAAAAAGATGCCTGAAGACAAGATCAGTTGCTGAACCAGAGCTGGGAGGAATGAGGATGAAATAACAGGGCGCAGGGCCTGTTTCCAAAGCCACATAGTGTGAGAAAGAAGGTTCTCTGAGAGGACCACCCTAGGGTCAGTACATTGACTAGGAGAAGCAGATATGCTTTGAAATACCCATTCTCTGCTAAAAACATACAACCTCTGCTAAGTAATTTCATGTCACTCTGTTCCTGACTATCCCCAGATGTGGTACTGCCCCAGCACAGGTTGACTGTGGGCTGCCATCTGAGGTGACATGGGTGAGAGCTGCCTGAAGCTCCATTCACTGCAGATCTCATCTTACAAATGCTTCCTCATGAATGCTTCCACTGTGGCCATAATAATCTCTTTAAAATCAAGTGTATAACGATCACATAATAGTATTTCACTGTTTATATGAAATAAGAATACCACTGGCTGCACTGTAAAATTCTGAAAAATCTCATACCTGGAGATTAGGTCATCTTCTTGGAGAAATCACAGAATAATGAAATGGCTCGTGTTGGAAGAGACCTTCAAGATCTCCCAGTTCCAACACCTCTTTTAGTTTAAAACCATTCCTCCTTGTCCTGTCATTATCTGACTGAGCAAAAATTTGCTCTCCATCTTAAAACATGGAGAATTATCAGCACTGATTGTTGTGGGGTTACAGGCTCTGGTAATTAAATATATCCTCAGTACCTAGTTTTACAAGAAGCGAATAAGAGCTCTCTTGAATCTTAATGCTATGACCTAGGTAGCCCAGTTAATCAGTCACATTTGTATCCTTTTCAGTGAGATGGGTACACCACACCACTCCTCACAGTTGATTTTTAAGAAAACAATAAAAAATGAAAAACCTAATCAGGCTCAAGGCTGGTTAAACTAAACCTACACAGTGAGACACCTGTGTCACCACCACCTCTTCCCTGTCCAGACAGAGCATGGTGCAGGTGTGTTCTATTTATTTGCTGCAAGCTTAGCAGAAAATCATCACTGTTATTAGTGGTGGTTTATAAGTTTAAGCTAAACACCATGTGTCAGAGAGGCATATGAAAGGTCTTGGATGAAAGCTAAGTAAATGCCAAGCCTGCCCAACAGATGTGAAATTGTGCCATGGCTTTCAAGTTATTTTATCTCCAGATAGTTCTAATATTTTTGAAATGCAGGTATTTGCAAAGAAGTAGTGTTTTTTGTCATAGAGCCGAACCTGGAGTTCAACTGTAAAATGATGGAAAAGGTCCAAAGAAGTTTTCCCCTTCTTCCCATATTCTACTGTTTTTTACACTTTGTATTGAAAATGAACAGGAATCTCCTAGAAATGCCTCCATTAGTCATGCAGAAAACTACTTTTCCTTTATTTTTTTCTATGCAGTTGTCCCCTAATTCTGACACAGCTAGTAAACGGTCTAATATATATGTAGTACGTGTGCACACAACCCTTAGGCAAGAAGGAAGGAAGACAAAAAATTTGAAATACCTTCTTTTCCTGCAGTAGCAGGAAGATGTGCTGTATTTTGGAAGCATGCATCCCCTTGCTGACTCCTAACTACTTACTGTCTGGTAGCAGAGCTGTGATAAGGCACATTGATGAAAGAAGCATGATGATGGTTTGTATGGTACAGAAAGCACCCCAAATGCTGCCCCAAATGGTACTTAAGAAGAGTTATAAATGTTCCTCTAAATAGAGGCACTTTTGCCTGTACTGAACATACTGCTGGGCCCTCTATTCTGAAGGAGGAAAAAAAGATTAGCTTAAAATTCTGTGAAAATGGGTTAAGCAATTGCAATTTTCAGCAATTGAGGTGGGTTAAAAGTAAGCCTAGGAGTCATAACTATAGCTCTGCTGATGGATGGTAATCATTAAAATATGTTATGCGTAAAATGCAAGTGGTGATCATATGCCAATAAGCTTATTACATCTGTTAGATAAGTTATCCCATTCTTTGTCAATATTCCATTCCATGGTTAATCCATGATTTTTCCACTACAATTACAACTATTTACAGTACTATCTGCAAAGGACTTTATTATCAAGACAGGGACTGGGCTGTTTGTTCAGACTGCCTGAGCTGTTGTAGAGCAAGAGCGTTGCCATTGTGCTCCATGAGCAATGTTGCTTACCAACAGCTTTCTGAACTGTGTATACAGAGTAACGTTTTACCTGAAACATCCTGATTATTTGGAGCATCCAGCTGTCAGTTACCTGAGCCCAGGCAGCTGGACTTTGAGAAGTGGGAATGCTCTCAGTTTTCAAGCATATATTCTCTGCCTACCTGTAGCACCACCACAGAAAGAGACATCAGAACTGCTGATACCGATACAGGAGCTGGCAGAAATGGGAAGAGTTTTCTCAGAGCATTCAAAGCATTTTGTTAGTTGTCTATTTCTTTTAGTTATTTTTTGTCACTGATGCTTTGATTTGTTTTTCTTTGAAAAAACAAAAGTTACCAAAGCAGGTGGGAAAGAGGAGGTAGAGAGGAGTGGATACACTAGGATATACTGCTTGTGAATTGAGAATAGATAACTGTTGTATTTTCTGTGCTCAACCATGGTTCTTACGTTGCTTAGATGTTTTCTATTTCTAGTTTTCATTACATGTTACTCAGTTGGTCCAATATTTTGATATACTTGTTTACAAATAGATGTTAACTGTGAACTATATGTTCTATTTCTTGTATAATATGTATGTACCTGATGTAGCTGAAGACATTTGGGCTTACAATGGAAATTTTAAGAGGCATCTTTCCCATATACATTTGATAGGCTTTTAGGAAGTGACCTTTAAATGTAAAGCTTCTGTCCTTAAAATCATACTCTCCATGCAGTGATAAAAGCTCTGAGTTAAATGCAGCTGTGAATTTGGTGGACTTTTTCAAATGCAGGCTTTTAAAATTGTTTGGATAATGGATGAGCAGTTTTAGGAAGACTTTCCATAAGCAGACCTTGATTTGCAAAAGAATTGGTTGCAGTGATTTTGAAAAGAAACTTGAAAAGGACTAGGTGATTGTATGGAAATAGGCTTCATCTAGCTGTAATGCATGCAATATTCAAGAAGCACAGGTAGGAATTTTTATTAGTGTGTCTTCATTTCTGGCTTCTTGCTGCTGTGAAAGAGCCCAGCTGTGTGAGCTGGTGGGGAAAGGGTATGTTAATCTTCCCAGCTTTCATCATGAAGTGACCTGTGGCTGACACAGCATCGGCTAAACACTCTGAAAAAGGGGATATCAAAGGAAGTGCATGTCATTTCAAGAGATTATTAATCATGCTTAAATTAGGGCTTGAGAGATCAACAATATTTCTATAAGCTTCTGTTTAGATGACTAAATGTGTTTGAGGGTATAAAACCTTTGCATTTTCAAGATCACCGCGTCAAGTTGTTCAGCTGAAAACAGTCATGTCCTGCCAGGGAGCTGAATGAGATGCGGAGGAATTTTGACAGCCATTTCATTTCATAGAAAGCTCTTGCCATGCAAGTTAAAATAAATAAGTTGGGAAATCAAATCTTTATGCCAGCTGTTTTCCTTTGTTTGTCTAAGCATTGGCTATTTCTTCAAGTAAACCCCCAAGCTTGAAAACCTTATAAGCATCTCACTGGTGGGTCAGTCATATTTTAGAAACATAATAAGACATCAGCTGAAGTCCAGCACTGTTCCAGAAAGGGAAAGGACTGTCTTAAGTCTCAGTCTTAGACTGGAAGTCATCCAAGAGATATCTCAAGTCTACTATTACAATCAGATTCATCTTCCACCCAAACTGGTGAAGCACATGGAGGCTGCACTGGGCTGTGCAGACTTCCATACATCACAGCACTCAAGCTCTCTAAGGTGGGCTTAGCTTGGTTGCTGGCCGTCCCTGCCCACCCCTGCTGTGGCAGGAAAGGGTGAGAAAGGTTTGAGAAAGAGAAGCTGTGGATGCCCCATCCCTGGAGGTGTTCAAGGCCAGGCTGGATGGGGCTTTGGGCAACCTGGTCTGGTGGGAGGTGTCCCTGCCCATGGCAGGGGGTTGGAACTGGATGGTCTTTAAGGTCCCTTCCAACCCAAACCATTCTGTGATTCTATGATTCTGTGAGAAAGGAGCTAATGTGAGTTGAAGGGCTGTGCTTGTGTGAGGCTGTTTCTCCAATTCAAGGTCTTTGTATCCAAACAAACCTCCGCAATACTGGGAAATCAATGCTGCGATAAATGGCCTGAGGCCCACAGAAGGACTGTGGAGGGAAACAAAGACATCGAGCAGCCCTTCAGGGAAAGGTGGCACCTTTCACCTCCTCTTGCCTTTTTATTGGTTCTTCTCTGCACAGTCTCCAGCCCCTTGAGTCTTTGCTACCTGGATGATCTTCAGGCAAAGTGTGGATTTCAAACTTGCTTTAAATCTCTTTCATTTTTATTTAAAACCTTTGCTCCCCACAATGACCATGTTATTTCAAAAACAACAGTAAAATATGAAAGCCAAGTGAGCTTTAATATCACTTTTTCTATTAATATCTGACATTTTTATTTTCTAAGAGGCATGACCAATCTTATAAAACCTGAGAGTTGTAAGCATAATTGATGTAGGGATAATAGCAAACTACTCCAAAACTTGCCTTGTTGTTTTAAAGACACTGAGTTAATCAGAGAGATATTCTTGTTAGTGGTGACTCATTGAAAGATCCTTTATGCATCTGAAATATTAATTTTAGTAGAAATGAACTAGAGGACTCAAATTACTAATTGACACAGGTTTAATAGTTTGTTTGTTTGTTTGTTTATTAGATGCTTTATTAGCAAAAATAATACCAAAGCTGTAGCCACTTCCACTGAACTTTTAAGAGTTTGACAACAGAGAGTTGGATTCCCTGATCCTATTACTACTGCCATCATATTGCAATTCCCAGGATGTATTCATTTGTGTTCAAAATGCAATAATTTCCTTTTAAAGGACATTTTCTTGCAGCCTGTGATTAGTAGGGCAAGGTGTTTTGTAAGAAATGTTGGGCAGTGAATCTGGAAAGGAGATGAGAAAACCAGTGGCACAGAGGAGATGCAGCATTAATCAAATTTTACATAAGGCATGTGTGGTTTATGGACACAGAAAGAAAAGCTGAGAAGGCTGGGTCTGTAGAGCCCTAGCAAGAAAAGGCTCAGGGGAGATCTCAGAGCTCCCTGCTGGCAGGGTGTGAAGAAGACAGTCAGACTCTTCTTAGAGGTGAACAGCAATGGGATGAGAGATGATGGATGCAAGTTAGAAAGAGCGAAAATCCTGGAATAGGAGCCCAGAGGTGTTATGGGATTTCCATCCTTGGAGATACTGAAAACTCAGCTGGGCATGTCACTGAGCAGCCTGCTCTAGCTAGACCCTCTTTGAGTGGGGGTTGGACCAGGCAGTCTACTAGGGTCCTTCCAACCTATGATAGCCTGTGATGCCATGATTTACACTGCAGAGCCGGCAATGATGGTGCGGTGAGAAGAGCCCAGCAGGTTTCTCTAGTGCTTCCATGCCGTGACAGTAACTGAAGAAACATATTATATTTACCTCCCAAAGAGCAGATTTATTTTCAATGACAACCAAGAAGTCCCAGCCACAAAGATCTAGTATGTACCTTCTTGGGGACTGCACATTACACTGTGTTTTGCCATGACTTTTAAAATGAATTACATGCTAAGTCAAAAGATATGTGTTTGTTAACCTGTTACAGTCCCTGCCTTGTCTTTGCTGGTGTTTAAACATCTGATTCTTAAAGTTGCAGAGAATGGGCTGACAACTGTGTCAGCCCAATGGCAAATCCTGGAAAACAACAGCAAAATGCAATGAACTTTTCTTTACTTAAGATTCAGAAATTCAGGAGGAATGACACCATTTCAGTCTCTGTGGCCTTGGAGAAAATTGGCAAGGTCTAAGAAAACAGTCTTGTAATGCAGTATTGAATGTGATGTGTGCAGCAATTAGGTTTGATAGTATTGTAAACATATTCCTGGTGGCTTATATCTCTTCTACTACTGAATCAGAAAAATCAATCCATGTAAACCAGGGACTCTTCATCTGTTCTCAAGAATCTTCTTATTTTCAGCTTTCTTCTGAAATGTACATTAAAACAGAGGTTTATTAACAGAAAAAAAAAAAAGAAAAAAAAAAGATCATATAGTTTGTCAGTGTTATACCACTCAGCCAGTTTTCACGTATGTTACCATCATCCTCTCTTATGCAATGGGACCCCAGTGGACATTGCATATGGCTCTGTTGAGGGCAGGCAGGGGCAAAGCAGAGATCCAACCTCTATCTTTAATGGATGACTTTATTTGGTTCAGAGGCTAAAGAGATAATACCTTAACTGTTTTATGACACTTAACAGGATACCAGATGGAAAGACAGAAAACTGCCCCAAAGGAAAAACTTGTATCCCAGTGGATTATTTTCCCCCCATTTGAAAACCTGTTGTCTAATGAAGTAAAAGACACAGATGGTTTCATTCAAAATGAACGCAGGATCTGTAATTGGCAACGGAAAAATGTTAATCTCCAAATTGACACAAATGTTTTTGTTTGTTTGGTTGGTTGGTTGTTTGCTTGCTTTTTGGTTTTGTTTGTTTGTTTGATTGATTGACTGATTGATTTTCTTCTTTATTTTCCCTTTTATTTATTTATTTAAGTTTCTGTAGTGCTGTGCATTTTTGGGAATGCAGCTCTTGCCTGCCTGGGAAGACTTTCTTAGAAGAGGTGAGCTGGATGCCTTATAGGGTCATGGCAAGGGGAAAATGTAGTCCCTGGGTGGTAAGTTTGGATGAGGGCCTTTCAGGTGGTTCTGAAAGCTTTCTGCACGTTGGCACATGCTGTTGCTTGAGACCTGGAGGAAAATATCTGGCAGTGGGATGTAACAAGGCCTCCCACACTACCCCTTCTGAGCCTTGGCACTAGCCTGCCCTCAGCCAGTGGGAGAGGCCCCGAGCACGGAAAGACTTAGGTTTTCAACACAGATTTGCAGCATTTGACCAAAAAACTGGAGGGAGTAGGGCTACAGGCGTGTGTGCACCACTGCTGCTGGCACCAACATAGGGCAGCTATAAGCATTGGCGTTGTCCTCAGGGTGTGCCAGTGAGGATACTCAGGGATAGCAAACCTCTGTTATTGCTCCCTCTTTTCTGTCTTATCCATTGCCAGAGGTGTTTTTTCCGCCGGTCCCCAAATCCTGTGTTTACCTATAGGCAGGATCTTGGCTCTTGCACTCTGTTCTTCACCTTCAGAGAGCACCTTATCTTCTGCTGTGACGGCCCTACCTGAATGCACCCCCTGGGATGGCATGATAACAAAACCAACATGGGGATTAACTAGTTAAATCCCACTAATCCCTGGGTGATGGTGCACACGGGAATCAGACAACATATACTATTAACTTGCATTTATCACTCTCAGTGTGCCTTGTGTGGCAGCCCAAGTATTGCATTTTGCTTTTATCTCCAAGAATATTTTTGCAACAGCCAACATTGGGCATTGGACTGAAACTAGCAGCTGAGGAAATTATTAGCCAATAAAGAAAAAAAGCTATTTCTACACCACTAGTTAGCAAAGGAATTGATTCAGTCAGTCTGGGAAAAGTTTTCATAGACTTGCGTCAGGAGGTAAAGCTTAAGTCTCTTCTGGTATTTTTCCACTAAGACTTCTGAACTGGGAGAATTCCATTTGCTGATCATTTTACCAGAAAATTATCACTTCTGAAGGAAAGTTATTTACTCTGACTGCTGTATTAGCAGTGGCAGCAGCGACCAGGTGCGCACAAGAGCTATGAAAGAGTGCCATCTCCTGGGCCCAGGGCTGCTCGGGGAAATCTCCTGCACGTCTTGGCATGCACACACCGAAGGCAGCTGTGCAAAAGCCATTGTGCAATTAGTGGATGATTCTGATTCCAGGAGTGGAAGGAGAGTAATTTGTTAATGTCATCATTTAGTAGCATGTTAGCTGGGCAGATAAGCCCTAAGACTGTTTAATTTTGAAAATAAGAAACACTGTGTTAATACTGCATAAGCCTGAAGAATCACAGCAATTATAATGCTCATACAGCTGCTGTGTTAGGGAGATATGTTGAGCTGCAGGTGTGTGGGGTGGTTTGCACATAAACTGGCAACCCACAAACACTATGAAATGCCTGCAGCATCCCCACCAACCAAGCTGCAGGGAAACCAGGTGCCTGCAGCTTCCTTTGGGGCTTCTTTTTTAAAGCTTTCTTTTTATTTTATTTTATTTTATTTTATTTTATTTTATTTTATTTTATTTTATTTTATTTTATTTTATTTTATTTTATTTTATTTTATTTTATTTTATTTTATTTTATTTTTGGAAAATGTTCTCTTCACTTCTATTAGTCAGCGACTCCCTTCTTCTTTACGTGGTTCAGATGCCCTCTTTCTGTAAGTAAAACAGTAAAAAGACACAGAGATCTGCTTAACCTCCTGCTAAGACTCCCCAAGTGACTTAGGTTGGGGAGAGGAAAGTCCTGAGGAAATCCGTGTTTTCAAGATTTGCAAGAAAAAGTTGGGATCTGCCGCCCTGTGCCCTAATCCACACTGCCATACTGGTGTAAAACAGCTGACATTTTAACTGCAGCCTTAAGGGTGTGTATGTGTGTTTGTGGAGATGGAGAGACTACTATTTACTAAGTCCCAATCGGTGAGTAATTTCCAGAGTAGTTAAGCTGTACTTTGTTCTACCTATAGCTTGCCCGCTTTGGTTGGATAAGGGTGAGCTGTTTTCTGCCCCAATGATTCCTAACTGAGGGTGGGCTTCCTCTCATTGGAATTAGTTGAGTAATTATGACAAAATACAGTCACCTGCATAAATTGTATCAGGTGTCCAGTATGCACAGTTACCTATGTTTTCTACCTCAAAATCCATTTCCATCACAGTTCATAGAATTACAGAATGGTTTCGGTTGGAAGGGACCTTAAAGATCACACAGTTCTAACCCCCCTGACCTGGGCAGGGACACCTCCCACCAGACCAGGTTGCCCAAAGCCCCATCCAGCCTGGCCTTGAACACCTCCAGGGATGGGGCATCCACAGCTTCTCTGGGCAACCTGTGCCAGTGCCTCACCACCCTCTGAGTGAATAATTTCCTCCCAATATCTAATCTAAATCTCCCCTCTTTTAGTTTAAAACCATCCTCCCTTGTTCTATCATTATCTGACTAAACAAAAAGTTGCTATCTTTTTTCATAAGCCCCCTTCAAGTATTGAAAGAATGCAGTAAGGTCACCCCAGAGCCTGTGGGCCCCTATTGGGTACGGGAAGGCTGCTATCAGGTCTCCCTGGAGCCTTCTTTTCTCCAGGCTGAACAACCCCAACTTTCTCAACCTGTCTTTGTAGGAGAGGTGCTCCAGCCCTCTTAGCATCCTTGTGGCTCCCCTTTGGACCCGCTCTAACAGCCTCACACCCTCCTTGTTCTGTGGGCCCCAGACCTGGACACAGCACTCCAAGTGGGGCCTCACAAGGGCAGAGCAGAGGGGGACAATCACTTCCCTCGCCCTGCTGGCCACTCCTCTGGTGATGCAGCCCAGGACGCAGTTGGCCTCCTGGGCTGCAAGCACGCACTGCTGGTTCATGTCGAGCTTTTCATCCACCAGAACCCCCAAGTCTTTCTCTTCAGGGCTGCTCTCAAAGAGTTCTTCTCCCAGTCTGTCCTCATGTCTGAGATTGCCCTGATCCAGGTGCAGCCCCTTGCACTTGAACTTGCTGAACTCATTATGTTCACATGGACCCACTTCTCAAGCTTGTCCAGGTCCCTTTGGATGACATCTCTTCCTCCTGTTGTATCAACCGCACCACTCAGCTTGGTGTCACCTGCAAACTTGCAGATGGATGTACTGGAATGACTGAATATATGTCATTGATGAAGACACTAAACAGTACCAGTCCCAGGACACTATTCATCACTGGCCTCCACTTGGACATACAGCCGTTTACCACTGCTCTCTGAGTGCAACCTTCAAACCAACTCCTTATGCACTGGATCAAATCCATATCCACCCATCAAATACATATTTCTCCAATTTGGAGATCAGGATATCATGTGGGACCATGTCAAAGGCCTTACAGAATTCCAGGTAGATGACATTCGTCTGTCTTCCTTTGTCAACTGATGCAATCACTCCATCATAGAAGACCACCAGTTTGTCCAGGCACAATTTACCCTTGGTAAAGCCATGCTGGCTGTCTCAGATGATCTCTTTGTCTTGCATGTGCCTTGACATTGCTTCTAGGAGGATCTTTTCCATGATCTTCCTGGGCACAGAGGTGAAGCTCACCAATCTGTAGTCCTGTGGGTCCTCCTTTTTACTCTTTTTTTTTAAAATGGGAGTGATGTTTCCCTTTTTCCAGGCACTAGGGACTTCACCTCACTGCCAGGACTTTTCAGATATGATAGAGAGAGGTTTGGCAACTACATCAGCCAATTCCTTTGGGACTTTGGGATGCATGTCATCAGGCCCCATGGATTTGTATTTGTTTAGTTTCATCAGGTGGTCTCGAACCTGCTCTTCACTTACAGTGGGAGGGACTTTGCTCCCCGAGCCCTCATCTATGGGTTCAAGGAAATGAGAGACATGGGCAGCCTGATTGACAGTGAAGACTGAAGCAAAGAAATTGTTGAGTACTTCAGCCTTCTCCAAGTCTGTTGTTATCAGTTCACCCTTTTCATCCATCAGAGGGGCACAATGTCCTTGGCCTTTCTTTTCTGGCCAATGTACCTATAAAATCCCTTGTTATTCTTTGCATCACTTGCCAAGCTCATTTCCATTGGTGCCTTGGCTTTCCTGATCCCATCAGTTGAGATAGTTGTTTTCTTATTTCATTGGACTAAAATCAAGTTTTCTCTTTCCTCTTCTTTATCTGCCTTTGCAATAAAGAAACAATTGCAAGAGATTTCAGTTTTGTCTTCTTCTGTCTTTGAATTTTCCAAGACATACCCTTAAAAGTGATGAAAAATCTTAATTTATTTCTTTTTTTTTTTTCCTCTTTTGTTTGCTCTTTTTCTCAGACTTTTCTTATGCTTTTAGGGTGTGTGAAGTAGAAAATGCTAGAGCTGTGTTTGATGGGTTTGATAGCAATCTGTGAATACTTTTCCATGTTTTCACGTTTTCATGTTTTTAAAGTTATTCTGTCTCTTCATTAGAAAAATCAATTACAGCTTTTTTTTTTTTTTTTTTTTTTTTTCCTTTCGTTATGATTAGAATTCAGGTCATGTACCTAATGCTGAGGATTCTTTAAATTCTATGCTTTCAAACTTGGTGCTTTACCCTGCAGGTTCCAGAGATGCCACTGAAACAAATCATGGAGTGTTTATTCTTAAAAGGTATAAAACTGGTGGAGATAAACTATTATTAAAGTACTGTCTTTTGAATACATGGTAATGGCTAGTAATGAAAATATGTGTACATCTAGTCATCAGTATATATTGGATATATATTTTGAGTATAGTCTGATTGAAATTTGACAGGACAGATGTAAAAAGTCTTTGCATTTTCAATACTGATAGCAGTTTCAAAATAACCCAATAGGTAGAGGTATATCCTGTTCCCGTCAAAACAACTGGCAGGATCCTTAATTTCAACGGGACAATACTACAGTTCATTCCTGAACTGTACCAAGAAGTGAACAGCATTTCCAGTCCAATACCTCACACACAATATTTTGTTCCTAGTAAAATCTATTTGGGCTTCTCAGTCTAAGACCTCTCAAACATTTTCCACTCTTGCAATACTATGTTACATGCACTTGCTCCCACTTTTTTATTTTTCTGAGATTGACGCAGATATCTGGATGAAATAATACAGAAAGTAAGTCAAATATATTTGATAAAATGAATCAGAGATAAGTTCCTAAAAACCTATAAAGACTTGATCTAGGGTATTTTATAATGTGCTATCTCTCCCTTAATTTACCTCTAAAATATATTGGTCTGCAGAGATATTAGTGTGCTGGGTCTGTCTGGGATGGCGTCACCTTTCCCTGCAGAAGCCCACACAGTGTTGTGCTCTGCACTCGTAGCTGGAACAGCACTGGTAGCACTCCAGTGTTGTGTCTATTGCTGCACAATACTGGCACCACAGCCGGACTCCCTCCAAGCCCCTAAGAGCCATCAGGCTGGGGGTGGGCAAGTGATGGGGAGGGGACATCGCCAGGGCAGCTGACCTAAACCAGCCAAAGTGATATTCCATAACACGATGTCACACTCAGCAATAAAAAGGGGGGCTCTCATGGGGGAGGGGGCTATCCTCCTGAACAACCGCTATGCGTTTTGAGGCCCTGCTTCCCAGGACGTGGCCGAACATCACTCGTTGATGGGAAGTAGAGAATAACTTTTTTTCTTTCTCTCTGTGCTTCCGTGCGGCCTTATTGTTTCTTTTGTTTCTTTTTCTCCCCATTCCCTTTCCCTTTAATTAAATCATTCTCATCTCAAACCTCGAGCTCTTTGTGTTGTATTTTCTCCCCCTTCCTCTTTGAGGACTGGGGGGGGAGTGAGAGAGCGGTTGTGGTGGAGCTCGGCTGCCCACCCGAGTAAAACCACCACAATTAGTCAGCTTTATTAGTGACTTTTTAGATGTTTCTAATAATACTAAAAATAAAACATTAAGATTGGTGTGAATGCAATATGAGTGAAAAGCTTTGTGTTTAAGCAGTGGAAGCAGTGGAACAAGGATTTATAAAAAGACTTGTAATGATAACAAAGGACACCATGCTTGGCACACTGCTCCCTGGGCACCCTTTCCAGCAGTAAAATGGAGGCACGTGTTGTTACTCCAAGCCCAGAAGACCTGCGTTATAAAAAAAAAAGAAAAAGAGTCCAGCTGATTCTCCAGCAAACCCTGCATCCTAACAGAAAGATGACAACAACATGGCAACGTGTTGCATACAGCATATCATATACACCTTTTGTCAGCCCACCAGGAAGATAAACATTTTCCAAACAAGGAAAAACAGACGCTGGGCAGAAACCTGTCCTAATAATTGCAGACCTCAAGTCAGAATGATGATCAGGCTAGGGACTGTGTGTGCAGACCACTTGGGCACATACATCTTGGTGCTCATGGGTAAGAGGATGTGGGGAGTGAGTGAATAAACGTGTGACTACAGAGTCAAACTATTTAGGGATCATCCCATATATCATATTCCCATCCATACCATCTCACACTGATCTTTTTTTAAACAAACAAACAAACAAACAAACAAAAAACAACTATCCCTGCAGCTTGTAACATCTTCCATGTTGATGTTAACGGCTACCAAGCATGCCAGATGGCGAAGAGTCAGCCTGACACTGTGACACTGAAGGTAGTAGTTAGAACATCTGGAGAAATAGACCAGTTTTGTTCATTTTTTGAGTGCTGTGATCTCAGGAAGGTGTCTGTAGTACAGATTCATCCGGATACAGGAGCCTTCCACAGCAAGACTTGAAGTTGCTGCAGAGCTGTAGAGCAGTAGGTGTTACTACGACTTCAGGGGTTGTCGTGGTGGAGAATCCTGTGATAGTGCGGGGAGAACAGCAAAGAGGGAATGACAGTGTGACCCGAGGGAATGGCATGAAGCTGCCACAGGGGCAGTTCAGGCTGGATATTAGGAAAAGGTTCTTTACCAAGGGGGTGGTTGGGCACTGGAACAGGCTCCCTAGTGCAGTGGTCATGGCAGTAAGCCTGACAGAGTTCAAGAAGTGTTTGGACAATGTTCTCAGACATAGGGTTTGATTTTTGGGCAGGCATGTGTGGTGCCAGGGGTTGGACTCAATGATCCTTGTGGGTCCCTTCCAACTCAGGATATTCTATGGTTCTGTGAAAAGAGAGAAGAGGAAGTTGTAAACATGTGGTAAAGGACACAAAATAGTAGGTAAAGGAGGTGGGGAATCATAAGATACAAGCAAATATATAACTTGAAGAAGATAAAACATGCAAAGCCTATCAGAGGAAAGAGAAAAAAATCATCTAGCATAGTCTGGGATAGCAAATCAGTGCAACTGAGAAGAAGAAAGAATGAGACCATATGAAAACATAAACAGCATATGACTAATATGTGTAATTCATCCCCAATTTATGAAGCTTATCCATTCCACGAGAGACTAAGCAAAGGAAAATAGAGAATAACATCTCACATCATATGGATATCTCTTTATAATGTCTCACCTCTCCTTAGAGGGTGTCAGAGGTTTTATGTATTCACTGCCATTGAATTATGAGTCTGAGCTGATCATTTTTGAAGGGAAAGAAGCAGGATCAAAATTAAAAGTCTGACTGACTTGCTCTTTAAAATATGTCACAACTCTGTGAGGGAGGGGAAGAATTTTGATCTCTGGAGGGTCTGGCTTGGGAAATCTATGTTTTTTCCTTCACTGGTGTAGTCAACTAGAGCAAGATTAACCCTTTATCCAAACAAAGCAAATGGCTGAGACAGGGAGGAGGTCCCACAGCTCTCAGTTAGCTAGCTTCAAGCTACAGGTGGACAGACATTAACAAGAAGGACCAGAAGACTCCTCTCAGCACATCAGACTCATACTGTTACATTTCTTAGCACTCGGACAGGCAGAAAGCAAAGTTAGTGAAGGCACCAAACGATACCTCCTGCACCTGGACAAGCTCAGAAAGAGGCACCATGGCACACAGCATCAGCCTTCTCCTGTTCTGTGGGAGCCAAAGCTGGTGGCTCCCCAGACCTTCACAGTTATGCAGACGTATTATAAAAGCTACGATAAGACTGGGAGGTGGATACGTGTCTGCCTTACTGCCAGCTGCCCTGCAGGGTTTCCTCAAATGGCTTAGCTTCTGTATGGTCAGGCCTCAGGATCCCAGGTTGTGTCCTGTTTATCTAGTACCTGGGGAGATATCTGTCAGGAGACAGGATGTAGGTCCCCATGGATCAAAAAATGGTCTGAGATCACTGGGGTCCCAAGGTCATCAGGCTTCTAGTTTCCTTGCCATGTAGCTACCAGGGGTCTTCAGCTTTGCTCCCCTTGGATCAAGTAGGTTTCAAAAGTAAATGTTTCTCTCTCTCTCTTTTTTTTTTTTTTTCCTTCAACAATCATTTCTAAATTCTTCTAAAATGTCTGCATTTTAACTAGCTCCAGCTAGACATGTAGACATGTCAAGCAGTCTAACCATGTTCACATGGTTACAGTGCCTGACTGAATGGTTTTTTTATGGCCATGTTGCAATCCTATTCAAGTAAAGTGGGAACAAAGGGTTAGTTCTCATTAAAGTTTCATCAAGGTAGGTTACTTTCAATGGCAGTACTTTCTTGTACTCCATCCCCACAGAGTTGTTCTATTCATTCCTTTCTCTGATTCATTCACATTCTGTATGAAGATCAATATGATGGAAATATTGGCTACTTTGTCTAAAAGTTGTGTCCTCTGAACACAAAATTCTTTTTTTTTTTTTCATTTTGGGCTCAAGGAACACTTGGGAAAGCTGATCCAAATTAGCAGTGAGTGTAAAATTAAATTGGAATTTAAGTTGGCTAAGTGTAATCAGCCATTCTCGTACCAGGGTGATGCCCTCATTCCCCACTATGGAAATGAAGCAATTACTGCAAAGAAGCAAATCTTCAGAGCTTCAGGACTGCAAAGCTAAACTTCATTAAACACCAGTTGAGACTCTCTTTCAAAACGAAGGGGGTAGGTACATCTTTCTCTGCCCAAAGTAATGGAACACAGAGCACCTCAGCTAAGCTCACAAACCAGAAGCTATATTGCTGCACTCCTACAGCTTTTTGCCTGTACTAAGGTATGCTGTTTCTCAGTGAGGTTAATCATCTGGGGCAGAGCACCATACTGATATGATTACACATCTTCCAGCACCCAAGTTAGCTTGGATACCCTGCTGCATCACCGTATTGCCTACGGTATTAACAGACCTGAAGTAGAATTAATTTAGTTTAGTATAATACATTTTGAAAGTGACTTAAATAAGTCCATTAGGATCACTTTCATCTTGAAAAAAAAAAAAAAAAAAAAAAAGAACATCTGTATAGGGATTTACTGAAACTGAACTGAATAACTGAATTTGCATGAACATTTGAAAGAAAAACTTCCATAGGTGATCTCTTCTAAAGAAAAATAAAACACCTCCTTTTCTTTAGATTGGAGAAAGGGTGTAAAGATATGTTAGAGTGATTTTAAAATGTACAGCCTCTACCTGTCTGTCTGCTCCTAACTCCCTACTCCCTCCAAAGACAGAGGAATAAAAAATGGCTTTCTAAGATGAAAACGAGTCTGTGTAATGAAGGGGTAAAATGTTCAGGGCTTTTAGGTTTTGCAGTTCTTGCCTTTGACAAGAATATACCTTCTGCTATTCAGCTTGAACATAAGATATTGCTTTCTTTTTTCTGTGGAAACAAAGGATACAGATGATGTTGAGGTCTGAGGAAGACAGAAGGCAAGGATTTATAGGCATGTCCAAGAGGGCAGCTATTGATCCCCACACAGTGCTGGATGTGTTCCTTCCAGTCCTCCTCCTCCATTTAAATAACTGTACTAGGCTACGCACCAAAAAGATTTAAAACAAATTCAAAGGTCTGTGTATTGGAGAAAGAGGAAGAGAACCCACTCAGTGCTCAGACAGATGGATGGAAGGCTGTAGTGATTTATAAACCCTTACTCACAACTTTCACACCTAGCATATGTGGAATAAACAGTGGATGAGAGAAATGGAAGAATCTAGGCAAGAATCTCAAACTTGCACAAAAGCAGTTTCATATGCAGTACTTTTTCCCAAAGTTTGCCCTTCAATTTTGGCAAATAAACCCTGACTTCTTCTCTCCTGTTAAGGCTCCCGTGATGTTGACAGGAAGGCGAGAGAGGGGGCGAGAAGAATCAGCATGAAACTAATAAAGATGGAATGCTTTGTCTCCCTGTGGGCAGTGGATAAAAATAAAGATGCTCTCCTGGTAGGATCCGGAGGCCATTTTCTGCCAGTCTACAAAGGACTGGGGTGGAGGGTTAGTGGTACTGTGTATTGACCCATGGGAAAAAAGAAGAGTTCCCTCCAGCTACCACAAACTAGCTCTTCTCCTGCAAGGAACAGATAACACAGAAAATGCAGTGCTCCAATAACCCCTGAAATGATACCAGTTATAATCCCTTTTGCCCTTTTAATGTAGTCAATGGAACAAATTGTTTGGAATTGTGGTGATAAAAATGTTCAGATTAGAATGAGTTCTCCATAAAAGTTTACAATACAATTTACAACTAACTTCAGCTGCAAAATGCAAACACACAGCTCTTTCCTTTTACATCATTTTTTTTCCTCTTTCTCTCCCTGCCTCTGTGCATGTCTTTAAGATATACTGGTGGATGTCTAGAGGGAATTTGTCTAGGTACATATATATACATGCACCTAGAATACTTTCAAGCTCAAACAAGTCAATTGTCTGAGAATGGTGTGGGCAGAGATCCAAATAGTACAACAATAACCAGTAATTTACGGAGGAGTGATGTAAAATTCAGTAAAGATGCAGAATCAGGTGACATAATTGGTGTGGACATTGAATGAAGGAAGGGGATTAAAAAGGTTGATGCACTGACAGATGAAGCTAGGAGTTGGAAGTATGTATGACTGAATCTTCTCCAGTTTGGGAAATCCTGTTACTGTGCAATGTAGAGCAACAAGAGGAAGCTGGATTGCTTTTGTTAAAAATATTTGTTTTGAAAAATGGTTACGTTTCATGCAAACTCAGTGAAGCATTTTGACAGTTTAAGAGATCATTGAAACACTTGCTCCCATTTTGGGTCACGTTGGTTGAAGAAGTAGAAACCTGTTCCATGAAGATTCAAAGGTTTCCATCCCTCTTTTTAAAGCTCAGAGTTTGCTCCTCTTTTTACTGCAGCAAGACTAGCTCTTGGCTACTTCCAGGCTACTGCACATTCTTCTCTTTTCCTTTTAAAAGCTGACCATCATCTGTATACTTATTGAACAGCACCATCAAGAGTGATATGCAGGGCATGGCAATCCCTTCCTATATAAACATGCCTCGTTCACCCATCACTGATTTCTATCTCCTGAATCATTCAGCCAAAGGTTGTGATATAAATGAGCTCCCTCATCCAAGAAAAGCTCTGCCTGTGTGTATTGTGTTGTGTCATGCTCCATAATCATATCTCCCACTGACAACCAACATTTTCATAACCTGATAAAAGCATTTTGCATTTGCTCTGACAGTGTGCCCTGGTCAAAACACTGTGTTGCCAGTGTCGGCAGCACCCCTGACCAGACCAAACAAGTATGAAGTCAGGAGTCTGGAAACACTCCTTGTGTTTTCTACACCAGAAGGGATGCAGTTAGTGGTGCAGCATGAACATGGAAGCTGGAATAACCTGTCATGTAACAAACGTTTGTCTTTTAGCTGCAAGATCTCTCCTGTCCAAGCATATGAGCCAGTTGCTGATTTCTGAATCTGTTTCTAGAAACATGGCAGAACTCTCAGGTACAGGTAAATTTTCCTTTTGCTGGTGTCTGTTGGCCAACCAAGTGTGCCAACAAAAATGACCTTCAGAGGTGGAAGGGTCATGGGGACAGCAAGAGACCTACAATGGTCCCTACTCTGCACTTGTGCTGCCTTCCCAGCTTCTCCCTGGCCCTGAAAACCATGGAGAAACATCTTATATGTGTATTACATATATATTTATTCTCTGGGCCAGAGTCTATAGCCAGTGAGCATTGTGTTGCTGAGGAAGAGGAGACTTAGTCTGAAGTCTTTATGGTGAATCCCTTAATTTACAGCTGCTGATTCATTCTCTGCGAGCTCAGGGGAAACGGATGTAGCCTTTCTCCTTTAACAGACCAAGAGATAATATTTAACATGAGGTAATAAAGGAAATGACATATGAGAACCACCACTCAATAAATAACAGTAGGAGTAGCTTAATAGTTTTCCTTTACCTACTAAAGGAAAGCATCAAACTAGCTATACTTACACTAAAGGTGATTATAAGATGAATGTATTATGGAGATGTGACACAATGATGAATTGGGGTTATTTATGGGCAATAAATTATAAGAAATGTTCTGAATGCCAAATAGTCAACAGGAATGATTATTACCTTTTCAGATGAAGACAAAATTGCTTGATCATATCTCTTTGCCTTATAAAACTTGTTCTTCCTGTTAATTGAAATAATAAAAGAGAAGACTAGAACCAAACTTCGAACATGTCTTCATGCAGAGTTTCTTATCTGCAGATACCAATGCCCATCTCGAAACTTAGTTGCCAAACTTAAATAAGAGGCATGTTTCTGCCTTAATAAATATTTTCTTCTTTTGCATTTCTGCAAAACAGTGTATATCCCTGATTTTATATAGCTACATTTTTCTTTTTAGAATTGCTTTCATTTCCATTCTTTAGACACATCATTATTTTCAAATACTTTCTGCATATCATAGTAGCACCCAAATTTGTCAAATCATACCATTGTTGCATTATTCTTTTTTTACCCTTTGAACTGCATGATCAGATTGAAAAAATATTTTTTGCATGATGTGAAGGCTAGTATCTGGGGGGGTGAGCTAATTCCTCAACTAATATTTGGGAGTCAGCACAGAACTAATACACTCCAAAAAAAATTAAAATTGTGTGGGTTAAAAAATTATTTCCTGTCTAGCACCAGCTGTAATTATTGGTCATTGAATCTCCAGATTTTCCATACATGCATAAAAGTCTTTAAAATCTAAGAAACATGCCAATAATATGGAGAACAATTCTGTAATTTTGCCATGTAATCATGAGTTAGAAAGATATTTTATGTGTGTTCTTTCAGGTGGGGTTGACAGAGTTATTTTAGCTATGAACACATTAATTTACACCTTTTAATACCTTCCAATGAAACTTAACCAATATTTGGAAAAATTATATTGTTATTACACAAAGTTTATTTCATATCTGAAATGAGAAAGCAACCAAAGAGCTAAAAAAAATATTTTCTAAGGCTGTACTTTCTATTTTGGCACGTGAGCACTTACACTGCTCAGAGCTGAATTAAAAAAAAATAAACCAGAGAAGTGAAATAAAAATTAGAACAGAAAGCTCTAAACTAATTTTTAAAACTGCATTAGGAGAACAGTCCAGGAAAAGCCATATGGGCCTCGTGTTAGTTGTCAATGATAAGAGGAATGGAGTATATTGAGAACAAGACAGATTATACAGTTGAAGTCAGAGAGGCAGCTTGAGGGGTAGGAAACTCATTTATTTGCTAACAACAGCATGCAGTGATTATAAAATATGAGCACAATTATTTTTCCAATAAGCTGTGTTATCAGCAGTATAACACTTCACGTGAATCTCAGGTCATTAAAATATCACACCCCTTTATTGCACAATAGCTCAAACCTTTCACACTTTCTACTAGTGCTGTTCTAAGTCAACATTCATGACAACCGCAAAATAAGCTTTAGCTAAGATGAGAAGAGCATGCCAATGGTGCATGCAAGCACATGTACTCATGCACACAGGTACACACTTATCACTTTGGCAAGTATTTATAGCAGCCCTGGCTTTTAATTAAGAATGAAGAATGCTTGAGAGATTGGGTCACAATCTGCCTGTAACATCAATTTCTTGACCTGATTGTCAACACACCAGATATCAGCCAGAAGCACCAAGAAGGCAGAACCTCACTCCTCACGCTGTCTGTGGTGAATTTTCAATGGGAAACAAAATAACAACAATGTAAGAACCATTGTCAGGGGTTCCCAGGGTGAAATTACATGACAGAAAAATCACCAAGAGCTGGGTCTTATAGACCCAACAGTGACTCAACACCCCTTGAAAAGGATCAGAACAGAATGGACTCGCCCGCTTTTGATCAACCTGCTACCACTGGTAGTGTGAACAAATTCATTCACCAAAAAAGATGAAAGTTAAAGGAGTGCCAGAAGAAACTGATTCTCAAGAGGGGCACGTACATTCCTCCAAACCATTTAATATGATAAAGAAGAGAATTCCAAGAAACAAAAAGGGCAAAGTTGTGTATATCTTTATGTGTTTGGTTTTTTGTTCAAAATAGTAATGAAGTTAACAACAGGCAATTGTAATCAAATACTTACTCACTTTGTTGAAGTAAGTATGCCTGGTAGTAAAAGTCATGTTGAAGCGAAGAATAATAGCTTTGAAATTATTTAAAAGGTCAGTGTTCCTGGGGCAGAATTTCCCTTCACCCCAATTAATTACTGCCAGTGTACTGGCATGTGATGATGGTGCACTCCTCACAAACTTACGCCATGTAGATGTTGTGCACTGGGATTCATTGGGATCTTTAGGTGTCTGGGCATTGTCCAAATCACTATAAACCTTCTCCAGCACAGCTAATTCCTGCAGGTGCTTGAGACCTTTATTCATAGCGGTCCACTTGCCTATTTGATATACAATATCTTCCTCGTGGGGATACCTTTCTTTCACACCTGCCAGGATTCGCCTGCAGAGGCTGAGAACCTGTGTCTTTCTCCCAACTCCTTTGTCAATGACCCTTTCTCTAGAGAGGGATCCCAGCTGCTTGGTTTCATTGTCTTCTGGTTCACAGAACCACAGAATCACAGAATTGTAGGGGTTGGAAAGGACCTCAAGAGATCATTGGGTCCAACCCCCCTGCCAAAGCAGGTTCCCTAGAGCAGGCTGCCCAGGTAGGCGTCCAGGCGGGTCTTGAATATCACCAGAGAAGGAGACTCCACAGCCTCCCTGGGCAGCCTGACCTGGGCAGAGTATCTCTTTCCATGAAACTGGGGGCATTTTCACCATGTGCCTGCTCTGCCACACTGCAGTGATCAGTTCAGGGGCTCAGAACATCGTGTGTCAGATCAAGGGAGAAAAATATACCTTTGCACTTCAGTGACACTGGATTCTGAGGGTACAAGCACTGAGATATAGCTTATGGGAAAGATTAAGAATTTTCAAGAAAACTTGGTCAAACCTTCCACTGTGACTTCTGTAAACCAACATTTCTTGGGGCAATGTCACTTTTTACTGACTTCAAGTTTCACAGGCAAAAAATGAAGAGAGAATCGAAGCTATCAGAATAAAGACTCAGTTTTGTTTTTAAATGGTTTGTCCTTTAAATGATGGTACAGAATCACCATGGGGGAAAAATAAATAAATAAAATAAATAATAATAATAATAATAAAGCCTTTAAACTTGAACTGCTTTGACATATTTATCACAAAAATATTTATCTAAAGGAAATATATTTTTGCTGATGAAGCTGAGAATTCTTTTTTTTTTTTGGGTTGGGGAGTGGGGCGGGCAGGAGGAAGGAAGGAAGGAAGGAAGGAAGGAAGGAAGGAAGGAAGGAAGGAAGGAAGGAAGGAAGGAAGGAAGGAAGGAAGGAAGGAAGGAAGGGAGGGAGGGAGGGAGGGAGGGAGGGAGGGAGGAAGGGAGGGAGGGAGGGAGGGAGGGAGGGAGGGAGGGAGAGGGAGAATGGAATGGAGGAGAGCATTTGGCAACAGCAATGAATGTGAGAGGAAGTATTCTGCCATGGTCGGTTTTCCAGGGGAAGAACAGACAGTGCACTGAGGTTTGTTTGAGTACAAACCTGAGTCCGAGGCTTCACCGTATCTCCTATTGATCTCCCACATAAAACAGCTTCACCTGCCATTCCAGGGCACTTATCAGCACCCTGGACTTCATTGGTGATGGACAGAACAAACATGTTCTATTTAAGGAATGATGTTGGTCAAGGAGGCATAGGAGGTAGAACTAGGGTCACGTACATCCTGTTCTTCCAGCTATGAATTCAGCTGTTTCCAAGAGAGATCTTAATAATTTTGGAGGTACTGCAGCCTTCATGAAACTTACAAAGCCTTTTTAAAAAGTCCTTTTAACTAAAGTAACATCATAATGTAATTAATGGCATTTTTATGCAGTCATTTGAAAGTGACGGTGTTAAAATATCTACAAGCAATTACCACATCTGAAGGAATATCACACTGTAAATGAGAATGAGATGAGTATTATAGTAAGATCATTTAAATAACAGATTCAATGACTACTGTTTTCTTCCATCGTAATCCAGAAGCCTATAGAAACTCTATGCTCTTCAGTATCTAACGATCTTTTAGTGCATCAAAACACTTTCTAATCAATTGTAGCTGCATGGTTTATCTATTTGATATGCCTTCCAGTGTTTTAATACAGAGCAGCCCTTTAAAACATCCTGAAACAATGCAAGCTCCTACGTGTTATGTTATGTTGTGTTGTGTTGTGTTGTGTTGTGTTGTGTTATGTTATGTTATGTTATGTTTAGGAAATTTAGTTCTATTTTGTCGCCCTACCCACATCTCTATCCCACAAGTCCTGATTCGGTGCCAGCACTTCTCAGCAGCAGGCACAGCATTGGTGTGATACCAGTGCTGTTCTAGCTCCAAGTGCCCAGGTAGGCGTCCAGGCGGGTCTTGAATATCTCCAGAGAAAGAGACTCCACAGCCTCCCTGGGCAGCCTGTTCCAGTGCTCCATCACCCTCACTGTGCAGAAGTTCTTTCGCTTGTTGGTGTGGAACTTCCTGTGCTCCATTTTGTGGCCATTGCCTCTTGTCCTGTCCCCACAAACCACTGAAAAGAGGTTGGCCAAATCCCCCTGTCTCCCACACTTAAGATATTTGTAACATTCATAAGATCACCTCTCAGTCTTCTCTTCTCAAGGCTGATCAGACCCAGATATCTCAGCCTTTCCTCATAGGAAAGAAGCTCCAGGCGCCATATCATCTTTGTGGCCCTCCGCTGGACTCTTTCCAGGAGATCCCTGTCTTTTTTGTACCAGGGAGCCCAGAACTGGATACAGTACTCCAGGTGAGGCCTGACCAGGGCAGAGTAGAGGGGGAAGATCACCTCATTTGACCTGGTGGTCACGCTCCTTTTAATGCACAGAGTTGTTGGCTATTGGCCCCAGTGTCCCAGCATCGAAGCAGCCGGGTGAGGATGTGCTCACCTGGATGTTGACTGAAATCCTTTCGTATTTCTCGCAGCTCACTCAGGGATAGGGATTGGGTGGTTTCTGATTCATTTATGATTTCAATTTTTTCTGCCTGCTGTTTTTGCGATGGCTCTGCTTTAGAGCTCCCTGCCTTTCCCCCTTCTCACTCCTTCTTAGGAGAGTCTTCTTCCCTTGCTAAATGAGCTGACTTCCATTTCCATTGTTTTGTCTTGACTATGGGGGTGACTGATACCATAGTCGATTGGTCCCCTGGATTAGCCACAGCGTGTGTTATCTGGTCATCAGATTCAGAGACCTCCTCCCTCCCTTGAGGGTGCTGGGTGGCATTAAATAGTGTTTGATAGGCGTAAGCCAGGACCCAGCACAGTGCTGCAAGCTATCGTTCTCCAGCATTGCCAGGGTCAGGGCATACGACTCTTAAGCATTCTGTCAGGTTTTTAGGATTTTGCACTTGTTCAGGGGTGAAGTTCAAAACTATCGGAGGAGACAACCGTGACAGGTACCTGCCTATATCCTCCCATACACCTCGCCACCCGCCACCAGACTGTTTCGAGACAAATTCCCAGGTAAGATTTCTAAACAATCGATTAACCTTAGAGAGAAGAGGAAACCCATTATTCAGAGATAGCAATAGGATTATATGGGTTACACATGGATATTCAAAGCACTCAAAAACTGTTGCAATTAGCCCACTGTAAAAGAAGGAGGTGGTACCATTCCTGATATTGTTCATACACTGACTTCCAGATGAGGAAAGGAAGGCAGTGCAATTCTGAATGTTCTCCAAAAGAAAGATAGTTTCCATGAGAGCCAAATGATGACAGTGCAGAGCCTGAATGCCAGATTAAACTCAAGGCCAGTGCTTGACAGCACAGCAAATTAAAAAAAATAAACACAGCTTTTAGCACACCCTGCGATCGGATATAGAGGAGAAAGGAGAACATGACACAGATTACATGACACATGATCAAACGGAAAAATATTAAAAGGAAACTGAACATGGTGACTAGCAAGTAAGTGTGTTAGTTGTAGGAGTTTTAATCAATTCTATCGCTATCTCCACACCTCAAGCTCCCTGTTCGGCGCTAAAAAGGACTGCAGTGGTTTTACCTCGCTAGGCAGCTGAACTGCACCATAGCTGCTCTCTCACTCCCCCTCCTCAGAAGAGGACTGGAAGAGAAGAAGAAAAGGAAGGAAACAACTCACAGGTTGAGATAAAGATAATTTAATTAAAGGAAAAAATAATTATTAAGGAAAAAGTTTTATTTATTTATTTATTTATTTATTAATAATTATTAAAACAATTTAACTAAAGGGAAAAAAGGGAAAGGGGAAAATGGAGGGGAAAAAAAAAAAAAAAGCAAAGGCTGCGTGGAAGTGCAGAGGAAAGAAATTACTCCCTACTTCCCACCAACGAGCGATGCTTGACCATATCCTTGAAGCAGAGCCTCAACACACATAGCCGTTGCACGGGAGGACAAACGATTTCACAATGAGAGCCCACCCCTTCCCTCTTCTTCTTTTTTCCACCTTTTATTGCTGAGTGTGACACCATATGGTAGGGAATATCCCATTAGCTGGGTTAGGTCAGCTGCCCTGGTGATGTTCCTTGGTCTCTTTTTGCACACTCCCAGCCTGCTGGCTCTGGGCAGGTTGGAGGGAGTTCTGATGCGGTGCCAGCACTGCTCAGCAGCAGGCACAGCACCGGTGTGATACCAGTGCTGTTCTAGCTCCAAGTGCAGAGCACAGCACTGTATGGGCTGCTGCAGGGACAGCTAACACCCCAGCCAGAGCCAGCACACCCAGCCTGGGCAGAGACCCCGGATCCCCAGGCACTGCGCTGAGCCCCTGCAGCTGGGCAGCAGCACTCCTGAGCAGCAGCGGCTGCAAGAGGCAGCGGTGCGCTTTGCACTTACCTCACCTAACAGCAGGCTGCAGAAATCCTGCTGTTGTCAAATGACTACTCAGAAATGTAACCACTGCTAACATACAACCAAGCCCAAAGATCATCTCTTTATTACAGGGAAGAGAGGGAACCAAAGGCTAGCATCCCCCAACAAAGTTTCTCTTAGACAATCAGGAGAAGACACTCAGGGACAGCGTTCAAACAATATAATTTATTAGCTTTTTACTTAAACTAATGGTTCTAGAGGGGATCCACTCCCCTAGCAACGTGGGCAGCTGCTGTCCGGGTGGTAACGGTGATAATGGGAGGCTCTGCTGCAGGACTCCAGGGAACAGCATCTTCAGCTGGATCAGGTGAGACGCTTCAATTCACAGGTTTGGAGTCCTGAAAGCCAGCTGCAGGATTGTCCTTATAAACTACAAATCTATTTCTATTCAGGTATCTAATCGATATGGAAAACATCTCCTAACAAACAATCTTAACTATTTTGACTATTCTTATACATCTATGTATCTAATTTTTGAAGGTATTCCTCAGTGGAAGCTTGAAGGAGAGCCATTGAGTTGGTCCTTGGAGCAAATGAGGGATGAAATGTTGCTAGGTTGTTCTCATAGACGGTTGCAAGCAACCCCATCTCTGCCTGCAGCTCGAACATGAAAGGGGATCTCTGGAGGGAGTTTGCTGATGCAGAATGTGTCCCTGCCATCTCTTCCATTATGTTCTCCATCTCAAGAAGGTTTGGCAGCAAAGACTCCCTGAGCAGACCCACAAGCAGATGTTGGTGGTAGAAGTGCACTTCTTCCCACTCCTCCTGTTCCTCCATCAACTCATCCTCAACTTTTTCATCCTCTTCCTCTCCTACATCCCCATCCACACTGGTTGAGCTCCGTGGGTCAGAATCACCATTGGTGTCAGCTTGTCTCTGCCTGGGCAGCCAGTACATCCCAAACAGGATGAGAAGGGTTTCGGCAAGTGCCCAGAACTGCCAGTGGTGGCACGCAGCGAGGAACACGAACAGTGTGCTCTTCTCACTCTCCAGCTCGCTTCCTTCTTCGACCTCCTGCAGCAGCCACGACATCTCCTCCCTCAGCATCTTCTCTCTTTCTTGAAGGAGGTCTTGGGTGACCTTGTCGGGCTGGTCCCCAACCTTGAGAGCGAGCTGAAGGAGGCCCAGCACTGACAGGAGGTGAATAATACCGATAGCCATGGTCTGGAGGAGATGGGAGAGAAGGGGGCTCAGCAGGGCTGGGTGCGAGGGAGCTGGTGGCAGGGGGAGAAGGGACAGGAGCCAGAGAGACGCGAGGGTAGGTAGGAGAGGGGGCAATGGAGCTTGGAGGCAGCAAGGGCAGGGTTTGTGAGCGCTGCACGTACAGGGCCGCAGGCCACCCCAGGCAAGTGTCTGTGCGCAGCTGTCAGGTGTGCAACAGGGCCGCGAGCCCTGGCCAGAGGTGGCGTGGGGACCATCCTGCAAAGCTCTCCCCATGAGCAGCCCTGGGCTGGGCTTTGCCCCGGGCAGGGGTGCTGAGAAGGCAGGTGGCACCACAGTGCGCTCTCCCAGGCCCCATCCCCTGTGGGGCAGCAGCGTCTCCTGGGGCCACAGGTGCCTGCCACATCCCCAAAGCCTCTGGGCACTTGCCCTCGCCGGGGCACCTCTGTGCCCAGCCCAAGGCCCTCCCCAGAGTGGCTGCGCCCTCATCCCAGCCTTAGAAACCACCCTGGGGGCTGGCGTTTGTGCCCCTGACCCTGCCCTCGGCCAGCCTTCCCCCCGCCTGCCGCACTCACCGGTGGCCTGAAGCGCACTGTACACAGAGCCCCGGTGACAGTCCCCATGCCAACTCATCCCAGTTCTGTTGTGGGCACCAGAGCACCATGGTGACCACCGCAGCCCTGGGAGGCCCCAGTCCATGTCCCCAGTCTCGGCTCAGCATCACACAGCTGCCCCGTGCACCCCAAACCCCAGCCCTGGCCACCGCAACGTGCAAAGCACAAACCCAACAAGCCGGTCATCTTAGGGTCCTGTCTCTGCCTGTGCGTGTCTTGTGCATCTCAGGGACACATGCTCAGCTTTGCTACTGCTTGAACCTAGAAGGGGAAAGCTGCAGCCCCATTCCCCAGTGTGGTGGTTTTACCTTGATAGGCAGCTGAACTCCACTACAGCTGATCTCTCATTGCCCCTCCTCAGAAGGGCAAAATGATAAAATTTTGATAAATTTTGATAAAATTTTTGATAAATTTTGGATAAATTTTGATAAAATTTTGAATGAGAATAATCATCTTAAACAATTACTGGAGAGGTTTAATCCCCTGTTAAATAGAACACAGCCTTCTGCTCTGGTTAAGCAGGTAAGTAGATTAATGCATGGTGCAGACCCTGAAAGCTGGGATGGTGGTTGAATTATGTTGAGTGAGCAAGAAGAAAGACTTTGAGGGACCAGGAGTATTTTTAACTACCACACCAGGAGACCACAATTACTCTATAACTGCACAGGCTGCATACTGGGCAGTTGGCATAGATCCCCAGGAGAGAGGGGAACCACTGGAAATTACAGCCACAAGCTATTCTGACCTGGCTGTAGCAGTACAGAAATCAGCCTGCATTCAGGCGATATATGAAAGTAATGAATTCAGGAAATTCCCAATGTTAGCTCCTATTGACCCAGCTCGATTAACCCCTCTCATCTGTGGACTCCTTGATTGTCTTAAGATGTTTGTAGCAAATACCCACGATCGCATACAAGCTTCTCATACAGATGGTGATTGTGGTCATAGGTGAAATTCAAACTCCCTCATTCCCACCTGGAGTGATTTTGTACAAGACGTAAATAAGTATGGAGGCCAAAGGGGCTGGATTAGTTCATCCAGTACTAAGCACGCAGGTCACTCCCGGAGAGTTTGCCAAATCCATACTCAAAAACCCAGATACCCCAAATTCAAAGAGGAGTTCAAACCTAATGAGGAATGGGGTGAGTTGTGGCATAAGATCCTAGGTTTGGGCGTCCCCTGACCAACCTTGCGTAGCGCCTCTATGGAGGACCTCTATACATTGGTGTGATCTCTGGGTAAGAAAAATATTCCAGCTAGAGAGAATTGCCTAACCAGAAAACCCCCAATCCATAAGGAAATTGGACCTTGTGCACCGAGCCTAATTGACAAAGCAGAGTCTCGGCAAAAAAACTCCTATCCCTGGGGAGGGCAGTGAGCCACCCTGCTCGGCGGGTATTAGCAATTCAGTGGCTCTCTAATGAACACTCTGACCCTATCATTGCCATTCCCGTTGGACCTCGAAAAATATTGGTAAACTTTCTCATTGACACCGGGGCCCAAATGTCAGTAATTACATGAGGCAGCACAAACCCTGGGCATAACAGCTGGTTGACGCAGGGTTAAATTCACGGGAACCAATGGTGTGGAAAAACAGTGCCCCACCACAAAAATTTCACTCTGGCTGCCAGAGGAACAAAAATTAACCAGGGTAGAAGTATTAGTCGGTGCTGCATATACTAATATTTTAAGATTTGACATATTGCATGGGCAAATGTGGAAACTCTCAGATGGGACTGTGCAGAGTTTCGCGACACATCAAAGGGATTCAGGCACAGTGAAGTTGAGTCTGCTACAAACATCCATATCCTTACCCCCCACTAAAATCACTAATGTTCGGCAATATCTGTTGTCAGCAGCAGCACTTACGGGGATTGACGGGGTGGTAACAGAATTGGAAGAGAGATGCATTATTAAAAGGACCCATTCACCTTACAGTTCACTGGTGTGGCTGGTAAAGAAACCGACCAGGCAATGGCATTTTACAGTGGATTACAGACAGTAAAATGCTAACACCACACCCTTGACTGCTGCAGTTCCAAACATGGCAGAGATAGTGAGAGCCTTCTGTGCATCTAACAGTAGCAATGCTGCTAACTATTCCCAAATATCCCTATGCATGGGAAGTCAAAGATTGTTATTTCACACTCTTGCTAACCCTGCCAGTTGAATACAACCGAGCATATTTTATTTCCTTTTGCGTTCACAGGAATCCTGAGTGAACTGCATGTGGACAGCAGGAGAATCACAAATCAGCAGTTTGGATTGATAATGCTATGTTATACCCTGACCTTAATGCAATCCCCTTTTGGTTCATAGCCAAAAAGACACAAAATGGCCGTGGTCCCAAGCCCGTGTTAAGTACACCGGATTATGGGAACACGTGC
This sequence comes from Anser cygnoides, assembly GCF_040182565.1. NCBI lineage: Eukaryota > Metazoa > Chordata > Aves > Anseriformes > Anatidae > Anser > Anser cygnoides. The sequence goes on along the minus strand of NC_089873.1, from coordinate 130,899,399 downwards.
CATCAGGGAAAACTTCAACTTAGCTACTGTGGTTGTGCATGGAGCTGAGGTGTTTCACTGTGACATCTAACCATGCATTGTCACAGTATAGTACAATCACTAGAACATCTCAAGAAAAAGGACCTAAGTCTCTCTGGTTTTATATGGAAAGAAAATAGTTTCAAAAGAGGAATGGAGTTGGAATGGTTCTCTTAAAACGGCTGAACTTCAAGCCACTTCAGGCCAGACACAACAGGCTGACTGAAATTAAGACAATTTATACTTATTCTTCCAGGCCACAAACTTATAGTCACAATTTTACTTTCACCAAACCTGTAAGTGTGTAAAATGTACCAGCTCGGCCTCCCATTAGTCTAACTCCTTCCGTCTTCAACACAGGTCCTTACCTAATTAAAAGATAGGACAACAAAAAGTTCTCTTTAACCCTAGCTGGTCTCTAAAAAGGGTAGAGCTCGTGCTGCAGATTAATATCTCAGAAATCAACTCAAAACGTACCACCTTTCTGAGCACTGCCAATGCTGGCTGGTTAGCATGGTTACACGGACGTTCTCTGAAACAATCTCGGCGCATGCCAGGGGATGCAACTGGGTTATTGGGAACAGGATTAGGTATATTAAATAGCATTGATGCTGAGGTCCTAGGGAGTAGAATAACTGCTACTACAGACGACCTAAGGAAATTGGAATACCTCAATTAATTGTAAATACCCTTGGAAAAACCCAAGGCAATACCTCCCTTGCTTTGAGCTGCATCCAAGCACAGTTGTGGATACAGCAGCAGCTATTAGAGAGGGAGAATGAGGAACTTTACCCACTGAAATTCAAAAATTGATTTGGGATAATGCTTCAGAATTTGAAAAGGAGTTTCAAGCATGGTGGCAATTAGTCAACTTTACCTGTTATGCAGAAAGTGATAAAATTATTGCCTTTATGCTTACCATAAGCAATGCCACCATATACAGTGTATATCCAGTCATTGCATTAGGACTTAATCATAATGGAACTATACTTTATCCTAAGGAGAACAAAGTATGGGCCCATCAAAAGGGAGGAAAGTGGCAAACATTTGATGTAAATGCATGGATGGTGCGTGAACAAAAAGGCTTCTTCTGTGAAAGTAACACGCTCGAAGACCAAGACGTTTGTCTTGACACTGAACAAAATATTTGCCACTTTGAGATACATCCTAATGAAACCTTTGAAACTGTACTTGTACATACTGGGAAAAGCTGTGTTTGCATGAGAACCCATTGTGATTCTATAGTCATAGATAATACCATTGTAGATACCAGTAATCACTCTAATGTTTGAGTCTGCAATTTTACCAAAGTTCTAGGAAGTGATTTTAGTTACTCAGCTCCTGTCACCTTTTACCAACTTGTTAAGTCCAATTATATCCTGCTTCAAGTACAAGCACTGAGATATAGCTTATGGGAAAGATTAAGAATTTTCAAGAAAACTTGGTCAAACCTTCCACTGTGACTTCTGTAAACCAACATTTCTTGGGGCAATGTCACTTTTTACTGACTTCAAGTTTCACAGGCAAAAAATGAAGAGAGAATCGAAGCTATCAGAATAAAGACTCAGTTTTGTTTTTAAATGGTTTGTCCTTTAAATGATGGTACAGAATCACCATGGGGGAAAAATAAATAAATAAAATAAATAATAATAATAATAATAAAGCCTTTAAACTTGAACTGCTTTGACATATTTATCACAAAAATATTTATCTAAAGGAAATATATTTTTGCTGATGAAGCTGAGAATTCTTTTTTTTTTTTGGGTTGGGGAGTGGGGCGGGCAGGAGGAAGGAAGGAAGGAAGGAAGGAAGGAAGGAAGGAAGGAAGGAAGGAAGGAAGGAAGGAAGGAAGGAAGGAAGGAAGGAAGGAAGGAAGGAAGGGAGGGAGGGAGGGAGGGAGGGAGGGAGGGAGGAAGGGAGGGAGGGAGGGAGGGAGGGAGGGAGGGAGGGAGAGGGAGAATGGAATGGAGGAGAGCATTTGGCAACAGCAATGAATGTGAGAGGAAGTATTCTGCCATGGTCGGTTTTCCAGGGGAAGAACAGACAGTGCACTGAGGTTTGTTTGAGTACAAACCTGAGTCCGAGGCTTCACCGTATCTCCTATTGATCTCCCACATAAAACAGCTTCACCTGCCATTCCAGGGCACTTATCAGCACCCTGGACTTCATTGGTGATGGACAGAACAAACATGTTCTATTTAAGGAATGATGTTGGTCAAGGAGGCATAGGAGGTAGAACTAGGGTCACGTACATCCTGTTCTTCCAGCTATGAATTCAGCTGTTTCCAAGAGAGATCTTAATAATTTTGGAGGTACTGCAGCCTTCATGAAACTTACAAAGCCTTTTTAAAAAGTCCTTTTAACTAAAGTAACATCATAATGTAATTAATGGCATTTTTATGCAGTCATTTGAAAGTGACGGTGTTAAAATATCTACAAGCAATTACCACATCTGAAGGAATATCACACTGTAAATGAGAATGAGATGAGTATTATAGTAAGATCATTTAAATAACAGATTCAATGACTACTGTTTTCTTCCATCGTAATCCAGAAGCCTATAGAAACTCTATGCTCTTCAGTATCTAACGATCTTTTAGTGCATCAAAACACTTTCTAATCAATTGTAGCTGCATGGTTTATCTATTTGATATGCCTTCCAGTGTTTTAATACAGAGCAGCCCTTTAAAACATCCTGAAACAATGCAAGCTCCTACGTGTTATGTTATGTTGTGTTGTGTTGTGTTGTGTTGTGTTGTGTTATGTTATGTTATGTTATGTTTAGGAAATTTAGTTCTATTTTGTCGCCCTACCCACATCTCTATCCCACAAGTCCTGATTCGGTGCCAGCACTTCTCAGCAGCAGGCACAGCATTGGTGTGATACCAGTGCTGTTCTAGCTCCAAGTGCCCAGGTAGGCGTCCAGGCGGGTCTTGAATATCTCCAGAGAAAGAGACTCCACAGCCTCCCTGGGCAGCCTGTTCCAGTGCTCCATCACCCTCACTGTGCAGAAGTTCTTTCGCTTGTTGGTGTGGAACTTCCTGTGCTCCATTTTGTGGCCATTGCCTCTTGTCCTGTCCCCACAAACCACTGAAAAGAGGTTGGCCAAATCCCCCTGTCTCCCACACTTAAGATATTTGTAACATTCATAAGATCACCTCTCAGTCTTCTCTTCTCAAGGCTGATCAGACCCAGATATCTCAGCCTTTCCTCATAGGAAAGAAGCTCCAGGCGCCATATCATCTTTGTGGCCCTCCGCTGGACTCTTTCCAGGAGATCCCTGTCTTTTTTGTACCAGGGAGCCCAGAACTGGATACAGTACTCCAGGTGAGGCCTGACCAGGGCAGAGTAGAGGGGGAAGATCACCTCATTTGACCTGGTGGTCACGCTCCTTTTAATGCACAGAGTTGTTGGCTATTGGCCCCAGTGTCCCAGCATCGAAGCAGCCGGGTGAGGATGTGCTCACCTGGATGTTGACTGAAATCCTTTCGTATTTCTCGCAGCTCACTCAGGGATAGGGATTGGGTGGTTTCTGATTCATTTATGATTTCAATTTTTTCTGCCTGCTGTTTTTGCGATGGCTCTGCTTTAGAGCTCCCTGCCTTTCCCCCTTCTCACTCCTTCTTAGGAGAGTCTTCTTCCCTTGCTAAATGAGCTGACTTCCATTTCCATTGTTTTGTCTTGACTATGGGGGTGACTGATACCATAGTCGATTGGTCCCCTGGATTAGCCACAGCGTGTGTTATCTGGTCATCAGATTCAGAGACCTCCTCCCTCCCTTGAGGGTGCTGGGTGGCATTAAATAGTGTTTGATAGGCGTAAGCCAGGACCCAGCACAGTGCTGCAAGCTATCATTCTCCAGCATTGCCAGGGTCAGGGCATACGACTCTTAAGCATTCTGTCAGGTTTTTAGGATTTTGCACTTGTTCAGGGGTGAAGTTCAAAACTATCGGAGGAGACAACCGTGACAGGTACCTGCCTATATCCTCCCATACACCTCGCCACCCGCCACCAGACTGTTTCGAGACAAATTCCCAGGTAAGATTTCTAAACAATCGATTAACCTTAGAGAGAAGAGGAAACCCATTATTCAGAGATAGCAATAGGATTATATGGGTTACACATGGATATTCAAAGCACTCAAAAACTGTTGCAATTAGCCCACTGTAAAAGAAGGAGGTGGTACCATTCCTGATATTGTTCATACACTGACTTCCAGATGAGGAAAGGAAGGCAGTGCAATTCTGAATGTTCTCCAAAAGAAAGATAGTTTCCATGAGAGCCAAATGATGACAGTGCAGAGCCTGAATGCCAGATTAAACTCAAGGCCAGTGCTTGACAGCACAGCAAATTAAAAAAAATAAACACAGCTTTTAGCACACCCTGCGATCGGATATAGAGGAGAAAGGAGAACATGACACAGATTACATGACACATGATCAAACGGAAAAATATTAAAAGGAAACTGAACATGGTGACTAGCAAGTAAGTGTGTTAGTTGTAGGAGTTTTAATCAATTCTATCGCTATCTCCACACCTCAAGCTCCCTGTTCGGCGCTAAAAAGGACTGCAGTGGTTTTACCTCGCTAGGCAGCTGAACTGCACCATAGCTGCTCTCTCACTCCCCCTCCTCAGAAGAGGACTGGAAGAGAAGAAGAAAAGGAAGGAAACAACTCACAGGTTGAGATAAAGATAATTTAATTAAAGGAAAAAATAATTATTAAGGAAAAAGTTTTATTTATTTATTTATTTATTTATTAATAATTATTAAAACAATTTAACTAAAGGGAAAAAAGGGAAAGGGGAAAATGGAGGGGAAAAAAAAAAAAAAAGCAAAGGCTGCGTGGAAGTGCAGAGGAAAGAAATTACTCCCTACTTCCCACCAACGAGCGATGCTTGACCATATCCTTGAAGCAGAGCCTCAACACACATAGCCGTTGCACGGGAGGACAAACGATTTCACAATGAGAGCCCACCCCTTCCCTCTTCTTCTTTTTTCCACCTTTTATTGCTGAGTGTGACACCATATGGTAGGGAATATCCCATTAGCTGGGTTAGGTCAGCTGCCCTGGTGATGTTCCTTGGTCTCTTTTTGCACACTCCCAGCCTGCTGGCTCTGGGCAGGTTGGAGGGAGTTCTGATGCGGTGCCAGCACTGCTCAGCAGCAGGCACAGCACCGGTGTGATACCAGTGCTGTTCTAGCTCCAAGTGCAGAGCACAGCACTGTATGGGCTGCTGCAGGGACAGCTAACACCCCAGCCAGAGCCAGCACACCCAGCCTGGGCAGAGACCCCGGATCCCCAGGCACTGCGCTGAGCCCCTGCAGCTGGGCAGCAGCACTCCTGAGCAGCAGCGGCTGCAAGAGGCAGCGGTGCGCTTTGCACTTACCTCACCTAACAGCAGGCTGCAGAAATCCTGCTGTTGTCAAATGACTACTCAGAAATGTAACCACTGCTAACATACAACCAAGCCCAAAGATCATCTCTTTATTACAGGGAAGAGAGGGAACCAAAGGCTAGCGTCCCCCAACAAAGTTTCTCTTAGACAAACAGGAGAAGACACTCAGGGACAGCGTTCAAACAATATAATTTATTAGCTTTTTACTTAAACTAATGGTTCTAGAGGGGATCCACTCCCCTAGCAACGTGGGCAGCTGCTGTCCGGGTGGTAACGGTGATAATGGGAGGCTCTGCTGCAGGACTCCAGGGAACAGCATCTTCAGCTGGATCAGGTGAGACGCTTCAATTCACAGGTTTGGAGTCCTGAAAGCCAGCTGCAGGATTGTCCTTATAAACTACAAATCTATTTCTATTCAGGTATCTAATCGATATGGAAAACATCTCCTAACAAACAATCTTAACTATTTTGACTATTCTTATACATCTATGTATCTAATTTTTGAAGGTATTCCTCAGTGGAAGCTTGAAGGAGAGCCATTGAGTTGGTCCTTGGAGCAAATGAGGGATGAAATGTTGCTAGGTTGTTCTCATAGACGGTTGCAAGCAACCCCATCTCTGCCTGCAGCTCACTCATGAAAGGGGATCTCTGGAGGGAGTTTGCTGATGCAGAATGTGTCCCTGCCATCTCTTCCATTATGTTCTCCATCTCAAGAAGGTTTGGCAGCAAAGACTCCCTGAGCAGACCCACAAGCAGATGTTGGTGGTAGAAGTGCACTTCTTCCCACTCCTCCTGTTCCTCCATCAACTCATCCTCAACTTTTTCATCCTCTTCCTCTCCTACATCCCCATCCACACTGGTTGAGCTCCGTGGGTCAGAATCACCATTGGTGTCAGCTTGTCTCTGCCTGGGCAGCCAGTACATCCCAAACAGGATGAGAAGGGTTTCGGCAAGTGCCCAGAACTGCCAGTGGTGGCACGCAGCGAGGAACACGAACAGTGTGCTCTTCTCACTCTCCAGCTCGCTTCCTTCTTCGACCTCCTGCAGCAGCCACGACATCTCCTCCCTCAGCATCTTCTCTCTTTCTTGAAGGAGGTCTTGGGTGACCTTGTCGGGCTGGTCCCCAACCTTGAGAGCGAGCTGAAGGAGGCCCAGCACTGACAGGAGGTGAATAATACCGATAGCCATGGTCTGGAGGAGATGGGAGAGAAGGGGGCTCAGCAGGGCTGGGTGCGAGGGAGCTGGTGGCAGGGGGAGAAGGGACAGGAGCCAGAGAGACGCGAGGGTAGGTAGGAGAGGGGGCAATGGAGCTTGGAGGCAGCAAGGGCAGGGTTTGTGAGCGCTGCACGTACAGGGCCGCAGGCCACCCCAGGCAAGTGTCTGTGCGCAGCTGTCAGGTGTGCAACAGGGCCGCGAGCCCTGGCCAGAGGTGGCGTGGGGACCATCCTGCAAAGCTCTCCCCATGAGCAGCCCTGGGCTGGGCTTTGCCCCGGGCAGGGGTGCTGAGAAGGCAGGTGGCACCACAGTGCGCTCTCCCAGGCCCCATCCCCTGTGGGGCAGCAGCGTCTCCTGGGGCCACAGGTGCCTGCCACATCCCCAAAGCCTCTGGGCACTTGCCCTCGCCGGGGCACCTCTGTGCCCAGCCCAAGGCCCTCCCCAGAGTGGCTGCGCCCTCATCCCAGCCTTAGAAACCACCCTGGGGGCTGGCGTTTGTGCCCCTGACCCTGCCCTCGGCCAGCCTTCCCCCCGCCTGCCGCACTCACCGGTGGCCTGAAGCGCACTGTACACAGAGCCCCGGTGACAGTCCCCATGCCAACTCATCCCAGTTCTGTTGTGGGCACCAGAGCACCATGGTGACCACCGCAGCCCTGGGAGGCCCCAGTCCATGTCCCCAGTCTCGGCTCAGCATCACACAGCTGCCCCGTGCACCCCAAACCCCAGCCCTGGCCACCGCAACGTGCAAAGCACAAACCCAACAAGCCGGTCATCTTAGGGTCCTGTCTCTGCCTGTGCGTGTCTTGTGCATCTCAGGGACACATGCTCAGCTTTGCTACTGCTTGAACCTAGAAGGGGAAAGCTGCAGCCCCATTCCCCAGTGTGGTGGTTTTACCTTGATAGGCAGCTGAACTCCACTACAGCTGATCTCTCATTGCCCCTCCTCAGAAGGGCAAAATGATAAAATTTTGATAAATTTTGATAAAATTTTTGATAAATTTTGGATAAATTTTGATAAAATTTTGAATGAGAATAATCATCTTAAACAATTACTGGAGAGGTTTAATCCCCTGTTAAATAGAACACAGCCTTCTGCTCTGGTTAAGCAGGTAAGTAGATTAATGCATGGTGCAGACCCTGAAAGCTGGGATGGTGGTTGAATTATGTTGAGTGAGCAAGAAGAAAGACTTTGAGGGACCAGGAGTATTTTTAACTACCACACCAGGAGACCACAATTACTCTATAACTGCACAGGCTGCATACTGGGCAGTTGGCATAGATCCCCAGGAGAGAGGGGAACCACTGGAAATTACAGCCACAAGCTATTCTGACCTGGCTGTAGCAGTACAGAAATCAGCCTGCATTCAGGCGATATATGAAAGTAATGAATTCAGGAAATTCCCAATGTTAGCTCCTATTGACCCAGCTCGATTAACCCCTCTCATCTGTGGACTCCTTGATTGTCTTAAGATGTTTGTAGCAAATACCCACGATCGCATACAAGCTTCTCATACAGATGGTGATTGTGGTCATAGGTGAAATTCAAACTCCCTCATTCCCACCTGGAGTGATTTTGTACAAGACGTAAATAAGTATGGAGGCCAAAGGGGCTGGATTAGTTCATCCAGTACTAAGCACGCAGGTCACTCCCGGAGAGTTTGCCAAATCCATACTCAAAAACCCAGATACCCCAAATTCAAAGAGGAGTTCAAACCTAATGAGGAATGGGGTGAGTTGTGGCATAAGATCCTAGGTTTGGGCGTCCCCTGACCAACCTTGCGTAGCGCCTCTATGGAGGACCTCTATACATTGGTGTGATCTCTGGGTAAGAAAAATATTCCAGCTAGAGAGAATTGCCTAACCAGAAAACCCCCAATCCATAAGGAAATTGGACCTTGTGCACCGAGCCTAATTGACAAAGCAGAGTCTCGGCAAAAAAACTCCTATCCCTGGGGAGGGCAGTGAGCCACCCTGCTCGGCGGGTATTAGCAATTCAGTGGCTCTCTAATGAACACTCTGACCCTATCATTGCCATTCCCGTTGGACCTCGAAAAATATTGGTAAACTTTCTCATTGACACCGGGGCCCAAATGTCAGTAATTACATGAGGCAGCACAAACCCTGGGCATAACAGCTGGTTGACGCAGGGTTAAATTCACGGGAACCAATGGTGTGGAAAAACAGTGCCCCACCACAAAAATTTCACTCTGGCTGCCAGAGGAACAAAAATTAACCAGGGTAGAAGTATTAGTCGGTGCTGCATATACTAATATTTTAAGATTTGACATATTGCATGGGCAAATGTGGAAACTCTCAGATGGGACTGTGCAGAGTTTCGCGACACATCAAAGGGATTCAGGCACAGTGAAGTTGAGTCTGCTACAAACATCCATATCCTTACCCCCCACTAAAATCACTAATGTTCGGCAATATCTGTTGTCAGCAGCAGCACTTACGGGGATTGACGGGGTGGTAACAGAATTGGAAGAGAGATGCATTATTAAAAGGACCCATTCACCTTACAGTTCACTGGTGTGGCTGGTAAAGAAACCGACCAGGCAATGGCATTTTACAGTGGATTACAGACAGTAAAATGCTAACACCACACCCTTGACTGCTGCAGTTCCAAACATGGCAGAGATAGTGAGAGCCTTCTGTGCATCTAACAGTAGCAATGCTGCTAACTATTCCCAAATATCCCTATGCATGGGAAGTCAAAGATTGTTATTTCACACTCTTGCTAACCCTGCCAGTTGAATACAACCGAGCATATTTTATTTCCTTTTGCGTTCACAGGAATCCTGAGTGAACTGCATGTGGACAGCAGGAGAATCACAAATCAGCAGTTTGGATTGATAATGCTATGTTATACCCTGACCTTAATGCAATCCCCTTTTGGTTCATAGCCAAAAAGACACAAAATGGCCGTGGTCCCAAGCCCGTGTTAAGTACACCGGATTATGGGAACACGTGCCATCAGGGAAAACTTCAACTTAGCTACTGTGGTTGTGCATGGAGCTGAGGTGTTTCACTGTGACATCTAACCATGCATTGTCACAGTATAGTACAATCACTAGAACATCTCAAGAAAAAGGACCTAAGTCTCTCTGGTTTTATATGGAAAGAAAATAGTTTCAAAAGAGGAATGGAGTTGGAATGGTTCTCTTAAAACGGCTGAACTTCAAGCCACTTCAGGCCAGACACAACAGGCTGACTGAAATTAAGACAATTTATACTTATTCTTCCAGGCCACAAACTTATAGTCACAATTTTACTTTCACCAAACCTGTAAGTGTGTAAAATGTACCAGCTCGGCCTCCCATTAGTCTAACTCCTTCCGTCTTCAACACAGGTCCTTACCTAATTAAAAGATAGGACAACAAAAAGTTCTCTTTAACCCTAGCTGGTCTCTAAAAAGGGTAGAGCTCGTGCTGCAGATTAATATCTCAGAAATCAACTCAAAACGTACCACCTTTCTGAGCACTGCCAATGCTGGCTGGTTAGCATGGTTACACGGACGTTCTCTGAAACAATCTCGGCGCATGCCAGGGGATGCAACTGGGTTATTGGGAACAGGATTAGGTATATTAAATAGCATTGATGCTGAGGTCCTAGGGAGTAGAATAACTGCTACTACAGACGACCTAAGGAAATTGGAATACCTCAATTAATTGTAAATACCCTTGGAAAAACCCAAGGCAATACCTCCCTTGCTTTGAGCTGCATCCAAGCACAGTTGTGGATACAGCAGCAGCTATTAGAGAGGGAGAATGAGGAACTTTACCCACTGAAATTCAAAAATTGATTTGGGATAATGCTTCAGAATTTGAAAAGGAGTTTCAAGCATGGTGGCAATTAGTCAACTTTACCTGTTATGCAGAAAGTGATAAAATTATTGCCTTTATGCTTACCATAAGCAATGCCACCATATACAGTGTATATCCAGTCATTGCATTAGGACTTAATCATAATGGAACTATACTTTATCCTAAGGAGAACAAAGTATGGGCCCATCAAAAGGGAGGAAAGTGGCAAACAGTTGATGTAAATGCATGGATGGTGCGTGAACAAAAAGGCTTCTTCTGTGAAAGTAACACGCTCGAAGACCAAGACGTTTGTCTTGACACTGAACAAAATATTTGCCACTTTGAGATACATCCTAATGAAACCTTTGAAACTGTACTTGTACATACTGGGAAAAGCTGTGTTTGCATGAGAACCCATTGTGATTCTATAGTCATAGATAATACCATTGTAGATACCAGTAATCACTCTAATGTTTGAGTCTGCAATTTTACCAAAGTTCTAGGAAGTGATTTTAGTTACTCAGCTCCTGTCACCTTTTACCAACTTGTTAAGTCCAATTATATCCTGCTTCATGATTTGCTACCTACTCCTATTAGAATGAACCTTACCTTTGTGAAGAAATTACTATTACATGTAAACTTATAGCAGCTGATGAAGCAAATTTGAGAAAATGGACAAAAGGGCTCTGATCACTGACCATCGTGATATAGAAGTACATCGAGTGACGGAAAGAGTAAAGAGAGATGAAAAACACCATTGGTGGGACACTTTATTTGGATGGTCGCCAACTGCCACAGGAATCTTCAACAAAATGCTTCACCCTGAAGGACCAGGCAGGGTAGACAGCTGCCTAATCTTCTCTGTGCTCAAAACAGCTATGCCAAAAGCCCACCAGTACCCTTTTGGATCCTTGAAGTACCCTCTTTAGAGGTAGTCTATGCCGAGGATGCAGGGAGCCTCTGGGACAGTCACGATGGGGTGCTTTTGCCACGCATTCCCAGTTAGACTCCCTTCAGCTTCCAATACAGTTAGCTGTTGGGATCCCCCTGTCACTCCAGAGGCACAGAGGAGTTCCATCCCTTGGTAGCCTGATGGCATTAAGGTACACTGTGCACCAGTGTCCACTAGAGCTTTGTATTCCTGTGGTTCCAATGTGCCAGGTCATTGGATCCGCACAGTCCAATAAATCCAGTTATCCCTCTCCTCTACCTGGCCAGAGGCATGGCCCCTCTAGTCCTGGTTGAGTGTCTGTCACTTCATTCTTGCAAATGAGAAGCAGAGGTCCCTTCATCAGGGTCAAGAATAACATCAGTCCTTCTACTGCCCCTGGGGAACTGCCCAACAGAAACCGGAGCAGCATTTTTCCTAGGAAACCCTCTTCTCGCTGATGTATTTCCTTGCAGTTCATGTACCTGAGCAGCTAGAGTTGAAGTAGGTTCCCCATCCCACTTCCTCATATCTTCCCCATGGCCACGCAGATAAAACCACAAGGTGCCATGGGGTGTGTGTCTCGGGTACTCTCTCCCTTGAGCAGGAAAATACTGATTCTTTCTTAAGGGCTGAAATGTTACTCTGTCTGGGTGACGAGGGAGATGCTTGTTCTACAATGTAGTGGAGCCTTTGGGACTGTTTCTCCACAGCCGAGACGCAGGCCCATAGTGGAACAGAGAGATTGTCTTCATATTTTTGAAGTTGGCAGGACAGAGTATCCACTGTTGGTCCCATCCCTTCATCCCAATTAATTGCTGCCAGTGTACTGGCATGTGATGATGGTGCACTCCTCACAAACTTACGCCATGTAGATGTTGTGCACTGGAATTCATTGGGATCTTTAGGTGTCTGGGCATTGTCCAAATCACTATAAACCTTCTCCAGCACAGCTAATTCCTGCAGGTGCTTGAGACCTTTATTCATAGCGGTCCACTTACCTATTTGATATACAATATCTTCCTCGTGGGGATACCTTTCTTTCACACCTGCCAGGATTCGCCTGCAGAGGCTGAGAACCTGTGTCTTTCTCCCAACTCCTTTGTCAATGACCCTTTCTCTAGAGAGGGATCCCAGCTGCTTGGTTTCATTGTCTTCTGGTTCACAGAACCACAGAATCACAAAATTGTAGGGGTTGGAAAGGACCTCAAGAGATCGTTGGGTCCAACCCCCCTGCCAAAGCAGGTTCCCTAGAGCAGGCTGCCCAGGTAGGCGTCCAGGCGGGTCTTGAATATCACCAGAGAAGGAGACTCCACAGCCTCCCTGGGCAGCCTGACCTGGGCAGAGTATCTCTTTCCATGAAACTGGGGGCATTTTCACCATGTGCCTGCTCTGCCACACTGCAGTGATCAGTTCAGGGGCTCAGAACATCGTGTGTCAGATCAAGGGAGAAAAATATACCTTTGCACTTCAGTGACACTGGATTCTGAGGGACAGCTTACAATTCCGGTTACACCTAAGCCCTGATACAAGCACTGAGATATAGCTTATGGGAAAGATTAAGAATTTTCAAGAAAACTTGGTCAAACCTTCCACTGTGACTTCTTTAAACCAGCATTTCTTGGGGCAATGTCACTTTTTACTGACTTCAAGTTTCACAGGCAAAAAATGAAGAGAGAATTGAAGCTATCAGAATAAAGACTCAGTTTTGTTTTTAAATGGTTTGTCCTTTAAATGATGGTACAGAATCACCATGGGGGAAAAATAAATAAATAAAATAAATAATAATAATAATAATAAAGCCTTTAAACTTGAACTGCTTTGACATATTTATCACAAAAATATTTATCTAAAGGAAATATATTTTTGCTGATGAAGCTGAGAATTCATTTTTTTTTTGGGTTGGGGAGTGGGGCGGGCAGGAGGAAGGAAGGAAGGAAGGAAGGAAGGAAGGAAGGAAGGAAGGAAGGAAGGAAGGAAGGAAGGAAGGAAGGAAGGAAGGAAGGAAGGAAGGAAGGGAGGGAGGGAGGGAGGGAGGGAGGGAGGGAGGGAGGGAGGGAGAGGGAGAATGGAATGGAGGAGAGCATTTGGCAGCAGCAATGAATGTGAGAGGAAGTATTCTGCCATGGTCGGTTTTCCAGGGGAAGAACAGACAGTGCACTGAGGTTTGTTTGAGTACAAACCTGAGTCCGAGGCTTCACCGTATCTCCTATTGATCTCCCACATAAAACAGCTTCACCTGCCATTCCAGGGCACTTATCAGCACCCTGGACTTCATTGGTGATGGACAGAACAAACATGTTCTATTTAAGGAATGATGTTGGTCAAGGAGGCATAGGAGGTAGAACTAGGGTCACGTACATCCTGTTCTTCCAGCTATGAATTCAGCTATTTCCAAGAGAGATCTTAATAATTTTGGAGGTACTGCAGCCTTCATGAAACTTACAAAGCCTTTTTAAAAAGTCCTTTTAACTAAAGTAACATCATAATGTAATTAATGGCATTTTTATGCAGTCATTTGAAAGTGACGGTGTTAAAATATCTACAAGCAATTACCACATCTGAAGGAATATCACACTGTAAATGAGAATGAGATGAGTATTATAGTAAGATCATTTAAATAACAGATTCAATGACTACTGTTTTCTTCCATCGTAATCCAGAAGCCTATAGAAACTCTATGCTCTTCAGTATCTAACGATCTTTTAGTGCATCAAAACACTTTCTAATCAATTGTAGCTGCATGGTTTATCTATTTGATATGCCTTCCAGTGTTTTAATACAGAGCAGCCCTTTAAAACATCCTGAAACAATGCAAGCTCCTACGTGTTATGTTATGTTGTGTTGTGTTGTGTTGTGTTGTGTTGTGTTATGTTATGTTATGTTATGTTATGTTTAGGAAATTTAGTTCTATTTGTCGCCCTACCCACATCTCACTCTCCCGCATTCACAATATAGAAGAGTACATTCCTTATGGAAGGAAGGAGCTGGAAAGGTATTTCATTACGTTAATTTGAGACTCTTATACTATAACTCCTTTACTTGCACAGGAATATTTGTATTAATATTCAGTCTAGGGAACCTTGATTAAAATAGATTTGAAAGGATAGCTTAGTTTACCCACTGATAAAAACTCAGCTTGGAATTGTCTTGATGGGTGTATTTTAAAAATGTTTTTGCATCTTTGAACTTGAGTTGTTTAAGGTTTAAAGGTATACTGGACAATTGTTATGAAAACTAGGAATAAAAATTTAAAAAATCTCACCATTATCCAGGCTTTTTTTTCAGGTTAAATTAATATTTCAAAGAGGAAAAAGTAAAAGGTTAATTTGTACAAATGTTGGGCCTCAGCTCCCCTCTTTTTGCCTCTTGCACAAGTGTGAATTGCGCAACCTGACTGAAGCCAATCCAGATACACTTGAACAACGATGTTCTGAGCAAAGATCCTCACAAAGGAGAGAGCATGCTTTTGGCACAGGACATTTCCTTGTCCAATTTTGCTAAGGATTCAGCAAGAATACACCCCAAATTTAACAATGAAGTTCCTAGAAATGGAAAAAGCCCCAAAGGTCGTTTCTATATGAGGTGTACTTAACTTGCTAGGCAGCTGAACTCTGGAGGAAGTCCTGATGCGGTGCCAGCACTCCTCAGCAGCAGGCACAGCATTGGTGTGATACCAGTGCTGTTCTAGCTCCAAGTGCCCAGGTAGGCGTCCAGGTGGGTCTTGAATATCTCCAGAGAAGGAGACTCCACAGCCTCCTTGGGCAGCCTGTTCCAGTGCTCCGTCACCCTCACTGTGCAGAAGTTCTTTCGCGTGTTGGTGAGGAACTTCCTGTGCTCCATTTTGTGGCCATTGCCTCTTGTCCTGTCCCCACAAACCACTGAAAAGAGGTTGGCCAAATCCCCCTGTCTCTCACACTTAAGATATTTGTAACATTCATAAGATCACCTCTCAGTCTTCTCTTCTCAAGGCTGATCAGACCCAGATATCTCAGCCTTTCCTCATAGGAAAGAAGCTCCAGGCGCCATATCATCTTTGTGGCCCTCCGCTGGACTCTTTCCAGGAGATCCCTGTCTTTTTTGTACCAGGGAGCCCAGAACTGGATACAGTACTCCAGGTGAGGCCTGACCAGGGCAGAGTAGAGGGGGAAGATCAGCTCATTTGACCTGGTGGTCACGCTCCTTTTAATGCACAGAGTTGTTGGCTATTGGCCCCAGTGTCCCAGCATCGAAGCAGCCGGGTGAGGATGTGCTCACCTGGACGTTGACTGAAATCCTTTCATATATCTCGCAGCTCACTCAGGGATAGGGATTGGGTGGTTTCTGATTCATTTATGATTTCAATTTTTTCTGCCTGCTGTTTTTGCGATGGCTCTGCTTTAGAGCTCCCTCCCTTTCCCCCTTTCCCCCTTCTCACTCCTTCTTAGGAGAGTCTTCTTCCCTTGCTAAATGAGCTGACTTCCATTTCCATTGTTTTGTCTTGACTATGGGGGCGACTGATACCATAGTCGATCGGTCCCCTGGATTAGCCACAGCGTGTGTTATCTGGTCATCAGATTCAGAGACCTCCTCCCTCCCTTGAGGGTGCTGGGTGGCATTAAATAGTGTTTGATAGGCGTAAGCCAGGACCCAGCACAGTGCTGCAAGCTATCGTTCTCCAGCATTGCCAGGGTCAGGGCATACGACTCTTAAACATTCTGTCAGGTTTTTAGGATTTTGCACTTGTTCAGGGGTGAAGTTCAAAACTATCGGAGGAGACAACCGTGACAGGTACCTGCCTATATCCTCCCATACACCTCGCCACCCGCCACCAGACTGTTTCGAGACAAATTCCCAGGTAAGATTTCTAAACAATCGATTAACCTTAGAGAGAAGAGGAAACCCATTATTCAGAGATAGCAATAGGATTATATGGGTTACACATGGATATTCAAAGCACTCAAAAACTGTTGCAATTAGCCCACTGTAAAAGAAGGAGGTGGTACCATTCCTGATATTGTTCATACACTGACTTCCAGATGAGGAAAGGAAGGCAGTGCAATTCTGAATGTTCTCCAAAAGAAAGATAGTTTCCATGAGAGCCAAATGATGACAGTGCAGAGCCTGAATGCCAGATTAAACTCAAGGCCAGTGCTTGACAGCACAGCAAATTAAAAAAAATAAACACAGCTTTTAGCACACCCTGCGATCGGATATAGAGGAGAAAGGAGAACATGACACAGATTACATGACACATGATCAAACGGAAAAATATTAAAAGGAAACTGAACATGGTGACTAGCAAGTAAGTGTGTTAGTTGTAGGAGTTTTAATCAATTCTATCGCTATCTCCACACCTCAAGCTCCCTGTTCGGCGCTAAAAAGGACTGCAGTGGTTTTACCTCGCTACGCAGCTGAACTGCACCATAGCTGATCTCTCACTCCCCCTCCTCAGAAGAGGACTGGAAGAGAAGAAGAAAAGGAAGGAAACAACTCACAGGTTGAGATAAAGATAATTTAATTAAAGGAAAAAATAATTATTAAGGAAAAAGTTTTATTTATTTATTTATTTATTTATTTATTTATTAGTAATTATTAAAACAATTTAACTAAAGGGAAAAAAGGGAAAGGGGAAAATGGAGGGGAAAAAAAAAAAAAAAGCAAAGGCTGCGTGGAAGTGCAGAGGAAAGAAATTACTCCCTACTTCCCACCAGCGAGCGATGCTTGACCATATCCTTGAAGCAGAGCCTCAACACACATAGCCGTTGCACGGGAGGACAAACGATTTCACAATGAGAGCCCACCCCTTCCCTCTTCTTCTTTTTTCCACCTTTTATTGCTGAGTGTGACACCATATGGTATGGAATATCCCTTTAGCTGGGTTAGGTCAGCTGCCCTGGTGATGTTCCTTGGTCTCTTTTTGCACACCCCCAGCCTGCTGCCTCGGGGCGGGGGGCGGTTGGAGGGAGTCCTGATGCGGTGCCAGCACTGCTCAGCAGCAGACACAGCACCGGTGTGATACCAGTGCTGTTCTAGCTCCAAGTGCAGAGCACAGCACTGTATGGGCGGCTGCAGGGACAGCTAACACCCCAGCCAGAGCCAGCACACCCAGCCTGGGCAGAGACCCCGGATCCCCAGGCACTGCGCTGAGCCCCTGCAGCTGGGCAGCAGCACTCCTGAGCAGCAGCGGCTGCAAGAGGCAGCGGTGCGCTTTGCACTTACCTCACCTAACAGCAGGCTGCAGAAATCCTGCTGTTGTCAAATGACTACTCAGAAATGTAACCACTGCTAACATACACCCAAGCCCAAAGATCATCTCTTTATTACAGGGAAGAGAGGGAACCAAAGGCTAGCGTCACCCAACGAAGTTTCTCCTAGACAATCAGGAGAAGACACTCAGGGACAGCGTTCAAACAATATAATTTATTAGCTTTTTACTTAAACTAATGGTTCTAGAGGGGATCCACTCCCCTAGCAACGTGGGCAGCTGCTGTCCGGGTGGTAATGGGAGGCTCTGCTGCAGGACTCCTGGGAACAGCATCTTCAGCTGGATCAGGTGAGACGCTTCAATTCACAGGTTTGGAGTCCTGAAAGCCAGCTGCAGGATTGTCCTTATAAACTACAAATCTATTTCTATTCAGGTGTCTAATCGATATGGAAAACATCTCCTAACAAACAATCTTAACTATTTTGACTATTCTTATACATCTATGTATCTAATTTTTGAAGGTATTCCTCAGTGGAAGCTTGAAGGAGAGGCATTGAGTTGGTCCTTGGAGCAAATGAGGGATGAAATGTTGCTAGGTTGTTCTCATAGACGGTTGCAAGCAACCCCATCTCTGCCTGCAGCTCGAACATGAAAGGGGATCTCTGGAGGGAGTTTGCTGATGCAGAATGTGTCCCTGCCATCTCTTCCATTATGTTCTCCATCTCAAGAAGCTTTGGCAGCAAGGACTCCCTGAGCAGACCCGCAAGCAGATGTTGGTGGTGGAAGTGCGCTTCCCACTCCTCCTGTTCCTCCATCAACTCATCCTCAACTTTTTCATCCTCTTCCCCTCCTACATCCCCATCCACACTGGTTGAGCTCCGTGGGTCAGAATCACCATTGGTGTCAGCTTGTCTCTGCCTGGGCAGCCAGTACATCCCAAACAGGATGAGAAGGATTTCGGCAAGTGCCCAGAACTGCCAGTGGTGGCACGCAGCGAGGAACACGAACAGTGTGCTCTTCTCACTCTCCAGCTCGCTTCCTTCTTCGACCTCCTGCAGCAGCCACAACATCTCCTCCCTCAGCATCTTCTCTCTTTCTTGAAGGAGGTCTTGGGTGACCTTGTCGGGCTGGTCCCCAACCTTGAGAGCGAGCTGAAGGAGGCCCAGCACTGACAGGAGGTGAATAACACCGATAGCCATGGTCTGGAGGAGATGGGAGAGAAGGGGGCTCAGCAGGGCTGGGTGCGAGGGAGCTGGTGGCAGGGGGAGAAGGGACAGGAGCCAGAGAGACGCGAGGGTAGGTAGGAGAGGGGGCAATGGAGCTTGGAGGCAGCAAGGGCACGGTTTGTGAGCGCTGCACGTACAGGGCCGCAGGCCACCCCAGGCAAGTGTCTGTGCGCAGCTGTCAGGTGTGCAACAGGGCCGCGAGCCCTGGCCAGAGGTGGCGTGGGGACCATCCTGCAAAGCTCTCCCCGTGAGCAGCCCTGGGCTGGGCTTTGCCCCGGGCAGGGGTGCTGAGAAGGCAGGTGGCACCACAGTGCGCTCTCCCAGGCCCCATCCCCTGTGGGGCAGCAGCGTCTCCTGGGGCCACAGGTGCCTGCCACATCCCCAAAGCCTCTGGGCACTTGCCCTCGCCGGGGCACCTCTGTGCCCAGCCCAAGGCCCTCCCCAGAGTGGCTGCGCCCTCATCCCAGCCTTAGAAACCACCCTGGGGGCTGGCGTTTGTGCCCTGACCCTGCCCTCGGCCAGCCTTCCCCCCGCCTGCCGCACTCACCGGTGGCCTGAAGCACACTGTACACAGAGCCCCGGTGACAGTCCCCATGCCGACTCATCCCAGTTCTGTTGTGGGCACCAGAGCACCATGGTGACCACCGCAGCCCTGGGAGGCCCCAGTCCATGTCCCCAGTCTCGGCTCAGCATCACACAGCTGCCCCGCGCACCCCAAACCCCAGCCCTGGCCACCGCAACGTGCAAAGCACAAACCCAACAAGCCGGTCATCTTAGGGTCCTGTCTCTGCCTGTGTGTGTCTTGTGCATCTCAGGGACACATGCTCAGCTTTGCTACTGCTTGAACCTAGAAGGGGAAAGCTGCAGCCCCATTCCCCAGTGTGGTGGTTTTACCTTGGTAGGCAGCTGAACTCCACTACAGCTGATCTCTCATTGCCCCTCTCAGAAGAGGAGAGGAAGAAGAAAAGGAAACAACTCACAGGTTGAGATAAGGATAATTAATTAACGGAAAAAATAATTATTAAGGAAAAATATTATTAATTAAACAATTTAAATAAAGGGAAAAATGGAAAGGTGTAAACGGAGAACAAACAAACAAAGAAACAAATCCAACGAGCAAAGGCTGTGTGTGGAAGTGCAGAGGAAAGAAATTGCTCTCTACTTCCAACCAACGAGCGATGCTTGACCTCGTCCTTGAAGTTCTCTTCTAGCTCCAAGTGCAGAGCACAGCACTGTATAGGCTGCTGCAGGGACAGTTAACATCCCAGCTAGACCCAGTACATCTGTTTGGAATGGAGAAAGACACACATTTGGGAAAAAAAGAGGATCCCAGAGACTCCAGGTTGATTTTGAAGACATTCACCATTATTTTGGCCACTCTTTGGAAGGGAGAATGTGACCTGTAGCTGGTAAAAACAAGGAATAGGGGTTGATAAAGCCACACATCAATATTCTGAACTCTGGAGAATGTAAAGTACCCTGCTATGTCTTCTCATGAAGTATGACATAATTTCTTGTTAGAGAAAAATACCAATACAACTCCCAAGGGAAAGAGCAATTAATGGAGAAAGAAACTAAAGAACTGGCCTCACAGTCATGCCAGGAAGGTCAATGTCTTCTGAAGTAACATGCAGAGGACTGCATTCACAGACATCCCTACTGTGTTCAAAGGGTTTGTTCGAAGTGCTGCAAGTTAATTAGAGGAAAGTTGAAGGACTGTCAGATAACACTAAGCTTCATTAAATATTGGCTATGTAGACAGACCTAGGAGAGAGACATGATACATTTGTTTTAATTGCCTTATGCTTTTACCACATCTTGGCCACCTTAAATATCAACTGCACATGGAGATATAAATAACCAGACGTAAGGCAGAGGACAGTAGGGGAGCCTCACTCTCTTGGCAGGGGTTACACTAAGCCAGAAGTCATCAGTAAATGCATATTTTGTTTGCATCAGACAGACAGACAATGTGACAATGAAGTATCCTGAGTGCCGACTAGGTCTTGCAGAGAGTCAGGAAATGAGACATATGAAATTGGACAAGCAGGTTTAACAGAATGCATTTTTTCTGACTTAAATAAAATGAACTGATGTTACTTTTCTTAGACTCATCTGAACATTTTTTTTCTTTTTTTTTTCTTTTTTTTCTTTTTTTCCCAGTGGGATAACTTGCAAGAGAGTAATTTTTAAATTAACAAAATAACTTCTATGGTCATTTATCTTAACAAACCATATTGAGAATTTGTTCAATAATTCCTGCAAGAAAAATCTTGGCTAGGTTTCACTAAATTGTCCATTCCAAAGAGATTTGAAATCCAAGGAAAAATAACTCATATGTCAGGGAATCTGTCACATCTGTAGCTGAATTGCCACAATACCTCAGTGATGATTAATTGCACTTCAGTTTCAAGTTGAATTTTCCTAGCTTTTGCTTTCAGAAGAATCTGTTTTCATAAGGTTACTGGCCCTTTCTAGAAACTGCCCATTACTTGTTTTAGTAACCAATGCAAAACAGTTATTTAAGATGCTGGGACTGAAAGGGGTGAGGAGCAATCAGCAGTGTGTGCTTGGAAAGAAAGTGATCTCTGACCTCAGGGATGGCACACCATACTGCAGCCTCAGCTCCAAGACCTTCCCTGGCCATACTGTAGCAACGTTGTAAGTTGCAGCTCTGACTTTTTTCCTATTTGCTGCTCTGCTCATACTTGCCTTTACAGATGAGCATCACTACAGATTTTGTGCAAGTCCTGTCATTCAGACAGAACACGGAAAGTCTTTGCCAGACACTCAGGTGCAGGAAGGCAAGGAAAAGTGAAGCCTCTTTCTGATGATTTCAGTGGTGTTTGTCTAGAGCAAGCAGCTCTTACAAAATTCTGGTCAGGACCACCTGATTTTCCTGCTAGGTATGACCATTGCCCTTGCGACCTTAGGGTAACAGGGCTACTCACACTCCTTTCCCCACTCTCCCAGGGAAACAGCAAGAGCAGAGGGAAGGGACAACTTTCTGGATGTCCAGGCTAAATAGGCAGGGAAGCTTCGGGAAAAAAAAAAAAAAAAAAAAAAAAAAGAGTATCCCAGTGAAGATTGGATCTTGTTGCATGCACAAAAAGTTAAGATTACACTGGTGCTTTTGATATCAGCAATTCATTTTGTAATTCACCGCCAATTCAGTGGCTAGCATCTAGCCACAGGACAGTGTTTTACCAGGTTTATGTTACCCCATGGAAATTGGGGGTAGGTAAAAAGGATTATTTGTTATTATTATTATTTTTTTTTCCCCAAGGAAAACCTCTTCATATCCCTAGTCCCAGCACCAATGGCTCCTTGTATCCAGACCAGTACATGGAGAAACACGGATGCAGGGACAAGTGCGTTTCTGCCAGGCAAGGAGCCACCCTCTCCCTGGGTGCACAGTGGCTGCGATGGCTCTGCATATGGACATCTTCCACACTGTTAACAGGGTGGGTGGTTCAGGCTCAGCCCTTCACAACAGGGCAGGAACACCAGACACAGGGCATGCTCTGGATCAGACCATCCACGGGAAACTGCTTGTGTCAGTGCTGAAAAGCAGAAGCGCACTCTGCAGGGCCAACCCAATCTGCTCTGCTGTGCAGCTTCCAGCAGGGACCTGTGTTTTTAAGGTGCATCAAGGGCTTACTCGCAGTCAAACTAAGAAAGTTCCCCTGCCTGCTCTTGATATGTGTACATGATTTTTCACTCTGAACCACTGTGAGTTCATGCTTGCCTCATTACACTGTCATCGTTATCAATGACAATGTGCCCTTCAATAATCCCCAGTGAAAGAGCAAGGGAAACTGCTTGCTTTATTAAGTGGGTGAATCCATGTGTGAATTAGTTCAGCTGTTTATTAAGCAGAAAATCTTGGCAGAGAGTGCCGCACTTGGAGTTGTCTGAATCTCTTTATTTCTTTTTTGGCTAGCTTTGTGACACCCTTCTCTCCCCTGCCACAAAAGCACATTACGTGGAACCTGACACGTGTTGAGCAATGGTTGATCACAGAACAAAGAGTGGCTTTTCAGCACCCCAGGTGACACAAGCCATGCCACTCCAGGCAAAACAGGCTCCATCCCCTCCTTGCACATGCCATACTGCCGGGTAGACCCATGAACCCCAGTTCCAGTTCAGGGGAGTCATCCTGAACTGGGTACTGGTGCCGTATTGGTGCTGGCATGGTGCCGTCAGCACTCAGCAGAGCTCGCAAGGTTTCTCAAGGGTTTTATCCAGGGTAAGAGCTGCCCCATGTTCAGTGTGAGAAGTTACTCCTGGGCTTTTTGTTCAAAAGGATCAAATGTCTCTGGGCAGAGAGCAGGTAACTTTACCTGTGGAAAATTCAGCAGATGCTAGCACTTAGTGCCTTCCCACCTCTCTTCCCTCCCATACCATCTGTTTCATAGCTGGACATGGTGGTTCCTTTGGCTATGAATATACAAAGCCATAAAAGGTCTTCAGAAGTACCTGGCAATATACACTGAATTTAAAACTAAGTTTCCTATTTTTGTGCAGTCATCTTAAAGATGAAATTCTATTTATTTTATTTTATTTTATTTTATTTTATTTTATTTGGAGTCACCATACAAAGGATAACCTTTCTGGATTTTTTGGTGTGTTTTTTAGGTTTTTTATTTTTATTTTTTCGCCAATTTTGTTTAGACTTAGAAAAGCATCTTATTTTTTATTTTTTTAATCTTTTCCTCATCTATTCAAACAATCACAGTAGGCTAAGGCTTTGTAAGCCTGTTTTCATTAGACATTATGTTTTATTAGATAAACTTCAATCAAGTTGTATCCAAGGTCATGGGTAAATGCAGCTTATGTCTCCATCTCAGTTCTCATCTTGTGAAAATGCCAAAAGTGAAGACAATGAGAAAATGAGGGTGCTACAGGGCAGCAAGCTCTAGTACCTGACTTTTTAGATGCCAGAATGGCATCTACTATTTCACAGAGTAGAGAAGTGGAGAAATGAGGAGTCACGTTGTGGGTGTGGGCACCTTGGCCACAAGTTCCTGGTAAAAGCACATTGAACCCACCCCTCCACTCCTCCCTTCTCCCCAAATACACGCTTAGCCAAGATTTGCCATAAGAACTCATTTGGGATTATCAAGGCTTACTCTTTTCTCCAAGGCAATAAAACTCATAGATTTCAGAGGCTTTGTTTTTTGTTTGTTTGTTTTATCAGAGTGTCCTAATGACCAGACTACGGGTTATATTGCAATGCGAGACATACTTTGGATGTGAGGGGAGACATGCCCATTGAAATTCTTCTATGTTCAGCAAGCCTGAGCTGGTGTACCACCTGGTGTTTAGAGGGCTGTTTTTGGAGGGGAAGGACTAGGCTGAGCCACATGAACACAGGTCCTGCATGCAGGGTCTGCCATCCGGAGTGACTGACCATCACTGCACCGTGCTGTGACCATCCTGAGCTGACATGGATGTGGTTATCTGGAGAATTGTGCTTTCCACCAGCACAGGCAGAAAGGTATCTAGCTTGTGAATGTTGGAAGGATATAACTGTGGGCTGAGAAGGGAGGATCTGGGCATTGAAGGCTTGGAAACATTATTTCTACTGAACCTAATTTGGATTTATACAGACACTGAACTAAATATGTGTATGTGCTTCCAGGCTTTCAGCTCCAGATGAGACAGGGTTTAAAGGATCACAACTTCAGACTTAAGCAAGATTTAAGTAGTAAAAGCCTTTTGTGGCTCTATTCCCGCGTCATTTGGAGTAATTAGATGCCTATTCTATGGGGAAATTGAAGAGCAGGAGGGAAAATACGTAGAAGGTCAGCATGGTTTCCATTAACCATTCTCATTATGGCTTGTAGATGGAAGAAAAGCAAAGCACCATCCTCTTTATTTATTACCCTGAATGCTAACCCTGTCTGCAGTCTTTTCGTCTCTACTGCACTTTCAGAGTTTTGCTGGAACCAAGTGCTAGGGGAAATCCCCTCAATTTTAATTATAGATCTTTTATTGCCAAGTGTTTACAGTATATTGATTGTACAATATAGATGTATGGGATATCTTTTAACCTAGGTAGATGGAGCTTCATACACAAGTCATCTGTATAAGGACAACAATACTGAACAGAAGAAATACACTAAGTGCAACAGGCAACACAAACTGACCAGGATATTTTATCACTTTAATGGTGTACTGGGTAGGTGAGGTGGCCAGGTCTGGGGTTTGGGGTGCGCGGGGCAGCTGTGTGATGCTGAGCCGAGACTGGGGACATGGACTGGGGCCTCCCAGGGCTGCGGTGGTCACCATGGTGCTCTGGTGCCCACAACAGAACTGGGATGAGTCGGCATGGGGACTGTCACCGGGGCTCTGTGTACAGTGCGCTTCAGGCCATCGGTGAGTGCGGCAGGCGGGGGGAAGGCTGGCCGAGGGCAGGGTCAGGGCACAAACGCCAGCCCCCAGGGTGGTTTCTAAGGCTGGGATGAGGGCGCAGCCACTCTGGGGAGGGCCTTGGGCTGGGCACAGAGGTGCCCCGGCGAGGGCAAGTGCCCAGAGGCTTTGGGGATGTGGCAGGCACCTGTGGCCCCAGGAGACGCTGCTGCCCCACAGGGGATGGGGCCTGGGAGAGCGCACTGTGGTGCCACCTGCCTTCTCAGCACCCCTGCCCGGGGCAAAGCCCAGCCCAGGGCTGCTCATGGGGAGAGCTTTGCAGGATGGTCCCCACGCCACCTCTGGCCAGGGCTCGCGGCCCTGTTGCACACCTGACAGCTGCGCACAGACACTTGCCTGGGGTGGCCTGCGGCCCTGTACGTGCAGCGCTCACAAACCCTGCCCTTGCTGCCTCCAAGCTCCATTGCCCCCTCTCCTACCTACCCTCGCGTCTCTCTGGCTCCTGTCCCTTCTCCCCCTGCCACCAGCTCCCTCGCACCCAGCCCTGCTGAGCCCCCTTCTCTCCCATCTCCTCCAGACCATGGCTATCGGTGTTATTCACCTCCTGTCAGTGCTGGGCCTCCTTCAGCTCGCTCTCAAGGTTGGGGACCAGCCCAACAAGGTCACCCAAGACCTCCTTCAAGAAAGAGAGAAGATGCTGAGGGAGGAGATGTCGTGGCTGCTGCAGGAGGTCGAAGAAGGAAGCGAGCTGGAGAGTGAGAAGAGCACACTGTTCGTGTTCCTCGCTGCGTGCCACCACTGGCAGTTCTGGGCACTTGCCGAAATCCTTCTCATCCTGTTTGGGATGTACTGGCTGCCCAGGCAGAGACAAGCTGACACCAATGGTGATTCTGACCCACGGAGCTCAACCAGTGTGGATGGGGATGTAGGAGAGGAAGAGGATGAAAATGTTGAGGATGAGTTGATGGAGGAACAGGAGGAGTGGGAAGTGCACTTCCACCACCAACATCTGCTTGTGGGTCTGCTCAGGGAGTCTTTGCTGCCAAAGCTTCTTGAGATGGAGAACATAATGGAAGAGATGGCAGGGACACATTCTGCATCAGCAAACTCCCTCCAGAGATCCCCTTTCATGAGCGAGCCGCAGGCAGAGATGGGGTTGCTTGCAACTCTCTTTGAGAACAACCTAGCAACATTTCATCCCTCATTTGCTCCAACGACCAACTCAATGGGTCTCCTTCAAGCTTCCACTGAGGAATACCTTCAAAAATTAGATACATAGATGTATAAGAATAGGCAAAATAGTTAAGATTGTTTGTAAGGAGATGTTTTCCATATCGATTAGACACCTGAATAGAAATAGATTTGTAGTTTATAAGGACAATCCTGCAGCTGGCTTTCAGGACTCCAAACCTGTGAATTGAAGCGTCTCACCTGATCCAGCTGAAGATGCTGTTCCCAGGAGTCCTGCAGCAGAGCCTCCCATTACCACCCGGACAGCAGCTGCCCACGTTGCTAGGGGAGTGGATCCCCTCTAGAACCATTAGTTTAAGTAAAAAGCTAATAAATTATATTGTTTGAACGCTGTCCCTGAGTGTCTTCTCCTGATTGTCTAGGAGAAACTTTGTTGGGGGACGCTAGCCTTTGGCTCCCTCTCTTCCCTGTAATAAAGAGATGATCTTTGGGCTTGGGTGTATGTTAGCAGTGGTTACATTTCTGAGTAGTCATTTGACAACAGCAGGATTTCTGCAGCCTGCTGTTAGGTGAGGTAAGTGCAAAGCACACCGCTGCCTCTTGCAGCCGCTGCTGCTCAGGAGTGCTGCTGCCCAGCTGCAGGGGCTCAGTGCAGTGCCTGGGGATCCGGGGTCTCTGCCCAGGCTGGGTGTGCTGGCTCTGGCTGGGATGTTAGCTGTCCCTGCAGCCGCCCATACAGTGCTGTGCTCTGCACTTGGAGCTAGAACAGCACTGGTATCACACCGGTGCTGTGCCTGCTGCTGAGCAGTGCTGGCACCGCATCAGGACTCCCTCCAACCCGCCCAGGGCCAGCAGGCTGAGGGTGGGCAAAAAGTGAGGAAGGAACATCACCAGGGCAGCTGACCTAACCCAACCAAGGGGGTATTCCGTGCCATGTGGTGTCACACTCAGCAATAAAAGGTGGAAAAAAGAAGAGGGGAGGGGTGGGCTCTCATTGTGAAATCGTTTGTCCTCCCGTGCAACGGCTATGTGTGTTGAGGCTCTGCTTCAAGGATATGGTCAAGCATTGCTCGTTGGTGGGAAGCAGAGAGTCATTTCTTTCCACTGCACTTCCACACAGCCTTTGCTTGTTTGTTTGTTTTCTCTTTTCCCCTTTCCCTTTCTTTAAATTGTTTAATTAATAATATTTTCCTTAATAATTATTTTTCCTTTAATTAAATTACCCTTATCTCAACCTGTGAGTTGTTTCTTTCCTTTTCTTCTTCCCCTGCTCTTCTGAGGAGGGGGAGTGAGGGAGTGGTTGTGGTGGAGTTCAGCTGCCTAGCAAGGTAAAACCACCACAACAGAGCTGAATGACAAACCCTTGGATAATACTTTGAGTGATGCCTGACAAAATAACATTAATTCCAACTATAAAAGGCACATTCACTAATCATTGACCAAAATGCTAAATGTCTTCTGTTAAAATCCTGCATTATTTCTCCCAGATTTAGCACTTCGTACCTGTGACAATTGGTAGGTATGAAGCAAGCCATGTTCTCTTTCCTGCATTCACTCATCATGTTCTGTCACGCACTAGCTGATATATCCAAAGAGATAAAGCTGAAGGATTTATATCCCATGAGATGGGAGAGTGTGCCCAGGTCACCTTTATCCTCAGAGATTGGTCTAAAGGAGTGTTGTGCTGGATAAAAAGGAAGATCCTTTATCCCTTCCTCACCATAACCTATATGTAAAAAGCCTCCCCATCAACAGAAGGATCGTTTTGATGAGAAGATGCAGATGCAGAGTGAACTGATTTTCAACAGCTGAAGGCTATGCTCATTCTTACCAATTAGTTATTTTTCAAGTTAAAAAATATTATAATTATGTACACACTTGAGAAATTGTGGGTGTCCAAGAAGCTACATGCCCTGCCAACAAGTGCTACTTGCTGTAATAGGCAGAAGAGGATGAATTGTGAGACTTCCGTTTGGTCAATGACTTGTTAGCTATCAGTTATCAGACATGATTCGCTTCAATATAGCTTAGAAAACAGCCTTAAAGCTGTAAAATGACAGAAAGGGAGCCATAGTGATAGCTCTTGCATAGTTGCTTGTAATCATATTTGACAACACAATTACCATAGCAGCAATACATAAGCGCTTTCTCGGTCCATGACCCACTAATATATGGTATAGCCCTGTTGTTTGTGCATTTGCACTGTGGAAACCCTTCACAACCATTTGCAGACTCTTTCTGCAGTTTTTACTGTCTCTTATTAGGACATTAGTTTATAATCCAAATTTGTACATCTTTACCTAAAATATCCAATAGAGCAATTCATTTTATTCAAATTCAGCTCAATTCAAATACATCTACCTTGTCAGATGTATTTGCCACTGGAAAACTCAAATTCAGTTCTTGAGCATACAGCTGTTGTTCTTCTAAAGATTTTTCAAAACCTTCTGTACCATTCTGTACCATCCAGTGTTTCTTTTCAGAACCTCTAATGGCTCCTCAGAGTATGCCCTTCCAGGGAAATACAACTTTATTTGTCATTCAGTAGCTATAATTGCTATTAGTATTCCCATTCAATTCAGACTTTTTTTCTTCTTTTTCTTCTAGAAATTGTTTTGCCACAGTCTATACCCCTTTTTCTTGCCTCTCTTTTTTTGTTTCTTTTTGTGAGTGAACATTTCCTCACAACTTTGCTGGAGTCCAGTTTGCTGGACCTTATACTTTCCCCTTTGCCTTCACCCGTTTGTCTTCACAAATGAAGATTCACATACATGGTGAGAGAGCTTAGAAGGGACAGAGTCTGATCACACCTTCTACAAATAGTACATATCGGTACAGAGTTAAACAAGGCTGGGAGCAGAGAAGATGCTGGAATACTTGGACCTTAAGCTGGGAAAATCCATACAAGAGCCTGTCTTAGTCCTTGTCTGTGTCAGGCAGAGCAGGGACTTGAATCACACAATCACAGCATGGTTCAGGTTGGATGGGATCACTGGGCACCCTCTGCTCCAACCCCTGCCCAGGCAGGGACACCCAGAGCAGTCTGCCCAGGGCCGTCTCCAGGTGGCTTTTGAAGATCTCCAAGGAGGAGACTGAGCAAATACTGCTTAAATTAGCACCTCTGCTACATATTCCAAGGTAATAGTGTTTTCCACTGTTTGGAAAGTGGAAAGAAGTGTTTGGCCTCAGATAGTGTTCCACAGATTTTGAAGGCTTTAGCTCTCAGATGAGAAACGGGGTTATGGAGACTAAAAATTAAAGCAAATGAGTTGTCATGAAACAAGATCTCAAGAAACTGTTGTGGAGAACAGAAGATGCTTGCTCTCCTATAGATGTGCTCAGGCAGAGTAACTAATAACTTGTCGTCTATGCCCAATTGCATTCTGTATAGAAAACTAATAACATAATGGGAATAGTTAGCTTACCTGAAGATATTCATAACCAATAGACTGTGTGACATTCAGTGTAAGTGCACCAGCAGACCATACAAATAGAGCGATTCATAGTCAAGAAGAAGCACCCAGACAACAAGACTGAAGAGGGTGACATAACATCCTGTAGCCACCTCTAGCAAGAGATTTCACATTATCTTCATGCTTCATATCCCCCCTGTTCTTCTAAGGATGAATGCTGGGTGATAAAACCTTTGAGAGAAGAACCCAAAATTCAAGTTCTCCCACAGAGTCATCAAATAAATTTGCATTCATATTCCCAATCTGAATGATAAAATAGAGAGGAAGGAACATGCTGAGGTGGCTGTCTTGTGGGAAACCCTAAAATAAGAACTCTCCATTCTGGAGGGGGAATCTTGTCATTAGTACTAAACCTCCAGTTTTCTTTTGGCTGGGGTACATCCTGTGACTGAAGTAAAAGAAAATGATCACTGAGAAGAAACAATTCTGACTGTATGTATTTGTTTAACCTACAACCTTTTGTTTCCCACTTTGCAATGAGAAGCTTGACCTTAAAGTTTCAGTGAATAAACTCTTGCAGATTTTTAATATTATGCCTGTTTATTGCCTATTGCCTCAGTGGCAGAGTAAATTATAGACTAACTGAGAAATGTATAATGGTCTGTTTTCCAAAAAGTGGAAAAGAAAAAAAAAATCTGTGTGTGCAGGCAGTCCAGAGAGGTCTATACTGCAAGGCACACAGTGTTTTGAGTGTCTTCTGATAAATTGCAAAGGAGTTTTGGGGGGATTGCTATCAGAAAGTGCCCAGTTTTGGAAAAAAATCCCCTTCTGCCCTTGCCTAGTTAATGCATGCCTCCCAAGGAAGAGAACAAACAGAAAAAAAATAAATAAATAATAATTTCCCCATTTGGAACAATCCCCATTCATCATATTTACTTAAAAAATAAAAACAACAACAACAAACACACACACACAAAACCACCACCACCAACAACAACAACAACAAAAAACAGATTGTATCTCCAAAGCTTCTTGTATCACATGACTCATGATCTGTCCTTGGGGATGCTTTTTTCCAAAAATCTCTTGTATGAACAGACATCTTGCAGAGTTACAGTCATTTTCTTGCAAATAATATCTTTCAGAAAGATAATACTCAGCAAGGCCTTCATCCCACAGAATGATTCAGATATCAAACTGCTTACAGAGTCTGAACTTCCCAATGGTAAAGATTTCACCTTATTGTTAGTGAAAGAAGGAACTATAGCATAAAAAATGGACACAGGGCTACTAGGACAACCAATACATTTTTATGTTCTACATCCTTAAACACTAAAGAATCTCCCCATGCCATTTCAGGTAACACCAAGGACAATGATTTGGAAGAAGATAGACATCAATTCTGTTGTTGGCTAGATTGTACATCTCTGCTTTTTGAAGACAGAAGCAGTTTCAGCAATTTCTCAGCTAAATGACTTGAACTTGATAAAGTCCTTGATAGAAATGTTGCAACTTATTATGGTAAGTCTTTCAGTCTGCTAAGGTGATCTGCTCCCCTGGCATGAGGACATTAATCTCTCAAAATACTGAGGTCAAAGAAGAGATGGAAGTTTTGATTTCTCTATATATGTTCTGTTAGCTATCCTATCTTAGCTACATTTTTATTTCTTGCCATCCAAGAAGAATAAAAGGAAAGCTATGACAATTTTTAACAGTGTTCAGCATTAAACTCTTCCAAAGCCGATCTGCTTGGGAAATATTAACATGCAACAGACTTACTGGGTTTATAGACCACCTTTTGCTCCTTCTTGACAGCTCAACAAGGTGACCAAATGATACAGAAACCCAAGTAATGTTTTGGCAGGTTTAGAAAATAGGTTAGTCCTTGCATCAATCATCAAAAAATCTTTTGCTGTGAATGACAAAAAAGTTAACTGTCAGTTAAAATAATTAACGGGAGCTAAAATGGACTGAGTTTGAATCAGGAAGGCTGTGTCTCATGGATATGTAATACAAATGATCTTAGAGGATAGGACAACTATGGGAACTGCACTGCTGGAGGACTTGAGAGAACTACCACAGCCTGGTTTAGAGTTGACTGAACTCATGGAAGTCACGAGAGTTTTAAGATCATCCACTCTCTGTGCACTGCTTGTGTATCAAGTGTCATGTTGCTATCTAGATTTTTAATCTCGGAATTGTTACACTCAATCTTGCTTACATACAAAGAAGCAACACACCTTATATATAAAGCCAATAGGGTTTTTTTGTTTGTTTGTTTGTTTGCTTGTTTTGTTAGAATAATTGAAGTCTTATCAATGTAATCATTACTAGTCCAGATTTAATTATCACAGGTAAGGAAAGAATAATAATACTGTCAGAACTGATACACAAACATATATTTTCTACTCTTTTTGAGGTGTTATGCAGACCAGTTTCCTGTTCCTCTGGTTCCTATTGCAGGTGGTTTCATTCTGATGATGGTGGGAGCTTTAAGCACAAGTCATCAGCACTGAATTTTTTTCTGTGAAGAATATGATGTTCGTATTGATAGTTTATTCTTCCTCACCCTAACGTCCACCTGGGGTCATTTTTATGTTTACTAACATGCTTTTGTACATTTACTCATTAGCTACAGACACCTAGACAATTAAAAAAAAAAAGGCTTTACTACTAAACCAAACCAAACAATATTGCAGGCAGATTGTGAAATAATTATACAAAGCAAGCCTGACAAGCTTCAGTCTTGATCTCTTACAAAGTCAGTACAAAGACTGTATCCTATGACTAGCCATGGCAGTATCATTCTATAGAACTACTTGGTTAAAAAATGATTAAATTACATATTTTTCAAATAAAATACTCAATGAAGAACAGTTTACTTCTGTTGATGATACTTGGGCTCTTTCTGCCACTGGAAATATATCTTTCAAAGCTAGGAAATTTCCTTAAAATCTATTGCCATGTACACCACATCTGCAGTTCCCTGTCCTACAAAATATAATTCTGTACTATTTGTAAAGCTAGAAAGAAACTAATAGGGAGCAGTCAAATGGTGTTACCTGCTCTGGGAAGAGTTCACCATCCCTACCAAATCAATAAATAAAAAATCTGCAACATTCCCTTCAATTTCTGTGAAACTATCTTTCAGGGACAGAAAGAAAGGTCAGGCTTCTACTCGTAAATCTGCTTCCCATTAGTGCCAGTGCAAAATTAAAGTGACATGAAGGTAACTGAATGTTGTTGTTGTAATTATATGGAGAAATATAAGCAAATTGTGGACTGTGGACAAAACTCTTTCCCCTCTGGAAGCTACTTATACTAGCAGAATAAATCACAAATTCACAGAACACTTGAGGCAGGAAGGTACCTCTGGAAATCATCTAGTCCAGCTTCATGCTCAGAGCAGTGTCAGCTACAGCACGTTTCTCAGGACTACATCTATCAGGTGTTGGGTACCTCCACGGATATAAATTCCGCAGCTTCTTTGAGCCACCTGCTCCAACACTCACTCAGTCACCTTCACAGTTAAAAATTCTTCTTATGTTTAGGTGGAAAGCCTTGTTTCAGTTTGGCCTATCACCTTCTGTCCTCTCACTGGGCACCAATGTGAAGAGGCTGGCTCTGTTTTCTTTACTCCCTCTGTTCAGGTGTTTATGGACATGGTTAAGATCCCCCAGATCCATCACTCCTCCCAGCTTATCAATCCTGGCTTTTCATCCTCTCCTTGTATGAGAGGTAGTCCAGTTCCTTAACCATTTTTTTGGCCCTGCACTGGACCCTCTCAGGGAGCCCAGAACTGTACCCAGCACTCCAGATGTGCCCTCACCAAGGCTGAATAGAGGGGAAGGATCACCTCCCTTGACCTATTAACAAGGCTCTTCCTAAAGCAGCCCAGGAGGCAGTTGATCTTCTTTGTTGCAAGGACACATCGCTGGCTTATGTTTAACTTGGTGTCCACCAGAACCCCTGAGACATTTCTGGAAGAGTTTTGTATCACTTGCATACTCACTGGGGGTGCACTTCACCCTCTTGTCTAGGTCACTGGCTCTAGTATGAGTCTCTGGAACACACCATTAGTGAATGGCCTTTAGTTTGCCTTTATGCTGCTGATTGCAAACCCTTGAGCCTGGCACTTCAGCCAGTTTACACTTCGTCTCACCGCCCATTTATCTAGGCCACACTTCAACAGCTTGTCTATGAGGTTGCTACAGGTGATGGTGTCAAAATCCTTGCTAAAGTTGATATAAACAACACATACTGCTCTCCTCTCACCCACCAAGCCAGTAATCTTGTTATAAAGGGCTGTCAGGTTGGTCAAGCAAGATTTCCCCTTCATAAATCTATGCTGACTACTCCCAATCATCTTCTTGTCCTTCACGTGTCGGTCTGCAGAGAGCTGTTAGCATCTAGAAACTAGAGTATAAAAATAAGATCTTTATTAACTTCAATCCCACTTTCAGGTGATGAAGAATTTACTTTCAGTTGCTTTTCTTAAATGCTCATGTCTGTGGTGGGCTAACCATCAGAGCAGACAGCAGAAAGCGCCTTTTTTTGTGTGTTCTCTGCTGGCTCCTAAGCATGGTACAACAGAAACCCACCTTGTTTAAATGAGAACAAGACTTGTGAGGTAGGAGACTGGGAATGACAGTAAAAAAGAGACCATATGGGGCAAGATAAATCAGAGATGATGCTCAGAGGGAAATCAGGGCATGCAGGCCCCAGAGGGGGATAAAAAGACTGGGGAGAGAAAGACTGGGTCTGTATGGCAATGGAGCCTGGATATAGGAAATCTGTGGGTAGACAGGTGAGAGATTCCTGAGAGAGGGAGAAAGAAGACAGGGATGAATTTGGTGATGGACTTAAAGGATGAAGAGTTGCAGGACAGGCTGGACCATCAGGCAGGAGCCCTTGAGATACATCAACAATGAAAACGTGGCATGGCCTAAAACAGAGGTCAAACCATTAACGTCTGCTGGGATTATTGTTTTACATTTTGCAACTGGTTTGTATTTCTCCAGTCAGTGCCAAATGTAGAGGGAAAGGAGAGGGAGGACCAAGGGAGGAGGAGAGAGGGAAAAGAAGAGAAAGGTGGCAGAGGAGAGGATACAAAGAAGCAGTGGTAAGGAAGGACGAGAATGTGGAAAGTGTACTGATGCCTACCTGCTGAGACCGCAGCAGCCATGGCAGGATATCAACATCTCCTGATATCAGAAAGCAGCAGCTCCTTCTCCAGCATTCAGACCCTGTCCTTCTGGTTCTCTGGAGTTCATAGGAGCTGCTGGTCCTGTAAAACCTAATTCTCACAGGAGATGGAAGCTACATTTCCTGAGGGAAGGATGAGGTCCTGGCACAGGATGTGACATGTTCTGGAGATGTGGCTTTTGCTTTTCCCTCATCTACCGGTCCATACGTGTTGCCAGGCAAAATACATGAACATGTCATTGAAACAGAAGTAGTCAAGCTGCATACAGTTTCTCTGCGTTTACCTTAATTATCAATAACTTTCCCACAGTTGCAACTGAAACCCACAACAGCTGTGTATTAAGTATTTGCAGTGTTTAATACTAAACAGCTGGGGAAAAAATGATGCCAGAAACCTCGAATGGGCATCTAGAATTAGAGGGTTGATTTAAAAGGGAACTTGCTGTGACTCTGCTCCCTAATTGCACAGTAGGGTTGCCTTGGTGGGGAAAAGCAACAATACATTGACTGCTGCTTGGGAAGAAGAAGGTCACGGCAGTGACCAGCCCCAGAGAAAAGTGCTGAAGGTAATTAGTAACTCACACCAGGGCATGTTTTGAATAGCCTACAATGAATGAGGCATGGAAGCAGCACACAGAGAAATAATAAGGAACTACATCACTGCATGCATTTTGAGGATGCAGGGTTTTGAGGAAGAACAGCTATCATGTTGCTAAAGACCATAGAAGGATTCATAGGTACAAGGAAAGTAAACTGAGGTTGGAAGGGCAGTATTACTCCTAGCACTGCCTATCATTTCAGGGATTCATCCTAAAGTTTTAGTTGTAGTGATTACAATAAGTTCATATGGGTAAGTAAAAATGCGTTAGAAGACACTGGTGATTTAAGAGCTACCCATTCAGAGGCCAGGACATGGAAATAGCTTCTGTGCTGCTCTCTTTTCCAAAGCAGAGGTCTTACCTTAGATGTTTCCCAGTAGCTGTGGCTGTTTTGGTCAGAGGAGGAAAAAAAAAAAAAAAAAGGAGGATAAACCATTTCAAAGGCTTTCTTTTGCTTTATGCATGTTAAAGAAACTATAGCTAGGCAGAGAAGAGAAACTATGACTACATCTATATCAGTATAATATAGAGGGAAATTTCCAGAAATCCAGGCTCAAAATCTCCTCCCATACTGATGAGCTGTTAGAAAAGCAGCATGCTCCAGAGGGATAGGTTTGAGAGCTAGCACAGACCAGGAGGGGCTGGTCCTAAACACTCAGTGAAGCAAGCTGCTGCCCAGCTGCTGTCAGACAGCAAAGAATCCACCTCAGGGGGATCAGCACGGGTTGTCTAGGTGGGTGACTAGAAACTCCAGCTGGGGTCCCTGCCCTCTGAGATCCTTGTGTTAAAGACTGTTGTGGTGTGGAACCTAAAAATGAAAGACCCTGCACTCAAGATTCATATAACATTCCCCATTAAATATGTAGTTCACCATAAGTATGGAAGAACAGCCATAAATCACCCTCCTTTTATTGAACTACTGTGGTTTACTCCCAAAAAAGTTCTTGTGCGACAATACCTCCCGGTGTCAGCTCTGCAGGACCTGCTTCACAGCATTGTTGGTGGCCAAAACCAACTGGTGCTAGTAGGAACAGTCACACCAGGCACAATTTGCAGCTGGGGCCTCAGCTCCTAAGGATTCCAACACCAAAGTCAGAGCCCTGAACTGCAGCCGGAGATCAGGTGAAGGCAACCCCGTCTCAGAAGAAGTACCATTATGTTTTGGCAGTGTCCAGTTCTTGCTGAACATTTGGGGAACTGTATCTTGCAGCAGCTGTAGCTTGAGCACTCTCCAAACACAGTGGGCTGTATTACACAGTGCATTAATTCAAACCCCTGTCTTGAAGTCAGTAATGTCTTGAGTAAAAGCATGTGCTTTGGAGAAATAGCTAAAGCTTTTGTACAAAGCACAAATGACCAGCCAAGCCTCCAGGGGTTCGTTTTAGAAACACAGAGGATGGGTGGGAGGTTGTGTTACATCATGTTCATTATCCTGTTGACATTTTCCTTCTCAACAAAGATGTAGGATTTTTGTGTGTGTATGTGTGTTTTTTTTATTATTATTATTTTGTTTTGTTTTTTCCATTTCTCCACCACAATATTTTGTCAAGTTTTCACATCTTTTCTCTGGGAGAAGCACAACACCTAGTACTTCTACACTACAACTCTTCATGAAACAAACCAGCCCAATTGTTTTGATTTCTTTAACAGTAAGTTGTCACCCTTTCCTTGTTCGCCCACCTAGAAAAACTCCGGACTCTTTAGATAGATAACGACTGTCCTATGGATCTCAGCTATTCTGAGAATAACCTCTATAATCTGACCAGGCTGCTCTATTTCAGGTCTAGATATGCATGAAACTTCATTCTGCCTCTATGATAGGTGAGATTTAGGTAAACTCTCTCTCTGCTTTGCACCCTCCTTCCTCCTCAGGGGAAAGACATCCAGCCACAGTGGTCTGAAGGAAGGTCTAAAGGTCAAAAGGACTCCCAGTCTGGTTCCTGATGTTGACAATGGGTGGATTAGAAATCAGGGTGTTCCAGGCAAAAATTGTGTACCATAACATCTAAATAGCTTTGAGGAGATAAATGTCAAGTGAAGTTGTGTGACTATGTTGTTTGGAGCATAATAATTACCAAATCTTGTCTATTTTTTTTTGTTGTTGTATTTTTAATCTTGATTGGATTTGTATGCAAAAGTGGCTTTGATGTAATGTTGATGTAATAATGTAATATTCTAATGTTTTTATTATTTTATTTTTATTTTTATTTTTTATTAAATCTGCCTTTTGAACTCTCAAAAATGCTTTCCAAATCCCTCAACAGTGTTCACATTCATGCTTCATACTTGTGGCACTTTAGTAATACTAATGATAATGGTCACCTTTCATGAGTTTAAGGGAACAAAAACGTCTCTTAAGTAACTATAAAATGCTGCAAACACAGCTTTCCCCAAAATGATTGTTTCCTCCAAGGAAACCAATCCAACCGCTGATATTTTACTGGACTTGTTCTGCCCATGGGCAATCTTAATAGCTCTCAGAAAAGTAATCCACACCAAAGGTTTGAGCTATAAGGCAGAAAGTTGGAGGAAATTAGGTTTATTTTGCTGCTAATAGAAAGAGGCAAGATCCTACAGTAATTTAACTGTTTTTCATTTTTAATTGATTGAAAGACGTTAATAAAACTTAAGAGACAGAATGATCTTGCTTTTGCTATAAACACGAAAGGGCACTGTATACTAATGGCAGATTTCTGGGATAACCATAAAACAAAATTTAATGAAATTGCTTCAGAGAAATGCAGCAATAA
The DNA here is from genome assembly GCF_040182565.1 of Anser cygnoides. Taxonomy (NCBI): domain Eukaryota; kingdom Metazoa; phylum Chordata; class Aves; order Anseriformes; family Anatidae; genus Anser; species Anser cygnoides. The sequence goes on along the minus strand of NC_089873.1, from coordinate 130,861,089 downwards.
ATACAAGTAATGAACCATCAAAAGGAGCAAGGAGGCAAGGTGCTTCCATAGATATGAGTCAATAAGTGCATTAGTGAAAGGAAGAATGGGGTCTTGGAGAGAAAATCAGTTAAAGTGATCAGAAAAGAGAACAGAAATCATTTTCACAAAATCCCACCAAGAAATCTTTTTCTTCCTGCCTGTATTAGAATATCTGCACTTATTAGAAGTCTGAGGAGGCCAAAAATGGTAGTTAAAACACTACATGCTCTTACAGTCAGATGAAGGAACTGTGAGTGTTGACGTGCTATGAAATGGGGTTGTTCATCTGCCTGTATTGCTTTATCATCCAGCACACAAAAATCAGTGCTGCTGTGGGAAAAGCAGCCTCAGGATGACCATAGCTGGAGCTTAATGTTAAAAGATGCATCACTTCTAATGGAACCCATGCTAAGTGAACCAGAAACTGTTTGGCACTTACATCTGTGTGGTGCATGGTTTCCACACAGCTGGTTACTACACTCCTCTTCTTGTGGGCTCAGGCTGCAAGGGTGGTTTGTAATACACCAAGCCCAGAGGCACACAGTCAACACTTGAACAGAGCTTCTGTCTCCATTCTTTTATGGCTTTTTTGGAGACAGAAGAAACTGGTGAAGGAGCTGTGCATCTTACAAATACACCAGTCAGCTGCAAGTTGCTGCACTGGAGTTGCACAAACACACCATGTTGGAGATACCATTCCTACCCCTTACATTTTTTCTTGTTGATATTTGCAATATTCTAGGCAGCTCCTATATAAGGGTCAGAGAAATGAGCTCACTTTCAAGGTAAATGCCTCCATTTGCACAAGGCAAATGCATATCTTCAGGCAGTCACTTGTATATCCTACTAAACTGCCTTACCCAGAAGGATGTGTGAAGACCTGCCATAATAATTCAGAGCATATATTACATTTAAAAGGCCTAGCCTACATGTAGTCAGTATGTGAAGGCATTTATTTCTAAGGTATGAAGCTGAAAGTCCTGGTTTTGGCTAGGATAGAGTTAATTTTCCTCCTAGTAGCTTGTACGGTGCTGTGTTTGGGATTTAGGATGATGTTTTAATTGTTGCAGAGCAGTGCTTACACTAAGCCAAGGACTTTTCAACTTCTTGCTCTGTCCTGCCAGCGAGCAGGCTAGGGGTGCAGCAGGAGCTGGGAGGGGACAGACCCAGGACAGCTGACCCAAACTGGCCAAAGGGGTATTCCATACCATCTGACGTCGTGCTAAACAATATATAGGGGTGGCTGGCCAGGGTGGGGGGCCGGCTGCTCGGGGATGGGCTGGGCATCGGTCAGCGGGTGGTGAGCAATTGCATTGTGCATCACTTGTTTTGTACACATTACTATTAGTAGTACTATTATCATTATTATTATTATTTTCCTTTCTTTTCTGTCTTAATAAACTGTCTTTATCTCAACCCACAGGGTTTCATTTCTTTCTAATTCTCTCCTCCCATTCCAGAGAAGGAGCTCGGAGGGTGAGCGAACGACTGTGTGGTGCTTAGCTGCCGTCAGGGTTAAACCACAACACTGAATTAGGTTGTCATATGTAATGCATACACCTGCCGGGCGGTAAACTGTGGAAAGCACTGCAAGTAGAGAGGACGTGAGAAAAAGACATTCCCATGAAATCAGTCACTGCACAGCACAGGGAGCAAACCTGGTGAATCCTGCCTGTGACATCGAATGGTCATGTGCTGGATGTGTTTTAGGAGTAGGCTCTAAGGTGCAGTCTTGTCCAAAATAAATTACAGGAAGAGCTCTTGCCTAGAGGTGCTGTCTAGAAAGTAGTAACAGGCAGTCTGTGAAATTGGGAAGATGGCATTTAGAATTATTTCCTTGGAGCAAAGAAGGGGCTCTGAAGGGTATTGTACTTCTGTAAGTACTCATCCTGAGCACCGAGGCAGATTTGAGAGTCTAATTGGTTAATTATATGTAATTTCAGTAGGAAGGAGTGCTCCATTTTAGGCTTCTCTAGCTCTTACATTTTTCTGTCAAGTGTTAATGGATATTGGGGGAAAAATATCTTTAGCAAAATTCTAATTTAAAAATGAAATAATTGGGCAGACCTTTCTAGGACTGGGAACGTTGAGGGCTACCTTGAATTGCCAAGTCCTTGACAAACCAAGCGAGAGTGTCCATCTGCTTTTTTGCCAGAGCTCCCTGGTTCTTTCCTCTTGACATCTATACGATTGGTAGAGTGTTACCCTTCACCACAGAGTAAATATAAAGCACAGTTGACCCATCAACCTGGGAGTTGTATGCATGCTGCTGAATCCCACTTCTGGAAAATCGGTGCAGAAAAGCTGGGAAATGAGAGGATTGTAAAAAATAAATAATTGTAACAACAACAACAACATCGATGATGACGACGATGACAATGACGATGATGATGATGATGATGATGATGATAATAATAATAATAATAATAAAGGTTGAAAAATGCACAGCTTCTTGCTGGAATTGGCAATGTCGGGCGATGCCCTGGTCCTTTTGAACTCGTGTTTTCTCCTCGGCTCTCCTCCCTCGGCTTCCCCGGCTGTTTTTGGGGTGAAACCTTCCCGCATCGCCGTGTGCCGGCAGTGCCATCTACCGCCGGCACCTGGAGCCGGCTGCTTTTGCATGGCCGGGGGGTGGCTGCGGGGAGCCTCACGCTCAGAAGAAAGAAATTTCTGGCTGCCTGTCCCTCTGCTCGGCTGCTTGGGCACGAGGAAGAGCAGACACGAAGGCCCGGCTGTGCTCAAGGGCCAGGCACATTCCCTTTTTTCATGTCTCAGGGAAAGAAGATATCAGCACTACGCCCTTGGCTGGAGCCTTGCATGTAGCAGTCACCCTTAAATCCAGGGTAAACGTGCATGGTCATTTTTATGGACTAGGGTAACTGAAAGGAGAGAGCATGTGCAAAACCCCTTCAGAAACTGAGCAGAGGCTATTTTCCCTAGGTATTTCTTTTGGATTAAGCTGTCTGGCTATACAAGCCAGGAACAGGCAGTATCTGAGAAACACTACAAGGCATGCAAGGAAAGCAGCCAGCAGGCGTTAGATAGCACTGGCCATTTTCTGGGATAATGTAGGAGTAATACTTAATTGATTAGGACAACCACAATATTTTTGTCAGTCCTGTCCAAGGACTGGCTAAAGAGGCTGGGAGTCTCTAGCCTGGAAAAAAAAAAAAAAAAAAAAAGAGGAAATCTGGGAGGGATGACATAGAACCATCAAGGGGGTACCAAGGAGAGAATCAGGGACAGTTGCTTGTTTTCTCCTACAGTTCAGGAGTTAGTGAATATTGGATAAAATTAGTTGGAAACCCCTTCAGAACAAATGAGAGCAACTAGCTATATCCCAAATATGTTGCAGAGCCATGGTTCTCTTAATAAAGTCCAATGGATGCTGAAGCTCTACAGGGCTAACAAGTTGTCTGGGCACTGAGGGCACCCCCTCAGCCCTTCCTTGTCACCCCCTGCCCCAGCGAGGCCCTCGTCTGAACACCTGGTCTTATGCTCTTACATACCAAGACATTATCAGTGAGAAACTGTTAGTGAATTCAGGACAGACTTGCTGGATAGGTTGAGTGAGAGGCTCAAAAATGAGAAAGATCTAACTCCAAAGCACCAGGGAGAGTGAAGAGAGAGACTGAATGTATTAGATCCTGTGAGGGGATTTGAATTTGCTTCTATCACCTCTAAAGAATTTAGGTCCCAATAACCAAGAATAGCCACATTTTAATAAATTCCCCAGAAAGTGTCCCAAGAATAGCCCAATTGGTGGATAATATTTTTCATGTTTTCTTCTGTTTCTGCAAGAAAAAAAAAATAGCAATTTGCTTCATGTGCATTGAACTATTTGGGGTTGTTTCCATTTACCTTCTACTTTCATAAATAGTACATTTAATTATAGCTTGGAAAAGTGAAAAAGCTATTTTTTAACCTTTGCTTTCTGAGAAAGAGATTTAGGGTCCAGTGTCTGGCTGGCTAATAAATGTCTGGAAGCCCAGAAGCTGCCTCTTGCTGTCCCTCCTGTGGTCAGTGAGCAAAGAGCACAAGATGCTCCCAGGGCCTGAGAGGTGCTTTGCCTTTCCTACGGGATGAGTTAATAAACTGAACTCCAGGGAAGCTGTGATATGCTTGCACTCACTAAGCCTAATTAGTTCAGGAGCAGAAGCACATTTGTTGCCTATTATGAACCCACGAGTATAAAAACAATTATTACTGAAGGGGAAGCCTGTCGGTTTCCTTGGAGAGACTCAGGAAGGCAGAGGTGCCACCTACCAGCTTATAGGAAGCATTATATATAAACGGCTAGAAGGAATAAAGGGTTTGTCAGCCCCAGTCCTGGCGCTCATGGAAGCGGCACAGAAGGGGTTGTGTACAGGGGCGGCTCATCCTCAGGAGCTCTGGGGCAGCAAACTGGATGCTGCAGGCTTCTCTCTGAGCACAAGCTCACAGCACAGACAGTTCTTGTTTGGGGATGATTGTAATGACAAAGACAAAACAACACAACTCCCATTCCCCAAAATTAATAAAAAACACATTTAAAATTAATGGAGAAAATCCTATATTTATCATTTTTAACACTTTACAGGGCCTGCATGGACGTTCAGGGTTCAGAGTCAGCACACTTTCATGAGACAAAGAGCTTCCCTGACTGTTATTGCTGTGTTTTTCAGGCTTTAGAAAAGAAATCTCTAGGGATTTCAAAAGCCCCAGACCCAGCAGAGATTCCACAGTGTAATTTGTGAAGTGAGACAGCTGACCGAATACAAACTCAATTTTACTTCACAGACATGAAAGCCAGAAATCTAGGCTTGTTTCTCTCAAAATGGTGATGAGTAAAGAGTTTCAAGCCCTTTAAAAATACAAAGGGTGATAGATCAGAAAGTAAAGGCTTCATCTGGCATAGAAAAGGAAAAAAATCCTGTTACAAGGTGACATGGCCCAGGTGTGGTCCAGTTGTGCCATCCAAGCACTCACTCAGAGCAAGGGTTACCATGTTTAGTGGGGATACAAGAATGTGGAACATTTGTCTTCACAGAAATAGCTCATTGCTATCATTTTAAAGAAAACTGGACACTCCAAGACATCCTAGGGAGCACTTTTGCATCAAATGTTGCCTATGTGCATGAAAGTGCTCCATCCCTTGGAGAAGTGAGCTGAGCAATGTATCAAAAAATGACAAATAATCACTCAATATGCAGAGAAATAACTCCCAGGAACATTTCTTCAAAGCCACAGAGCAAGGCAGTCTCTGTTTTGGCATATATATTGCACGAGTATCAGGAAAAATTGCCTTTAGCAGCATCAGGTCCTGGACCTGGGGCACTCAGATACATGAGTGCTGAAGGGAATTCAGTACATGCCATGTTTAGGGATGCAAGCTTTCTCTGTTGTTTCTCTTTTAGCACCACTAATCTGCTGTTTTGTAGCTGGTCAGTCCCATTGTGCTAAACTAGTAAAGTAAAACGTATTTACTTAGCCATCTTTAAAAGACTTAACTTCAGTAGATACAAAAAAGGACAGAACCACAGCGTGGCCGAGGCTGGCAGGGCCCTCTGGGCTCACCTGCTCCAAGCCCTGCCCAAGCAGGGACACCCAGAGCAGGCTGCCCAGGGCCATGTCCCAGCAGCTTTTGAAGATCTCCAAGGAGGAGACCCCACAGTCCCTCTGGGCAGCCTGTGCCAGCGCTCCTCCACCCACACAGCACAGAAGTGCTGCCTCTTGTCCTGGCACTGGGAACCACTGAAAAGAGCCTGGCTCTGTCTTCACTGCACACTCCCTTCAGGTATTTATAGACATGGGTGAGATCCCCCCTGAGCCTCCTCTTCTCCAGGCTGAGCAGTCCCAGCTCTCTCCGCCTCTTCTCACAGGAGAGGTGCTCCAGTCCCTTCATCATCTTGGTGGCTCTCTATCAGACCCTTTCCAGCACGCCCATGTTTCTCTTCTGCTGGGGAGCCTGGAACTGGACACAGTACTTCAGGTGCAGCCTCACCAGAGCTGAGTAGAGGGGAATGATTACCTGTCTTGGCCTACTGGTGACATGTTGCCTAATGCAGCCAAGAATACTGCTAGCCTTCTTAGTGGTAAGGGCACATTGCTGTGTCACATTCAACTTGGTGTCCTCCTGGGTCTTCTTCTGCAGAGCTGCTTTCAGGCAGAGTGCCCCCCAGCATGCGCTGGTGGTTGGGGTTTTTCCTCACCAGGTGCAGGACTTTGCACTTCTTCTTGCTGAACTTCATGAGATTTTTGTCAGCCCACCTCTCCAGGCTGTCAGGGTCCCCCTGGCTGGCTGCACAGCCCTCTGCTGTACCAGCCACTCCCCCCAGTTTCATGTCATCTGCTAATTTACTAAATTATCAAATATTGCACAAAATCAGTGCTATCATTTTAAAAAAAAAAAAAAGGAAGAAAATGGAAACAGATTATAAACCATTTATTTTTTGAGCTGATATCCTATACAACTGTTCATTGATATTCACTAAACTGCCAGCAAAATAACAGCAAAGAATCTGATAAAATATATTCATAACAATCTTTCAAATCCTGCAATTACATTTGGTTTCAAATAGACAAAAATGTCTAAATCTCACCTATATTTAGCTTATTTGGTTTGCATCTTGTACAACTTTTGCAGTTTATAAATGGACATGTGTTGATGCATAAAGATATACTTTACCAGTGTTGATCACAATTTTTATTAAAATAAATAAGCAAATATATTGAGATGATACAAATGAAGCATAGAGAATTCATCCTAATTTTACATGATCTGAGGGATTCAAGTCAAGCTTTGAAATTTCCAAATGAAAAGCAATCTAGAAACAATGATCTCACCACCTTCTCTGAGCAATATTCTCCTTGTATTACTCTGGTAAACCCATTGAGTGATGCTACAAAATAAGATGCTTAAAGGTAAATAATGCAAATAGCAGGTAAAAAAAGAAAATCTTCATCTAAAATAAAATAAGCTGGATTTTCAACTTTCAGATGTGTGACCAAAACAGGGATTCTTCACACTTCACTTTCATCTTCAAAAAGTTAAGCACTGGGTTAGCTGTCTGTTCCCTGCCTGTTCAACGGAGATTCAGATTATGCAAGATAGTGATTTTAAAAGGATCTACCCATACAAGACACCTTTCAATCAGCATATGAAGACAAATGTCTATTTTTTTCCCCCAGCAGGAAAGAAAGAGTATAGATGGCCATCTTAAACCAGCCAGTGATTTTTTATATGGCTCAGATAACATGTGATGAATTGGGTCAAATCAGTGAAGATGTCTAGACGTCCATATCCCATAAAAAGGAATTGTAAGGACCTGACTGTACTTCTCATTTTGTCCCAATAGGGTACAATTTAGTGTCCCACAAACTAAAGGAACTGCTCCTGCTGTGTTTGGTCAGCACAACAATTAAACTCTTATACCGGAGGACACCTGCAGCCAGTAGTTGTGTTGTCCAGCTGAGTATCTGAACTGTTCTTTACAACAAATACAAGTACCCAGGTGTAGCCTTTGGTCCCTCCTCTCGTACTTCTCATAAGCAAAAGGAAGGCTGGCTCTGTGCACACACGCACACCAGCAAACACCAGAACTGTGTGTGTATTTGAAGGCTGCTGCTGTCTCCGCTAACACGAGATGAGGACTGTCTGTATCTCATTGCTGATGATTTCACCGCAGTTTGTGCACACCGAGCTCACTCTTGCAAGAGTCTTCATAGCTAAGTGAAGAAGAAAAGGATCTCCAAAATCACCCAAGTGCTTGGCCTGCCCCTCTGGCACACGTGCTGGTTGGCACTAACCCTGCAGGTGCACAGTGGTCCAGAGATGGAGGTAGGATGAGGCTGGTGGCGGAAGAACTAGACCTTCATCATCCTCAGTCTCATGCCTGTTGGATAGTCAGTATTCCCATGGGAGCATCCAGGAGAGCACAGAGTGATTGTAACTGCACTTTGGTTTGTGGCAGCAGGACAGCTTTCTGGGAGGGAAAGAAAAACAGCCACTATTGAAATTTAGCTGGAGGAAATATTCATTTTTATGACCTCAGTGGAATAAGAACTGCATACATAATGTGCATTTGAGAGTCTTATACACTGCACCTGCAACTCAGCAACGGAGAGAGGTGCAGAAATTATCTATTGTACTTTTAATTTGGAATGGACTTTAATTTCACTATTTATATTGTTCATTTTATAACCACTCATTAGAGGTCCTGCTATTATTACTGTCATACAAAATGCTATGAATGAGGTAGAAACTTTTCAAGAAAACAAATTATCTTACTCTCAAGATGTTCTTTTTTCTTGGGTGGGAAGGGAGATAGAAGCTCTTGTTTATCAGATGCATGCTGAGAAATACTTAGAAAATGTCACTGAATACTCAGGGCAGAAAGGGGGAGTGTTTAATGCCTGCAAGTGATAGCCTGTTAGCCTGTGCCCTTGAAAAATAATATGCTACAAGGAAAATGTGTGTAATAGTGAGGTGGGGCTCCCTTATGTCTCAGAGCAACAGGAATAAGTGATATAAATGGATGATTAAAAACATTTCCTCCATTATTACCGCACTGTGGGGAGCTGCCAGCAGGAGTGACTTACTTGCTGTCATGGCAGAAATGTGCATTTCAGATCCTGGTCTAAATGCAGATGATTGGTGGTTGGTGCTTATCTATCTGCAGCATGATATACATAGAAAATAAATAACACCTGCCAGAGGGCCTTGCTTGCTTTGAAAGTAGGTTCAGCTGGGTTCCCTTTCCTTACCCTACAGTGGTGTGGATGCAGCCCTCACATCTGTAAGCCCTGCTTACACAGAAAAAGTGCAGCTATCCTTAGAGTTTAATGCACACAAAACGCTGTTCCTGCTGGGCTGGGATATGAATTTTCTTGGTAAGGTGTTGTCAGCCATTATCTCCTTTTCAAGTTACTGGTTTGCTGGGGGTGGTGGCTGGGAGGACTCAGCAAGTTGGTTGTTCCCATCCTTCCTGGACTGAGGGCTCTACTAGAAACCAACAGCTATCATAAATTAACACTGCAGGTATTGGCAACACTACTGATGGGAAGTCTTTCCTCAACAAACCTTGCTGTGTTATTAAGGCACCACTTTGAACTCAAAAGGCTTAAACATGGAGAAGAAAACGTTTCAGCTCATCTGGGAGGAGAAGACCAGTTATTTTCTGGTGCTGCTTATGTCCAAAGCACCTCCTGATGGACAGGCGGCATAAATGCATCAAGGACAGCGGCCCTGGAGAGAGAGCCAGGAGAGAGGTTACACACATGACGTTATCATGCCAAGATCCACCATCGATATTCAGCCCCCCAACGCACTTGGCAGTGAAAGCCAGACTGATGTCTACCAAAGAACATCAGCCTGCCTGTGATACAGTTCAAGCCTCATCACTCTCTGTCATTACACAGACATAATTAGTATTAACAGCATCATTCCCTTCTCGGTCACACAAGTGCGAAGCAGCTTGTGCTAAGAAGAGATGATCGATGCTTCCTTCCAAGTCCTTCCACCCAGACCTTTACTGAGATCCAAGTTTGCAGTCCACTGCTTCCTTGAGACTTATTTCATAACAGTGGCAAACGCATAGCAAAAGAAAAACTATATAATCCTTAATTTAAACCTTCCAATTAACCAGTCCCATGACGATAAATACAATCCCTGCTGAAGAATCTGTAGTGCCTTTTATTTTTATTTTTTAATTTGTGTAAGTATAATGGCATTAAAGGCTTATTTGGGAGGTATATCCTGTCTATGAAAGATAGATCCTGTGCAGCGCTTTTACTGCAGCTCCCACTACCATCCAGCCCCCCAGCCTGTCATTTGCATGGCCATGTGCCACATGCAGGGTGACCAGCACCAAGGGCAGTGAGGGAACTTTCAGGAGGCAGATACAGGCAGGCAGTGAGCAAAGACAAGGGAGACTCAGACAGGAGTGGGAAGGAGATAAGAGGAAATGGTGTAGAAAGCAAGAGGGAGCTGGGAGGGAACGGTGTAGGTGCTTAGGTGCTACCAGCGATGCCTGTCTGCGTGGTGGACAAGGTGGTAGTGAGCAGAGGAGCTGAAGTGTCAGCACTGGTGGAGGAGTGAAGTGTGGTACAGAGGGAACGAGTATGGCAACAGAAATAGCAAGTGCAAGTGAACTCTTCAAAACTACATTGCAAATTTGCATTGTTAGCTAGCCTTGAGCTTTGCACATTGGACCCTCGCTGCAATGCCAGCAGGGTACGTGGTAGTGTGGGTGATGATGCTGTGGGGCTGTGAGCCTCGCAAGGTGACTCTGAACCCACAGCACATTTCCAAACCTGCACGTGAGGCCAGAGGGTGCAACGTGTGCAGCCCTCTCACGTGTTGCAGCCATTCAGCCAGCCAAAGGAATCAGACATAAGCTGCTGATCGGGCATGACCCTATTCAGGAAAAGGAATGCTGGAGAACAGCAGAAAACACCAGTCAGTCGTAAAATGCCCCTCAGGCATTCATCGCTTCTGATTTCAGTTGCTGAATTACACTTAGAAAAGATCCTTACTGCCCAAGCTGCCAGCTCAGCTGCATAAGAGTTTCTCATGCCAGCTCCACAGGGTGTGCCTGAAATATATATATATATTTTTTTTTTTATCTCAAATAAACAGGACACGTGGTACCATGGGAGTCATGAGTCTAATGCAGCAGGGACTTGAGCTTGAAAAGATCACCACTCTGTGCATCATAGATTAGGCTGAGAAACCAAATATCTGCTGCACATAACATAACATACACAGCTCAGTTTTTTTCACGCTATTATTTTCATATTACTGTTCAATGCAGGGCCTGATTCATCACTTTATTGCCAGTTTTACCTTGGTGTAAATCTGTTTATGGCAACAATCACATCAATATTAACTGGTATAATAGAATTGTGGACCACACCATCAGTAACTTGTTTAAAACAATCAAAATCCAGATTATTTAGCAATGTGTATAGCTTACTGACTGAATGAGAACAGCTAAAGTAGAACATAAGTACTCCAACAAGCAGACACTAGAGAATTTATTCTAGTTTTCCTCAAGAATAGTAAGTAAAATTTCTCTCCATAATTCACTGAAGTATTCATAACCAATAAAATAAAATGGTCTGGAAACTATTTCACTTACAGCTGCCAAACAATCACTTCCTAAGGGGCAAGCCTACAGCTTGATACTACTAGATTATTCAAGCACATCATTTTGGCCTTTAAAGGCAAACAAACAAGACAAACAAAAACTAGTATATATATATTTATTTTATCATTCTTTTTTAGTTTTCCTTAATCACCACAAAACAACAGCTAACACAGAGTCTATTGTTTTAAACATATTTTTGCATCTACACAAGGTTTTGGCCCAAAAATGAAAATAAAGACCAATAAACTAGAAGATCTGTGTAGCTATATGTATATATATATGCATATATATACATATATATATATATATATATATCCCCAGTATCACATGCATTAAGTGAACAAAACAAGCGCTAAAGGGCACCTTCTTTCTGCAGGAACAATCGACCCAAAGGGCTTCCAGGTGGAACCAGCTCCATCGGCCTCTTGCTTTTGGCGTTCTTTGCCCAAATGTCTGCTCCAAAGTCAATCAGCAGCATCACCAGCTCCTCACTGCAACTCCTGGCGGCTGCGTGCAGTGGGGACTCCAGGCCCTGGCCGCTGTTCACATTTGCTCCTGTATATGAAGAGATGACAATGAATAATGACTACAGCATAACCTCTTTCCATTTCCTGCTGCTATTTCTCTGAATAATCTCTAAAGACTGTAGTGTCCACCTAGATATGGACTTCTGTGCTTTAGGGCTTGGTCCCACAGTTTGCACGTACACGACTTGTGCTGTTTGGGAAGCTAGTGGAGTCGTGACCAAGAAAATTATCCCAGAAAACCAGTGCACGAGGAAGTCTTTCATCCACAGCCCAGCCCACAGACCCTCCTGAAACAGGGCAAAGATATAGTTCCACCTATGGCCCACCTTGCTCCCCACCCCAGCAAACCATTCCCTTAAAATACATGCAGTATTTCAATCTGCTCTATACCAGAGGCTTAAACTGGTGGGATTTCCAAGCTCTGAGTTACCCAATGTGCTGGGGGAAAAAACACGAGGATGGAAAATTCTAGAGGCCCTTGACAGAGTAGAGTGTAAGTACTCTCTGATTCCCAAGTGCTCCCAATCTGTTATCCTGGGCTAATGGTTCATAAAACACAAGGATGAGCTGCAGAACTAATTCCAAACTATTTATAACATTTTTAAAGTACACATTCCTGTACGTAGAGAACAGAAAAAAAAAGAAAAGAAAAACAATAGACAAAAATGTATATTTAGATTGTGTTTGATTTCTTAAAACAAGAATCACTGTGATATATAAAACATAAGGTCATTCAAGTGTCATTATTTGCTTGTTTGTTTTTCAAGGGAGTTTTGTTGGTCCATCTTTTTTGTATGAGCTATGTGGTTACGTTAGGTTATATGGTTCCTTTGGTTAGAAGAGATGAACTACCGTAGATAACAAAAAATGACCTTGAACCCAAGAGCTTAGATTTGCAACTAGGTTTGTTTGAGGCAAAGAATACAATACTGAATGTTTTTACTCTGTGTTGGAAATGTTGCAGACTTTTTATGAACTTAGTGAGAATTAAAATGTTTGCAAAAATAGTATGTAAAAGTCATTGAATCATTTCTTTTGGATAAAGAGAAAGGAACAAAGAAGGAAGTTTCTTCCTATCCTCTTCAAACACTACAGCAGCACATACATGGACATCAGAAAAGATATTGTCCTAGGCACCACTGGCAGCGTGAAATCCAGGATCACCCATCATTTTGCTGGGAGCTGTAAAGCTCAGTTCCTGTGTCATGAATGTCCTGTCTTACACTGCTACCCTGTTTATCCAGGGCTGCCACTGAGAGCAAAACATCTCCAGGTCCAAAAGCAGGTACCGCTCTCAATCTTTGATGCAAAGAGAATCCAATGATGTATGCTACAGGAAAGGAAAGAACACCATCCTTTATTTTCCTTTTTACCTGACTCAAGCAGCTTCCTGGCACAGTTGACTTGCTGGTTCTCACAAGCTACATAAAGCGGAGTACCCAGATGTTTGATGTTATAATCTATGTTCACCCCATGGGACGCGAGGATCTCGACACATTGCACATGACCTTAAAAGGGATAAAGGCAGAGTCAATTCACAGAGACCAAGCATTTTGCAGCAGTCCAAATTCTCTGTTGCAGCAGTGTAATTTGGCAAAGACTCACTCTTTTGTCAAGAGGTGATAGGGTAATACTTTCATCCACTCCCCTAATCCAGTGTTTTTAACCATGAAACAAGAACTGCAAATCCACAGTTAGAAAACAGGCTAAAGCCCCCACATTTTATCTGACTCATTTCAGATATCTACTGAAGATGAGATGAATCATGTCATATTTCTCTCCACTGCTCTTGAAGATGGCCAGACGACTCTCACAGATGTCTACATCTAAAACAGCTGATTTGGACAATGCATCCCCCGCCAGGTGTCACCACATGAACCCAGAGGACCCAAGAGCTGAGCTGAGCAGCTCTTGATGAGCACCACGACTGGGAGGAACTGCACCATGACGAGAGCAAGTAGGGAGGAATAACTCATGGCCTAAATCACAAAAAGGATCTTCTTTATCTCTTTTCCACTTCATCTAGCTGCTAGCAACTTGTAACACAGTGCTGACACCCACGGGGTTACCTCTCTTAGCAGCTTCATGGATGGGGGATGCTAAGTCACAGGGCGGGTGCAGGCTGGCTCCGTGTTGCAGCAGTAAATTCAAGCAAGCCACACTGCCGCTGACACAGGCACTGAACAACGGAGTGTGCCAGTCAACAGTCACTCCATTCACCTGGGAAAAGAAAAGACAAAACAACTCACAAGTAAGCTTTCTGTTTGTTTCAGAATAGCTGAGATTTGCCCTCAACAGAAAACAGGGTTTTCAATAATTTTTATTTTATTCTTGGCAAAAACTGCCTACTGCTCCTGAGGATTAAAACCTTGTATTAAAACAAACATTAAACAAATCTATAAAAATCTCACCTCCAAGTGTTTCCTCCTGCAAAAAAAAAATGTTTAGCTGGTGCTGCTACAAGATCTCTTGGGAGTTATTGAGACATGCGTGCCCGTTTCTCAGTTACCTCAGCTGAAATTCACCTGCCTATTGCCCTGTCCTAAACCGTCCATTTTTAGCTAAAAGTGTGCAGCCCGTTTTAATATATTTTTTTTAACTGAAGAGTAATATATGTACAATGAGTTAATTTTCTTATTCACTATAAATTTCACCATTACCTTGAAAAGTAGAGGCCATGAGACACATTCATTTAATCACTTTACTTTGCATATATCCCCATTTCCTCACATAGTATCATCATCTGATCTTTTGACTATTACACTTCTACTTAAGACTCTGCATATTGATGCCAACAGGATTACTGTGTGCAAAATATAGAACATGCGCTTGATTTTTACAAGATTATAAACCATTTGCAAGAGGAACTTCCGAGTTATTCTTTCAGTAAATTGTGAAAATATCGCACCTTGATCTAAAAAAAAAAACAGAAATAGTTGCTGTTTATAGTTGCTCTTTTGGGATTGCTTTGTTAAGAATTATTTTTTATAACATAGGTACTTTAGGATGAAATAAGTACAGAATGTAAATAGTGAAACTGTACACCATCTAGAAAGGGTCCAGAGGAGGCCCACAATGATCAGAAGGATGGTGCACCTCTTCAGTGAAGAAAGGCTGAGATGGCTGGGGCTGTTCAGCCTGGGGAAAAGAAGACTCCAGGGAAATCTCACTGCGGCCTTTCAGTACTTGAAAGGGACTTATAAGAAAGATGGAGAGACATTTTACCAGAGCCTGTAGTGATAGGACAAGGGGTAGTGGCTTTAAACCAAAAGAGGGAAGATTTAGATTGGATATAAGGAGGAAATTCTTCCCTCAGAGTGTGGTGAGGCACTGGCACAGGTTGCCCAGAGAAGCTGTGGATGCCCCATCCCTGGAGGTGTTCAAGGCCAGGCTGGATGGGGCTTTGGGCAGCCTGGTCTGGTGGGAGGTGTCCCTGCCCATGGCAGGGGGCTGGAACTGGATGGTCTTTAAGGTCCCTTCTAACCCAAACCATTCTGTGATCCTGTGATCTAGCAATACTTTGTCATTATAAAACATACTAACACTGGAGACAGTGACCTGCCCATGGTGTACTTACCTTAGCACCATGTTTTAATAGGACACTGGCACAAGCAGCATGACCACCTAGGCAGGCTTCATGGAGGGGAGACACCTGGTCTGTTGTAACAAGATTAACATCACTCCCCTGAAGAAATAATAGAAAATATCATTACAAGCAACTGCAAAACAAACAAACAAAAAACACCAACAAGAGCAAAAACAAAAAACACCACCCTTTTTCAATGATCCTGAAATTTTTATTTAATCACAGTTTCCTCAACAGCCTGGAGTTACTCATCTCAATTGGTAAGCAAGGAAAGAGGCTGTGCAGCTTCAGCTGGAATAGGTACAGTCAGAGCATACTAAAGGTTATGCCTTCCACCCACTGCTAATCAATGCAGAAAGCTGCAGGCAGGGGACTGTCCAATGGAACAATACAGATACCCTTATAGCAGAAACCACTGGCTTGATTCTACCACAGGATCTTTTCTTTCTAGCAGCCTTGGTGCTCCAGAAGTTTAAGCTGGAAGAGTTTCCAATAACTCTCCACAGGCTAAATCCAAGAGTTTTGAGGGAATGGAGCAGTGAGGTTCAGAAATTGCTTCTCTCCAGCTGTGGCCTTTTGCAGGGGGGACTGGGGCCCCCAGTACCCTCAGGCACTTCAGATGGCATCAGAAACAGGATGTTTCTACACGTCTTTAGCTCAGTGCACAGAGCTTGTGCAAGGCAAGGAACCGTTTGTTTAAAAAAAAAAATGCATTACAGGCAGACCTCACTGCATTCTGGCCAAAGCAGTTTTCTCACCCTGGATGTTTCACCGTGAAACTCAAACTGCATTCAGCAACCATACAAACCCATCAGAGATCATATCAACCTAGCAGAGGGATACCTGGCTGATGAGTTTCTTTAGAGTAAGCAGGCGCCCACGGATAGAGGCATCATGTAAAGGAGACCAGTCTGAAACAAAGTCTGTGTAAAGAGAAAGACAGGAAAAAGGTTAACAGCTCCATGGACTGTTTCTTTTGTGTACTTTACTTCAACTGCATGACCCCAGTAAACCTCTCTTCTTCTAATTTATTACTTGAACTGCCAAGCTTTTCTTGGAGCAGCCACAGGGAGGGAGTGAAAAAACAGGATGGGTTCGCTCTGGGTGTGTTTTTAATTCATCCCGTGTTAGCGCTGAGCAGCTGTGTTCCCATCCAGAGGATAAGAGAGTGATTTACAGAACACCACCTTGTTCTGACTGAGCTTGTGCCTGGCTTTGAATGATTTCCAGTGACTTTGTTTTCACAAGCTCATTACATTTTACCAATTAGCTCTAAAGGAGTATGTTTTGAAAAGGGTACAGCTGCTTAGTCATTCACCCCTGGTCAGAGATGGGCTAGAGTCAATAATAGGTAACTAGAGAAGGTACCAAAGTACGAGGAGATAAGTTGTGTTACCTGTTGATTTTGTCTCTGTTTTGTGTCTGCTGTTAGCCTGTGCAGTGGTGCATTTTAAGTAACATCTGTACTCTGCATAATGGAAACCATAAAAAGGCAGGTATGGAGGGAAGCTCAAAGAAAGGGTCTGCCTTAGCTTTTAGTTTTAACATTTAGTGGAGGAAGGAAAGCACACAGGATTAGCCAAAGTAGACTTGGTGGAAAACACTATTTCCAGAAAGTTTTTTATTTTATATTTAATTTTTTATTTTATTTTTATTTTAAGAAAGAGATCGGATTTCATCTTAAGAACATGTGGAGAGAGTAATTTGCTGCTTTGCCTCCCTAGTGCAAGAAAAAAGAGCAAAAGCATGTGGACTTGCAAGGGGACCTGCTCACAGATGTTGAAGCAAATGAGACTCCTCGAATGTGTGGAAACCCCCAAGGCAGGGAGGGAGCACATACTGAGACACAAGTAGCTCCCAGGGGATGGGACAGGATGCCTGCTGCATGGCAGTAAGGACACAATCCCAGGCCAAGAAGGGAGAAATTTTACCCAAGGAGGTCATAAAGAAACTCTACTACTGTGATAAACACATTGATATTTAAAGTGCCTGTATAAAGCAAACAGATTCATATTTGTTCTCGTTAGGTCTTAATGTAAAAGATTGACTTAATGTCACTTTGTTGGGTGACTTAAGAGGCACAAAAGGTCTGCATCAGAAACAGAGTTTTAATTCCTGTTTCCAAGTAACTTGATATTTAGAAACTGATGTTCAGAAAAATACCACATGCCAAAAATAAGTATTGCAAATGAGTCAGCATAGTTATAGTTGGATGAGGGAGGTGTAGGAGGGCACCCATTTGGTTAAATTTGGTATCAAACCTGTCAAGTCACATAGAGTGTTTTTTAGAAATATTTATTGTCCAGGCAAAAGCATTATTTGATGCATTTTACAAGATATACCTACCTTTCCTCAATTACCCTGTGGGGTCTGAGGAAATACTGCCAACAACTTTACACTTCATTTCCCTAGTTGCTGTATCTGTTGTTTATTTCAATATAGTGAAACAAACTAGTTTAGTACTGAGGACTACTCAAATATTAACAGAGGGTCTCTTTAGTATTACATATTTATGGCTCAGAGCCAGCTGATATGGCTATATATATATATATATGGCTCAGGGCCACACTAATCTCTCTGGGCGAGATTTACTTCCTTCAGTATTCATTGCCTCAAAACTCAGTGTCTGTTCTATGTTAATGGCCCAGGTACCCCTGAGAAGGAAGAAAAGCATTTCCAGATGGTATTTCACCCATTTTCTTTTACAAACGCAATTTTCTGCTCTCTGGCGATGTCCCTCTCTCTTTCCACTAACTACAGAGAGAATCCCAATGACCATCTTAGGCAAGTTGCTGAGGTTTTCAGGGACTAGACCTCTGTGAATTATTATGTGAGTGGAATAGGATACTTAACAATGAAAAGTCTGCTTACATCTACAAACCCAACAAAATACTGTAATTTCTTAAATAACTTTCACAGATTAGTTGATGACGTCAGTGCTTATGCAAGGTCTGTATATCCTGCTTTGTCTCAAGTATAAGCACATGTGGGAGCTCTGAATCCCTCACAGCTGATGTCCTGCCCTATCTGGCTAGGCCACAGTGTGCC
Source organism: Anser cygnoides (assembly GCF_040182565.1). Lineage (NCBI taxonomy): Eukaryota > Metazoa > Chordata > Aves > Anseriformes > Anatidae > Anser > Anser cygnoides. The sequence goes on along the minus strand of NC_089873.1, from coordinate 130,842,778 downwards.
AGGATGGGGTGATCTATCACCTACCCTGTTGGGCTATTGCAGTCTCACCTCCCAGAGTGCTCAATAAGGGACAACAGATTTAAACAAGATAAGATCTACTATAACAAGACTTGTATTGTCTTTGGGTTTGAAATATTCTGCACTAAATAAATTGTGACTGAAGGTGTTTGTATCTGAAATGTGTTGTCTCTACTACACACAAAAGACCTTCACCTACATAGCTATGTTAGGCAGAAGTGTGACCTTCTGCTGTTATAATGGCCACAAAAAAGCCTGCTATAGATTTAGGTATTATTGCAAGAATCCTTTATACCTGTAGAGCATATTTTCCTAGAGTTATTCATATAAGCAAAAGCTTATTTCTACTTCTGCTGCACACCATTTTTAAGCCACTAGATGCTCATATTAATGTTTATCTGCATAGCAGTTTTGCAAATACATGCATATTGCATTTGACTGTCTATGAACTATGGCTCATTGATGGATTAAACATGGGTAAATTGTAGTGTTTCCATTCTTGGGCACCCAAAAACTGTGGCTCACCATAAAAAGCAACAATTCAAACATTCAAAATAATACAAGTAACAATTCAAATTTACAGCAGTCACACACATATGACAGAGAGGGAGAGAAGCCCTTGTGACAGTTCTTAAATGAATGAAGAAAAAATCTACAGGGGCAGTCAAGGCTTAATCTTCTCTCAAGATAACCCTTCCCTAACAGCGCTCCAGCACACTCCTGGCTTATAGGACAATCTCAGTGACATCCTGGAAATAACCTCAGGACAGGTATGAAGCCCAAAGGTGGATGAGTTGTGAGCAAATTAAAAAAAAAAAAAAGGCCTTTAGGAAAATAGGTCCCTTCAAGGATGGTCACACAATTTCTCCTTATTCCCCTGTCTCTAGTTATGACTGCCACATAGTTAAGAGAAGGGAAAGGGGGAGGGGTTGTACAAAACAGTAGGTAATTCATTGTTTTATGCTAGGCTTACATTTAAATTGTCAAAGACAACACTGGGTGCTCCTTGGGGTCAGAAAAGAGATTTATTTTGGGTCTACTGGAGACTGACCACAGCTGGAGACAGGACACAGACCTAGCAGATGGATCTCCTATTACTCTGTCAGTATGTCCTGCTCATGGGTGCAGTTAAAACCTATAAGCTTTGAAATCTGTAGAAGAGATGCTTGGAAAGAAGGCTGGGAGTGACCATCAGCCCTGCAGCTGTGCCTCTTCCAAGCCTGGGGCAGAGTCTCCTTCCTGTGCTCACCAGGGGGGTCTTTTTAAAAAAGAAAAAACTGTTTTGACTCTTTCTCCTGCTCTTGATATGTATTTATTACAGCTGTGGGGTTTGGGTTTTTTCCTACAAATCATAAGTTTGTTGCCAGAGAACGGGGAAAGTGTTTGGTGACCATGTCTACAGACTAGGTGTTCGGTGGACACTGAAAATCACTATCTATTCCATGACTGTGAGATACTGTCAGAGAGTGTGCAGACTTTATAGCGCTAGATAAAGAGATCCAGCAGGACTACTCAGCATTGAGCCAGTCCTCAACCCATGTCCAATTCTGAGCTTCAAGCCTTTTTGTAGATTAGTCCAGCCAACTCCAAAACAATACTCAGACACAGATCAGGGAAGAACTTTGTATCAGAGAAGATTCCCAAAGGTACTTGTAGAAAAAGCTGAGCCAGTTTTGGCTCTTCACTCTACACAAGCCTTCCTCAACAGTACTATCCCAACAGGCTTTGTATACACAAGCATCCTTCCTGCCATGCTCAAAGTCATGCAACACATTGCCGCAGCTTCATGTTATGAAAACACCATTCCGTTGGGCTGCAACATGACCCTGATATTTTATCAGAGACTTTGAACTGGAAAAATATACAGAAAATAATATGAATGTCTCAGAGAAATCAGAGCCCAGCAGTGTGGATGTAGCCAGTCTTCTCTTGAGGGGACAAGCCTTAAGCAAATGAAAATGTGAAGGCAAGTCAGCCTGAACCATTTGGTCTCAAAAACAGAAATGGCCCCAGTCTCTTTTATTTAGCAGCATAGAAACAGACAACTAGACTCCATGAATCAAGAGGTCTTTTCAAGCCTTATGTTCCTATCACTGTGAGAGCTGAAAGGAAAAAAAAAATAAGAAACTGAGAAACAATCCAGAATTCATGGGCACAGATTCAGCAACTCAGTTGTGATCCATACTGTGAGGATCCTCAATATTAGGAAGCCAAAGGAAGAGATGTAACCCCAATACAGCTTTACAAGCGGTACTGAGAGCATGAAATGAACAGAGGAATGACCTCTGGAAGTCCAGGTACTGTATATTAATTAGCTTTCAAAGAGAATTATATTCTTTGTCAATGTCATCATTTGAGCGCTTCCTGCCTCCTTCTACATCCCATGGGCTGTGTTCCACAATAACCATGTGTTTGCAGTAAGTTTACAAACATTTTTTGGCTTTAACAAATGGACAGCTATTTCCAGAAGCTATGATTCTGTTCTCATAAGGATATGTCATCTCCTAATGATAGCCAAACCATGGTACAATTATTAAACCACAGTATTATTAATTGACTAAAATAGCTTTTATTCGAAAGTCGTGAGTATCAAATGACACTTGTTAAATTACATTCAACTGTGTAAAGTTAAATATTTATTTTTCTAGGGTGCAAAGCTGTAAAGAATCTCTGTTTTCGTTGTCCACCTCAGGAATGGCAGGCACAGTGCATTGTGGTGCACTGAGATTACTGTCCCACATTTCCCTGTGCTTTGTCAACAACCCTCACCATGCTGTTTTAAGCAGTCCTGTGAGAAGACCCAAATCAGCATTGATAAGAGCAAGTGAAAGCCAGCCCCCAGAAACATCACTAAGACCCTTGATTCTGCGAAGCTTTTTGAAATGAGGGTAGTAGTACACCTTCAAACCTTCATCTCGCTCCCAGTATGTTGAACCAAGCTCAGTTCTAACAGGCATCCACTCCGGTGGTATTGCCTATGTCATGCTGTCTTTCTTATTGATCCTGCCACTGTTACCACTGGATGTGTAGCCAATGCCATTGTGTAACCAACACCATTGCCAGATCTGCATGTGTTGCAAGGGAACCGTGTTTACAAGTTATGCTAAAAATCTAGACTGAAGAACAAGTTTTCTGAGCTGTGCTTGATCACTTTCTGGCCAAAAAAAATACAGGCAGAATTTTGTATGAACTACCAAGATGATATATCAACATGTCAGTATTTTGATGACAATAAAGGAGGTGGATGGTCATGTCGCCATATCCACATGCAGCCTTTATCCATTCAGTGCTTTCTTGAGAAAAGGCAGGTTTCCACTGAGACTCTAAACCAGAGCTAGACCAGACCATAGTCATCCATGAACTGGCCATTAGCTTGTCATTTTATAAACTCTTAACATCAGATTAGAAGAGTGACTAGAAGAATGTCAAAGATAAGCATCAGTGAAAAATAAAATGAGGTATGTGCAAAGACGTCCTAAACCTCTGAGAGAGGCTGAGGCCTTTATCCTAAATGGAAATGAAGGCCTCAGGTAGCTTTAAGCCAGTCTTGGATACATTGGGCAGAGGGGGTCTAAGGGCCTGTAGGGTGCCTGGCATAGTAAGTACAGCATCAGTAATATAAATGATCGCTGTTTTCACCACGTATAGGCATCTGATTAAAGCCTTAGGAATTGCCAAAGTGAACTGACCATGGATTTCTTAAATCCACAAATAGCATTGTTTAGGAAAGTACTCCAAATATTTTGCCCACTGAGCTGTCCATGGAGGAACAAGGCCATTGTACGCAGGTGGTGAAGTTGTGTTCGCTGCATGTACCACCACAGCAATGTGGATTTCTGATTGCCAAAAATGCATACAGCTGCTCTCTCATGGAGGAATGAGCCTGTTTATCCAAATTTGAAACGTACCCACACCTTAATCCACAGGCAAGCTGAGTCAGGCCTCAAGGCTTTCAGCCTCTAGACATCCAAAACCCACTGGTTTTCCTTGGCGTTGGGCCATCCAGTTCCCCTTTCACCACTGAAAACCCCGGGCAACCCAGAGGTTACATGACACCTCTGGTCTTCCTTGATTGCTCTGCCTCCACCTGGGCCCCTGAGCTGGCAGAGCATGTATGGGGGGAGCCTTATACCCGTAAGCACACGAACATCCAAGCCCTGACTGCAGCCTGGGGACAACAGAGCCTTCACAGCAGCCTTCTAGGAGAGCATTCATTTCTGATGGTGGCTGAAAGTATCTTTCTGCAGCCTCTGATCATGAGGAGGGTGCCATGCACGCAGTGCCCGTCCCAAGGCTGGTTCCCTTTCATGGTGCACTCACACAGTGCAGCTCACAAGGGGCTCTGAAATCCTTTCAGCTGAGGTATGCTCTTGCATACACATAAGCCTATGGCATTATGTATAACAGTACCACAAATGGTATTTTTCATATTAAAAAGCTTTCACCTAATGTTTGTGATACATGTTGCCAAATACAATCCTGCTGTAAGTCACCAGCATAGCTTATTGATGCTGCTAAGGACCAGGCAAGCACAAGAGGAACACACCGAGCTCCAGCATCCAAGGGACTGAGCCACCCATGTGCAACAGTGCTGCCTGTGGGCTGCCTCCACCCAGCCTCCATTTTGGCAGAGCTCACCTCCAGTGCAGATCAGGTTTGGTTCACACTGTTAACATCGCCATCCCTTCCGTCCCACCCAGCCTCAGTGTGTACACACACAAACACGAGGAGCATCAGACAACACAGCCAACATACTGATCATTTTTGTATCATAGCTTGCCTCTGTATATTTTTTAGTGTCCTGTTTTTCTATTTGGTAAGAATGGAAGTGTCTTGAATAGCCCAGGAAAAGAGGATGGATGGTACGAAGTTGTGTTATATTAATTTATCTCCCTATTCCTTCTTCTTTGCCCGTGAACAGAAGGAGAAGTGTCTCAGAAAACAGGGCTACAGGGAACACATCCAGCTAAACTGTTATGTGAGGTTAAATTACTTATCTTTTGTCACCATGTCATATTTTCAATGGCCCTGGGCCAGACAACAGAGCAATGACCAGAGTGAGGCCATTTGGTAATAAATAACTGAATAACTGCTCACTAGTGACCACAACAACATTGGTCACAGCTGACCACAATGCCCTGGCAGTACTGGAAGAACCCACTAGGGCTGGTGGCCTGGCCTGTGCAAGAGCACTTGGGTCTGCACATTGGAAAGAATAAAGGGGGGAGGAGGAAGGGGTGAAGAAATAAAAAAAAAAAAAAAAAAAAAAAAGGAAAAAGAAAGTAAAAGAAAAATTAAGAAAAATGAAAAGAAGAGGCAGAAGTGACAGAGGGAAGGTAGGACGAAGCGAAGAAAAAAAAAAAAAAAAAAAGGAAAGGAAAGGAAAGAAAAAGAAAAGAGGAACTGAGCCAAAGCTGAGCTTCCAGCCAGCAGCAATCTAAATTCAACATACCACATTGCAACTCCTTTTTCAGTTTGCTGTAGTTCAAGTACTGCATTTGTTTCCGCTTGCACAAACTGCACTACAGAATCAGACACTCTTTTACATGATGCACAGGGGGGAAAATAAAAATCAGTGCCAAATATGAATAGCTTATGAAAATCTCTTCTGAAGTACAAGGGCATTATGTGGGACAGGCTGTGGACCCGCGCTGGAAGCGGGACGTCAGGAGGAGCACACAGCCACAGCCTGACCCTGTCCTCTCCGTCTGCTGGCAGAGGCAAGGGCAAGTGGCGAGGCAGGAGCGTTACTTACCCCTCATCAGCAGCAATGATGGAGACGTTGCAGACACCTGGCCCCCGGCTGCTTGTGATTTACTGGCATTTTGACTCGTTCCCTCATCATCCATCTCAGCCTTGTCTGCTCAGTTTCTGTTTTCTCACTTCAGCGTTGCTCTTGAGGGTTCAAATTCCATCGTCCTCGGCGAGCCCCTGCACGCGTGAGTGATCTGTTGAGCAGACTGCCTGTGCACCACTCCAACAAACCTCGCAGCGGGCTGGGACTCGGTGCAGCACCACTTTGTGCAGAAACTCAAGTACCTGGGATGGGGTTTAGGGAAACACCTCCCCGGCTCCACTGGTAGGCAGCCAGCAATCAGGCAGACCACACTGCACGAAGCGAGAGATGTGCCTGATGTCATATCCTCCGCAACCCTGCACCCAATCGGGGCGCCGGCCGGCTGATTTTATCAGGAAGGAAATCCTTGGTTTGCCAAAAAAACAAGAGAGAAAGAGCCAGTTCAACTAGTTGAGCAAACTCTGCCTGCGGGGGATTTGCAAAGAAAACCCAGAGAGACACTGGTGAGATCCGCACCACTCCCAAGCGAGCGGCTTGCGGGCAGCCGTGCCTCGCTCCGCTCTGCAGGCTGCCCCGTGGTGTGTGAGCCCACCCTCCCGTCGGAGCAGCCCACCGCCCTGCTTGAGCAAGGAGCGAGGCACTGAATTCCTTCCACGCGGCGGTGGTCGACGCATGCTGTACGGATATTGAAACCACATGTTCGCGGGGCTGCGCTTTCCACTGGAAGCCCTTTATTGTCTCCATGGCATGGAGAGTGCAGCACTGAGCGGGCTGATTTCCTTCCCCCTGTTTCAGTCTGGTCACAGTCACACCAGGAGTTTCATATCCAAGCGCTGTCCTTTTATTTTTAAGCAATTTCTCAGTCTAAAACCAAAATTGCAAACCTAGTAACGAACAAATAGCAGCAGATTTTCCAGAGCACCTCCACCTCGTTTCTCTAGGTCTGTCTGCAAAAATCCTGACCTCGCAGATTATCTCTGCATACTTTTTTCTTTCCCAGCGAGTATAAGCTACAAGTGCAAACTCCTTTTGCTGTCCCTGAATATCTGTTCATTCATGCATAAAAGCAAGTAGGCAGAATTTCCACATAAAAATCTCACCCATGTAAATAAAAATTGTCCACTAGAGCAGAGTTTGCATGTGTGTATTTGAAGATACAGAGCTGCTAATCCAAATCCTAACTAGGCTGATCCCAAACAGCAGGGTTTCATTTTCAACCCATGCAAGAGATTTGGATTCTTTTTTTTCCCCATACCTTAAAAAAAAAAAAAATTATTTAAAGACACAAAGAGCAGCTGAAGTTCACCCACAAACCCTGCCAGCAGGGAGGCTGTGAAGGCAACCTGGGCACATGCTGGTACAGAACTGCTGATAAAACATGGATAGGGGAAAAGTTTGCCCCTTCCACGGCTGTTCCTGCCGGATGCCCTCCTGGCATCTGAGTTTGGCAACACATTCTGGATGCAGACTTACACTTTGGGTTGACTGGAAATTAAATTTATGTCAGCCATTGAAATTACAGCATTAAAATGTTGTTGGAAAAAAATGCATATATCTAAGTGGAAAAAATTTTTATATATAGGGTTTGATGATTAATATGTTAAATGAGGAATGGAAAAACAATTTTTCTCTTTAGTACTGCTTAAGTGTAGTGGTTATATTGCTATATCTTATGTTTAATCATTTATTTAGCAGTATTAGCAAACATGTCAGCAATGCTACTGCTAAAATGGATCAGCATTTGTGTCCAAATATGCAATGATGTGGCTTGTAAGTGAAGAAGCATTATCTAAGATCTTTAAATTCAACACTAGTAAGAAGGGGCCTACAAGACAGAAATCTCTTAGTCGCTAGTCATCCATGGACAGGAAGACTTTGGCCATTTGATCCTTTGATCAAGAGACCTGCTGACTGTTAGGGTAATCATTTGAATCATATGGTATTAATTGCACATATTTTGGTCATGTTTTGTTATATATGTCTCGACAGATGAGCTGCAGACTGCTCTTCCTTGAAGCTGATAATGTTGCAGAGAGCATCTAACACTACAGCTTTCCCCAGGAGGGTGGGAAGCCTCTAACTATTCCTGTCTCCATCACCCTCTCTGAAAGGGAGGCCCCTGAGATCCCCACAACAGGCTGGTAGTCCACAGACACTTTACTCTAGTCTGTTGGTGTCCTGGTCCATATGTATTTGTATCTCATGGAGTAGAAAGTCACAGGCGTCACAAAAGGAGCTCCTGGTTTGATCACACTTGTCTTCTGACAGCACCAAAGAGGCAGAGACCTGGGCAAACCACGTGAGCAGGATTCAGTTAGTGGATCTTAGTGGAGTTAGGGCAGTTCAAGGGTAGCCCAGCACAGGTCCATAAATACTTTTCTCTCTGTGAAAATGCAAATTCCTGACTCTCCACACCCTGTCCTGTGTGGTGTCTCACCACAGTCTCTCTCCAGCACATGCACACCTTCTCCCCAGAGTATTAGTTTCTGTTTGGCTAGATTTTCTGTGTCACATACATTAAGAAGGCTGGTACTTTTTACACTTGTGAGGAGTCTAGTTTTGAATTCTGCTAAACGAGTTTGTAATAGAGGCATAATGAATTAGCAACACCGAGAACAGAGTGAAAAACAAAGAAACACTGTTTTTCTTCCCAATTGCAAAACTGCATTCCTTTCCCTTTGCTGTGGTGTTCTCCACCATTGTATGGGCAACCAGGAAATCAGCATGTGAGGTTCCTAAAAAGACAAATTAGACATACCATTATCTCCCAACATTGAAGCCATATTGATTATGCTTATGTTGGCAACCATGCATGGGTCACTGGAGCTCTGGAGAGTTTCAGAGGGAGGGTTCAAGCCCTGAAATTCTGCTGTATTGGGAGCTCAAGCTCTCCTTCATTACATTTGGATGTGTGAGGCATGCTCAGAGTGTAGCCACCTTCTCTGCTGACCAAGAATTGTGCTCCTCCAGATTACACTGTAGATGCCCTTATGCTGATGTGCAGCCAGATTACAGAAAAGAATACCTAGAAAATACATAAATCAAGAATTGGATAGATGTTAACTGTCTCTTGGGCTTTTGTTTCAGCTAATAGCTCAGATTTGCCTACAGAGGTGGTGTGTTATCTTTGGCCTGGTATAACAAATAAAAATATTTTACCATCTAGGCCCACTTATTTTCTATTATCACTTTGGTCCAAATGGCATCATCAAGCTAAATGTATAAAATAACTAAAATATCCCAAAGTCAGGGGATTTCTATAGGGCCTATACAACCTTGCTGGGCACCAAGAATATGAAAGAAAGTTTTGACTCAATTAGCTACCTCAGCTGCAAATCTTTTTGGATGCAAGCAGAAAATTCTCCAACAACAAAGGAACATGTTTTAACATCAGCCTGGATCTCAAGATAAACAGAACACAACTTCAAATACAGACCTGAAACAGTTTACACAACACAGAGCTTTTAGTCATTACAATACCATTTTCCATTTAAATAGCACCTAAAACTCTAAGTTCTACATAAACAAAGCTAGCTACAGAAATCACTTCATCGTTATTCAAATGTAACCATCCTACATGGATAAAAGTGCACAGTAAAGTTGAGACTACGACATTCAATATTACTTTTTCTGTTTACAGAATGTCTCATAAACCGAATCTTGTGTTTTTTTTCTCTTTCAAAGATGTAAATTGTTGTTAGCAGTTCAATGAAATATTCTTCTATCTTGATTGTTCTCCTACTTGTTAATCAGTTTTTAAACCATGCATATTAATTATTCATTGAAGAAAAGACTTTATTATTATTTACTATTCTGGGCAAATATAATGCTTTTTTTTTTGTATTGTTAGAGGAAATATTTGCTACAACAGTGAAATAGACTGCTGCTAAATCTGTATTGGTATACAAATTCAGTTTTGGTTTCTAAGGATACAAACCACAGAATTACAGAAAATATTTGGAAAATTGGACACAAAACATGAGATTTTTTTCAGTTTAACTTCAGAATCTAAGCCAGACGTCGCTAGGTTTGCTTTAGAGCTAATGAAGAGAAATATGCATTTTGAGATTGTGATTCATCTGGCATAGGTTAGATTTCTGCTTTGAGAGGGAATGAACTGAGCCCAGAGAGCCTGCCTTCGCTGAGTCTAAACAACAAGCTGAGGTGTAGGTGTGTGCATGTAATCAGCTGAAACCCACCTTATAAGCCTGGCTAAATTCACAGCCAAATGACCCAACTCTGACTGCACGTCAGCACTGCTGTGCCCTCTGTACCATACAACCTCTGCTGCAACAGCTCAGGATGAAGTCTTTGCTTCTTAAAATGGAAGGATCATTTAAAGAAGCGAAATGCACCCCCTCACACACACATATCCCCACGGATTCCCCCAGTCCTAAGTGAGCACCAGGAGTAAGTATGGCAATGTGCAGTGGGAAGCACATCCTCTCCAAACTGAGTCCTCCAGCAGAAGTCCATGTTGTCCCATGCCTGAGCCCACAGACCTTGACTTTATGGTACCTGCACCTCAAGGAGGAGGATTTTGACAAACAGGTATGCAGATTTAGCTGGAATAGTCTAGTCTGTTTCTGCCTGCCCTGTTCCCCATTTTCAGCAGGGGTTATCTGTGACCTTAAAAGGGATGGAAGCACTGTCCAAAAATTGAGACCTCAGCTGCCTGTATATAGTCTGTTATGGTAGCTCAACACCCAATTAAAGCAGTTTTCTATTCCAGCATGTAAACTTGAGCCCAGAGACACTAATATATATCATATTCTGCTGCCTCTCCTCCAAGGAAGTAATTTCCAGCTGATGAGCAAGGCAAACATTTGGGACAGTCATGTTTTAAACCGCGGCAGTTAAATCTGCCAGAGCTTCTTCTCAAGAGTACTAAATCACCAGTGCCATCTCCAGCGGTACCTGAGTGTTCTCTGCAAAGCTGCTGCGAAATTTCCTGGTGGACAAAGAGTGAAGAGATCCTTCCTTGAAGAAATTCGTAATATTGTCCAGTTCTTGTATCCCTACTTTCCTTTCCTCAAATGTAGTCTCTCTTCCAGAGGCTTTCCTTTTCTTACTATTGTTCTGAGTATGCAAAGCTTTCATGTTCCCTTCCTCTCACTCTCGCAGAAACTTCCATTTGCAAACATGCCGTCAGCTTGATTGAGGACCGAATAGACTTTTGCAAGGAATTTTTGTTTCTCTTATACAGGTTGGCGGTTTTACTTAACAAGAGTCTCACAAACCACCATCTAAATCAAAGCCAACAAACTCGGAGAGAAGTAGCAAACACGTCTTTGTGTCAGTAGCACCTGGGTTTGTGTGTTAACTTATTGCGGAGGTACAGAAGTACCGTGATTTCCTGGGGAGCAGGACAAACTTAGCATGAGTTTGCACATGAGTTTCTTGTATTTTCTTTCTGGCAAAGAGGGGATTCAAGCATCTTCCCCATGGAGAGGTGAGCAGTAACACTCCATTTTTCATCATCTGGTGCCAAACATCTCTCAGTGAACACCTGCTTTTTTTTTTTCTTTTTTTTTTTTGTATGCTGAGAAATAAACCTTGGCACTGTTTTCTGAACTGGTTTTAAAACTTCTGCACTACAGACCATGCAAAAAGAATTCAAACCCTGAAACTTTTTTTTTTTTTCAAATCACCATGATTCCAAGCCTTTTTTAGGATTTTTTGGCTTGTCTTCTGGGTTGTAACCAGAGTTTATCAACACCACCATATTTCTAATAAGATGAAATTATCTCATGTAGCAAGTACACACCAGTAAGCAGATGGTAGGTGTAAGAAATGGTCCAGCAATTCGTGCCACTAAGGGGTTTTGAAGGGTTAACATTGAGGCCTGGGTTTAGGCGCGAAAAGAACAAGGGATTTCTTCGGAGAAAAACTACTGACTTTGCACGGATGTGCAGTAACTTCTGATAGCCGGCCAAGAGACCACCAGATAAGGAGGAAGAATGAGGGCCTTCCTGTCTCCCTGTTCGAGCAGCCCCTGAGAAAGTAACAGAGACTGATAAGCAGGCGACATCGGATTCGGGAAACCAATTATAATAACCTTGCCTCTTTTAGAAGTAGTAATAAATATGTATTAGCCTAGGAGTATAAAAAAGTAGATGCCTTACGTAACGGGTGTGCGTCCTGGTGGAGCAGAGACTCCCGGCGCACCCAGCGCTGTTTGCTTGCCTCTATTCGTTTAATAAATTGTAAACTCTGATTGTAATCCTATTTGGGACTCAGTCATTTATAACAATTGGGGGCTCGTCCGGGATGGTCTTGGTTCCTGAATTCTGACTTGATCTAGGAGGGGCGCCCCCACCATTTGGTGGCTCCTGTTCGAGTCAGGTCGGGGCTAACACCATCCTGAACCTGAATAAGGGCAAGCAAAGATTTAGATTTTTTTATGAGCTCCCTTTGCCGGCTGCAGCACGATATTTTGCCCGTAATTCTGCGCGCGAAGATCCGAACGAAGACGACGGAGTCGTAAGTATTTAATGTGTATACCGTTCGGTTGGGTGGGTTTCGGTTGCCTGTGTGTGTGAGAGTGTGACTGAGACGGAACGTAGTTCCGAAGCGATTGTGGAGGTCTTCTAACCGCGGTTCCAATCTCCCGCGAGGGACTTGGCCGGTGAAGGACCGAAGCGATTCCTATAGGATTCGTGGGTGGGTGATAGGTCCTAAGCCCCCTGCAAGACACTCTCACTAAGGCAACCAAGGGCTGTAGGAATTGCCACAGTAAAATTCCTAGATGGGTCAGATTAAATCGAAGACCCGGGACCAGAGAAAAGGGAGCAAATTACCAGACATACCACCAGAAAGTCCATTAGGGATAATGATTAGAAATTGGAACGATAGGGGCCCCAGAAAAGGAAAAAGCAAAGTAAAAATGATTCAGTATTGTATGATAGAATGGCCAAAGGAGCCTTTAAGACCACATGTCTTTTGGCCTATTTTCGGATCTTTGGAAGACTGGGTTTGCCAGGCTTTAAATCTACATGTTAACTCAAAGGAACCTTTTAGCCAGGAGGAAAGTGATTATGCAGGATTATGGATCAGGATCTCACGTCCTTTTCCAGCCTCAATATTTACACTAAAAGCAGACGAGAAGTTTGACGAAGAAGAGAACAAAAAAATAAAAAATAAAAAAAAAAAAAAAAGGAAAAAAGAAAAAGATGATGAATGGGAGTCATTGGATAACCTACCACCTCTATATCCTAACAATCCACCCCCGGTGGTGCATCTTGTAATCCTGTTTTGTTCTTAAATGTTTTGACTGTGTCAAGGAGGAAGGTGGGAGCATTATCTAAGTAACAGTTTAGAAGTTTGGGTATATTCGCGGTGGTGTTCGGTCAGTTTCCCAAGTATCGGGGGAGCGGGGCTGACTGATTATCAAAGTGGTAGAACGGAGAGTCACTTCTTTGGTGGTTCGGGCCTGAGCCCTGGGAATTTGGTAAGAAGGGGGAGAGCGAATTTATTTAGGCCTCAATACCTTTTTAAACCCCCATCTTGACGGATACACAGGAGTGATTCCTTGTTTTGTGTAGGCTTACTAACAAAGTGCATGAGAAAAATTAGCATTTGGCTTGAAATTCGGTCTTATTGAAATGTAAATTTTGTGGAAAAGGTGTTATTGTTTGTCTAGAAGACAGAAGGCTGAGTGCTTCAGGTGTTTTTCCGAAGTCCTGCGGATTTATGATTGGAATGGGGCTCATTAATAATCTGAAATAGTAAAGTTTGTATGTGGAAAGAAGAGTTTAATCCCAGAGGACTGGGACATTTGGGAAGAAGATTAGGAAAAGATAGTAAAAACCTGCAATAAAAAGGTTTGCGTGGGAATTGAAACAAGGGACAGTAACTAATATAAATAAATAAAAGGGAATGGGAAATCAAGGAAAAGGGGAAAATCCAAAAAAAAAAAAAAGGCGTCCTAAAAAAAAAAAAAAAAAAAAAAGCCTCCTTGGGTGCATATTGGCACATTGGAAGGATATTGTTAGAAATGGGGGCACAGAAAGCAAGAGGACTTCCACTAAGTATTGCAATCAATGGTGGCCACTATATAAACTAAATGGCCACTTTATGGATCAATCGACTATAACAGTGTCTTGCAATTAATGTTTTTGAGGAGAGAAGGAAAATAGGATGAAATGTTGTATAGTGATATGTTGTTTCAGCATGTTGGAGGGAAAAGGTTTGGAATTAAGTTGGCCCCTGACTGAGCCTTTGGTGTTGGCATTAGAAAAGTACGGGCTGGAGAAAGATAAAGGAAGTGTTAAAAGGATTGTTGAAGGTGTTAAAGGTTGTGTGGCATGTAGTATTTAACAGAGCTGTTTGAAGTTGAATGAGCAGGGAAGGAGGATGTAGGAATGTTAATAGTTCCGTCTCAACCCGAGGCTGAGATCTCTAAATCGCGGGTGTGAGCCCTCTGGGGCAGGGGGACCGTGATGGGTCCGAGAGAGTTGTCGTGGAAACAGAAAAGCAGCTAACTCTTGAAACAACCTGAGTTCCTGTGTGAGCTCAGATTGCCAATGGGACCGCTCAGGGAACTTTCAACGATTGCATTCCCCTGACCGACCCCCTCACTGAGACCCTAATCACCCCGGAAATTATGTAAATACTAAAATCTGGTTAAATTGGCTATTGGGAGTTGAGAATCTGTTCCAACAAGGTCCAAAAGAAACCCCTATGGAATTTATGGAATTTTTGAATTTCTGGACCAACTTTGAAATGCAATGAAAAAAAAAAAAAAAAAAAAAAAAAATGGACCTGGCTTAAAAAAAAAAAAAAAAAAAAAAAAAGAGAGAGAGAGGCAACTGGCTAGCCTCTTTCCAGGGCAATCAGCCCCTGATATCAGAAAGAAATTGTCTTAGGCTGCAGGACAAACTTACAACAGTCAGGAATGACGGGGACCTGGGGCATCTACCCTAGCAGGTCCACTAGTTGAAATAAAGCTAGGAAACGAAGACAGAGGCTTGAATTTTTTGTTGGTTATGGGAGCTTCTTTCTCTGTGTTAGTCAGTAAATGTAATAGGAGCAACATATTCAGTGTTAAATAGTTTAAAAGGACGATTAGGAACTAAGACAACTACAATAATTGGAGCCACAGGGAAGGAGGAGGAACGGCCATTCTTACGACCCCTTGATTTGCGTTTTGGGGGTAAGGAACTAACCCATGAATTTTAGTATGTACCAGAATGCCCGATGCCACTCTTGGGACGGGATCTATTAGCCAAATTAGATGCAACAATAACCTTTGAGGATGGAGAATTAATAATGAAGGTACCTGAGTCCAAAGTAGGCCAAATCCTAATGATCAAAGATAAACCCTTTGTTAATATTCCAAGAGAAGTAGAAAATGCAGTTATAGCAACAGTACGGGAAACAGATGTACCAGGGAAGTCGAAACTGGCACAACTGGTAAAGGTGGAATTAAAGGAAGGAGCCAAACCTGTTTGAATCAAACAATATCCACTTAAGATAGAAGCTAGGCACGGGAATGGTGAAAATTATTGACAAATTTCTCAAATATCAGATTCTGGAAGAATGTAAATCGGAATACAATACTCCAATTTTTCCAGTAAAGAAGCCGAATGGCGAGTATAGATTTGTACAAGATCTTAGAGCAATAAATGAAATAACAAAGGATATTCACCCGGTAGTAGCTAATCCTTACACATTGTTAACATCTGTGAAAGGGAAATATAAATGGTTTACCGTGATAGATTTAAAGGATGCCTTCTTTTGCATACCTCTTGATAAAGATAGTAGAAAATTATTTGCCTTCAAATGGGAAAACGTATTGAAGTTTTTGGACCACATATGGTAACAACCGTTTTGGAACAAAGGGGGGGGGGGGCACTGGTTATCACCCAGCTGGATGGTGAAATATCAGGCAATCCTAACTGAACAAGATGACATAACCTTGAAAACGACTAACCTGTTATATCCAGCAGTATTTCTAGGAACTGTTCCAGAAGAAGGACCGTTGGAACACAGTTGTGTGCAAATAATCGAACATACGCCAGCCACAAAGATTTGAAGGATGTACCCCTTGAAAGGTATTCAGTGGGAATACCACACTCTGTGGCACCCACAAAGCTCAGGGAAAGTAGAAAGGATGAATCAAACAATAAAACAACAATTGACTAAGTTAATGATCGAGACACAGCTGCCCTGGACGAAATGCTTACCATTGGCACTTTTAAACATAAGAACTAAACCATACAGTGAGACTGGATTATCATCATATGAAATGTTATATGGTATGCCTTATTCTCAAGGGATGCCCCTAGGGAACAATGTAATTGAGGATCATAGTATCCAGAAATACATAATTACCATTGGAAGGAGATTAAAGGAGATAAGATAAATTGGGATGATGACTCAGACACCACCTTTAGGATTTGCTATTCATAAAATACAACCAGGAGACAAGGTCTTAATAAAAACCTGGAGAGAAGAATCATTGAACCCCCGATGGGAGGGACTGTACCTTGTTTTACTTACTACTGAAACAGCTGTGAGAACGGCAGAAAGGGGTTGGACCCACGCATCCAGAATAAAAGGACCAATAACTACCGAAGCCTGGAGGGTTGAGTCCACTCCTGGGGAACTGAAACTGAGATTAAAGAGGAACTGATATCCCAGCAATAAGGTTCTGCATGAATTAAGGGCACTGGATAAAGAGGACAAGTCTGAAGGGAGGAAAGGGAGAAGGCAAGACCGGGGTAGGACCCTCCACTGCGGTGTGTATGGTCTACCGAGGGAGGCAACCCCTATGGGTATTGACTGCCGAGTGAGAGGGCCTCGACCGGACTTCTCCCGCGCTAAGATCAGGTTGTCCTGAGAAAAGTAACATGAGAATCTCTTAAACCCATAATGAAATTGTGATTAGTTTTTCCAGGAGCTGGATCACCCCGAAGGGCTGAATGGTAACACAAGCTCTGAAAGCGGGCCCAACCTCATGATTGAAGGCGTTTCCCACACTCTCAAGATTGGACGACGAAAAAGGATAAGAAATGCTATACTTTCTGGTATTGTTTCTACAGGGGCAATTGGGCCATGGGCAAGAATGGAAGAATAACTTTTTCACTTTGGGGGAGGAAGTGGCTAGGGCCTTTAACCTTAGTAACTGCTGGATTTGTGGAGGACCGGGGGGAACTGAAAGTTGGCCCTGGGTAGCAGGCCCAGTTGAACCCAAGTGGTGGGTCAGTAATCTGAGCGAAGTTCATAATGGGACGCAATTTTGGAAAGAGGAAGGAGGCCCATGGCAGTTACACTCGTCAGCTCGGGGTGTATACTGCTTGAACAGAACAGGAACAGTGGCGGTGGGAAAAAGCATTTGCAATTGGACTCTGTCACCTGGATATGATTGTATCGATCCTGGATGTAGTCCTATAAACTGTACAGCACGTAGTGGGAAATGGAACACCACACATGTTCAGCTGAGAAATGGGACTTGGCTAAAATGCTCATACAGAGAATTTTTTGGATCCGGATGTGAAACTGTGGCAAGAGCCCAAGCGGGGGGACAATTCGATAGTCGAATCTTAGACTGTCAACATGATAACACAACTAAGGAACAGCATGTGGTGCGGGTCTATCGCTGGAGATGGCAGAATGAAAATGGGAGGCGAGTGTTCTTTAAGCATTTCTGGTCAGCTTATAATATAACTGGCCACCAAGGAGAACTGAATTGTGACTGTAAGTGGAAACCCGATGCGGGAGCTTGGAAGTGCGCATATACGAGTACGAACGGGGCAGACATTGTAACAGGACCACTCGGTAACAAGGACACTCTGTATTATCACGCCCCAAGGGCTGAAAAGGGATGGAATGGTCCTTTTCCAAATGGGACATGGGCCCTAAAGGGACATTATTGGGTGTGTGGCAAACATGCTTACAAGAGGCTACCTGAAAATTGGTCGGGAGTATGCTATGTGGGGTACATAAGACCCTTGTTCTTTTTATTGTCACAAACACAAGGAGATCATTTAGGAATAAGATTATATGATGACCTGAACAGAGTGAAACGATCTATAGATACTTCCTTAACCGGGGGTAGTGCCCAAAAATGGGGAAAGGATGAATGGCCTCCTGAAAGAATCATACAGCATTATGGGCCAGCCACCTGGAACCCAAATGAGTTGATATCAGGAGCCCGAGAACCTATTTATAATTTGAACCGAATAATTAGGTTGCAAGCTATCCTCGAGGTTGTAACAAATCAAACAGCGACAGCCTTGGATCTTTTGGCTGACCAATCCACTCAAATGAGAAATGCTATATTCCAACATAGAATGGTCTTAGACTATTTACTAGCAGAAGAAGGGGGAGTATGTGGAAAACTGAACGATTCTAATTGTTGTCTACAGATTGATGATAATGGAAAAGTGGTCAAGCAGATAACAAAGGAAATTAGAAAGTTAGCCCACGTCCCAGTACAAACTTGGAAGGGTATGGATTGGGATTTCTTTTCATGGTTGCCTGGTGAACCATGGGTTAAAAGGATGCTGTTTTTATTTTTATGTGGTGTAATGACATTATTGTTTATACCTTGTATGATACCTTGCTTTACGTTGTTGATACGGCGAGTAATAAATAGCACCCAATTTGTGATGACTTCAGTGGAGAGAAAAGGTGACGTGTCGATAATGATGCTTAAGAAGTGGACACCCCGAGAACTGACTGATGAAATCCAATTGTTACTGACAAAGGTTGAAGGAGAGACACGAATTGATGATTAAAAAAAAAAAAGGGAGGAATTGTAAGAAATGGTCCAGCAATTCGTGCCACTAAGGGGTTTTGAAGGGTTAACATTGAGGCCTGGGTTTAGGCGCGAAAAGAACAAGGGATTTCTTCGGAGAAAAACTACTGACTTTGCACGGATGTGCAGTAACTTCTGATAGCCGGCCAAGAGACCACCAGATAAGGAGGAAGAATGAGGGCCTTCCTGTCTCCCTGTTCGAGCAGCCCCTGAGAAAGTAACAGAGACTGATAAGCAGGCGACATCGGATTCGGGAAACCAATTATAATAACCTTGCCTCTTTTAGAAGTAGTAATAAATATGTATTAGCCTAGGAGTATAAAAAAGTAGATGCCTTACGTAACGGGTGTGCGTCCTGGTGGAGCAGAGACTCCCGGCGCACCCAGCGCTGTTTGCTTGCCTCTATTCGTTTAATAAATTGTAAACTCTGATTGTAATCCTATTTGGGACTCAGTCATTTATAACAGTAGGTGCAATTGCAGCAAAAACCTCAACCTAGCACTTGAGAGCTGTGGTGGTGGTGTTTCTTTTTGTGTGTGTGTTTGTTTGTTTGTTTTTACCACAGTCTCCTAGAATGTGATGAACTGTAAGGTGGTTTTGTGCAATACCAAATTTAAGTGAAATCCAAATCCAGGCATAAAGCAGGTTTCAATTTCTCTCTCCTCTTTTCTAAATTCTCTTTTTTAATTTTGAAAAAAAAAAAGTGGGAATTCATTGTTTTGCTGGTAAATCTTTTTGGTTCCCAGACTTTCCAGTGAGACATAACCATTCCTGAAGAAAGCTGAGCAATTCCCACAAAGACATTAGCTTTGTCCCAACAACTGTTGAACAATTTCCATTTAAAAAAAAAAAAAAAAAGACAGTTTTCCACCACTCCCACTGATTAGACTAGCAGACGACCATACTGGAGAAAACCCAAATGAATTACAAGCAAACTCAACACCAGAGGAGCCAGCTGATTTGGTCCCATATAGCAGTGCTCATGGTGCCAGGCCCCATTCAGACCTGCGTGGGCATATTCCTCAGTGCACTGACTGCCAGCCAACATCTTGTCTTTCCAGGCCCAAAGGCCCACGGTTGGTCTTACCAGATCAAGTGACGTTCTATATCTCCACCCAGTTGCTCTCTCTTCCCACTACCTATGCCGTACCAGGATGCAATAGCAGTAACAGCTGAGGACTAACAAAAAGGCTGATAAGAAGGTGACAAGAGCTTATGGGTTGGAGGAATCTGATTCAGGGCATTCAGATTCTAATTCAGAGCACCTCTGCTCTAGTGCTTCTCCTCCCCAGCCTCCTTGGGGTTAGATGTTCACTGCCCATCTTGCACATTACATTGCAATAAGCTCTTCCACCCACAGTCACAGGCAGTTTTCTGGTCCTTGTTAGAGGTTACCTCTAGAAATTTCCCTTACGTGACATATGTCCCCACACTTCTGCCTGTGATGGGAACAGCCAGCATGCCCCAGCTGTTCTCACACACATGGCCTCCCAGGACTTCTCCATGGCATCCCAAAGTTACCAACATCTTGTCACTACTGAAAAACATAATTCAAGAGCTTGCACAAAAAAAAAAAAAAAAAAAAAAAAAAAAAAAAATCCTGTGATCCCTCAATGCATGTCCTGAACTGTGACTTCTGTTGGCCTCCAAAAATGGCCTGCAGAAAGCTGTGCTGTCAGCTCAAATGCTTGGACAATGACAGCAGAGAGGAAAAATGTCCCTGGACATTTCATGGGGTTCTGTTCCCTTTAGCATCCCACTCACCTAGCAGGTGCTGCCGTTTTCTTTTGGCAAAGGTTACTAGCAAATTACTAAGGTGTGTGAAATTACTAAACTCTCCCAAATACCACGCTTGTCTCCCTGCACCTCTCCTGGAAGACAGCATGTGGTGCCGTGGAAAAGGAGGCCTTGTGGAATAGCCTGTCAAACCCTTCGTATCTGAACTGTTCCCAACATTGTCTTCAGTCCAAAGAAATCCATATGCCTTGGCACTGACAGGTTAGGTGATCAGATCAGGAGCTATCCATATTCTCTGCGTTGAAAGATAAAAATGTAAATCTGGGACTGTAATAAGCAAATATCCACAACAGTAGTGTGCCTTGGTAGATGTTTCCTTTGCTGTCCCCAAACACATCTTCGCTTTTGTTTTGCATGAGGCTGCAGATCCTCTGAAGGAGCTAGTGAATGCAGATTCACAAAGCTGATATTGTAGAAATAAGAGTATCCCTTCCTAACAGACTATGACCTGAGTACAGTGACAAGTGCGCAGGCATTTCCTAGTTACTGCCCATCCAGCTTGGCCACTTATCTGAAGGTCTGATACTGTGACAGAAGGGAAATCACCTCTGGAAACTGACATACCGGTTGCAAGGCTTACCCAAAGCTGAAGCATAAAGACCAGGAATTGTCCCGTGTCCATGACCAGGAATGGCAGAGCCTCCCCGGGACCCTGCCTGCCCTTTGGCTGGTGGCAGGACAGAAAAGGCATGCACCCAGCTCCCATCCTGGTGAGAGGACATGATGCAGGGGGGTGGCAGAGGCCAGACCCATGTGCTTCTGCGTTCCCTCAGGCCACTTACATGGGACAGATCTCCATGTGTGCAGCATCTTCAGAGCAGACCTGGAGGTTGTCTTCAGCTGCAGACCACAAAAGAAGAGTTGTCCGGATCATTCTCCATTTTGAAAAGGCGGGCATCTTAGGGCACGTTACACCCAAATTTTGTTTTCTCATCCTCTCTCCTTGTAACAGCACTGGGGCAGACATCTGAAGATCTAGAGTACCTCCTCATTCCTCACCTTGCTGTTTCTTCTGATAACAAACTTGAGTTTGCTTGAGTTCTACACTGGTGAAGAGAATTAACTTGTTAAAATAGCTCAGGGATGAGCCTTTTTAGCTGCAATACCTGAGACACCCTTCTCCTCCACCCCCCCCCCCCCAAATAAATAAATAAAAAACCCTCATGTGACTTCATGTTCAGTAGCAAAATATACTTGTTCCCAAGTTGCTGCAGGCAAGAAAAGCCCAGGTATTTCTCACCCATGTACAATGGCAGAGTAGCAGACAGGGAAAAATTCTGCACAGAACGAGTCATTTCAGCACAAATGCTTTAATAAATGTCAAACAAACTGCTGTCCCCATGGACACCCCACAGAGCAGCTGTGGTGCCTTGCTGCCATGCCTGCCCCCATGGTGGGTGGAAGGGGAGAGCTTCAGGGGCAGAACTGGAAAACATTAATTTATAGGAAAAAATAAAAAAAAAATACAGATTAAAAAAAATACACCACTAGGCTCAGAGTGGAATTTCTTGTCCTATCTAAGCCAACAGCCCATGGGAACCTGCTTTTGGAAACAAGCTGGCATTACTAGTTGATGTGCTTCAGTGGAAACTTTTCACTGAAACCTTGGCAAACCCTGAACCAAAAACATATTCCTCAGTAACTGTAGTTATTCAGGACCCCATGTCACATACATATGCCTTGCTGTAGATCTGTAGTGACACTTAAAGCACAAATAGCAAATCTAAATTATCTTTCTCATTAATTAGGAGCCAGCTCGGATATTCGGGGTTGATTGGGCCTTGACAAGTGCTCAGTGATGGAAGGCACAAAGCTCCTGGGACAAAGTCAAAGTTTCTTTACACACACCTCAGGCTACAGGCAGCAGGATCTAACCTTTTGAAACAGTTAAAAGCAAGCGTCTCCCTGAAAGATAATGAGATACAAACAGTAAGCAAAGAATGTGCCTCTGGGCAGTATCCTTAAAGTATTTCAGCTTACATTATGGTGGAGACAGCATGAACAGGGAACAGTAGCACCTCTGTTTACACTATTTTAAACAACAGCAATTCCCAAAGGTCCACATGGACATATAAATATAAACAGATTTTGGAAGAGTTATACCCTGATTTAATATTTGAAAATGCTGTAAAATGCTGGACATGCCCACATCATGTGCCCTGTCCTCAGTGTTACCCTGCTATTAGTACTCTTCATTTAGTACTTTGCTCCCAGTTGACATAAATAGTCATTACTTTTTTGGTGAATTCATTAAATATGAAGAAGTATGTTGTGTTTCCACTGTTGAAAACCCTGCTATGGAGAGCTAACACCGTCATGGGCATTGCTACACCTTCCTTCAAGTAAATCGGGCCATTGTCACCACCTATACCCATTTGTTCCTTGTGACTGGGGTAAAACAAATGTTTAGTCAGCATCTGGTGCAAGAAAAATGCAACAAACAACAATGTTCAGCATCCTAGCTCTAAACTAACTTTCTCTGGGACTTAGTTCATACATTACCACTTTCCAAATACAAAGCAAAATGAATATTCCTCACCATCATAGGGAAAAAAAAAAAAAAGGAAAAAAAAAAAAAGATGGGATTAATGCTTGTGAAGTTGGTGGAGCGTGACATAGGCATCACAAAATGAGTAAGTCATAAGGCCTGGGGTGCCTTTAATTCTTCTCTTACTAGGAGAAAACAAACAAACAAATATATTTTACTCACAAAGACTCCTAGACCATAAAACAAATGTTAGAACAAGTTTTCTCTGGAAATCTCTAAATCTCCCTTTCTTCCCAACCTGTCTAATTTCTGTGTTGTTACAGCACATTAACCTTTATAACCAGCAGCTAGACCTGGCAGAAAAATGAACCATCCACTACAAAAAATGTACTGCCAGCAAGTCCCAGGTAACATACAGCTGAATAAAGTCAGGATGCAGCAAAATTCACCTACCAAATGCCCCAAACCAACACTCGGTATGGCAGTTCCTGTCATTATTCACCTAATGATGTGTCCTCTTCTTTTCTAAAGGTTTGGGTTATCAGAATCTGAGACACGAACTCATCTGGCTTTGTCCATGCAACACCTCCAGCACTGCCGCACACAGCTGTGTCAGCACCTCCAGCTCTGGGCAAGAGCAAATGCACGTGAAGGAGGAGGCAACCTCCCATCCTCATCCTCCCCTGGCCTGGGGAGGCATCAGCAGTGGCACGGCTCCCTGGGAGGCTGGTGAGGCAAGGAAGCTTGCTATGCCTACAGGTTTTGTAAAGCGCACCGTAGCCCAGGGTACGGTCTGGGTTATCGCAATTGGTGGGTGAGGTTCTGCAGCTTGCATTGCGGAGGAGTTCAGATGAAATAGCCACGGCCTCCAGGCCTGAAAAGGCAATAGAGGATGGAATACTTCTTCTTCTCTCTTTGTGTCTTCAGATATTTTCCGCTGAATCCCTACATCTGGGAGAAAAGATGAAACTAGAGAGCCCTGTATATTAGTCCATTAGAGTATTTCAGGAAAGCATGTGTTTAAACCCTATTCATGCCCTCTCTTGCCCTCAAAGACTGGCTTAGGAGTCTCATTTTTCCCCTATTCCGAGTCACCATAGAGCCTGGTACATCTTACAGCTAAAAACATTAAATCCAGGAGCTGAACTTGATGATCCTTGTGGGTCACTTCCAACTTGGGATATTCCATGCTTCTATACCAAATATCTGGTTTCTTTCCTTTTTCTTTTTTTTTTTTTTTTTTTTTTTTTTTAGCATAGCTGGAACTTAATTGTATTTCTCAGACCTCAGTTTTGTGCTTGAATGAGAGTGAGCCAAGTATGTGTCTGTGATTTTGGAAACCCATACTTGCAGAAGACAATGTCACCAACTAGGTGTGTAATGACAAAAATTGTTACATTGACTGTGTGCTGAGTTTTGATATTTACAATACAATAGTGTTGCTCAAATTACCATGATAGAAAGTTCTGCACACATAAGTCTAATCAACTTAAAAATAAGAAGAAAAGGGAATCTCCCACACATGAGACTTCATCCACTGTTGGTAAATATATATATATATATATACATAAATATATTAGTTGCAATGGCTTGCTGTCTAATGTGTTGATTTGACTGACTTGTTAACCAAAATGCTAGAATAATACTCTCTGCCAATGCATCTCTCCCACCTTCCAGATGTTATTCTCAGCTGAATATGTAAATTATGTTTTCTTCCACAATTCCTGATACCTTTTATTGAACAGTTTTCAATTCCAAAACGGGTGTAGTTTTCCCTTTGTTTGCAATGCATATCACGAGTATCTGCAAATGGTATGAATTTCAAGGATAAAGAGATTTTCAAGAAATACAAAGCAAATTAGACAGAAGGTCTGTTTGGAATAATCTGTATTTGACATTAACATAGTATACATCTCTTGCAGAAAATTAAAAAAAAAAATCACAATGAGGAGCAATTGGCTTGTGCAAAAAAAAAGTTAATTTCCAGAAAAAAATATACAAAGGCATCATAAACTGTCAGTACAGCATACAGGTCAGCCAAATCTTTCAGCCAAGGGTCAGCGAATGTGTTTCATTTTCATTAGACTGGGACCAAATAGCCAGCCTTGCCCTAACGCCCTGCTGGGACACACTGCTGATGTTTTTCACCCAGTGAGGACTGGAGGGTTGTTAAGTGCCAACAGCAGAGTTGTTCTGGAGGAGACAGGTGAGATTTGGGATGGAAATGTGTTGGACAGCCTTCACAAAGATTTGGACGTTGTTGGCACAACACAAACGTCTAACATCAGAGGCAAACAGAAGACTACAAACCATGAGGTGGCTGTTGACCAGGCTGCAGTTCCCTGGTGGAAGACAAGGTTGGGGGGAGATGAGCCCCTGGTACCACCATCCAAAGGGGCATAAGCTTGTCCCGTCACAAGAGGAGGGAAGGACAGACAACCTCTGAGCCTTGCACGTGCCCAGGCAGGGGGGTGTCTCCACCTCAAGGTATATGTGGGGAGTTTCAGCTCCTATGGGGTGGCCACCGACTGCAGCAGCTTAACATTTTCCTCACTTTTTAATTTCACTTTGAGAGTGGGAGATTCAGTTGGATAGACAGAAAATCAGGGACTGGCACAGTTGTTATGAAGAGTTGAGACCTAGAGAGGATTTTCTGGGAGTTGCTTGAACTCCACAGCTTGGTCAGGAGACCAGAATGTGGATCTTTTATGGACCATATTAGAATGTAATATTTATTTTCCTGCCTACCATGATAAATAGCATTTATTAAACCATTTCAGAATGTGTTGGTCTATTTATTTTCACTGCCATATGTCCCTTGGGAGGTGGGTGGCTCATTAGCCAGACTGCTTGCAGCTGATTCTGGTAAAAAGTGCTCTCAATCTACCAGGCAGCCTGGAACCAGGTCTTGGGCCAAGGTGCTGAAATAGCAACAAGGTGGGGAACAAGAAGAGCATCCCCACAACCACCTTCACAAGCCAGTGCAAACTGCAAACATCTGCAGATTTTCTCCTGCTGTGACCAGACATGGTGAAAACCAGTTACATGCAGCCAGCATGCAAGCAAATAGTGGTGCCATGCCTGGAGTTAGTCCAGACAGCACTCAGCATGGCAAAATGACGTGCTCCAGCTCTGCTTGAAGAGGGTGGCTAATGCAGTCATGTTCCCACACGGACATGGCAGCTGAAGAGCAATGTGCCAAGGGGGTGACATCTCTCCAAACACCAGTGCCATCCCCAGAGCAAGGGAGGGCCGAGGTGTGCAGGGATGGAGTGGAGTGGGGAACCCAAAGACAGCAGCTTGGTGAGTGAGAGAAGTAACACATCTGACAAGGAAACAGGCTGACCCTCGCTAAAATGTCTGCTGTTGAAGAGGCGTGTTGCTCAAGGAGGAAATTAAAAAAAAATTTTCTTACAGGCAGAGGAGAAAGACATGAATCCAGAAGGAAGCTGATGAAGAAAGATATGCTTACGAACAAGAGCTTGGTAGTATGAGAAAAGATACAGTGAGGAAAAAAATTTAGAGTCATGGAAATGCATCTTTTCCTAGAAAGAACATAGATATGAAGGCTTATTTTAGAGTAAAGAAAAATACAGGGCTGATACAAAGCCCAGTTAACTCTGTTTTGCTTTGGATCACAACCAATGACAGGCATACTAGGTAATGAGTGACAGCTTGCAGCCAACATCTGATCAGTCTGAGATCTGTGAGGTGCACGTCATCAGCATTTCTGAGTCCACACTTGCTCGCTCATAAGATATGGATAATAAAACTGGAAAGTGGTCCAACAGACTGAGAAGAATCAAAGGAAATCCTTGGGGTTAATACTGCTCATAAGTAACCTTTTCAAGACATTTCTGCAAAATGCACTCGGGACTGAGGACTTTACGGCTGCTGAGCATTCATACCCTAAGCTCATGCTGCAAAGCTGCAAGTCAGAGTCCGTACTTAGAACGACCAAACGCTTGTGGTTTGCAAAAAACTTTTCCTCTAGCCAGGATATTGTGTAATAATTCCTGTTGAGATATGCTTCACTGAAGCAGATAGTACTGGCAGTCATTGAGGGTAAAGTCATATGCATGTGGTATAGCAATGGACATTGCAACACAGAAAAAAATGTCTACATTCCCAGGAAAGACGTATTTCTCCAAAATAACTGGTTTCTGTCAATGATCATAAAATGGCATGAAAGATGTCACCCATTTTAAAGAAAAGAGACCTTGTGAGGATAGTCAGCCATCTTCTGCCTAGGAAAGAGAAGCTATATCTACGCCTAACAGATGTTTTCCCAACTCATTTGGAAAAATCACCAACAAGGTTCAGTAATCTCCTAGTAAATTAAACCAGTGTTTCCCTATCTTCACATGAGATGGCGTATTTGAAAAAAAAATAATACAACCTCCAGCTGCTTCCATGATAATATTTCTGTGCATTGTTACAACACAAAGTATAGCCAATGAAAATTAAATGTGTAGTTTTTAGTCTGAACCACACTTGTGATAAGAACAAGAATGTCTAGGTAAAGTTTCCAATGCAACTGCTTAACATCAAGACTTCTAAACTTCACTCCTGATTTATTAAAGTTCTGTTCCCCCGGAATCTCTGATATATGGAATTTCAGGAAGAATGATGTCTCTGGGAGGATGCAAAGGTGAGGTGATTTTTTGATGGAAAGCTAATATCAGCAATAAAATAGGGCAGCTTCTGCTACTTCATAACATAAACCTCTCCGAGAGGCTGAATGGGCTTTGCATTTCCTTAATGAAGATACATTTTTTCAATTTAAAATCCTATGCAAGTGAAATACTGTTTTCATTGATGATCGCAGTAGGAAATCAATTCGGTATTACACATTCTGAAATAGATCCCATAAATTGTCTTCGCTCCTTGATTGCAATACAAGCCTGACAACCCACACAGCTGAGGCTCTGTCTCTCTATTTGGATAGCAGATGGTATTCTGACTGCCGCCTTATAAACAGAGTAGGTGAGCTGGCAGTAAAGATAAGACTGAGAGAGATTTGCTGACATTAAATTAATATAGACATTTCTTTCCTGATAGCATTTGATTTTCAGAGACTCTTGAGAATTTAGAGTTCAAATCTCTGAGATTCATGATATGCTGTACTATACAAGGTCATTCATGTCACAGAAGACTTTATGGGCAATAGTTCTTGCTGTCAGATAGCATTTAATATGTGCAAACACAGGCTACTTTCACAGGCTGAAGACTACATTCATTTTCAGTTATAACACTGCAGGTATAGTCTCATGAACTGCTGGGAGCACAATTTGTCTTACTTGTGCTGAATGATTCGTGAGAAATTACAGGAAAGGTCAGTCCTCCGTCTCAAGAGGGAAACTGTCACGGTGAAATTAAGGGATTAGCACCGGACCAGAGGCTGATGCTGCTGGAGCTGGGACAGCAGCTCAGCGCCTGCTGGAAGCCAGTCTCCTATACCATCTGCTGCAGGCTCATTTCCCCTGACTTCATGTATGGGCAGTGAAAACTGGTACTAGCATGCATAGCTCATAATAAAACCACTGTGCCTCATAATCTGAAAAATTACAGGCCTCTTGGTTCAACACATAGCTGAGATATTTGTAGGCAGACTCTCCTTTAACCTCTATGTCCTATTTTACTAAAGCTGGTGAAACACCATTGCCCATTTCATTTCACCAAAACTCAGGTGTGCAGAAACATTTCTGCCCTCAGAACAACCTTCCGCATGAAAAATAAACAAACCTTTACAGAACCACTCAGGCATTGCACCAGTCACTGGGTCCCACGTATCTCACCTCAGAGAAGTCTGTGGTTTTAGCTCTGCTGTGTCCAAGCTACAAACCCTGACAACATTTAAACCATTTAAACACAGTGGTCGGAATCGCTGTTTAAAATTCCCTTCTGCCAGGGAGGTGATGAAAGACTCCAGAGTAAGTGATGAAGGAGCAGACAAGCTTGCCAACTTCTTCTCCTGGTGGACAATAACCAACAAAGAGAACATTTGAGTGATGAACAACCATCCTTAGGGACCCTGCTTCTCTATTGATCTGCGGTCTGAGGACTTATCTTGAGGAATGTCAGAGCATTCAAAGCAAAAAGGAGAGAAGCAACTCATTCCTTTGCTTTTCCTTAAACTTTGCAAAGGACAGACGTTGAAAGCTGGCCTACTGTGCCTATGAAACTACCTGCAGTTCTGCCCTCATTTTAAGGTAAGAAAAATTATTTGTATAACAAACAGAGCCTAATCTCAGGTGAGATAGCTTAGAAGGATTTTTTAGAAGAGACAAGTGTTCTTCTTCAGACTTACAAATATTTTTGTGGGCTTACTCCAAGCCCCGGCACTTGACTTGGTAATGTCACTCTCACCTTGAAGGAAAAGATGTGTTAGCACTGAGGACAGCTGGGCCCAGGGTGATGAGATATGAGGCAGCTGGACAGATGGAGCCTGCTGTAAGTCACTACTACTCCGCTAGGACACGGGAAAGAGGTGACAGGAAGCAAAGTCAGAGAGGACAAAAGATGCCAAGTATATAAATACATTTGACATTAAGTGCTGAAGGTTTTCATTCCCACACTAGTGGAAGAATAACAGCCACTACCTTGATTTTGATGGTGAGACTGGAGAGAAAAGAGGAAGAAGCTACACAGATATTACAGGAAAAACAAACAAAAAACAAAACAAGACATAATCATTAGATAACACTAAATGCAGGGGAAATCTCTGCATGTGTCTGTGGCTGGATGGATGTCTGCATCTACAAACACATTTCAAGTGAGCTGTTCACGTACTATTTCTCAGCCTGCAATAAGTGGGTTTGGTAACAAACTGTGGGGGAACTGAATCCATGACACCATTCAGTGTCTGTGAAAAGGTGTTTTCCATTGGCTTCGACTTACACATTCAGCAGCAATGTTTGGTACCCAGAGTAGACAGTAAATGATGTCTTTGATTTTTTCTTTTTCCTTTGATATAATATTTTGGAGTAAACAACCATTTGTTCCTCTTTCTTTTCCAGTGTAAATATAGTCACAAACTTATCGGTATAGAAGAAAGTTCTCAAGTGGCTCAGGCAGGTGCAGCTTAGGGACTGCATATAAGCACGACCGACCCAGACGTTTTCTGATACACAACCGGCACAGCTGGGCAAGGCTGGCAGGACCTGGAAAAAATAAAATAAAATAAAAGCAAGATCAAGCTCCCCCACCCCCAGTATAAGTCAAAAGGCAACAAACAGCAGCAAGATTTGAAAATCAGATCAAGCACTACACAACAACTCGTTGATGTTAAAGAGATCTACTATAATCAAACTATTATTGACTTATGAAGTCTAAACTGTTTCAGCAACTTTAAACTTTTGAGCACTAAAAACCTTTTTCTGCATGCATAGTTTTTTTCTGGACTTTTTCTTGAGCAAATACTGAAAATGCCATATAGGTGTCCGCACTGTGTCTATGTCTAGCTGTGTCTGGAAAGGCATAGCCCGAGGAGCACAGGCCAGCTACGTGGGCATGAACAAGCTGGAAAAATGGTTGGAGGGGAATTAATCCAGCATGTCCATATCGCAGCAATATTACTATTGGATGGACCAAGTTTTGGCTATATGTGGCACAGGTGAAAATGGCGCAAGAGGAGCTAGATTCATTTCTGCTCAGAAGTTGCTTTCAGTAGACTGGGAAGATAAATACAAATATTGTAGGGAGGCTGCAAGTAAGCTACAAAGGGCACTGCAGCTTACTTGTAGCCTTCCTGCACTTGCTTGCAGGTTTGTGCTTGGACTGCAGCCCCACAAACGTTCATTCATTGTACCTTTTTCTTCAGGAATCTGGATGTTGAGTCAGAGTGCTTGGCTGAACACAAGATGGTGCTACTAAAATAGCTGTGTTGATATCAGTAAATAAACTCTGCCAGCAATTTTCAATCCTCAGTCCTTAGAGTCCTGATTAGTCAATAAAAATAACTTTCCTTCCATATATTGGAAAGAAAAGCACAGAATAACCGACCAATTTACTTACTAAAACTAATATTGTGCAGCAGATGTAGCAACAAAAGAGATATTGCTTGTTTCTGCATAGTAGGCCTGTGCTACAAGCTTGAAATCAGTAGAGGACTTACATAGGGAATTACTTTTTTAAACAGTGATTAAAAGTACTTAGGTAAAAGAAATAAATACTGCTCTATTAAAATAAAAAGAGAGAGAGAGAGAGAAGAAGAAGAAGAAGAAAGGAAACCTTTACCTTCCCGAAGTAGGAGTGCCTGCTCTATTTTGCTGTTGGGTACAGCAAGGTCCAGGGCACATTTGAAATCTGCATTTCTGCCTTTCAGGTTAGCACCATAGTCTGCCAGCAAGACAACTATCTCCACGCTGGATTTCATTGCCGCCGCATGGAGAGGGGAGTCTAATCGCTTCCCCGCATTCACGTTGGCTCCTTGGGAAAACAAGAGTGTGTGGTTGGCACTGGGAGGAGGCAGGAGCCTTCTGACCCTGCATCACACAGGTTGGCTTCCGCCAGTAGCCTCAACAATTGAAGGGCATCAGTGGCACCCAGCCCTTCCTAATTTCTCTCAGGACCATCAGTTCAAAACTCATCTGAACAAATACCTGCTTTATAAATGTCTACTGAGTCTGCAGCAGGTAGGGCTGAGCAACCACTGAAATTCTTAGACTTTCAACCCAGTAGATGATCAAAAGCTATCACATGCTGTGTAGATTTGTTAATATCACACAATCTGACATAGGTCATATTAATTTAGTTACAGGGAGATGGGTGAGGGAGAGGCAAGGGAGGAAAAACTCTTTAGGTATCTGATTGGAATAATTTTGGGAGTACAGCAAACAAAATGCATGCCCTAGGTTTTGCCATTCACAGCAGGGTCATGCTTCCAGCAGGTGTCAATCAGCAAATGTACACTGACAGCAAAAATGTAGTCTAGCTCTTAAATTATGCCTGACCCTACAGGGATTATACTTTCAAGCATCTTTACTACTATCTTCATCATCAGCTGAGAAGCAGATGAAGTCAATGCTTAGCAAGGCAGTTAATTTTTTCATAATCAGAAGACTTGATTTTGGTCATCAATATTGGCCGATACTTTCTATGTTTCCTGACATCATTCTAGAAAATAAACTCTGCTTTACTTTCATATTCAGATGGTCTCAGGTAGGTCTCTGTAACTATAGTTTTCCAGTAAGGAAATCCTAAGTTCTTCATGAATACAGGTGAAATTTCAATTGTCTCACAAATTCAGGCTGTCCAAATATCTCTTGCAGAAATCTCTGTAATGTTTGTGTTGGAGAGGCAACCCAGGGTGATAAGCTGTGTTGGCTCACACCACCCCAGGTCTCTCCCAGCCCCTATCTGCAAGCATACCGAGCTCCAGCAGCTTCTTGACACAGTCTGTCCTCTGGTACGTGCAGGCCACGTAGAGCGGGGTCCCGTGCTGCAAGTCTTCTTGGTCAATGTCAACCTTGTGGGCCAGAAGGACCTCCATACACTCTCGGTGACCTGTGTGGTGAAAAAGAGCCACCACTTAATTTCAGCGCTGCAGAGCAGAATACAACCAGATACAATCAGTGAGGAAGAAAAGATGGGAATAAGCCAAGCATATTTATCCATGCTGTAGATTTTTTTCTTTGTTTTTTTTTTTGGGGGGGGAGGGGATGGAGGAGAGAATGTTTTAAAGTCAATAAGAGATGCATTCCTCATTGCGTTGCTGTTAGCTTCACTCCCACCCTGAACATTACCTCGCTTGACTGCCTCGTGAATGGGTGAAGCAAGGTGGTTCCCGAGCTGTGGCTTGGCTCCAAATTCAAGCAGCATGTTGACACAAGCCACGCTGCCACTGCAGCAGGCATTAAACAGAGGAGTGATCCCATCAATAGTGGCTGCGTTGACCTGAAACAGCAGGACACGCTCAGAATAATCCAATATAGGAGGAACGCCCTTGCGGTGTGCGTCATATGCTCAACGAAAATGCACCAGAACAAGATGCTTGCCTTGTTTAATCTCAGAATTGATTTTGTTTGCAATTTTCAGAGTCATTCATTATGGGACAGCACATATAACATTCTACTTTGAGCTCTGCCCTCTCTCACAGACAGCTAGTGTCGTAAGGCAGCAACACTGCCTGCTGGGAGTTGCTCAGAAAACGCAGATTATTTCTTTTTTACATTGAGAACTTGAGTGTTGTTATGACTGTCTATTTTGCGTTAACACATATCCATTATACACTCAGATGACTTTGCTTTTTAAATGAAAATATAGTTCATGTTTAATACTTTCACCTGAAAACACATTTCCAGCAGATAACACATTCACAAAAACATAGTCTTAATCCCAAACAGAAAAGGAGGCCAGACGGGTTTGTGTTCATGTGAGTGTGTGTGTTTGTGTGTAAGACAGAAAGAATTTCTGTCCTTGACCTCTGACATAGGTACCTGGCAAGAGCCACCATCCGTCATTCTCCACCGGGAGAGCACAGTGCCCAGGCTGTGCCATGCACAGCACTGTAGCTGCCAGGTTTGGCTGCCTGGCAGGCCCTCAGAGGCAATTTACGCAGCAAATCTGCATGCCTTTAATTTTGTGGCAAAGTGAGAAAGTACAATGAATCATGCAAGCTCATGGCAGTTTGTGTGGTTTCCAAATCAGTGAGAAGAGGAAAAAGATAGGAGAGAGAGAGCTGGAGAAGTCCTGGGCCACTAAAGAAGCCAAAGTTTGCTACCAGCCAAAGAACAGGAGCAGCATCACAAGACGGTGGAAGAACCAGGGGAGAAATACTCAGTTTGCAAAATATTTTGCCTGTAAAGCGGAGAAAGGCAGAGATGTTTAAAAAACTATTGAGTTATTTGGGTAATTCAGCAGTGGACCATAGGCAGTTGATAGCTTTCTAAATGTTATTCGTCCTTGCTCATTTGCCCTACTGAATTGTATACGACACCTTACAAGTTAACCCTTTTTCTTACAAGGTGTGCTTCCCACAGTCACAGACCCCTCCTTGCCCCTTTCAGTGCTTCAGCCCTGGCCATTTCCTGCAAACCCCAAGAGCACAGCAGCCGGCGGGAGGTCACGCTCCTCCTGGGGCAGCTGCAGCAGCACAGAAGGCAGCCCCTACCCTTCAGTGCCTCCTCCAGAGCATGGGAAGAGGCCAGGCACTGCAGCATGAGGATGTCTGTCTGTCTGCTCAGATTCTGGAGCCCCAAAATGCAGCTTGCTCTTTGTGAAATGGCAGGGCTCTGGCCAAGACTGTTTCAACAGCACTGTCACTGCAAATCCCATCCCCTTGCTCGATCTTCCTTCCCTCTTGCTCATTGTCAAGCTAAGTAATCCCCCATCCTACACAGCTTCAAAAACAGCAGAAGGAAAGGAATGGATGTATTTTGGGGTATCCATATTTCAGACAGATCTCTTGCTACAACACTGCGCCCCCCAAACTCTCATGGGGCAGGTCTGGCTAGAGCTGCTGGGGCACTGGAGGTCCGTTGGCATCATTTTACGGCAGCACCAGAGACTCAAGCAAGCTTATAGCAAGGGTAAGCAAGGAGATAACTGAAGAAGAGAAAATACTTCTTTGGTTTCCCTCTCCACTGGGCTTTGGTTTGACTGGTAAAAGAGGAAAGACGGATAAAACAGCTGTTGTGAAGTAAATGGTTTTGTTAATAATAAAAAAAAAAAAAAAAAAGCACAGCAATAAAGGTGAGCAGAAAAACAGAACGTTTTCTCCCAGAAGTCAGACAACAGCTTGCTGGTTTTATTTATGAACAGAGAGGGAGGGGAAAGGAAAAACAAAACAAAACAAAACTCTGGGACTATATATATTATATCAGGAACAGGCTGCTTTCTTAAGTAAGCAACAGGTAGTTCAGATGTGATCCCCTAAATTATAAAAAAGATAACACCGTTTGTATACCAAAACTGCGCAGAATTTTATTTTTCTCCCATCTTTCAAAAGGACTGAAATATGGCACAGTATGGGAAGCTAAATGGATTTTCTTCTGCAAGGGATAGCTTGATTGCCTGTTTTGGTGTTTCACAGCTTCTTGCCATGTAAATTGTGCTTGAAAAGCTTGTAACTCAGTCAAATGAAATATGTTCTCATATATCTCATCCTATTCCTGTATCTCCATTTTTAACGTGTATTCTACCTTAGTTCCAGCTGGACAAAATGGCATTTTATTAGCAGACAAATTGTGACATTGATTTAAGCACGTCTGTTTTTACTTATATGAGACTCACAAACTACGCCATGGAAGACTGGAGGCAATTCCAATGATCGTTACAGAGAAAACCAAGGGATAAGCCATTTTACCCAGACCTCCAGCAGCCCCAAGACTCACCTGAGCACCGTTCTCCAGCAGCAGCTTCGCACAGGCCACGTGGCCACCCAGGCAGGCTTCGTGCAGAGCCGAGACCCGATCTGTCGTCACCAGGTTCACATTGAAACCCTGCAAGGCAGAGCACAGGGCGTGAGGGGAAGGACCTGCCCAGCCAAGCAGCAACCCCAGGGCACCAGCAGTGGTTGGATGCTGGATGGAGAGCACCACACCGCGAGGCACAGGGGTAGGGATGCACACGGATCACATTATTGCTGTTTGTGGTTGTCACCAGAAAGGGTAGCTGCTAACGGTGGTGGTCCAGCAGCTTGGTTGGACCCTTTGGCTCGGCTCCATCAGTAGGGAAAGCAGACACCCTTATGATGTGATTCATCTCATCCTGAAATAGCTGTAGATCGAATGAATTGTATCCTGAAAATGCATCCACTGATTATATGGGGTGCCCAGTGTGGTTCATTCAGGTATAGTAAAGTAGACCCATAATGGAGGTGGGACAAATCTCACCCACAGATCTGTTCCTCTTATCTGACCACCCAGAAGTTGTTTTACACTGGAAGAAAAGAACTGTGAATTACACACGCCTCATTATAGGCATTTCCCTAAGTGACAGTTTTTACATCTATTCTCACAAAAACAGACAGCAGATATATTCACCAGGGAGACAGAAATTGCCATATGTGCTGTCCCCAAAATACAGCCTAATCTCCTCGTAAGTAAGATTTCACAGCCACGTGTGAGAACAGGCCAGGGAGCAGCTTCATTTCACACTTGGCATCCTGTATCATGTAGCACTGTTCCCCTTCTGCTCAACGTGCTGTAAGCGAGGCAGCTCACAAGGTGGCAGCAATGCACCGCCTGGTAGCCGGTAGCAATGCTTTCGGTAGAGATAAATACAAGCGAGCAACGTTACACTGTGAAAGTCACCAAACCTGCTGCAATGAGCATTAAAAACAGCCACTGTAATTACTTTAGGATAGAAATTCTATGATATAAAACCAATCGTTTTTCAGCAATGTGAAAATGTTATTAATGCAAAGGCTGGCTGTGGCTAAAAAATGGCACAAAGTTCCTACACGTTACAACGATTCCAAGGGAACAGATAAAATCTTAAAAAAATGTTGAGATTATTCAATTTTCACATTGTATAGATGTTTCATATTTACTGATCAGTATGCTCCTTCGAGAATAATGTCTTCTAGAGGTGCCTGATAAGAAGAGAGTTATTCTTTTTCATTATTCATATATAAATTTAACAAATGAAATTCATTAATTGCAAATGAAAAAATAAGAACTGATATCTTGGACAAAACAGTAGTCCCCTCGATTAGTAAATGGCAATCAAATTACACATCTTAAAACAGCTGTTTCCCAAATACCACTGATATTAAGCCTCGTGTTCATATGATTTTACATTCTTCCCAGTGTATCTGAAAAATAAGATACTCCTTTGGGTGCTGGAACAGGCATTGGTGAGTCCTTGAGCTCCTTTAAAACCCCAGTGCCCCATTTCCACACAGGCACAAACAGCCCCTTATATCAGGGCATCTCCTGGGAAGCAAAAACTGTCCTGGATTTTTTTTAAGAGCTTGGTC
Source organism: Anser cygnoides (assembly GCF_040182565.1). Taxonomy (NCBI): domain Eukaryota; kingdom Metazoa; phylum Chordata; class Aves; order Anseriformes; family Anatidae; genus Anser; species Anser cygnoides. Next base: position 130,805,991 of record NC_089873.1, on the reverse strand, counting down.
CCAAGGCAGAGACTTCTGAGTGCCCCATACCCTAAAGTATAGCTCCATATTTCATTTCAGGCTAATGGCATAACCACCTGGGAAGCGATGAGCAATGGTTATACTGTTCCATGAAGAGCTTTGCCCTTACATTTATCAAACTGCTCTGAATCAGCTCCATTTCACTCTCCACAGACATTGCTACCTCAATCTATTTTCATCAGCAAGGACCCTCATCATTCACTCCTGAAATTAATGTTCTCAGGAGAAGGAGAAAGGGTAGATTAACTAAATAGCGTATATCCACACCAGGTGCTTCTCCCATGTGTAACCACAACCAGTGAACAACTGGGGCATCCACTGTTTAACTACAACACTGGGCGGCTCCCACTAATAAGATGGTGTAAAGTCAATGCAGATGGAGATAGAAGGGGCCAGAAGGGACCTCTTTAACAGAGGGAAATGTCACGTTCTGCCCCTGGGACAGAGCAATGCCGGACACAGGCACAGGCTGGGAGCCGGGTGGCTGGGGAGCAGCTCTGCAGAAAGGGCCCTGGGGGTGCTGGTCGGCGGCAGGCTCAGCACCAGCCAGCAGTGTGCCCTGCCAGCCAGAGGGCAAACCACATTTTGGGGTGCATTACACACAGCACAGCCAGCCGGTCAAAAGAGGCGATTCTCCTGCTGTATTCAGTGTTGGTGAGGCCTCACCCCGAGTACTGTGTGCAGTTCTGGGCTCCGCAGCACAGAAAGGCTGCTGAGGTCCCTGAAAGCGCCCAGAGGAGGCCAGCACAGCAGGCGGCAGGGCTGGAAGGCATGTGCTGTGAGGGGAGGCTGGGGACACTTGGGCTGCCCAGCCTGGAGGAGAGGAGGCCCAGAGGCGACCTCGCCGCTCTCCGCAGCCTCCCGAGGAGGGGAAGCGCAGGGGGAGGCGCCGGCCTCCGCTCCTGGGACCCGCTGGCAGGGCACGGGCACGGCACAGAGCTGCGCCGGGGAGTTCAGGCCGGGCATCAGGAAACGTTTCTTTGCCGTGAGGGCGGTCACACACCGCAACAGGCTTCCTGGGGAGCTGGGTGCTGCCCCGTGCCCGTCAGTGCTCAAGGGGCATTTGGGCAATGCCCTCAGTGATGTGCCCTAACTGCTGGTTAGGCACCAACCTCATTTGACTGCAGCTGTGCCTTGATAAATGTCTGGAGAAGAGGCTTTTGCCACAGCAGCTCCACTCCTTGAGGACATTGCCCATTTGAGATGCAGGCTCACCTTGTTCTCCATACAGCCATCACTGGTGAAAATTATTGACCATGATTTGTGGGGAAGAGATTACTCATTTGTGCCAGATTGAGGAGCTGGGTTTAAAGAAAGATGATAAGGAGGATAGCTCACCCTTCACAGCTGTCCGTTTTCATACCTGTTTTCATTTCTAATATATATCTTTTCCTCCCCTCTTGCCTAAACTCTTGGTTACAGTTGGAGTAAAGGGTTTCAGGCTGACAGCTCTCTCTTTAGGAACACCATGCTTGCTGTTTTATAAAGACATACTCTTACAACTTTTTTTTTTTTTTTAACTCCAAATATATAACATATATATTGTTCCTATTCTCTTCAAGCCCAGTCTACACTGTTTATCACTGAAGAAGAGCCCGAGGATCATTGTTTATTATACAGCAAGCTACAAGCAGTAGCAGTCTTTGTCCTGGGCTTGTACTCAGCATCTTGTCTAAGCAAACCAATACATGCCTAAAGATGTGCACATGGATATATCACTTATATGACTGTATTTCTTAGGCACTGCTGCAGTCTACTACCTGCTCACTGACTTGCAGATACCATTCAAGAGAAACCACGCTGCTTCCCAACCTTGTCTTTACCTGTAGGCTTTTACCTGTGCAATCAAGGTTTTCAAAGACAGGAGGCGTCCTTGGAAGGCAGCATCATGCAGAGGGGATCTGTCTGCCCAGCTGCCTAAAACAGCAAAATCATAAGAGTTAATTCAGGTACGCAACAAAAGGAGATCCTGGGAGGACAAGGGAAATGCATCTGCATATAAATGCAGACCAGGCTTGAAAAATCAATGCAGTGTCAGCAGTGAAACTGTTGATAAATTGATTTCAGCGGAGCAGCTGAGGGCTCAGCACCCACGAGTAAAGCAGGCCACTCATTAAGGGACCTAAACACAAGCTTGTTGGCAGAACTTTTAAAAACAGCTAAACACACCCTTCAGCAAAGACTATGACTTTAGTGCTGCTGGGACTCACCCAGGGACTTCAGAGCCCTGCAGTTCTCATATTGTACAAAAAAAAATACAAGCCTCTGTCTCTTCTAGGGAGCTTTTGTCACAAATGACCCATATTCTGGCTCCCCTTCACTTTACTAAGAGTCTTATAGGAGGGAGACACTCAGACACCTTGTCCCTCAAACCAATTCTAGCATGACCCTGGCAGTTTTATTTCCCAAACCAACAATTTCATAAATAACTTCCTCCAGCTCAGACTAGCAGGTATCACATTTCATCCTCCTCCTCACTAGAAGGTTTCAGAACAGACATGAAAAAAATAAATCCTGCCTGAGGTTTCACTTCTCTTCCTTAATCATTTTGAGTTGCTGAACTGTGCAGACTCCTTCATGCAAGCTAGCTTGCTCTTTTTCTTAATCTATTCAAGTGCCACAAAACAAAAAACCCTTAGCCTAGTTACTACCTACACTTATAGCCAGCTAGCCCATATTAAATGTAACTCAAGTGGAGTGAGTGCATTTATAGTGCCAGAGGATGGAAGCAATACCAATGTTTGCATTCATGCCCTGGTGTACAGTAACCCTACAAGCATAGTACTTGAAACCCATATCCTGTTTAATATTTTCAGCTATGCAGCACACCAGAGAAAGGAAAAGGTGATTCATCTCCATTTCAGGTGTAACCTGAAGCAGAGAGATCTCAATGAGAAGCTCAGAAACATCCCTGGGGACTTCAGGCCAAGGACTCAGCAATGATTTCAGCCTTGGCCACAGGAGACCTTATTTCAAGCCTTTACTGCCATGCCCAAGAAGCCCAACCAACAAAGGGCACCCTGGTGCACATGGCAAATTCACTGGCCAAGGCAGAAGTGACAGAGTCCAGAGATATGCAGGGGCCGTTGTGCCTGTATGCCACTGACTGCCACGCAGCTGCAGGAGAAGACGAGATGGACCTAAAGGATCTGTTCCACTCTCTGGCTTAAAGCCAGCATTACTCTCTGGCTTTACCAGGTTTTCAGCAGCCCTTGGCCTTCTTGCAGTGTGCTTTCACCACTCTAGAGGTGGGATGCAATTCACCTCATGGTGTTATGATTTTAAATAGTGTTTTTATTTTTGTCTCTATTTATGTAAGGAGCTGTTCCTAGGCTCCTAGGGCAGGAAGCTGGCATGGAAGAACCAGTCAGCATGCTATGCAACCAGTTTCTTAAGGACCAAGTAGGATTTGCTGGGTAAAATATTGAAAACAGGAACCAGGCAGGGATGGAGAGAGGTTTGCCTGAAAACATCCAAAAAACCTAACCTCATGCTGACAAGTGAAACAGGCAAGCTCAGTTCAGAAAGTTAGAAGACTGGTAACACTGCAAGGGACAAAAATTATGGGTTGTATCCAGCAGCAGGGTTCAGAGGTAACTCCGATAATAGAGCTACAGTGCCTTAATTAAATTCCTATTCATATTGTATAGTATGTGGAAACGCATTTCACATGCATTGTAAATACATGTGTATGCACACACATGCCTCACCAAGAAAATACATGCTGCTGCATACTTCCATGCTAGCCACAGCAACCTACCTCCCTGAAATGTGTGGCAAATATAGTTCCCATACGGGGCACATCTTCCCTTCACAGCAGTGAGTGACATGTCGGAAGACACCGTGTCTTTTCTAGACTTCTACAGATAAGTTAAGAAGCCCTGCTTCTGCACTACTTCACTGCAAAGAGAAGAGGCTGTGAAACTCTGCCTGTAATCCAATCCAGTGCCCCAGCAACAGCATCACATGATCTTATATTTTGAAAGATTATCCTTAATGGCTTTTTGCAAATGGCAACTTGCGGATAAAAATATGTTGTAGTCTGCTAAACTTCAAGGTACTTCGATAAAAACCTGTATGAAGGAAAAACTGCTGTGTGTCACGCCTTAGTCTACAACTGCACGAAGGCACTTCAGAAAAAGTGACAGCAATAAATAATTGGAATCATATTCCAGAGAATAGCAAATAAGTCAATAACCTTGAGACAGAAAATCCTGTATATAAATGCTCTGTAAGGAATGCTTTTCTGCTACATTTCTTATGGGCAGATCTTAATATCTTTTCTTCGGGTGGCCATCTCACACCCACTCATTTTCATGTGCCTGTTTTCGTGGTGGCACAGTTCATCATGAAGCAAGTGTCCAACAACTGAGTCATGTAAAGATCTGTGATGTCACAACGCTAATACAAATCTTCAAGTAGGAAAATAGGTTCTCATTAGTAGTAAAATTAAAATATTGTGTCATTTTAATTACTGGAGTTCCGGACATGCAAATGGCTGTCTATACATTACTATGGCAGTGATGCGATGGAATAATTTCAAAATTACTTGGAAGAAAATTAACCCCACAAAAAAGTGAAATGACCTATGAGATAGCCTAGCAAATAAAATCTATTCTTGTGCCATATATTTTTTTCAGAATAATTTTAGCTGTATTCATTTTTATGGTCTGATTTAACAAAACGGGGATTTGGGGCTTGGATTCATAAAGTCATTAATTATATCCTCCTAGTATCTCCTTTCAGAATATCAACATGCTAAATTTCATCCCTATAGTCTCTGACAGTAAAGCTAGTAGATCTGTCTGTAACCCCCACTAACGAATGCCTTGCTTCCTAGAACAATCTTTTTATCGACTGTAGTGCCTTGAGCAAATGTCGTCCTCATTCAAGCAGGGTAACTGTTGGAGTCTCATATTTTGCACACCTAAAGCATGCCAACACATACTGACAATGCAAAGACCTCAGAACTGGAAGGCACTTCAGCTTAAAACATTCACCCTATGCATTTAGCAACAGACTCCTCATTTTATGGCAATTCAATATTTAAAATCCGAAGCAACAAATTTGTAGCAAATAGATATCTAAATGTTAGAGTGCCAGTATTTTTACTTTACCTGGGACTATTCCATAGATCTCTTCTGCTATCCTGGCAGCCTCTTTTCTGTTGCCTTTAACAATATAGAAATGGGTCAGCAGAGCCAAGGAAATCTTAATTAAAAGCTTGAAGCAAAACAAAGCAAAAATGGCAAAATAAATGTTAGTGAAAGCATGGAGTATAGAACTGCCCTCCATTTTGGTTTGTCCTTTGAATAGTTTCTCAGGTCTGCTAAGCTGCACCGGGCTATTATTGGTATCGTATGTCATCTATTTTAAACCCTCCAGAACTTGCTGTTCCTCAGTTACCAAAAATACATTTGTTTTTATTCAGTATGGCTATTTGATACCAAATAACAATACCAAGTATAAAATAATCTGAAAATCTCGTGCCATATAGCATACAAACAAAAAATTCTTTTGCAAACCCACCTGAGTATGGATTTCTAAGACATTTTCAGACAGAAGTTCGCCGTACCACCTGAAAGCCTATCCACATTACATTTATTCTTTGATACCACGGTTGAATTTACAAAAGCTATGTATGCAAAGTTGCAGAAATGGTTCAGAGATACTGCAAGAAGAATACTCTTCTGCCTTTCCCATCTTGATAACAGGCCTTGCTAGTACTCAGATACAGAACAAAGGCAAGCATATCAAAGAAAAGCATTATCATGAAAGAATCTGAAATAAACCAGTGTATTTTCAAACAAAGGGCCAAGAAGACAAAGTTACTCTATGAGGGGAAAAATATATTGAAAGTGTGTAATCAGAAACACATGATAACATACTGATATTTTCTGTCACTCAGGGATAAAGAATGGTGTCCATTAATATCCCTTACAACCAGCATCTGACTGTTTTGAAAGCACAGAAATATTTTTATATTATCCATCACTGAATCCGAGGTGTAATATTTGAAACTAAAAAAGATGCACCTTTTTTTAACTTCCTTTTTTTCTTGCTGAGAACACATGGCTTCCATAGAGAACAGAGTATTTTTTCTGCTCGTACTTATGTGAATGTCTGTAGAACACCCCATTTCCTTCCTATTTGAACATTTCTTCATCACTATTTTTCCTAAGTACAGCAGGAGAGAGATTTTTTACTTCATATCCCCTCCTTGCACCCAGGTTCTCCTACCCATCGGCTTACATAACTGTCAAAGGAAAGTGGGAAATCCCAAGGAGTTGGTGAATATGCAAAAGTAAATTTTACAGCAAATTATTACCCTGGACACTTAAGATCCAAATTGTTTTGTAGCAAAAAATAACCGACTTAGTACTTTGCTGTCTACAGCACTCCGCCCTCTGAAGTGCACCAGAATTCTGTGAAAAATGCGTGGACAGACTGGAAAGAAAAAAAAATCCTACAAGTTTTTTTTTTTTTTCTCAAGTGAAACCATTTTTCTAAAATTCTGAATTAAACAAAAATAACACGTTTTTACTAATACATACAAATTAAGTGAACATTTCCTTCCACGGTAATATAATATACTGGTAGAAACCATAATACATATGAATCCAAGATAGGAAAATCACCAAGTTTTGGTCACTTTAATCGTGCTTGCAACATGACAAGAGAGCTGAATATACTGATTACACAGCAAGACAAGGTCAGCTAAGGAAACAAGTTCCTTACAGTTCCCAATACAATTAAGTTTGCTCAACTGAGAAACAAAAAGGAGAAGATAGCAGAGGTGGCCCCCAAAAGAAGGAGGGAAAGAATTATCAGTTAACCCTAGAAAAATATTAGATAATCATAGAATATCCTAAGTTGGAATCTTGCTAAAGATTTTAGTTGAATGATGGAGTCATCTGAGAAAAACTCATGTAATCTCTTAACCTGTTTACAGTGCATAAGAACACCAGGAAAATGACTGCATTGAATTTAGAGTCATTGTTTAGAAGACAGCTAAAAAGCATTAATTCTGGTGAAGATGGCATTAATTCTGGTGAAGATGGCAGTCAGGTAAGCAATAGCAAGGTCTGGTGTGATTGCTGAGAAACACGGCATTTCTAAAACTAAAGGAGGGCGAGCAACAGAACATAGGCAAAGGAGGTGTAACACAATGGAAGAGCACAACGCAGAAACAGGAACATCACCTCCCTCACTGCTTTGTCACAGTTGTGTTTTGAACTGGATGGATTGTGCAACTTACCAATAGGCTACAGGGCTGGACTGAGCAAGTCAGCACATGGTAGAAAAAATGTCTTATTGAGAACTGCGGCAGCATGCCTAAACCACTCCATGAATAGCTTTCAGCCACAGAAATTACCAAACCGTCATATCAAAATATCCAGAATACGTGTTAATCCTTCAATAGAACTCTCATGACATGGTGAATGAATAGTAGGTTAGCTAGATCCTCTGAAGAACTGGAAAGTTATTTTTTATATAGCCTTACTTTACAAGTCTGTAAGGAATAAGCACAAAAGACAAGACAGTCCAAGTTTAGAAGAAAATTCATTTTTATTATGGACCACCTTAACTTTAGCCAAGAGTAAGAAATATGTCAGATGTGACCTGAAGAATTTGGCAAGAGAATAAAGATTAGAGGGAACCTCCTCTCAATGAAGAATTAAAGAGGAGTTAGTCTACTCTTATGCTTGGCAGTCTTTGAATTACTGCAGTGTATCTCTAACGTATTCAGTTGAAAGCTTGACTATCAAATATTTTCAACTAGAGATAATTGAAAATAAATAAAAAAAAAGATTATCACTTTAACAGAAGAGATCTGAACAAGAATATGTTCTAGAGAGCCTAGCTATTTTTTCTATCAGTTTGATCTAATAAATGATATTGCCTCCCATGCAAGCCTTGCCTGATTGCATCCTTAGATCAGCACAGTTACAACACTCCTGCTTTTTCAAAGGCATGTATATAGTGACTCACTGGTTGCTCTCAAACAAGCAGGTAGGTGTAGGATTCATCTCACCTAACCATAGCCCATCGCACCACAAATTCTGGTTATCTAAACTCCTTCTACTTTCTGGGCAGGAAAACAAGGAATTCCAGCAGGTAATTAATGTCCTTCTGTCTGTCTCCAACACCTATGCTAGCACAGGATGACTTACCCTCTAGATGCATTCCATCCGTCACTTCTGGTTAAACAACAAGCTTAAATAGCTAGCACGTACTAGACAACCAGCTGATACACAGCAAAGTTCAATGAATCCCACACAAACATCATCTCCAGAGTCATGCCAGTGTTGAAACAAGTCAGAACCTGAAAACCCAACCTACCTGTTAAGTTTACAGGAAAAATCCATAATTCCAGTAAAATGGTAGATTCAGGTGGATAACTGCATCTTGCCTTTAGTTGTATTCCTTTAACAACAAATATATGCCTTTCACCCAAGTGACTATGGCAGTGCTAGAGTAATTAGAAACCTACACAAGTCAGTGTATTACTGAGTGTCGTGAAAGATACGCAGCAAATATGCCAAAAGCAGTTTAATGATAGCAAATCAAGCAATATATTAAAAATATTTAAAAGAAGTATTTTATTTTTAAAAATGTTTGTAAAACCATTTTCTTTTGAGATCAATTGTTCTTATATCTGTTTACAATAAGTAATAAAAGTAAGTCTGTATTTAGCTGGAGCATCAAAAAGATGCAATTTTACACTTATTTTTTTATAAGCTGAAGTAGATATGAATAAAAGGACTAGCAAAGCAAAGTAAATATCAAAAGGGGTAAAATAAGTTGTGGTTTTTTGCTTGTTTTTTAAAGATGCATAAAATGTTGATCACAAAAGATATGTTCATTACAGTGCAGTTACCTTCTTACAGATCTATCCAGATCATCTAAAACACAGTTTATAAAGTGAATCTTACATTCATAGTTCATTGGGTACTTGTTCTGATTTTACATACAATTTTCCATTATCAACATGCTGTCTATACCTTAATTCACAGTGTCCGTGTATAACGCATTGGAAACACAATTTCTCCTTGTACTTGTGGGATACAATTTCATTACCAACCAATGCAAGATTTTCATCACTAAAATAAATCTGTTCAAAACACTTCTGAGTGCACTACCCGGTCCCTTCTATGAATGGCAGCAATGAAGCTTCTGTATAGACAGGATTTGGGTGTTCCCTCCTCCTCCACACAGGAGGCTTTGCTCTATGAAAGATGTTACTCAGTATCATCACCTATTTGGTAACATTTTCTTAGTATTTCCCAATCATCAAACATTCCTACAAGCACAACCAAAACATTTTAGATTTATTAAATTTTTATTCACTTCTCAGCAAGTATTCCTAAAATAGACTCATCATCTCTGCTCAGTTTCTTATTATTGTGATTACTTTATTTTTTTAAAACTTTTCCATTTTCCCCACTGCTGCTTTTTAAAGCTGTAAATGATTGAGTGACAGTGACATCATCCCTTACTCTACTGCATGAAGTAGGCAAGTGAATCAGTCCTGCAAGAGTTATGCACAATGTAAGTTGTATTACTTGAGAAACAGTATATTCACAGTTAAACCAGTTAGGGATTAAATTTTTCTCTTCGTGTAAAACATTTTTTTAATCATCACCTTTATCAGAATAAGTCCAAACACCAGTGATGGAAAGCAGCAGTATGGAGTATACTTCTGTACTTTTTAATTGTATGTTCCCACATATTAATGAAAAATACCCATTTTATTTTGAAAAGGAAATAAACATTTCGATGAACTATAAATTATACAAGACTAAAACAAGGTTTTACTATGTTATTCATAAGTACACAATATTCCACAAAAGAAAAAAAAAACAGAAGCATTTTGAATAGATCGTCATGGTTAAATCTGTGTTTGCAGATGTGGGAAAAAAAAATGAAGAAATAAACCAGAAACAACAAAATAAGATTAAAAAAATAATACATCATTTCCTGGAATGGTAATTAGCATTTTTAAAAATTTGTTATAAACTAGAATGTTGTTATAAAAACGTAACTTTTAAAAAAGTAAAATATTACCTTTATTCCACCCATTTATCAATAATGTGGGGCACCATTTTAGCTAAACTCGATCTTTAATGTAGTTTCAATGATTCAAGTTGTAAGACAATGCATATTGTACTTTGTGTAACAAAGGCTAAAAATTCTGTCAAAAGAAAATACTTTGTATATGGCATGTATTTCGCATTACCTTTCCAAGTTTCATGAAAATATGTTCAATGAAATTATCAAATGTCATAAATTAAATGTATCTCTACAGAAACAAGATGATATTGACAGAAGCTGTGATTCAAATACTACCCTTCAAGAGTTTGAAAACAGTATTTTCATATTGCACAGATTAAATATTAATACATTGGCCAACGATACATAATACTCAGGGTCACAGAATCATAAGACTTTCAGTCTTCAGTGATGCTTGAAAGGGAAATTAACCCAGGGCATTAGGCAGGGGGTAGTTTGAGGGTTGTCTGATGTAAACAAGAGAAATTTGCCTCCTCTCACATTTGTACATTCTGCTGCCTGTTGTTCCAACTATAAATTACTTACTGATATACTTACCAGATGCAAGGAACTTTTTTTTCCCCTCAAGAAAAGCCTATCTGTTGGTTACTTCCATTTAAGGGATGCCTTCCCCAGATTTAACTTGCAGGACCTGTCTGACAGTGTCTCTGGTGTGGTCTAGGTGAAATCATGCACACTAAACACTGTCCCTCCCAGAGACAGACTGAAATGCCATTTACGTCAAAAGCAGGGGAACAAAAGGAGAAGGGAGAAAAAAAAACCACCAGAGAAAATATGATGGTGCTTGTTGAGGCTTGTTAAGCCCTTCACAAATTTCTTTCTCTCCCTCATTCAGATACACACACACACACACACACACACAAACACACGTTACTTCATACTTTGGCATAGTCTGCTGGAGGTGTTTTCAGGCCTGAGCTGATTCTGAAGGCTAATTATTATCATCTTAATCTAAGTAACATCATTCCTTCACCTATGTATTTTTACAAAAGCCACCTATGTACTTTAAAAAAAAAGACATAAGCTTTACCTCACTTTCATATGTGTTAGTTAACAGGATACTTGTGATGAAAATATCAGACGTTCTTTATGGAGTTTTGATTTGGCAACAGAATGACCTAATTTTCATTAGGGACAAACTTCAATATAATATTGCTGTGCATGCAAAACATTGTCACTGGGACACAACTGCTGGAACTAAGTCTCTGAAATTTCCATGGTAATAATGAATTTACAGTAAATTAATTATTACTGTGGAATTTCTTAGTATGACTACCTTCAAGTGTCATTTTCATCTTAGGAAAAAAAAAGGTATGTTTTGTTCAATATTTAATTTTTTTAAATAGGTCTCAAAAATCACAGTAAATATCAGGAATTGACAGGGACTACTGTAAACTGATGTAATTTTTGTGTTTTGCTTTTCCAAATATCACAAAAGTTTACACTCACTGTCTGTACTATTCAAGTTATAGAGAAAAATCTAATATTTTTGTCTCAAAGGCTCTTGACACATGTAAAAATCCACGTTCCCCCCCCCAAGCTTTAAGTGCAAAAGAGATGTCCATATACTTGTAAGAATCCAAAACTAAATTAAAACATAATCCTAAATTGAGGTAGCACATTTAACCAGGCTTCTTTCAAAGAACTTCAGAAAGAAACCGTAGAATTTGAAAAGTACTGTCTCTAACAGCAAGCTTTAAAACCTTTAGGAACCAACTCATTTTTTCTCTCCATTGGAGCATTTTAGGAGATTGGAGGTTCTTCTTTAACTCTTCCTTTTTTCCCAGAAAAATACTGTTTAGTCCATGCACCTTTAGGACCTGTGGCATCTATTGCAACATCAATAATGGAATCTGGAGTCATCCACCTCAGAAACACCAAGAAGAGGAAGTTCAGAACAGCAAAAAGAGCAAAAATATACCCAGTCACTGGGCCACAGTGAGATATTAGTCTGTCAAGTCGCTCATTCATTGGTAAAACCTTTTCACCTGCAACCCTCTCATATACCTAAAAAGGAGAAAAGAGAGAGTGAAATCTTAAGAGTGATGTTGCTTCTACCTCAAAAATCAAGCTTTGTTGTCGGTGTGCAAAACACAGTATCTATTCCTAACAACTAGATGTGACAAATATTACAACAAAAAGCTTTGCAAGTTTAAAATGATTTATGAGTATTCCAGAAATTTAAAGAATTTATGCAATGGTTAAGGAGAAAAATTAAAAGAAATCTTCTATTTTATGACAGCCCTCGAGAGTATTTCACTAGATAGAAAGACAGCATAATTTGCCTCTAATCTAATCTTACAGAGAGTTTTTTGAATTAATGGAATGGATTCTAATCTCTTAGACACACCAGTCAAGCACTGAGTCTGAACACGCAGTTACGAGATTTTCAACACGAAGATGGATGAACACATAGCTGGGTGGGCAATCTTCCAATATCTGTATTTGAGCAGTCTAGCAAATCAGAATAGGATTCTGATTTTTATTTAAAGACACACTAGTATGATAAAATTCAATGAATGCAGAAAGCAAATACATGGTATTAGTGACAATATACATATTAACTACAACCACCGGTCCAGTGTTTCATAGAACAGAAAACTACTATACATGACTCAAGACTTAAATCATTCAAAAGAGTTTTGTCCTTGAGAACATTACAGACTTCATCCTACAAATACATCAGCAATGAGCCAACAAACAACTCTCCTTTGTACAACCTAAGTTCTATGCATCCTTCTTCCAGTTATGCTAATATTTCCCTTCACCAAGTTTGGTTTCATTTCTTAGGGAAGGGCTCTAAAAGAAATGGAAACCTAGGCTAACTTCTATAAAAACTTTGCACCTGAAATATTGTTTGCAGCTTAAAAAAATCATAAGATGAATTGTACTGACAGTACTTGAAAAAAATCAGATAAACTGGTTGCATATGACGCTTCTTCAAGTAGACTAGTAAGAGAGATATGTATCTGAGTCACAGTACAACGTTATTAAGATGTATCTGTTTCAACTACTCTCTTGCCTAAAACATAGGGGCTAAAGTCAAAAGTGACATATCTCCACAGGAGTTAATAAATTATTGCAGTTAATATTCTTCGCTAATGACGGAGTTTTCACACCAAAGCACAGATCTAATTCTGAAATATGATTTCAAAAGCATGATAATTTATTTTCATTACATCCATAGCTCATGTTTATTCAGCTATGTCTGCTGGCATTACGCTACCTCGCATCATTTTAAACCACTCATTAGCATGCCAGAGACAAAACTGTGTCATGAACTCTATCTCTTCATACATCTTACACAGCATGTTTTCCAGCCATGCCAGAAGAGCTACTTATTGTGAAGACTCTGGGGAGAAAAAAATATGACTAGAAATGTAACTAAAGGTCTAGGCTGTTCTTCAGAATACTTACCAGTAGTTATGTAATAGAAAAAAAATACAAATAGAGGAAAAACAACAACAACAAAATGGGAAGTATTTGGCAAAAGGGAAGTATTTTGTGAACCTTTTTAAACCATGTGTTTGATGGAAAACATTCAGAAGTTAAACTGAAGAATTACAAAAAGAACACACAGTAATGTTTCAAAGAAACCACTTTTCAGAAACGTACTTTAAGAGAATTAAAAAAAAAAAAAAGTGATTATACATACTTTTTCAGTTCTCTCGGCTACATCCCTCCATGTATAAAATGTCTTTACTTTATTATGAACAGCCTCTGGAGACGGTAGCGTTCCCGATCTGAGCTGGGCGATAGCCTTTTCTAGACCATCACACAATGATTTCACAGAAGGTTCACATAAAATAATGAGACTCTCTGGAAGCACCTCAGGAATCCCGCCAACCTTTGTACTCACAACCTTTGAAAGAAACAGAAGAAACACTACATATGTTGCATAGCAATAAAGTCCAGAGATGATATTGCTATTACACTGCTTAGATTGTTTAGATTCAGCACTGAGGATGAAGAGGGGAAAAAAAAAATCCAGTGACTGGTTGCCATGAAGGCAAAGACTGCTATCAAGCTTTGGGAGTTTTACCTGCACATGTGAACTGAAGGTCTAAGCCCTAGAAAGGGCCTAGCACAGCAGATTACCTTTAGCAATGTTCGGAGTGATTCTTTGGTAGCATAAGACAGACGGATTAGCCTAGTGTGTGTTTAATGAGACATCTTTCCTAAAGGTGTTTGTCACAATACACAACTAGATCCGTGTAACTACATTTTGGATCTTCTCTCCGTAGTTGCTCACGAAAACTGTTACCTATACTTGGAGAGGACAATTTTATGACATCGCCTTCAGTTTATGATTTGTAGGATACTGAACATTTACAAAAATTTCTTCAGAAGTTCAGTAATTACTGTTTTTAAAGGGAAAATAGAAACTACTAAGATTCGTATTCTTTAATCATCCCTAAACAGCAGGCAACAGTAGGAAAACCACAGAATTTTCCTACCCCTACAGAAGAAAACAAATGACCAGAGAACAAATGCCACAAATACGTAGTAACTAATCTGAAAAAATGTTGGAGTGGAAAAAAGTCCCTCACGTTTTCTATACTTCTTGTTTGTAAGTGTCCTGGTTTCACCCCAAATTCTCTCCCCTATTCCCATCGCTGACCATATTAATTAGATAGTGATAACAATATCAATCAGATCAGTACTTCATTGTTGAAAGACAGTATCAATACTGTCTTTCAAAAATAAAAAAGTTTCTTTAGATTTAAATGTGAGAATCTCAGTTCTTTATGGTTGTTCATTTCTTTTTGCTTTTAGCTGTCACTTTGTAAATTGAGCTGAATATTAGCCAGAAAGAGCTCTTAACGTGATTACTGTAGTGTCTTCTTTCTCTCTCTAACCCTCTTCTCCTACCTTGAATCCCTGCATTCAGTTAAAAATAAATAAAATGTATGTCAGATCTTGGTTCAAGAAGAAAACAGGTGTCAAACAATGGTTTAGTCTGGTAATTCAATATGTCTGACTGACCAAAGTAACCCATGCAACTCCTCATTAAGCAGCATCAAAGTAAGCATTCATGAACACCAAGCACTCTTTACTCTGCCGAGGAGTACATACAAAATAGCACTTTGGAGAGGCAGTCTGGTTTGTTCAGAGATCTGAGAATTAACAGATCTACATGTATTCCCAACTCTGTACAAGTTTCTCCTGGGAGCGTAAGCAGTTTCCATAAACCATTCTGTCTCAGCTTCCAGGTTATCTGTAAGTGTGGGTAATACTTGCTCACCTTTGTAAAGACGGAGCTTCAGATGAAATGAAATAAAATGTTACAAGCACATATTATTTAATCATGAAGTTTGTTTAAAATTGATACCTGCATTCTAGGTAGTTAAGATCGTCTCTTCTTTATTTTTTACCTGTAAGCCACAGCTTGCTGCTTCCACGATTGCCATACAAAAGGCTTCGGTGAGGGAAGTGTTGAGGAAAATGTGCCCCTGGACTAGAACATTTCTTACATCCTGGTGTTCCAAGGCTCCTAGGAGACGCACCCTGCATATAAGAAAAATATAAGATAAACACTAGATTTGTACTGTAATAACGCCATATAATGTTAAGCACATATAAAAAAAAAATGAGTTCCAGTAGTACACGCTTATTTATATAGAGAGAAGCAGCACAGACACCTTTGTTCTGTTTTCTCTAAATTTTGACCAGCAATTGTTTTAATGTGGTAACCATCTTCAAAACACTGCTACTGAGCTTGCTGTTTCTGGAAGAGAACACAGCTTCATGCAGCTAATTATTAAGATTTATCACTCTTTCTCTGCTTAGATACTATCTGAATTTTCAGTGTGAGGTGTGATCAATCTCAAAGTCCAAGGGCAAAAAAATGTTTAAGATATCAGTGATCAGGACCTATTCTTTTGAAGAGATGCTGGGAAACCAGAAGAGGATGAAGGAAGCACACTAAACAAAACAAAAAAACCCCTGATATTTCATACCAGGGAGGCGCAGAAGGAGGAATTACTGACTGAAGTACAGAACAGGCAACAGGAAATGGAAAATTAAGAACCTTTTGCTTCCTGTATAGAACTATCTTCGAGGAACGACAAAAACTCAAAGAAATATACAGATGCATATGCATTATGGAAACATTTTGGTGACACAATAACACCAAGGAACACCTCTGTAGCACTACAAGGGCAGGTACTGGATAAGTCCTGCCCTGAAAAGTACCACATTGAAATAAAAAAGTTAAATGAAGCAAAGTAGAGAGTTGTCAACAAGAATGAAACTTCCAAAATTATTAGCAGTTATCCTTAAAAGCAGCAGTGACACAAACTAGCTAACACCTCATACCATATGGTAATCCAGGAGATGTGATTTGAACATTGCCATTTCAGAGAAACAATAAATCGATGTCTAATTCAGATTTTCTCTGACTCACATGAAAGTTCATATAGGGTCAACTTGCAGGATCATAGTCCAACTCTGCAAGGGCTCAGTCAGTGTTTGGTCTATCTGTTGTGCCTTCCTTCAATAGTTCTCATCTTCTCCAGCCTCAGGTTTTTGGGGCTTGTTTTTTTGGGGAGGAGAAGGAAGGCAGCAAGCAAGGTTGTTGTTGTTGTCTTTCCCACCATTAAAGTTCAGTGAAAGATCATAAACATGCATAGAACAAACCTGTCATGTAGCTGGTATCTTTCCCGGACTTCTTCCAATACAATTCGTTTTGGTCCTTCTCCTCCAACTAAGAAATGTAACTCTGGATACTTCTGACAGAGCTCAGGAATTATACCACTAAGCAAATCTATACCTAAGAGAACAGAATTTAGGACAAGCTGTTATTGTATTTGATGTTAGAAGTTATCATGATGTAGCCTACTGTGTTAGCGCTACTCAGGATGGGAAAAGCCTCTTGCGCAGTTGTACTGCTGAACACAAAACTCTTAAAAAGAAAAAAGAAAGCAAACAAAACAAACAAACAAAAAACCACAACAATATGTGATCTATTAGGAGACAAATATGATGAACAATGACTTAAATTGATGTTGCTTGATTAAAAAAAAAACAGTTGAATCATTTTTAATAGAATACATAGATCAGGGCCTAGACCATACCTTCCATTTAAGCCAAACCTTTCACTTCATAAACTCCAGCACCTGCAATGCTGGAAGAAAAACAGACCTCTAAATCCAACACGTGCAAATTAAAGTGTGGATTCCTTCTTCTTGCATGCAGAGACACAAAAGCCCAACATTGTCAGCTCACGAAGCAGTGAAACTCCCACTTCAATCCACGCCATAAATCCCATGTTCCTGGTAACTCTCCAAGACCTTTCTTACCATAGTCTATAGAACGCGATAACGAGGACAGGCTTGTGTTTTAGCCCCCATTACCTTTTCTGTAAACAAGCCTGCTGACCACGACGATCGTTATGGTCCTGTCATCCCTTCTGGAGGGGTCTGGGGTGAAGTCGGTGGGATCCACGGCGTTGGGGATGACGGATACGATCCGCGGGTCCAGGGCCGCTCGCAGCACCGTGTTCTCCTTGCTGGTGTAGGAGACGCAGATGATGTGGTTGGTATCGCAGAGGGACACGGTCAGCAGCTTGTTGGTGAGCACCGAGCTGACGTCGGCGAAGCCGAAGAGCGAGTGGTCGGTGAACACCGTCCGCAGCCCCATGGTCTTGGCGTGGAAGAGCGCGTCGTGCGCCATGGCCGAGAAGGAGCTGTGCGCGTGGACGACGGTCACCCTCTCCCGCACGAAGATGCACCGGAGCAGGGGCAGGCTGTGGAAGAGGGTGGTCGCCGTCGACTGGTTGTACATCACCCGGAGCGGCAGGTAGTACACCTTCAGCCCGTTGGTCAGGTACCGCACGCCCCGCCGGCCGCCGTACGCGTGGGTGACCACCAGCACCTTGTGGCCCCGCTCGATCAGGCACTGCGACAGCTGGTAGATGTGGCTCTCCACGCCCCCCATGTTGGGGTAGAAGAAGTCCGACACCATGCACACGCTCTGCGCCGGGACCCCCCCCGCCGCCCGCCCCCCGCCCGCCATTTCGGGCCCGCTGCTGCCCGGGGAGCGCCGAGGCGCCATCACGGACCGACGCCCGCCGCCGCCCCATCGGGCCCGCCAGGCCCGGCCATGCCTGGCGCGGGCCCTTTAAGAGGGCGGCACCCTTGAACAAGGGAGGGGAGGGGGAGCGTGCGCGCGCGCCCGCACCGGCCGCCCACCGGGGCTCCCCGGGCGCTCCCCGCCGCCCTCCACGTTTCCGGGTACGGCCGCTGTCGCCACGGTAACCGCGCGGCCGGCCCGCCCCTCCGGCCCGCCGCGGCCAATCGCCGCCCGGAGCCAGGTCACGCGGGAAAAGGAGCGGCCAATCGGAGCGGCCGCGGGGCGGCGGGAGGGAGAAAGGGAGGGAGGCGGGGCGGGCGCAACGGTCGCTCGGCGGCCGTTGGGCGGAGTTGGCGGGGTTTCCCCTCCTCTTTCCGTCTCGTCGGCCAGTGGCCTTAGTTGTTGTTGGGAGAGGTTGTGCACGAAACAGGAATTTATTTATTATAAAATAAATAATAAAGTAAAATTATTTATTATAAAATAAATAATAACAATAAAAAATATGACAATAATAAATAATAATAATAAAACTGATTTACTTTTGTTTTTTTTTCAGTCACAGTGGGGTCTCGCGAAATAAAAAATAATAATAGTAAAGTTAATAAATAATAATAAGTCTCCTCATTTTCTTTTGGGTCTTGTCAGTCACAGTAGGAGCTCACAAAACATTCTCAAGCCTCTTGCTGCAAGTTTTGTTTCTCTGTAACTGAAAATAAAACCCACCATTTTTACAAACAATCCGGGAGTTTGAGAAAAGCAGCAGAGTAGTGTGAGATGTGCTCTGTCACCGGGAGCTGGCATCGCTCGGCTGTGCCTTTCTGGTCTTCTCAACGAGCTTTGAAATCAGCAGTTCCCACCTCCAACACTGGCTTGTCCACCGCTAGCTGCCAAGAACTGACGTTATCACACCAAGCTTCGGTTGTTCATGTCTTTCCTGTATGCTCCTACAATCATGTTTGGCAGCTGCTTCTCCTTGCCAACATTTCTGGTGTGAATTTTGTCGGATTCTGTTCTATCATCACTCCTATGCAAATATCCTACGCATGAGTGGTGGTATGAGCTGACCAAGGCATCAGTGCTGGTTGGATTCCAGGTTGGGTTAAAGCCTGGACAAAGATCAGAGGTGCCGATCCCAAGAAAGAATGGGGAAGGAATCAGGCACTTTATTCTGGGACTGAAAGAGCTGAAAGACGTTATTGTGCTGAATAAGAAAATTGTTGCCCATTGCCGTGTTCTGCCACGTTGAGAAAGGTGAGACGGGTATTGGTACATCTGACCCTGTCATCAAGTGCTCCTCCTGGGTGGAACGCCTGGTAAGAACCTGAATTTCGTGATACCATGCTGTGAAAGAAGAGCCAGAGGACCAGGGGTCCATCGGGATCCTAGTTCTCAGCAGAACCTGGAGCCTGGATGTAAAACAGTTGCCTTAAATTAAATCTAGGAAAACACAAAGTAGTGCCAGGAAAAGGAGAAAAGTACTTGGAGGTACTCAGCTGCGGCACCCTGGGAGGTGATCCCTGGTAAATTATGGTAGTAACCTGCTTCAGGGTCAGGCTGCCCCAAAGAATCAAGCTGTAGTACTCACTGCAACTCTAGCTGTCTAAAGAAAAAACTTTTTTTTTTTAAACTATCTGGAAAATTACTTTTTTTTTTCCTTTTTTCTTTTTAGACTAGCTATTGCTAATAACAAACTCCTTGAATGCTCTGTCGAGAAACTGTCGTTCTTGGTATGCAAACTTAGAAGATGAAATGGAATTGGTGTACAACACAGCAGCCTCTCATCAAAAAAAGAAGTAAAGTTTGACATGGCCCATAAGCCAATATTAACCCCTGTGCAAATCCAAAATACTCTCAGTGACCTACAAAACCTTCCACAGGATACACCCACTTCATCTCAGAAACCTCCCCTTATGCCATGGGACGGCTATGATTTTTTTTGGCCCTCTACTTATCTGAACTTTGGAGAGGATTCAGTGCTTTCTCAGCAGCTGGCCGTAGGCTCTGGAATGTCTTTCTGAGGGAGGTCAGGAAAAGTATTACAGTGAAGCTTTCCTGCCTTTGATCTTGCATGTTAACTTTGATGTTCGGACATCCATGTTCTATGTTAAAGATGTCTAGTTATGTTTAGTGTCATATCGTCAGTCCAATTCTGTCACCCTGTACCAGAAAGCTCCTCCCCTTGTCATATTCAAACTATCCTGAAAATTTTGTCTACCTGTGAGCCTGGAAAAACCTGTAATGGAAAGGAAAGACATCTTTGCTACTGCAAAGTTGGCAAAGATACTGCTAAATTTTCTATCCACAACTGTTTCATGAGCTTGGGGTACCACATGCTTTTCCCTGGCTGGGTTACTGTGTTGTATATTCATAAAATTGTCATTAATCTTGGGCATATTCAGAATCGGTCCTGCCCTGATCTGAGGTTGAGCTGCTATGAAGGGACCAGCAGCTGAAGAGGAAATCAGGTTTGGTTCTTTCCTAAATGCCTGAACTCGATGCATTCACTCCCTCGTTAAAAGTACATACAAGGTCAGAGTAAGACTGTGGAATATGTAAAGTAGTGAGCAAAGACAGTAACAGTAGACAGTAAAAAACAGTGATAGCAGAGTAATTACTGCTTTCAAGCCTGGTCCTTGAATGCTCCCTTAAGCACCCTCATGAATTGAGTTAAAGGAGAGAGATGATGGAGGAGGCTTAAAGAGACTCCTGTGGCGTTGTTCTGATAGCAGATGTCACCTTGCCTCAAGGAGATCACTTCAGTGCTCCTGAAAACACAGGAGAACTTTTCACCAGGTACCACGCTAAATCACCTCCCTCTCAGCCTCCTCTCACGCTGAGTGTCACAGCCCCAGCCTGACGTACAACATTGCTTCTATTGAAAATCTTTCTTGAGCACAAAATATCGGTTTGGTGGAGTGCCTTTGCTGCATGTAATAAGTTGGTGTGTTAAATTAACACATTTGTTTATACAAATATGTCTAAAGCATGCAGTTTATTATTTCAAAACATTAGTAATTGGCAAGAACAATCGGTTGTTCACAAAGTAGTTCACAAAAGAACTGTACTGCTCCAGATCCTGATACTATGGTGAGGGAGCAATTGTGGTCCTGGAAAATAAATGCCACAACAAGAAATAGTGCTCTGCTCATAGAGCAGTAAGTTTTCTTTCCATTTTACAGGCACGTCTCCCTTCTAAGAACAATATCTAAGGCAGGTGAATTTGCTAATAGACATGAGAAGCTGATCAGCAGCTCTGTGTCTGTCAGGTCTCACATCCATTTCTACCCTGTGCTCCTAAGGCACGTCCTGAGGTCTTGATCTCTCAGTCACCCTCTGTGCACTTCAGCTCTCACCCAGCCGAGATCCCAGGTCCACTTCCCCCTCAAATCATGATGGTGATGGGGGAGAAGAGCCAGAGGGCTTGGGAGGCATCAGGGTACATATACCAAGGAGCGGCTTCTGGTCCCCTGAGCTCACACACAGGTCACGTCTCTGTCCTCACCAGCACAAGACTAGCTCACAGTGGCCGACAGTTGCTGTGTATAATCCTCTTTTGATCCTTCACCACACCAGTGGTGTTCTCCAGGGGTCAGTGTTGGGGCCCATTCTCTTTAATATTTTTACTGATGATTTGGATGAGGGAATTGAGTGCACCCTCAGTAAGTTTGCAGACGACACCCAGTTGGGGGGAAGTGTAGATCTGCCGGAGGGTAGGAAGACCCTGCAGAGGGACCTGGACAGGACGGGTCAATGGGCAGGGTCCAATGGGATGAGGTTCAACATGGCTAAGTGCCGGGTCCTGCACTCTCGCCACAACAACCCCAGGCAGTGCTACAGGCTTGGGGCAGAGTGGAGAAGCTTCTGGGGAGCTGGGGATTGGCCTCTTCTCGCAGGTAACTGGTGATAGGACTAGAGGGAATGGCCTCAAGTTGCACCAGGGGAGGAGGTTCAGGTTGGAAATGAGGAGACATTTCTTCTCAGAAAGAGCAGTCAGGCATTGGGACGGGTTGCCCAGTGAAGTGGTGGCGTCACCGTCTCTGGGGTTGTTCAAGGAAAGGTTGGATGTGGTGCTTAGGGACATGGTTCAGTAGGTGACATTAGTGGTAGGGGGATGGTTGGACCAGGTGAGCTTGGAGGTCTCTTCCAACCTTCATGATTCTATGATTCCATTCAGGGACCATTTTGGTGAGTGCCTGGTCTCAGAGCCCTTCCCTGTGCCCAGCAGGAGCAGTCCCTGGAAGCAGATCTGGGCTGCTGGCTGTCTTCTGCCTATTCAGCAGAGCCAGTGATCCTGCTTCGGGGCTCCCCACATGGGACAGAAAAAATTCCCGGGCAAACAATACAAAGTGATGACTGGGCTCTCCCTGACAGCTCAAATCGGTCAGAAATGTGGGTTAGCTTTGTACTGGCAGACCTAATGGATATCTGTCCTGCAGCCAGCATACAAGCGGCATCAGGTCTTTGACAAGTAATCTAACGTGACAGAAATGCAGTCGTGCCAGTATCCGATGTGGATCACATATGATACAGTAACAGGCAGATCTGGTATCAATTGTTATGAAGCCACAGTCTGTTGACTGGACTAGACTTGGCTTTACTATTTATTTATTTTTTTTAATTAGTTTTGCTACACTTTAAAGTCTATTTAATTGCAGGTCTGAATTTCCATTTCTGCAGCCTTGAGGCCATTTCTGTGCTTTAGCATTTGCACATCGTCTGTGGTAGAAAAGAAGGCCTGTCTTACACTTCTTCTGTTTGTACCTTTAAGACAGGACTTGACAAACTCGTTAAAAAATCTTGGAAATTTATTGCCAAAGAGTCAATACAAGATGAAGTGCCGGAACTCCCAGATGGTTCAAATATTAAAATGCTAGCAATATGGGTTTTATTGAAAATTAAACAAGTCTGAGGACTTAGTGGAGGAAAGAAAAAAAAAATAAAAAATAAAAAAGAAGTGCAGTGACAACAGCAGATGGAGCTATTGGAAACTTTAAATCTTGGTCCTGGTGGGGATGCAAAATATTCTCTGTACAAAGCTGCAGAACCTTCACCTGGTACGTTTTATATCCGACTACTAATGCTCCCACCATACATAAGCTCCAGAATGTTGTCAGCACTGTTCTTTGTGTTTATGGTACCCGTTATTGTAATACCGGCCTCTGCTTTCTACGCAGTTTGAATTAAAAGAAAAATGAGTTTCTTATTTAAAATAAAAAATAATAAATCTAATATTTCAATAGTTTGTATCTGGTCTTAAACTGTAAAGCAAGTAGAATTCATTTTACATGTACTTTAAAATCCATCCAAACAAGTGTTTCTTTAAGTTCATAGCAGTAGTGTAGCCTTGAATATGTAAAAATAAAAACAAGGCAAAGTCTCTAGAGGAAGCAGTAATTTTTATTTGACTGTTAGAGTGTGCAAAACTCTAACAGTTTGGTTTTTTTGTTTGTTTTTTACAGATGCTTTCAGGCGCACAAACTCTTTTTGAGGTTTGAAAGGGAAGCCACAGGCTTCAGGCTTTCTGCAGGTTGGAAACATTGCTGCAAGTATAATTTAATTACCGTGGAGCAGAGCAAGGTGATAAGGTGATAGCCCTCCAGGCGACAGGTAGAGAGGGTAAGCAATTATTAGCTATGAAATCTTTAGGGGTGATTTGTGGACGGTTTTAAAATAGTATGCACAGGAAAACGCCAGAGCAGAGAGAGACCGGATTAATTTAAAGGGTTTTTCATAATATGCCTGTGTAATTGAGTTACGGGAGAATATTGCCGTTTATTACAGAGGCAGTATTGATAAGAAGTGTTACATAGTTCTTGTGAAATGTTGAGCCTTTCCTTGTGTTTTGTGACTTGTATTGTTTGTTTTATTCTCAACGGTGAAGCTAAATAACAGCTATGCAACCACGTTTGAGAAATGAAACACAAATCTGAACAGTTAGCCCATTCATAGGGAGTAAGAAAAGCTTTCCTGAGAAAGAAAGAAGAACAAAGGAGGCACATGAATGTGCTTAGACAGCCAGATCAGGGGTCAAGGGAAAGTTCTGGATAAATACTTTACCATTGAGTCACCTGACAGAGTGTGATGGGTTAGTCTGGTTATCTTGCATCAGTTTCAGCTGAACCTGTGAAATTAAGGTACATGCTAGAAATGCAGTCCTCACCAGTTAAAAATACCACTTTGCAAAACAAGTGGGGCAGAAGACTAGGGGAAATGCTTCCTTCTTTGTTACGTTCTTGTCACTTACTTTGTAATTATACTCAATAACCTCATATTTTTGATATAATCGTTATGGTTTAAAATATATAGCATATACTAATGCAGACTAGAATAAAATCATTGATTATTCAGCTGTAAATGTGACAAAGGTAGCTTTTGATGTTTAAGATATGAAATAGTTCACACTAAGTCATGAATCCTCAATGCTGTGAACCTGGGAGGACCTTTCAAATTGAATGGTATCGTAAAGTATGATAAAAGTGAAAACCAAGAAGGGTGTTAATGGCATAGAAGTCAAAATATAGACCAAGCCCTGACAGCATCTTTTTATGTACTCATTTTGCTTTATTGGCTAAAGGAGCAGTTTCCTTTTAAGTTAATTTAAAACAGACTTTCTCCCTCCTGGAGTGAAAAATTTTTATTGAAGTTTTGAGTAACTGCTGATGTAGGAGTCTGACAGAAATGAAACAAATGGCAGTACACCATTTATAACCCCTGACTTGTTTGTTTTTTAATGTAGAGTGTAATAAATGAGAACATGGATTCACTTGTCCTGGTAACCACCTCGTACTTCCACAAAGGTTTATTCATTCCATGAGTCCCAAATTAGAAGGTGACAGCTCCTTTCATATTTTGAAGTTGAAAAACATTTATCAATTATTTACAAAATATAAATGGAAATGGCAGCTGAAGGAGCTTCCACTACTGTTGTTTTATTTTGTTTTCTGGATTTCCTTTTCCTTTCTTTACACTACTGTAAAGCAAAGTAACTATTGATTTAAATAGCATAACTCCAGGCTTACAGTTGCACATGAAAGCAAAAAACATACCTTTTTTTTATTATTATTTTCTGACAACATATGCAGACAGGAGACATTCTAGAGAGTCACATGATGAGTAAGGGCACCCATGTGGGTAAGAATGGCTGGAAAACAGGAAAGGAACTTAAGAGTCAGCTGGACCTGATTCCCAAAGGATACATATGGATGTATATGCTTGCAGTATATATGACAGGATTTATGTATGGTCTGTCAAGCTTCCCATGAATAATGCGTGCTATAAGCAATGTCACAGTACATGACATACGACAGCTTCCGAAGTAAATGGCAGCAGGGCATTCAAGATTTGCTTGAGTTTCTTCAGTGTCACCTCTGTCCTTCTGGAAGTCAAGTACAGTCTTTACAAGTAGGTAAAGATTTCCTGACTCTTTCAAATGCAATGGGAATATATTGCTCATTCAGTCTTTTTCCTGCCCCGTCCCCCAAAAAAAGCACATGCAGGTTTGAAAGCTAGCCACACAAAGAAAGTGATGTTCTTAGAAACTTCATGCACATTTTATTCAGAATTAACAGTTATTATTTAAGTAGTGTCATTCCTATTATACACATGGATATGTAGAGGCCATAATCCAAATGTCGGATTAAAGACATCTCTCATTATATAAAAATTGAGACACACCATAACAGGAAATTTTAGCATTATTATTCTGGCTATGAAACCTGTAAATCATGTCCATATGTTTAAAAAGCAAGTCATGCTGAACGCGGTAATAAAAGGCATTTCAGACTTCAAACACTACGTTCCTCTGTTCAATAACCTTCCCTCTGAGAAGGTCATTTAGTCATAGGTTAAAAGCTAATGACATCAGTCAAAAGCCAGATCTGCCATGAATTTTACATACCCCATTTAAGTCTCCTGAATTGCTTTATTAAATCTCTGTTATTAAATTCTGATGTATTGATATGAAAGATAAGAGAAAGCATTTCTATTCCCAAGTTTATTGAATATTTTGAAATGGATTGACTCCAGAATTTCTCAAATCAAATAACACTATAAATTCTTACAAGTCCTCATCAAATTCTAATTATCTGTTTTGTTTCCGTCTCCACCCAGAGCCTCCTTTTAGTCATAGTTTTCCATGCAAAGGATTTACAGCCTGTGCCACAGTATTAGCAACATCCGGATCTTCTCTGGACAGTGACAATGATGATCATCATGCAGCACTGGCATTCACAACATTATGCTTAAACTCTTGAGTTTTTCCACATGGTGCTTGGGTGAATGCTATAAATAGCCAGTACGTGCTCTAGCTTTGGTTATTTTCTCATCATACAGGAGAGCAGGATGGAAAAGTGCGGCACACAGCAATGCAGAGACTGGCACAGAGTCTTACAGCTGGGGATCTGCCAGGATGGAAATTTATTGTAATAGAAATAAGCTGTAAGATCCCTGTGCTGCCAACACAGTAGTGAGCTGGCACAGTCCAAAAAGTACGTGACTGAAGGCTTCAGAAGATGGAAGTGCCTTTCTTAGTCCTTCTTTTTGCAGAAGCCAACAGGAGGGGAAGAATGGCCAATGTTCACACTCTGAGCCATTAACGTGTAAGGTTAGAGGAAGGTATTTTCATGTTCAAAGTGTGAATCTGGCTAATTCAGAGCCTTGGGGTGCCTCTGCTTTGCCACCCAGCACAGTGCCGTAGGTTAGGTGAAGTGAGAGGAGTTGCATCCATCCTATGGAGCTGCAGGGGAAGGCTGCAGTTCTGTCCTGGTGTGTGTGGTGTCCTTGGCCCTGGGACACCAGCAAGAGGCATCCCCTTCCCCTGCCAGCCCTGGCACAGTGTGTGTGCTCACTTCAGCCTCCTTTTGTGGCCTGGAGGGCCAGAGGCAGCTGGCTGACAGATTAATGGGTTAGTGGAAGAGGAAGAGTTGCGTGAGGTGCTGTGCTGCACCAGCAGGGAAAGAGGTGGGGTGTGATTAGGGTGCACGTATGCACATGCACACACACACACACACTCATCCCCAATTCTGCTAACCTGCAGAGGTTTGGGTACAAGTCTTAACTTTGCGTGCCAGAGCTGCCAATCCTCTTTGATCAAAGACACACATTTGTAAGCCTTCTGCAAATTACAACCACATATTTTCTCTCATTTGCACTAGTTTCTACCAAAAATATTTATCCAAGCATTTCACAAAGTGATCCAAAACAGTTTATCACAAAATTTTGAAGTTAAGGGTTAAAATCACTGTGTGGCTTAGGCTGAACGAAGCAAGTGGATGTAGCAACATCTCGCTTCTTCCCGCTGGGATCTTCAGTCCCAAGTGAGACCTCCAGGCACAGGTCTGTTTTACAGTGGTCTAGGAAGGTGCAAAAACCTCAGAGCAGGGTTTGCAGTGGTGATCAGTGATGGGACCTTTCCAGCCTCAGTATCCATGCTTTTGCGTTCTTCTGGGGGTTGGATGGCTCATGTCCAAATCCCTCTCTGCCTCACTAAGAAACGCTTTCAAACATGGTTTTCAGCTCCTTAGTGATTGCTTTATCTAAGAGCCTTCTGGAGTTGGAGCAGACATATTTGTCTCTCAGGTTGGAGCAGTTCTGTTTAAAAAAAAGAATAAAATGAAGTGTTCACCCTGTCAGGGTAGAAAGCTGAGGAAGCCTCTACAGATCAGCGTTGACAAGACCGAGACATAATTAACACAGGGCTCCAACTGCTAAATCTCAGTGTAAGACAAGCTAGGAAATGCAAAAGCTTAAACTCTTTCCACGTGTCACTCAAAGTCAGACCTCTGCACACCCAGAGGGCATCTTCTCATCCTGCCTTTTTATGTCAGTACAGCTCTACTGACTTCAGGAATTATTTATTCATGAGCCTAGCAGGTCTCCAGTCAGATCCAACCTGTGGAAAACCATTCATTTTCCAGTTGTTGCAGTGTTAAATGACACTATAAACTACTGCCCATGGGCAATGTGGTTATAGTAAAGGAATATACGTTAACTTTCTTGACACTGAAGAAGAATTCAGCTGTACAAACACTGATGTATAGTTTCAGGCAAAAGTGTATTGTTACTCCATATGCCACTAGTGCCATCAGTTAAGTGTCTGGTTCAGTGTGAGGTGCCTGGGCTTGCACAGCATCGTGCCTCTGCAGCTCCTTTGCTTTCCGAGGAATGTGCTAACAGTGAAGACGACATTAATCCCACCACAGGATCGGGGTACCCCCGACTACGGGTGAGGTGAAAAGTGATGGGGAGGTTTGTTTCTTTTAAGAACCTTTGCATAGCTCAAAGACTTCACCCACCATGAATATATGTCTGAATTTAGAGCCTCTCAGAAGAGTGAGGGAAGTGTAATGGTGTGCTGCTTCTACTGCTTGTCCGGTTCACCTTATTTTGCACTGGGGTCCTGTTCTGGTCCTTGTTCATATGGCAGGCCAATTGCTTGTGGCCTGTGCTCTGCAGGAAACCCCTCAGCAGGAGAGCCCAGTGCAGATGAGGAGGCGACTTATAGGATTCTTATAGGATTGAATTCTGACTTTATTTTTTAAAAAAATCTACTTTTCCCTATAAAAATACAACAAAAAATAAATAAATAAATATAATAAATAAAATAAAATAACCCTCTGAGATGCACATCAAAAAGCTATTTTCTATTCCACACATTGTGTCGACCTTTCCATCTCCGTTGCAGTTGTTTCATTTCCTCTGTTCCCTCCATTCACAATGCAGTATAGAATTGGAGAATTCGGCAGAGCGGAAAAAATGATTCAGTCATCAAGACCATCACTTCCAGTTCAAGATTGCTGCTTACAATATTTTCTCTAGAATGACTCAGACCAGACTTCAGTGGCTCAGAAAATAATGTTGTCCTTGTACTTGACTTGGTTAAAACACTGTTATTCAGGCCTCACACTGCTGAAAAGAATTTCAGTGCAAAGGACATATTTTCATGGCATGGTAAGTTAAAAGCAAAATTATCGTTTCCCTTAGAAAATCACTGAACAGTTAGTACTAGTGTGGCTGTTATCCCCTTAGGGAGATTAACACACAGGAACAAATAAATAAATCACACATAGCTGTCAAGCAGACGTGGGAAAAATTATTCTTCCATACTGAAATTATTGGACCAAGTGACCTTGTTTTGACCTGGGGTTGGGCAGGAGCCAGTCCCAGTGGGACAAACATAAGGCTGTGCTTGAGGTGGCTTTGGGTTTTTGCTTATTTTCTTTTTGTTTGGCAGAGTTTTAGCAAAACAGAGAAAAAATCAAAACCACTCGAATAACTGATGTATTTATTTTCTTATATACACTTAAATATGGCACATCTGACAGTAGTTGTACAATAAACTCAAAATGATAATCAAAGCTGGACAGTAGATCAAATAACTCAGTGCTGACTCTATTAGAAGGCAAATCCTGTACACTGAATTTCTGAAGAAAATTTCACCCTAGAGTTGCGTTAGCTAAGGATTCAGAGGCTAAGATTATCTAGTCTCAATTTTTGAAAGACTGGCTGGTGACTGCGACTCTATTACCAGTACCAGCTTCATCTTCCATAGCATAACATTGAACTGGCTCTTTCTGCACTTTCTTCCACACAGACAGAAATTCATCAGTTGTTTTTACCTCTTACAGAACAATTATCAGTGTCTCAGAGGACTGACCTGCAGTTAGTGATAAATAAATAAATGCAGACTGGATTCATTCTTCTGCTGTTAATGTGGAAGATGTTCGTGTTTACTACTGTTTGAAAGTCAGTGACAGCTACGTTGCGAAGCAGTGGATTTTTGTGGAATTGAGGAAGTTCAGTCAAGGATTTTCTTTGCTTTGAGACCCATGAGAACCTCTCTTCTCCTTCGGACAACGACAATGCCTGGCACACGTTGGTTTTGCAGTGGGGCATGTTCTGGGTTGGGATGGACATTTGTCCTCACAGCTGTTTAACAAGGGAGAAAAAAGGAAAAAAGAGAGGAGCATTTTAATATGATAATTCTTCACTGTCACTTTCCCCAACTTTTTCATCATCCAACACATAGGAGACGTTTGAGAAAGTGCTGACACCCTACAAAAAGGGAGTAAAGACTTTGCTGCCTGGCAGTTGTTGTCTGCAGCAACGTCTTCTTGTTGTCCATTCATCCACAGTCAGCCTAAGTAATTCTTTCATTTCTTGCGTGAAGGAGTATTTTAAAAGCATATTTTCCATTTAAGTTTTGCCAAAGAAACCTCAAAACTAGTTACACAAAAAGATTTGGAAAACGCATGGAGTGTAATAGCCCCAAAACAATTTTCCTGGTTCTCAGAGGAATCAGACCTGATTGGATGGCTTTCTATGTGTACAAAATTTCATTAGCTCTAGCAAATCATTTGCTCTGAGGACAAATTTAATAGGGAATGAGCTGCATGGTGTGGGTGTTAATTTAGGGTACCTTTGTCCCTAGAAGTTCATGAAAAAGCATTTGGCTGTCACAAAGAACACAGGTTGGGTTCTGACTCGCTGGAAGTGCAAGATTCAGTGTCTCACAGTTAATCCCCTTTGTAACACAGTAATTTCAAGTGTAGCACTGTTTTAGCAGTCATTCCCCTAAGAATAGGGAAAAAAATAATAAATCTAGGTAGTTGAATAACATCCTTGTCCAGATTTCTCAAAACATTAAATGTTAATTAAATAAACCTTAGACTCTTCTATGACGTGAGTATTGTAAATACTATCTCTATTGTTATTATTATCTCCATAATTGCAGCAAGGTATTTTATCCTGGGTGGCACTCCTAGCTAATTCAGCACTTGCACCTCCAGCATCTATGCAAGCTAATTCAGATCTTGCAGTATAGGCACTGAATGACAAGGAGCGCTTACCTGCAGGTTTCAGCATGAAATATCTTGTGTTTCTGAGCACAGCTTTCCTGGCTCTCCCTACACAAATAGCAGCTGCAGTTCTCTTTACTTTGAAAGAAGTCTGTGGGACACTTCTGTCTACAGATGCATTCACAATTTTCTTCATCAAATTCCATATGTTGTCCACACATAGCCAGTTCAGCAAGAGGAGGGAGTCCTGCAATAGTTCAAAAAACTTTTAGTGTTAGGCTTTACAAGGCTAAATCCTGCTCTGTAAGACACTGGCTCTTTCATTGCAATCAGTAGGACTCACATGTGTACTCTTTGATTTATTCTAATCTTTATAATTTCTGCTGCAATTTACAGTGCAGAAATGGACTTCTCGAGTTTTTCAAGGGAGGAGTGAGCCGATTGTTTCACTAACTCTGATACTGTTATTTCTTGTGGGTTGAACCCTGCATAAAAGTACTTTATTTTGGGGCTGTATATCAGAAGTGCCAAATGTTAGGTTTTGGAACACACAAACCTTTACTGCACTGCAGGTTTTAAAAAGAAAAATCTTAGAAAGGATTTAGTGGATGCCCTAGTCAAAGTTGCATATGCACACAAACTAGCACCCTCACTGCTCAATGTATTTCACTATCCATACACTCTGGAAATTTTTACACAAATAATATTATGTCTAGCATGATGCAAGCCAGTCTAGCACTTCAATAAGCAACATATGTACACTTGTCAGTTAACGAAAGGAGAAAATACTTTTTTTTCAGAAACAAAATCCCAGCCAAGCGAACACTCCAATACCTCATCTATCTTCCCTCAAAATACACATCTGGAGAACAATATGAGGCTAATCCTAGAAAAAAAGGGGAACATATTTTCTGAAAGCCACATTAAAACACTGGCAGCACATCCCTGGTTAAAGGTCACGGCATATAATGTGTCACTGGAAAGGTAATTTCCTGTAATTTTACAATTAGCTATTGGATTTAACCTATGGAATGTGGAATGTAACCTGTATCCATGACCTCTGCAACCTGAGCTGTGCTCTTACTGACCAGAACAGGCCTGTACGTTACTTGAAAGAAACCATCATTATTTACTTAATGCTGAAAAACCAATATCCAAAAAATAAAAATAAAAACCAAGTCCTATTTGAAGAGAGGAAAGAATCTGCCCCAAATTCTTGGAAAACAAACCACTTCCTTGGGGTGATAAAGCTTGGCGGGTATGAGTGTTTCAGTCTCACTGTTTTAACATCAAAGACAGAGTTTAAGTTATTTTGTCCTAGCCACAGCCAAGCACAACGTGCTTCAGAGAGTTATATTTTATCTGAGGAAATATTGAGTTTATGTCAACAAAAGCTATAATTCAACAAGCCACAAATTCTAATCTCCAAGCTGACCTTACAAAAGGCCAAGAGTGAAGAGGACTTTGGCTATTCATAGTCCTTTGGACATACTCTGAAATATGGAGTACTAATCCTTTCTTGAGTGAAAAGACTAACATGAGTTTAACTACATAACTTGATGGTCAAATGATCTGATCCAGAATAAGAACAGATCCTACAGAAAAAGTTATGCAACCAATCTATTAGCCTTAGGACATTGCAAATAACAGAGTAGCTTAAGAAATTATTTAGTTTTACTTTAACTTGCTTGCTAGCTCGCTTTTATCATTGCCTTGCCTGGTTTTCTCTTTTGCTTGCTGAATGTGTCTTAAACCACAGAGTCAGGGCTTCCATATCCATCTGCTCTACTGCTGTCACAATTTTACTTCAACTGTTACAATTTCCTAAGAAAATCAGTTACTTTAAAAAAGAATTACATAGGGCTTGGGGAAGATTTAACTTTACTCTTAATGTTTACTGCTAGTAGGTGTCTTTATACTTACTCAGTTCCCCACAGAATATTTCCTGCAAATTTATTTGAGAGAGTAAAGTTTTCCATGAAAAGCAGAGGGAGAAAGGAAGTACTGGACACTTGTACTTACTTTCACAGATTTATAGAATCACAGAATCACAGAACGGTTTGGGTTGGAAGGGACCTTAAAGATCACCCAGTTCCAAGCCCCCTGCCACGGGCAGGGACACCTCCCACCAGACCAGGTTGCCCAAAGCCCCATCCAGCCTGGCCTTGAACACCTCCAGGGATGGGGCATCCACAGCTTCTCTGGGAAACTTGGGCCAGTGCCTCACCACACTCTAAGTGAAGATTTTCCTTCTAACATCTTATTTAAATCTCCCCTCTTTTAGTTTAAAGCCATTACATCTTGTCCTATCCCTGACAAAGAGTCCCTCCCCAGCTTTCCTGCAGGCCCCCTTGAGGCACTGGAAGGCCACTGTAAGGTCTCCCCGTAGCCTTCTCTTCTCCAGGCTGAACAACCCCAACTCCCTCTGCCTGTCTTCATTTTACCCTCTCCCATCGTCTTCCATAGATCTTAAAGGGCATACTTGCATACTCTTGAGTATATATAGCGTATCAGTTTAAAAGCCTCCCAAATACCTTATTAGACTACCTAAAAGATAGTCTAATACTTTCAAAGATTATAATCTTTTGCACTGACTACAGCTAATAGGAAGGACTGATTTTACCCATTTTATTTCTTATTCCTGATACATCTGCTCTCAAGAATTTCCCATAACGAAGATTCAACACCTTACCCAAGCAACATATTCCAGGGGATAATTTTTTCTACAGTTAAAAAGCTTTCCCTAATGTACATCATGCAATTTAAGGCAAATGCAAAATAAATTAAAAAATAAAAATAAAATAAAAAATCGAGGGTGCCGACTTCATTAACTCTTTTTAATACATTCCTGGTTCTTATTCAACTTGCTAATATAGATGGAGTAAAATGTCCACGGAAAAAACATGAGATGGGGATAAGCATATACGAGCGTTTATTTTCAGGTGGTTTTCTACACCATAAGCCAGGCCCATCTAAGGATATAGAATTAAAACTGTACCTCTCAAAACAGGAAATGGGACATAACCAAAATGAAACAGAAGCAGCTTGGACATAGTAAATAAATGTATCCATTGGTAATTTTATCTTTACCTTCCCGTCTGTTGTGATGCTGTACATCTACAACACATTCACATTTGTCACTATCCCAGATCCATCCATTATGGCAAAGTTTGTTGGCAAAGGGACAACTAGGAAAAGAAAAAAAAAGATGGAAATTAAAAATAATTAAAAATAACATCATGAGCAGCATCATAGTCGTTTGGCAAAATGAACCTATGCTTAAAGAGGTACAATGGACTGTTTTCAGGGTCAGAGGGACCAGCCTGACTTTTAGGTACTTGGATCTTGGAGGGGAGCTCACCAACTGGAAGAAGGCTGAAGTTCTCCAGTGTCTGCAAAGGAAGAGGATTCAGAGCAGCCAGCAGGCTGAGTGAGGGCTGGAAGTGGCTTTGCTGAAATGTCACCTATTCCCCAGCCCAGAAGTCTAGCTGAAGGGCACTTGCAGGGTCAAGCCTACATGCAGGGCTAGACAGAGACTTCTGAGCTAACTTTAAATGACTCTAGCTGTGTTTCCAGAGTGTTTGTTGAGTTAATGTAGTCGGTTTCCTTTGGGACTACAGCATGTTATGCCATACTTTGGAGTCAGATGTGAGATCACTTTTCTCCGGACACTGAGCCTGACAGATGCAAACCAGAACTGAATAAAAAAATTAAATCCATGGTTTGCATCAATTATGACCCAAGGTGGCATGAGGTACAGGAGAGTACTTTAGGTTGATCTCAGTACTCTCATGTGCCCTGGCTGAATAATGTGTGAGCAGAACTGCTCATGTCATGTTAAAAAATAAAATCTTTTGGGATAACAGAAAATGAAGGCACCGTTATAATAACCAAATCAGAACAAAGTAATTTTCATACTTTAGACCCCACAACATAGTAAGTCACTTGTAAATGAGGGAACTTACCCATCTTCTTCTGGGTACTGGACAGATCTTCGTATGATGGTGTACTGATGACGCTGGGTATTTGATAAACACTTACAGCCAGTGTGATTGGCAATTTTGATTGGCACAGGCTCTGGAACACTTGTCAAGGGAACCGAGATCTCAAAGAGCTAGGTAGGTGAAATAAAAGTTATTATTTTTTTTCAGTTTCCATTATGCAATTTCTATATTAAATCAAAACTTCTTAGCCTTTGCCACCATTTGCCTCACCACTGCTCCTTTCTAGCAATAGTTACCATAGGCATGAATGAGCAGGTGGGCACTGAGGGTTTTGAAGTGAAAAGGAAACAATGCCTATCACTGTAGAAACTTGCCAAAATGGTCATCCCAGAGTCATATAACCAGCTACTAAATACCCAAGATCAACCCAAACTCTTTGCAAATGTACTCAAATACCTCTTTTGAATTGCAAGGGCAAGATGGAAAAGATATAGACATTGGGAACTTTGTTCTCAATTATATCATCAGCTGAATCTCAGCCACTAATAGAAACATTTAGCTCTCCTAAGGTACTCACAGCTTGCATCTTAATGTCCCACACTTAAGCCCCACAGACTTCTTAGAGACAGAGGAAACGGGAGTAAATAAAAGACAGTTCAGTGCACTTTAGTTGGGTTCCTGGAGGGAATCATTCTGTGTTGATTGTAGTAGGAGCTTAAGGAACCAAGCAGCCTAACTTCAGTCATGCAAATTGTTTAAGGTGATCTCTGGGTAGCCTTGTAGAAGCTCTGGTTCTCTGGGCAGCTCTATGTCGGAGTCCTTGAAGTGACCCACACCCCCTCTGACCCAACAGGCCAGCTTTTTTCAAGTGGAAAGTAAGGCATAAAGTATTTCTCAGCATGCCAGGTTAGTGCTGCATCCAGATTCAGTGGCTGAGAAATAGTCCTAAGCCTGACTGTTTAGATATTTAAATGTAGGTGTCATAGTCTCTAACTTCAGGTGGCAGGAATATCTTTCAGTGGATATTTTATGCAAGGAAAAAAAAACATACTCTTACTTTTATGGGAGTAATTTCATAGATTTTAGAGAAGTCTGGGCTGCTGGTAGTGTGTCCAGGACTGGAATTAGCTGGGGGCTTTTGAGGGAATGGTTATTTTGAAGGGCACTAAAGGAATGTTACACTCTGCAGAATTGCAGCTTTTCAACAAACTTATGAACTGCTGCTCCAAAAACACATAAGTAAGTAAATACTTTTTAGCATGACCTAGCTCCCTGAGCTGATCAGATGTCTTTTGTGTATAGCCAACAGCTCATAAGTGCTTTCTCTGTCCGGTGTGGAATGAAAGCAATTAATGAACATTGACGCAAGAAGGACAGGTCCAGTGTGCCCAGACACAAAGGAATTGCATTACAAAAAAAACCTGAAAGAATATGGAAGTGAATCAGGCCTGCTGACCTTCAAATGCTTCCCCATAAGGACTTCAATTTTGTTCTTAAAACAACTGCCCTCAGTCTTTGTTCTGTCTTAAATAAAAACCTATTTGATAACTAGAATTTAATATATTAATACAAGTACAAAACGTTTTTTAAGTAGGCGTGCCCGAGATGAAGATTAATCTAGGAGGACCTGTTCATTTTGTAGGTATGGACACTGATGGTTTCAAACATATTGCTGACTGAAAGTACTGAAGTTGGAACTGTGCTCAGTTCCCGACTGGAGCAAGGTATCTCAGTACATAGACGCTAGAGGGAGTCTCCTGAAAGAAGCTCTCTGGATACTCTCTCTATGCTCACTTCTTGGCACCAGTCATTAAAATTCACATATTTGTTTCTTTTTGCACCTAAGCAATAACTGGCTGCTGGTTCAAATCTTTCTTTTCCGAAGTAACTTGTGATTTGGGACATTCAGATCCTGAAGCATTCATATTGAGAGCAGTTGTCATCTGCTGCTGCAAGTGTCTCCTTTTAAGGCTCACAAAACTGTACCTCAGTAACTATTAACCATCCTTGTGGAATTAATGGCAATTTTGAGAATGCAGCTCACAGACTCCTGGCCCCACACAACAAATTGTCCCAGATTTTTTCCTTTGGTGGAGGGCATTCCCACGAGCCAATGCTCTCAAGAGGTTCCAGCTCCAAGTAACAATACGTTAAAGAAGCATTAAACCCTGTAATGTCACATGAGCCTACAGTCACTTTCTCAGGACCTGATTTTCCATCTCTACGCATATATAAACATTTGTAATAATACCACATGAGTGTAAAATGTCATTGCACATGCCTGTGTTCACTCCACATAGATAAAAAAAAATCAATTCTTCTGTTTGTTATGACAGAGCAGACAGATCTTTCATAACAGGATTTCAGAAACCAAACATCCTCTTTCCCCTCCCTTCTTTGAGAGCCAGGGCAAAGGGAATGCATGTAAATAGGCTCATTTACCGTTTTCGACACGTAAGTTGTACTCGTGTTCATGCAGCTCAGGCTCTCCTCATTGCAGCAGCCTCCACATCTGAACACGTTCACACAGGGAGGCTTGAAGAATTTGTTGGTTGTCGTACCCAGCTCTTTGGCAACCTCCACACAGGTTTCCCTTGGCACACACTGAGTCTTTTGCCATTCCTCATCTATGACTGGAGAGAACACCATTTTTATGAGCAATCACGGCAAAGTAAACCTCTGATTAGTGAGGCAAAAACATTACATAAATGAAAATGAAGTGCTGGCAGGCCATCTGCACTTACTTGGATCAATTTAAGAACCAGAGAGAGGCGGAGTACAAAATTATCCCAGTAACTTACACCAGCTGCCCTGGCAAAGAGGTCGCTACATTTATCCGCCTTTGGTTTTCAACAGGGTTGACCAAAATCTCCGTTCATGTCCATGGGTTAAGTAGGGCCACATTGATCTCTGCTGGCGGAGGATCAGCTCCCCAGAGCCCATCTGGTCAGGCTGGCCCCAACCCTTTCTTCTCTCCTGCAGGGTCATCTCTGTGCTGCCACCCTAGCCTCTCGCCATGCATACCCCACTGTGGGCGCATAGAGCCTGGGCCTGACTGGAAAAGCACATTAATGATTAACAGATTCTGGTCAGAGGGTATTAGTACTCCCACTGGATGTCAGCCAGCGAGCTGTTTCCAAGCTGCTGAATGAAATCCAAGACAAACATTCTCACACCTAAATACCCTCTGGGGTTTTAAGTTGGAATAACAGGAATATGAATTCAAGCGTGTTTTATCTATTCAAAACAACGTGGCATCTTTCAAATACTCAATTGGTGTAGACTAGTAATTTATTTCAGACCTATCTGTCAAACTCTGACTGTGAGAAGGAATAATGCATTCACTGGCTGAAGCACGGAGAGAAAATAGAAACATTTACATAATACCATCTCAGGTCTTCTTAGAGGTGGCCCTGCTTTTTTTTTCTGCCTTTGCTTATCTGATTCATGTTATGGAATTACTCGAGAGTCATCAGTGCTTGTGCTTGAAGTCCTTAAAATTCTGAAAACGTTTTTCCTGTCTGCCCCCCTCCAGCAGGTTTATGAAAGATGAAAAGCAACTTCTATACTATTAAGAAAATTGCTCTCCCAGTGCAGTCCATCTCCCTGCTATCGTGCCAGCAGTATGTACATTTATAGGGAAGTTCTAAAAATATGTATTTTTTCTGGAAGACTTTTAATCTAATTGCTATACTATGTCTTCAGATAAGCCTTTATTTCACTCTCTCCTACCTGACTTTCCTTTTATTTATTTATTTTTCTTCAACTAACTGTGTATATTTAAATCAGTTTGTTTATTTCTGCAGAGTTCTTCACTATGGCTGATTCACTTTACCTTCCAGTCATTCAAAAATTACAAAAAATAACAGTTTAGGGTCTGGATTCTGATTTTACTTCCTGTAGCATAAATTAAAGGAAGAATCACTAAAATCAACAGAATTTTCTAGAGTAGTTGAGTCTATCAAAGCAGCAATCTAATCCTAAGCCTTAAAATAGAAAATAAAGTGTTTGCCAAACTTACTAAAGTACATGCATGTAATCACTTCAGATGTCACTTCAGTGAGGGTAAGCAGTGATGACCTTTCCAACTGCACATACCTTCCCTTTATTAATCACATTATTTATTTATTTATTTATTTATTTATTTTAAATAGAAGGGCTGCTGTAGGAAGGGCTGGTCAAAGAAGCGGGTGTCATGCTTTGTTGTGAAGCACTGTGGTCGCTGTGATGTCCCTGAGCAAGCACAGGGCATTTGCTCCAAAATCTGGCTCTGATGATACACACTCAATCTTGAAAGTGCTGCTGTTGTATGTGAACTGAGCTGCTCTGAGGAGGTTGTGGTGGGACAGGGTGAGGGGGACTTTCAGTGAGTTCATTGTTAAAGCTCTAGAAAGGAGGAACAAAGTCTTAAAATCGCCCCGTTGGAGTTTGGGGTGCAGTGGCAGATGGTCTAGCAGTGAAGCTGTGAATAGGCTTGACCCAGCCTTCTCGTCATAGCACTTTACTAAAACAAAACAGATGCTCTTGGCAAAAGGGACAGTGCTTACTGACTAGAAAGGGTGTGGGAAAGAAATACATGTTTATAGGCTCAGTTTTTTAAAAAGAGCTTTAATACCTTGCACATATTAAAATATTAGAACAAAGTCATTTCTGTTCTGGGATTATTCCACTTTGGATGGAAGAATGGAGAAGATGACCCAATAGGCTTTTTTTAACTTAAATTTCAGTGACTGGACTTTGATTGAGAAAGCTGACATACCTGTGTCTAAAGTTAGATATTTAAAGGGAAAGAAGGATGTGAACTAACAGCTGTGACAAGTGGTTATGAGAATATTACATCTGTACAACTATAGGTATCTGACTTTATTACCTGAAGAGTTACATTGTTCTGCCATTGAAAATGCCTATTGCAAAAAGCCTACATTGCCTCAGTACAATTTGACAACATCCTCTGTTGTTTCAGTGTATTGACAAAAGGAACATTTATTTTTTTCATAAATACAGAGGCTCACTCAATGAGCAACAGTGAATAGAGAAATACAGCATTTGACCCTGGGTACTACTTCTAATAACAGCTACAGGAACTCCTAATGTTTCTGTATAGGCTTGTAAAGGTGTGCAAACAAAATGTGTAACATTAATTAAAGTCCCCTTAGTTGTTCTTCCAATCTGTATTGGATGCTGGGGTTTGTTTTGTTTGGTTTGTGTATTTTTGTTGTTTGTTTGCTTTTGTTTTGTTGTCTCTACAAAATTTTTATGAGATGCTTAAAGCCATGCCTGTCACATAAAAACCCTTTTCAGACTGGCATTCATCTCTGCATTTCTGTTCCATGGTTCAGAGAACTAAATTGAGGCCTTTGCTCAGTCATAATTTAGTTGAAATGTAGAAGCAATAGATATGAAAGCGACAGCAATTGCGTGCAAATGTGGCTGTGGTTATTGTAAAAGCAGTGCTGGAACAGGATCAGCAATATCCGATTTCCCCAAAGGAAAGTGATATGGTCATGTCACTTCAGGGTAAAGACTGAACAAAAAAAGAATAGTTTGATCTATACTTGGTTAGCCTATAGTGTAGCTTTGCTGTAGGAAATCCATCTCCATGACTGAAGCATAGTACTTGATCTTTTATTTTACATCAGTGAACATATAATGGCCCTTGAGTCTCTCACCTACAGGGAACAGTATTCATTTTTGCTCCACGTGGGGAAACAGAATGTGATTCCCTTCACTCAGGTGCTGGCTGGCAGTTTCAAAGCCTACTTCTCTCTAGAGAGATTTCCTCAAATAGAGAGAGAAGATTAGGGCAATACCTCCTTCCTGCAGTTCCCACTCAGACACCGCTGATGATGTGCAGTGCCTTATATCAAAACACACCTAATAAAGAAAGGGATTTTGATGCCTGTAGTAAAGCTTGTTTGTTTTTGCCTGCAAGCAAATTCCAGGATCTGGCAAGATGCTGCTGGCAGGCCCCTCAGCCCATCATTCCAGCCCACTCTATGCATGTTTACTTCCCCTCTTTTTGTGGAGTGACAAATTCATACATAATACATCTTTCCCTAGAATGGTACACACAGTACAGTAAGCCTTATTTGCCCATAAAAGAAGGAGACATACTCAGACTGTTGCCTGACATTTTTTTGTATGGAGTCATTTTCCATGAATGCCCTGCTCTTTCCAGTCCAGGTGTATTCTAGGAAACCCCTGGCAATTAACCCATTACTGCATAAGAAACGATGGTCCTGAAGCTGCAACCAGACTCCAAACTTGCACCCACCTTTCAGTGTATCAGTGTCATAGAAAGCAGCAGCAAATCTGGTGGAGCGATGTGATGCAGAGCGGGAGTCTAAATTGGCCAGACTTTTGAGTTTTAGCCTGCATTTCCACAGCTTCCAGTCCTCAGAATGAGTGATTCGAAGCAGCTCTTCCAGGCTGGATGCTCTCCTGATCTGCTGCTCTGACCGCTCCAGTGCTGACAGAGATGTCCTCTGGAAGGAAAGGGGGAAATCAGAAAGCCAGTACATTTACAGCCTGTCCTAGATGCAGCACACACAGCACTTGCACCAGAGGCAGCATATTGCAGAGAACAGCTGAGAATACCTGGGAAAACAGGAGAACACAGGAATGTCCCTGTTTTTAATGGTGCCTGATGTCAGACCGATCCACAGGATTTGTGCCCTTATAAATTGGGAAGGTGAGATACCCCCTTCCTCATCCTTTCCATCACAGCCATCAGAGCTGATCGACCAATGCAGGCTGCACTCCCCATGTCCCTGCTCCCCAGGGAACCTGGCATGTCATGCCAGCACTGGGTCACCTCTGCAGACGACCTGAATGAGTTCAGCTGGCAAGGACAACCCAGGCACCTTTGCAGAGAGCCACCTTGGGTGGCAAAACTCTGGTGTCAATCAGGAGACATCACTGCAAGAGTAGGTGATATAGCCAGGAGATGCCCTAAATATGAGGGCCGACCCACACAGTGGGCAAGCACGACATTCAACGTGCTGCAAAGTGCAGAGTGCATCTGCCGTTTCCCACCATGATTTCCGTCTGGGTCATGCCCAAGTCAGCCAAGGCGGCCTCACATCAAGCCTCCATGCTGTGGCTGTGCAGCAGTGTTAGTGCAGTCATTGCATTTTCCACCTTCATGAGGTACATGACCGTTCTCCACTTCCATGGGAGAACACTCCCTACAAAGGCCTACACTGTTAGTTTAAAGTCACTATTCACTTAAAAATACCTTTTTAACAGAAACTTAACAGTGCACGGCACACCACAACAATACTGGTTTCTTTGGCTGCTGCTTTCTGACATCTGTGTGCCTTTACCAAGACACTGCATATTTATTTCCACTGACTCACCAGGTCTGCTAAAAACTACTGCCGCCAACCCAAGCAAAAGGTTATCTTTGTAAATGGCTGTGCTCTGCTGGGCTGGTGCTCAGCTGTGTTCTCTGGTAATGCAGTCGGCTGTGCTTTCTGACTGGCAGATAAAGGGCTGCACTGCCAGCTCTCATAAATAATGCACCACGTCCTAAAGGCAAGGCTGAAAGATGGGAGCTGGTGATTCGGCAGTCAGCAGCTTGCAGTCCCAGCCAGCAGCCAGCTAGTGTTCTGCATAAGCCTAGGGAAAGAGTGAGGGGAAGAGTCACCTATGAGAGAAAGATTTCTAGATGAGATCTGAAACCTAGGCATTGACCACATCTGTTGTTCGTTATTAAAACATCTGTGGCATTTATTTTGCAATGATACAGATGTTAGCTTGTACACACTGGCCAAGTTCATTTTTGCATAATTACCTTCCACTGACCTAAAATTCCCTAAGTAGTTAACCAGAATAAGTTATTTACTCTTCTTTTATGCCCATATGGAACACTGTAT
This sequence comes from Anser cygnoides, assembly GCF_040182565.1. NCBI lineage: Eukaryota > Metazoa > Chordata > Aves > Anseriformes > Anatidae > Anser > Anser cygnoides. The sequence continues at coordinate 130,763,208 of NC_089873.1, read as the reverse complement.
CGTGCTCTAGAAAGCTGCCATGCTTTATTATGATGAAAGAGATGGCTGCTTTTCATAGGTGTATCATTTCTCATACATTTCATCTGTGGTGAAAACTGGAAAGCCCATCTCAATACTTACGGACAAATAGGTCAAAAGGAATGTGAAAAATTAGCACCAGTAACTTAACTGCAAGACAGTTTTACAAACAAGCTGCCCAAAATTTTGCTGATCTAGGAAAGCTCAAATTCAGTTTGAGGTCAATATGTCAAGAGTTATTTTTTCAAAGAACCGCAGCTTATATTCACTCTCATACACATACTGTCTCCTTGACCCTGCAAAACATATGAGTACGGGACCAGGGGTGGTGTGGTAATGGGACCAAAGATGTTAAAAATGAAATGTATTAAGCATTAACCTTTTTTTTGTCTTAGAAAGAAAGAAAGAAAGAAAGAAAGAAAGAAAGAAAGAAAGAAAGAAAGAAAGAAAGAAAGAAAGAAAGAAAGAAAGAAAGAAAGAAAGAAAGAAAGAAAGAAAGAAAAAGAAAGAAAGAAAGAAAGAAAGAAAGAAAAAGAAAGAAAGGAAGGAAGGAAGATGTTCAAGCTAGATCAGCATCCAAGACCTTTAAACTAGAATGAAATTACAGAGAACCAGTAAAATTATATGATGCTATTCTGTAAATGAAAAGACACATCTCTGCATTTCTTGTAGAAGTCAATAGTTAGGACTTGCTTTTCCATTTCTTTCACTTAAATATCAAGTGTTATTATAGGAGAAAACTAATTTTAATCTTAAGGTCAAAAAATACACAAAAAGTATGCATGCCTCATGGTACAGAAAAGATCTCTGTGTTTATCTAAAGCAAAAATTTGTATTGCTTAAAGTATCTTTGTATTTTTAAAGCTATACAAATTCATTGATGTGGAAATTAACTGACTTTATGCCTGCAAAACTAATATTGTATAGAAAGAGGAAAAAGTTTTATTAATAGAATTCAATTTTGTACAAAAAAAAATGCATATCAAATGGATTTTGAATTGTGGTAATTACAAAAGTATATCTCTGATATTGATGCACTATAGTGGTATTGACGAAGCTTGCCTATGTATGCAGTTTGTTCCTTCTCTTCTTTTACTCTTTCTCTTATATTGGAAATTGGAGAAGTGCAGTCAAAGGAAACGGGAAGAGCAGTGCACATTACAGAATTCCCTTTACAGTCATTAGAAGTTAAACCTAGTTAACTACACCGTGATTATCCAAAACTCACACAGAGCCCTTGGAACTGAGTTATCACTTCTCTGTGCCAGGGCTATTCAACCCTGAAGTGAATCATCTGCCTTTATTGTCTTCATATTTCCTAACAGATACACAAACTCTTCATTTAATGGGATAGTCAGTTGCCTCCCAGCACAATGTCAGGATAATTATGTTCCTTCTTCTTATATTTGACTTCTTCCTGGAGGGAACAGATTTTTCAGCTGATTTTTTAACTTCTTCCCAGGAATCCAATACAAAATTTCCGGATGCCATTTCCCATATCAACGACAGCATTGAGATAAAGTGCTGTCTCTCCCTCTGAGCACTACTGACACTAGGCGTGATGGTAAGCAGAAGGTACTGACAGATATCTGGAGAGGGCTGAATCCCAAGTAATTGTAGATTTTTACACTGTGGACATCTATTTTTTCTGTGACCTAGTCACTCTCAGCTCCCTCTACAGCCAAAGCAGAGAAATAGACACTTGTAGACCATGACACATTTGAAATCATGTTGAAAATCTGCTAGCTGCCCAGTAAGTCAAGGCTCACCAGATCACAACAGTCATCTGTGTTGTGGATCTTTGGTTAAACGAATCCCACTGCAGCTTTCTGGGACATAAAACATTTGAAGACAAACATCTCATTTTCTTCTAGATGCTGAAACAGGAACAATGAATACTGCCTTACACATTTGTTTTGTCTTCATTGAGACTTTTACAATACACTCAATAAGATGTTCTTTTAAACACTTGCTAGAGCATGGACAGACTGTTCATAATCTAGAAAGAAGTCTCTCATCTTTATACAGTTTGACCATAGAGGTGGATATCCACAACTTAAAAGCATTCAAAACTAAAAGTTTATAGAAGGAAAAAAAAGAAAAAAAGAAAACACATGGAAGATGCAGCAGCCCCACCAGCAGGATTATGGCCTCAGCTGGGGCACTCTTGTTATGGCACAGCAGCACTGAATAGTGTGTGGTCACAAACTCTTTCTCAAGCATACATTTGTATTTAGTGTGTTTTGAAAAGGACAGCATCATCTGAAAACATAAAACCTTTTATGGTCTCAGGCAATATCACAGATGACATACCATATGACTGGTAATGCTACACAGATGTGGACACTTCTTTCATGTACAACAGTTTGAATTCAAGCCCTGTTTAGTTACAGACAAACATACTCTGGCCGACTGAGAAGCTCCGCTTGGACGAGTGCAGCTTTGCACAGAAAGATGAATAAATGTTTCAAAATGTGAAATTGGATAAAGGTGTTAGATTTGACGACATTCCAAACCTACACCTCATGTGATAATCAAAGACTTTTTTTCCTTCTCACAGTGATAGCAAGTGGACAGCTTGCAAAGAGGTCAAATCTCCACTGTTATTTTTGGGAGGTCCAGGTCCCCAGAACAAGCAAGAGGAACACCTTCTATCTACTTCTCCTAACTGCAGTCACCTTCATGTGCTATTTCAAACTTTTCAGAGACCCCTTCCTCCCTTTTTCAGCCTTTCTCTGATAATGAGAGCCCTTCCTTCCAGGTTCCTCCCCTTGTCATGGTGTCATGTGCACCACCTGTGCCCTCCTCAGTTCTTGTCTACCTGCAACATTCACCATTCTGCTTTCATCATCTTGTACTGCTTGGAACGCTGTACTTTTATGTTTATTTTTCCTTATTTCTCCACAGTCTCAAGCGATGGGTCAGGTGAGAGCCTAATGAAATCTAACTCAGGCTGAGTTGTTCAACCTCTTCATGTAGAGACATCCATTTTTTCTCCCTGCCATGCCCTCACTCCCTTTCTCTTAGGTCACCAAAGATTTGAGTGGTTTTCTGGGATGAGCTTTCACCACTGTGGTAGTTGGTTGTGATAGTTGCAATCTAGCTGTGGAACAGGAATTCACTGCACTTAGCATTGCTCACATAGTTGGCAAAATGATGATCTCTGGCCCCCAAAAGCTTAAAATTTCCACTAAGGTTTGAGAGAGAAAGAAAACAGAGGAGCTATTGAAAAAGGGCCAGGACAACATTCTTTACGTGATCCCAAAAAGAAAAAAATAAAAATAAAAATATATCTTTCGAACCATATCATTGGAAATCTCAAAATGTCACAAACTTTCACTACCCATAAATGTATACCCCATACTAAACCATGTACATAATGTTATTGGCTACAATAAATGTTTGCTTAGAACTCATCAATAACAAATAACAAAACAAAGTACAAGTAGTATAGTAGGTTTAAGTAGTTCATTCTTATCTCTTCATCTTGTTGCTACTTTTAATATCATTTTTCAAAGCATCACAATGAATTCCATGCCCAAAGATAAAAATCTGATTTGTACTCAAATCAATTTTTCTGTTTTTCATGACAGGAACCTCCCATATGTTCCAAAACTTTCTTCAGTTCAAAGAGGAATATCTATTTTCCTGCATTTGGACTATGAGCAATATCATTGACATCAGGAAATGATAACGTGGGTTAACATTGTGATTTTTGGATAATTACAACTTCTGTCCTTCCAAAAGAAACCATAATGGACTATCTATCTTCTTCCTAGCAATCTCAGATGCCAGAGAACTCTAAAAGTAGTTAGCATTGGAAAGAAAAAAGAGAAAGAGCAGCGGTACATTCAGGGGCCTTTCCCACCTTGGAAGATGGTTTAAATCAGACAGAGTTCATTACCCTGTTAACTTATAATAGTCAAACATTTGTCTTGTGTGTCAGATTGTACAGATGCAGAATTTCACAATTAGTCTGCACTGCTCAAACTGTGCCCCTTCTTGAGACTTAGTATTGTCAAGCTCCTATCAGATGTTGCCACTCAACAGCTTGCACCTTTTCTTCATGCTTGACAAGCTCCTAGGTTTCTTGCTTAAGGAAAAAGTATCCTACACATTTCAAACTGATGTCTGAGTGAGCCAGCAGAACACAATACATTTTTACATTTCACTCCTTCTAGTATGTCACAGACGATCTCTGCATTAGTGCTGTATTTGGCCCATTCAGGACCCTCTGGAGGTATTTTGAACAACAGAGAAAAGATGTGTAGAATGCAATGGTGAAAGAAAGGCCCACTGATGTCCTAAATTTACTCGAGGACCCATACCACAAACACATGCCTAGGTCCCCAAATTAATTCTTTTCAAGTTCAGTATTTTTATTTAAGAAAACAGATGCACAGTGAATAATATTTTGCATGTACGACAAGGCCAAAATAAAGGTTTACCAAAATCCATATATTACACGCACCGAGGAAAGTTCTACTTGCATTTCACTTTATACTCAGGCACACTCGCAGACTCAAGAAAGACATCACTAAAGCTTACACAGATGTCTAAACCACTTTCTTTTAGCCCCAGCCCCAGCAGTCCTTATCCACAGTGGGACATAAACCTCTTCTCAAAGCTATACATGTGTAACATCGCTTCTGAAAGAGAACATATTTTTTTTCCAATTTAGGGTCACAGATAATATTGTGGCAAGTGCTGCACAAATACCAATGGAAAGCTTCAACATTATCACTATGTCTGGAGCCAGGACAAATGATTAAGGAACCTCTCAATAACCTTGCACTGTTTTATGATCCATCTTCTCAGCAGTTAAACAATAAAAAGAAGGTAAGAACTTTACCTTGCCAAACAAAGCAGATTTTAGCTGCGTAACAAAGAGTTATGATTCTCTTAATGCCATTGTATTACAAACATTGCCAAGCAGGTTTAAACTAAGTTCAAACTAAATCTTTCAAAATTAACCAGTTTAGTGGGAGAGGTTTCATCACAAAGTAAGGGCACTTGGGCATCGACAAAGAGTGCTGGCAGCAAATGAGAACATTTTGAAGCTTTATGCGAGTGCCATGTGCTTGATGCAGCACTAGCAGCCACATGTAGCTCAAAAGAAGTCACAAAGACTTCATGCAACCAGATGATGCAACTGCACCAAGGCCTAAAGGAGCTGGGACTGGCTAAAGACAAGGACTGCCAGTTGCCTGGGTGGAGGACTTTACTTCATGCCCTGCCTCAAAGCCACGTTGTGGTTCATAGTGTAGTCTGTTAGCTGATCTGACCAAGGAATCTCTACACTGAAAGCGAAAGCGAGTTCTTGTGGAAAAGTCTTGCTCTCTCTTGGCAGGAAAACAGCCCAGCTCCTACACAAAGATGGTGCCTTAAGTCATCATTTGAGCATTTCCCTGATGAAATTGACAAGCTTCCATATAATCTCTGAAGTAAGAAGAACTCCTTTTGATGATTTGCATCATTTTTAGTAACTATTTCTAGCATTATTGTGGTTTCCAGGAGTATGGGCCTTGGGTATGAACACAAAATAAAGAGACCATCCCTAACCTGGTGACTACAACCGAAGTAGAAGAGAAAACAGAGGAAGGCATTCATCCAAAGAGATTACCAAGAAAACACAGAAAATAATGCTTAGAGTCATAGGCCCTGATTTTGAGATAGCAGGGGTCCAACCAGTGTCAAGTTTTATCATAACAAATATTGTCAATTTTACAGCATCTTGTATTCTTGGGTGTTGCATAACGGGCAATAAAATTGTGAAACTCTTCTGCAGCTTGAAAGCATCAGATTTGCAGGAGTAACTTACAGCCTTATCAAGAAGTAACTGCCTCAGCTTTTAAACGTCTAGCATGGGGAGTTCAACTTTACCATGTCTGACACATACTAGCTTGCATTAATTTTATCATCACCATTGTATTTCATTTCTGAGGAGAAAAAAAAAATGTTTTCAACAGCTCCTCTAAAATCAGAACTTTGATTCTCTGTCAGCTATGAACTTTTGATCTATGTAATACCATCCCTGACAGTATCCCCTCTGGGCTCATGATTATCTATGCATTATTAGTGCACAAAGAAGCTATTTTTAATTATAATGAATGTGACCTCATAGAGACAAAACAATGAGATATTTTGACTTCCTACTAATATTCTTCCCTAAAACAAATAGGATTCTTATGGAATTTCTCATTGACATTTAAAGGCTCTTCCGTCTTTATCAGAAACATGGATGAAGCTTCAGGGGCTTTCAGTACTTCATTCCACCTTCAGATGGAGACTGTTTAAACAAAAACTTAAATCTGTTCTAATACTCAGGAAAAAAATTCAAGCTCTCTCAGACTTATTGGGACACTCACCTGGGCTGTCATTCGAGTTACAGTATCAATAATCTGGAGCGACATGCAGCTTATGCTAAAGTCAAGTGTTGGTCCAGTGAGGCTGACTTCTAGCTTTCACTTTTTTGAAAGTTCTTTCTTCAGAGAAAATTGTGTTGAAAGACTACAACTATATTGTCTGAGTAGATTGCAAAAAACATACAACTGGACAGAATTTCTTTTTAAGAGGTTGGAAATGACCGAGTCTTTCCCCAAATACAAAATTACTAGGGACTGTGTTACAGTTGAAAAACCCTATCATATCAATGATAGCCAAAGAAGTTGCTGGGGGGGGGGGGGCGAGGAGCGGGCTTGAGGACTCCCGCAAGTACTGGGGCAACTTTTGTCTGCACAAAAGCCCTCTCAGCAAATTGAGGCCTTGATGTGACTGCTAATACTTTCAGCTTTTCAGATGTGTCCACTGCTACAGTATTTTCTGCAACTGCATCAGAGAGTGACCCCATATAACTCCCACAAGCAAAAATATGCATGTGTCAAAAATGCATCTTCTGGCTGCAGTGCCCAGACAGCTACTCCTGATTTGTCCAAGGAGCAGAAAATGGTCTTCTGAGTGGAAAGCCTGAAGGTCATCTCTCTACCCTCACCATTGCCTGCTTGCCCAGCTAGAGCTCAAAGTTTGGAAAGCAGGCAGAAGAACAAAAGTTTTGCTTCCCCCATCCAAAACCTAGGAGACACCTCTCTGCTGTCTGCCTCCAGAGTTAAAGAGTGTTTGTCTTGACCATACTTTCTCTCAGGAAAGGGTGACTGTGTGATCAATCCAGTCATCCCACAAGGTCTAGTGTGTCAATGCTGCTGAAAGAGAAACTGCATAGCACCCTGTCCTGTAAAGAAGAGCAGCAGCAAATGGCCAGAGCACAGAAAGAAAGTCTCACAGTTACATTATGTGTGGTTTTGGGAGGAACATAAAGTGGTAAAACTGATAGTTTCATCTGGTGTTTTATCAGGGAGCAGGGGACTGATGGAAACATTCATCTGAGAGAGTCATATTTCTCACTGATAAAGAAATGATGTTTGAGGGTCTCTTTTGATAAAAATTTGTCAGCACATCATTTGGCCAAGACCCAAAACTGGAGAAGCAACTTCTAGACTGCTCCAATGTTGCTGTTTAGCATGTTAATAAGTTCCCTCCAGACTCTTCTCCTCCAGGCTCTCGCCTCACTCCCAGTGAAAACAGGAGACTTAATTACCCATTTCCTAAGATTAGTAGTCAAGGTGGTGATAAACAGCTTATAATTTAGTTGAGGATGATATGCTTTCACAAGTAAATCATATTAGCTACCCTGTGTCTTCAGGAGAACAGCTGTTTTATATTTTGAATGGCCTTTTCAATTAGAATATATCTTTTGTGGTGCTACAGCAAACAAATCAGATTTGTTGCACTTTAGTAATGTGATTACATTATCAAAATCCTCAGACATGAGACATTTTGGTTATTCTACTCTGAACATTTGGTTTGAATGAAACTAAATACTCAAAGCAAAGCAGTGAAAACAGCAGAATGTTGCATGACTTGGAATTGAAACCATGAATCTCAGATTATTTCATTTCTTTTATGTGTCTAAACAATCAGAAACTGATAATGTATCAGAATATTTCTCACAACTATATATTTTTGTCCAGATAGATCTTTTTAATTAAAATTAATAATTATTATGAGTGTTTTTTTTTTTTTCTAGCCAGCAAATATTTTTAGAATCAACTACAACTCTCATCAAACAAATCTTCCTTCCCACAGCCAGGTCTTTTGGCTCTCATGGGAAACTCCCTCACAGCAGCTAAAGTATGCTTTTGAAGATAACAGCATTCACTATGCCTCGTCTTGTTGGCAGTGATGGAAAAACAAGATGGATAGATGGAAAAAAGAAATAGGTCTACTGTGGTGTGGAGTTTCTTCCTTTTCAAGCCTGGTTATCTACATTGAGACTTTGCCTTTAGGCCCCTCCTGCGGTAATCATGCAAAGTATATTTGCTTGGTCAGTGAAAGGACAGATAGGGATTGTCATAAATGCCCAGGGTGGTAACTGCCTGGTGTATCCCAAATGCTACTGATAGCTATGGGAATCCTACAGTATGTTTTCTCAAGCTCTACTTCTGTGCTTGATTGTATGCTCTGGCATAGCTGCAATGTGTTCAGGCAGACACAATGCTCACCACAGAGCACAGCTAGAGACATTACATAAGCTCTTACTTCGTCGTAAACAATGGTAGGTGCTTGTCTAACACTGTGACACAGTACACATGTCAAAAATAGCATATTGCAGATGTTTACAAAGAGCGTGTCCAGGCCGTAGTGACTTTCTTTTGATATTTGTCATTGGAAATCACTGGGGTTTGGACAGTGATTTTGGAATGTCTCAGTAATAGAGAATTGGACGAAATCAGATGACTATATATTCTTCTAATATTTGAAAATATTTTTAATGTGATGAAGGTTCTTTCAGTTAGTGCTTTCACTGGTTTCTGGTTTTGCCCCAAGACACTTCAACAAATGTTTTGGAAGTATGACTAGCCAATTGTACGGCCGGATTTCCAAATGTCACTTCACAAAGCAGAGCCACTGCCAGTACTGAGTGAACTTATGTTACCCCAATCACATGCACACATTTTCCTGGAATTGTAATTTTTCTTAAGTAATATTTCCCTAGCAGTTCAGGAAAGTATCCTAACATGGTTTCTGAGTCACATTGCTAATTAAAGTGAAAAGTTTTGCCTGTTTGTATGGCACATTCTCGTGTGCAATATGACATATGATACAGCAACATGATGCAACTTTCTTGTAATTTAACACGACTCAGATATGATTCCTTTCCCAACTGCATGCAAATAGTGACTGCACTGTAGTGACAATGAGCTCTCAAAAACTAACTCAGCATGCTTCTGGTCTAAAAAAGGTGGTTCTGGCAAAGCCATCCTGACCTGATAATAAGCAGAGTAATCACCCCTTTCCAAACCCCTGCAGTGCCCACACTGGATCACCAAACCCTATGTGTTCAAACGTGTGTCCCAGTTTTTCTAAGTGCCATTCTGCCAAAACAGTAAGAACCCTAGGTGGCGTTCTGCCACTGGCTGGATGGTCATACCGTTTAGGTCAGATCTGGGGTAAAAAGAAAACAAATACGCAGATGTCCTTCAAAAAGTTAATTTTTCTTAATGTCAGCAAACTAAAATACCATGCTGAATAGTTCTACTGTTCATTGATACAGAAGCCCAAATATAGGTGTTTCACAGAAACATTCAAGAAAAGAATGAATTCTGCTTGGTCTTCCCATGGGCAAATGGGGTCTCTGCAGCTGTCATGGGGGCACATAGAGTTTTGTCCCCATTCCCCATGTCTCACCAAGAATTATGAAGATTTGTATAACGTACTGGGGAAGCAGGGAGCAGGTGGAGGGTTTTATAAGGGACCAGCACATAGTGGGATTTATAAGGGTTTCCTTAGGAAAAGTATCATATCAGGTTTACCTCCTTGCAGCAAAATAACTCTGGTCACTCTTTATCCCAGCAGTGCCATCAGTTTGGGACTACATCTTAAAGTCAAGCCCAGAAATAGTAATGGCTGGTTTTGTAACTGGACTTACTTGCCCTATGAGCAAGGCCTAAAAGAAACACCGACCCCAATCATTTTTATCAGTGATAATGACAAAAAGTACTGTACAAGATTCTTAATGAATAAGAATAAAGGAGTTATCACCTACAACAACAGTACCTTAGTTATTTTTCCCAGGCAGGCAGACAGGAGATAAGACACCAGCAAACCTTACTGAGATCTGAGTAGGGACAGTAGTAACCAGAACAAAACTTGCAGCCACACCAGCAGAGATCTTACAAGCCAGATTTTGCACCATTTTTTCCCCTTTTCAAGCAGGTTATTCCTCTCCTAGCCCTGCTTGCCTCCTGCGGGAGCTGCATCAATACCACCACATCAGTGGCTAGAAACAAGGCAAATCCCTGTGGGGGAGAAAGCACAAGCCACAGGAAACCGCCCTCAGACAAGCAACACTCGCTGAGCCTGAGCTGATTGCTTGCCCTGATTGCTCTGTGATCATGAATTAACAGAAGGTTCTCCACAGCCCTCTGAACCTGCCTTCCTGCCTCCCCTGGACTTTACAGAGCTCCAGATGTGAGCCATGACTGATGTCAAAGTTTAATTAGTGCTGTCTTCATTTCAAACCGCTGAATAATGGAATGAATTTCTCAAATGCTGCATCTGATTAATCTAAACAGCCTGGTGCATTTTTCAGCACTCTATACACAGACGTTACAATCCCAGCTGAGATGGACTGGACTGGAACAGCAGCTGGGAGGGATTCTTCTCATGAGTGAGAGCTGCTCTAGATAAAGCAGCAGTGTGCTTGTAATTTTCTTTCCCAACTGATAAGAGCCAAGGATGGATGCCGCGTGGCATGGCAATATACGGTGTTGTTGTCTTATCCTTCACTGTAGCTTCTTAAGTCAGTAGCAGATAAGTCAGAACAAATTGGCTTTCCTCACAACCTCCCTGATAGCTTCCCAGTCCTGAAGGAAAAGCACAGGCAAACATTTCTGCAGGAATGCTGCAAGTACATTTTCACGTTTTTGGCTCATCATGCCTATCAGAGATTGTAATCACAGAGAATCAAGAGCAGCAGTGACAATAAGAAAACACTTATGAAAACCACAATTTCATAATCAGTATTTCAAAGAGTTTGTTAACTTTGAAAGGAAGCTGGAAGTAAGGATGAAAAGTCTAGTTTAAAGAGAGAAAGTGTTTCCAACAATCTTCATTGAGTCTTTTCTAGCTGCTGAGCAGCTGACTGTACTTCCAGGAGTTGCCTCTGAGGAAGAGAATCCATGAGACAGAAGAACTGTTAGAATATATCCTTTCTAGAAACAAAGCAACATTTGCAAGCTGTTACTAGAGTGCTGCATAGATCTGACTATCTGAAAAACAGCGTCAGTGATAATCAGAGACAAAAGCTTACTCCCTGCTCCGCTAAGACTTGCTCAGGTTTCTTTGCAGAGCTCTGTTTTGGTTGCACAGACAGACTGCAGCTGGCTCCAGGAAGGAAGAGATGCAGAGCTTCCTGATTCCTTCAGCTCCCTGTGTGATGGCTCTCCAGTACCTCCATGTCGGCCCGAGGGCAAGGCATCTCCCCTAAGGTGCTCCAGGGATCATGGGGAAGTGCTGTTTTGCTCTCGCCCTCAGCAGAGCAGGGCAGTGGACAAGGACCACACACCAGCAACTGGCTTCTGCCTCTGTCCAGCTCGCAGTGGCAATATGAGATTGTTGAATCTAAGACCCATCAGAACAAAAATGGCTACTTAAGCCTGTATCAATATTTGGTGCGGAGTTAAAAAAGGTTATTAGCTGTGGAAAAGGTGTGCATGTAGCAGAGAGCAGCTGGCTCCAGGGCTGAGCTTATCTACCCCCTCTGTCTTCTGACCAGATTTTGAGTTTGATGATACTCCCCGGGCCTATTGGCAGTGGGACTCTCTCTAATGAACCAAAGGAGAGAAGGGACACAGGGAGAAGACCTCTGCAAAAAGAGAAAGCTCTGAGTTTGTCGTAACTTGGGCATTACTTTCTCTTGCCTTTCCCATAATAAATAACATAAGGGGCAGAACAGGGCAGGGAGCATTGAGACTCACCCCCTCAGCGGTCGGGACTCTGTGGCCTCATTAGAGAGACAGTTTTAGTGCTGGAAGACAGAAGTAGGTCCGACAGACCATTGGGGTTTTTCCTGGCAAAAGTCACCTCGGCTCTGATGAATATAAGACACACCTCTTTGTATCTAATTTTAAAAATTCTGGAAAAAAAGTAGCATATGTCTGTCATTGCTGTATGGGAGAGGAAAAAGGTGTTTGGGGGGGAGAAACAGGAAAAGCGACAGTTAAGTTTGTGGCGCTTTAGCTGAGGGGTTTAATATGTAAGAGACTGGCAGAACAACACTTCAACGAGGCATTTTTAAGCACTTCATGATGAAAAAAATTAATGCTTAGACATCAGAAAACCCATGTGGAAACGTAATTGTTCACTAAGGATTTAGTATGTCAGACTGGCAACCTGAATCAAATAACTGGAGTGTGAAATAGAGGGATTACTGCCAATGTTGATATGAGTTCAGCTGAGGAGTTGTGTCTGATACCTGCACGATTGCCCTGCCCCAGGCTGAGCTGCCTACTGCTTCCCGTCATGAGACTCTTTCCAGTTGGTTATAACATTGCCGACATTCAACGTCCAAGCTGAAACTTTCCGTGCCAGATGTCTGCTTCTAAATGATTTTAATAACTTTTTGACTCAGTGGAAGGTGTCCCTCCCCATGGCAGGGGGGTTGGTATTAGATGATCTTTATGGTCCCTTCCAAACCAAGCCACTCTGTGATTTTATGATCCCATGATTTGTTGTCCAGACAAAATGGTTTGCTCACAGTTAAGGATGAATCTCCTTCTATATCTGTGCAAAAGCCTTTTCTGGCAATTTTGTCTTTGAGAATGTCTAGCATTTCCTTGTGGTGGATAGCAAATGTGAAGTTTTGAGGAAGCTTTGTTGGCACAGATGTGCCTCCTGCTCTCTCTGTAAATAACCACCCAAATGTAACAGCAGCAGCTCATGGACACTCAGCAGAGACTTGCCGGGGTTAGCAGCTAAATTCTGCAGATGGGGCTTGTGCTGACCACACTCCAGCCTGGAGCTGAGCAGGACAAGGATGCAGACAAGAGCAGGAGCAGGCCGCAGAGCTGAGAGCTGGGACAACACCATTCCTCTCACTCAGGCTCCTTCAGGGGTCGGGCAACATGGAAAAGGAAGATGTCAGATTTAAAGTGTAGAGGGAAGAGGAACATTACCAGAAGAGTGCAAGACCTAGCTAAGGAGACTGAGAGCATTTGGGGAGACCAGAACTAGAAACTGGGGTCAGGAAAATGGAAAGACAAGAAGTCCTGACCATGAAAACAAAGCTAGAAGCTAGGGATAGAAGAGGGGACCATGATCAGTCGGGATGGGAAAGTAGAAGGGTTCAGCAGGGCACTGAGACTGTCACTGAAAAACTGAGACTGATCTCCTGAGGGTCTGAGGATGGAGGAGGCTACCCCAGCCCAGGAGTATGTGAGTGGGAAGGAAGGTGGCACAAGGAGAGGGCAAAGGGGATCCTGGTAGGGAAACTGACCCTAAGCCAGGGAGGTCCAGGAATACGGGCTGGGGAGCCACTGATTGCTGGGACTGGGACAGGACAAAAATGTAGACAGGAGGAAGAACTGGGGTCTGGTAGGCAGGGAATGACTGGGTTTGGTGCACACGTGGGGAACAAAGAGAGTCCTGTACCCAGAAGAGTATGGTGTTTCTGAAGGGTTAGGAAAAGTCAAGCACAGCAGAGAGACTCCCTGAATTACAGCAGCTTGTAAAGAAGCCTTTTAACCTTCACAGCATTATTGAGGATCACTGTGGCAGGGGTAAAGAGAGTATTTAAATGCTTAACCCCCTGAAACTCTATCACGTGTTACCACTCTGACACCACCTGACAGTTTAGTCCATCAACAGGTTTAAAACTTCAAGTGTCCTGGGCTGAGCTTAGTTACCTGGTCTGCTATAACAACAGATACAGGGAGGAGGCTCTCTGTGTCTCATTAGTTGTGATTAATACCTACATCCTGACCTCGTGTTTTTTATCCCGGCAATATTGCTGTTGATCTTAAAGAACTTTTTAAAAATAAGATATGATAGGTGACTACAATACATTACTTCTGTGTTCTGCAAGTAAAATCTGAGGTGCAATTGGTAAGAATACAGATAGCCCTGTATACCATGAAGCACTGTAACATAAAGGACTTTCTGTGGGGTATACTCACATGCACACACACACACACAAACCCACATGCCATAAATGCTAAAACAACCCAGAAACCTAATACACTATGTCAAACATTAAAATAAAAATAATTAACACCTTAGCCAAAAATGTCTCAGAAAGAGCCAGAACAAACAGGAAAGGAAACAAACAAAAACAAACAAACAAACAAACAAACAACAACAACAACAACAAAAAAAAACAACAGTCTTTTCCTTGTGGTAATCAGCAGCCAATGCATGTGAAACATAGCCCTTTTTAGTGTGATCTACATAATACCTTCATGACAGTCTTGGAAACTAACTTATTTTTGTTGAATAGAATACCCAATGTCTAGGATGGCTGCTTGAGAGTGGTAGCCAAATTACAATGAAAACAATTACAAACATGCCTATGTTGGCTAGGCAATGTCATCACAGTCAATAAACTATAAACCAGTTTAAATTAGCAAGAAGAGCTCTTGTATGTATGTGGGGCAAAATGGATATGGTTTCAAAATTTAATTAAAAGGCTCTTAGCTAACTAGCGATTTGCTAATAAGCTGAATAAACTTGTGTTCCACGTGAGGGCAGAATTAGCATCATTGCCAATTATACAGTGGTTAGTATTCTATATTAGAAAGTGCTTTCTGATTTAAGTAAAGAGATTCCTAAATGTGAGTAAACAGTGACTTGTCATGCAGTGCAATGTATATAAGAACGAAGGCAATGTATATGAGAATTATTGCACTGGTCTTCATGCCTTCCAAGTCTTGATAGTTAAGGTTGTAAATTAAAAGCTTGTGAATGGTGAGCAGGCAAAGGCTTTAGCCATTAGTCATCCTGAAAACACATTGCTCACCACTGCTAACTTCTTGTGCTGGCAACAGAAATCTGCAATTAAGTACATAATTTAGCCTTTCTTTTCTAAACCTCAGGTCAACATGCAGTGCAGTTCACAGAGTAGTGTGTGGTCATCTCTTGCAAGCAGGAGGTTTTTTGAAGTGAAAACAAAACTATTAGCTTGTTTTGCTCTGTCAGTGAGAAGTAATAATTTGTTCTGGACCACACACTGAATTAATCATTTTTGGACACACTACACATGCAGAATCTTGTTCCAGCTTTTGTTCTGATTTTTCTAAATGATTGTCCTGGCTGTTCTCACATTTTCTCAGAAAGTTAGACACAAAAAAAACATACTCTCTAGGTGAAACTTCAGCTTAAATTTTCTTGCATGCATTGCATTCAGAATAAAGGTTGAATTTCAGGCAGTGTGCTCTATTATTACTAGTTGCTGCTTATTTTAAAGTCTTGGACAACATTTCCTAGTAAAACAAAAGAAAAACATTTCTCAGATTTCTGGCAAACAAGTAAGCAACTGACGAACAAGTGTTTTTAGAGGAAAATTTTCAACACCAGTGTTCTTACTTCTGAAATCATAAATACAAAAGAAAAAAGTGCATTTAAAAAGTATCCCAAGTGCTCTGACTTGTGCTTTGCTTTGTATTTTCCTTTTGTCTTGCATGACTGATACTAAAAGTTTAATAAAAGAACAAAGTATATTAAAAGTAATTAATAATAGCTAGTAAAAAATAATAAAGTAATAAACAATTAATATGTATTTAACTTCTATATAGACCCTCTTTTTTCTATGGCTGCTAAATATCCATGCAACTGAACAATCACACACACACACACAAAAGCACACACAACAAAACAAAACAGACAAAACAAAACAAAAATCAAACAAAAACAAACACCAAAACAGCAAGAAGCTCACCAGCTTGCACATGAAATTTATATAATTCTGGCAATGTGGATTATTAACCATGTCAATAAACAGAGATCACCTACCTTCACAGATCCATTCTCATACTCAGATCCTTGCAGCAAATGCAGAAAAGAAACTATGAAAATATTCACAGTTGCCCACGGTTTGTACATTCTGGTGTTTAAAATCCACAGGTTACTACGCAGTCGTTGTCACACAGCTAGAGGCGTCTCTTTTGAAATGCATTTCTCTATCACCAATGCAGACAAGAAAAGATTCCAGTTTTTCTGTCATAAACTCACAGAAGATTCCAAAATACAAGAGCAAATATCTAGCTCTTTACTCTTCTAAACAATTATTTTGAACAATTCACCTAGACAACGCAATTTCTTAGAGTAGATTTTAGATGCACTTGAAAGAAAATCATGATAAGGGTTTAAATAGATTTCTATCTGTATGTATACACATACACTCTCACAAATGATCAGGTTTGGATTCCAGTTAATGAAGTTAATATATCTTCCATCAAGGCATAAAGAGGTATTCAAAATCCATCTGTGGTCCAGAAAACTGCAGAAATCTGCTCTATTCTGTGCTCCGTGTTACAGCAGCCTTTTCAGATGGTAGTGTAATGGCCAATGTTTTGAGCTAGAGAGCTGTAATCCAACTCTGTATTAAAACTTTTTTCACAACCTTCATGGAAGCTTGCAGAAGCATGTGTCTTAAATCTGATACAGACTTTGGCAGTAACACAGTCAAATTTTGGCTCTAATCCCATTTTGTCCCTACCAATAGCATAGCAGTTTTTAAACTAACTGATGCAATCTAGACTCCCATTATTTTAAAGAAGATTACCTGAAACATGAAACTTCAGCACACGTTTCTTACACAGCACACAGATTTTAAGTTCTTCCTTTTAAAAAAAGAGAGGGAGAGAAAGGAAAAGAGAAAGAAAGACCTTTTTCTTTTATGTGGCATAGGGTTTTCTGGATAGGTTTTTAAAAGGAAAGTTTAAAATTATCTTTAAAAACACACAGGATTTTGAATGTTTTAATGAAAGTTCAGGAAGCTAATATATAAAAGATATATAAAGATATAAAAGGAATAATCTTTTTTTTTTTTCCATTTTCAGCAAAATAGAATCTCTCTTTCTGCCCCAAGATAAAAAGATCTGCTTGAATTTTCTCTGCACTTTTCCACAGTTCAAAACCAAAATAGATAACAAGCATTTAAACTTATAACATAGACAAAGGCTCTGATAATTACGTATGTTAAATCTTTATTTCTGTACTCATGTAGTATTTTATATTCAGGAGACTAGCTCCACTCTCACAGAGCTTAGGGTTTGCAGAGCTACAGTTGTTACCATAAAACAGTCTCGTAGCTAACACTTCACAGCACTGCTTTCCTACCTTTGACTTCCAAGCAGTAGCTCTCTTAAATACAAGCCACATTTCTGTTGCTATCAGTAAGGTTGCAAAATTTCTTCCTAAGTGTTCATCACAAATGGGTATCTTAGAGAAAATTATTTGAATCTGCTTTCTCCAGTTGTCGCCAGTTAACTGTGCCATTATGTTTTAAAAACATATATGCGACTGTATAATTTTTAGCGTTGTCTTTCACCATTTGTTTTGTGAAAGCAATTTATTCTCCGTTTTTTCTAGCTGGTGGCTTCCTCCCCCACCTACCCCACACTGGTTCGTGTAAGGACAGCAGGAGTTTCACTCTCTGAGCTATGTGAGAAAGCTCCTGTGCTCTGCGGACCTGCTTCTTCCCCTCCTATCTTGCCCCCCACCACACTTCCAGCTGTGTTCATGCAGTTTCACTGGCCCCACGCCACTGGGGACATTCTGTGTCATTGCTGTAGTTTGCCATTGAAAGACATCAACTATTTCATTCATCATTTCAAAGGAGCATGTTATCTCTTGCTTATGTACGGTCACTCTGACCTCATTTAGTTTCCCCATTTCCCTTCTGATGCCGATAGCCATCTGCTTGCAGGAACTGAAACCCTGCGGAACAAAGTGAATGCTCCTTAGCCTTGAGTGCGCTGCTTCAGCGCAAGGGACCAAACCCAAAATAGTCACTACAAGGTCAGGACTGCATGATAATAACTCTCTATTGACCTGTAGTTATCTGGAGGGGGTATCTGCCTACAGGCTTCTCTCATTTATGGGGATCATTAATTGAACACAGATTCACAACACAGGCAAGAAGCAATATATCCTTTGTGCCCTGAAGCCTGGTCACCAGGGTATTACTTATACAGCCTGTCTCCACCATGGTTCATGGATGAGCTTCTCTGTTCCCCTGGAAGGGCTGGTGAAAAATTTCGCCTTTTCTTCAGCTAGATCAGGTACCTGGAGCAAGCTTTCCTTCCAGCCACTAGTCTGGCTGCTTTTGGCTGGTGCCCTCGCACAACATCACTACTCTGCTTCATAAGGTGGCAGAAGCAAGGGACAACCCAGCAACAGCACAGAGGGTCTTGAACACCAGCTGTGGAATTCCTCCTGTATCCCAGTGGGCGTTTAACTGCTTATAGGAGGTGAAAGGGCTTGGAGGGATGGAGAGTGAAAAGGCCTTGTGGTGATATATTCTGCAAACCAGTAAGGAAAACACATGTCTGAGAATGAGAGCGCAGCTCTTCAAAATGGGAAGAGATACAAACCCAAGGGCTCTCACACCCTCAGCCTCACGGTGAGAATGGCAGTGACCTTTCCGCCCTTGTGGGACCCACAAAACCTACTTCAGGGACTATTAACAAACTAGCACTAGAAAATCAAGGCTGTTTGTTTTGGAAACACTGGAAGGAAACACCTCAATAATGTTTTGTTTGTGTTTTAGTTCATCACTGCTATTTACCAAATTCAATTCTGAATCACAAAAGCATTTGGAAAGACCAAAATTACGTCTTTCTGGAAGCAAAATGTTCATCACAACTGTCTGCCCAGCTCTGGCTTCAGTGGGCTTCTTGGCAGGAATACTGAACTGAACCTCTGGCAGTGAATCAAATCCATTTAAAAGAGCAAGTTAGATGCTGCAGGCAGAAGATACACAATACTTAATCTCTCCCTCAGGGCTCAGACACAAAGACTTGCAAAGGAAGAAAAACACCTTTTTTAAACTGCCTGGACTTCAAATCTAGCTCAAAGTTGTTAGTGAAAGCACAGGCAAAGCAAGAGAAAACAGTTGTTAGGACAGCAGAGCAACTCTGATGATGGACTTTTGGGAATAGCTTCCATTCACTATCTGCCCTGCAGTCCCTATGACTTCCCCTATTCCTCTTGTCTCTCCTCTCCAATGCGGGATGTGAATAGGGGCTCTCTCCAGCAGGGCAACCAGGCAATCAGGTCCAGTCAGCATGGGTTTATGAAAGGCTTGATGAACCTGATCTCCTTCTATGACAAAGTGACGCTCTTGGTGGATGAGGGAAAGGCTGTGGATGTGGTCTGCCTTGACTTCAGTAAGGCTTTTGACACCGTTTCCCACAACATTCTCCTCGAGAAACTGGCTGCTCGTGGCTTGCACTGGCGTATGCTTCGTTGGGTTAAAAACTGGCTGGATGGCCGGGCCCAAAGAGTTGTGGTGAATGGAGCCAAATCCAGTTGGAGGCCGGTCACTAGTGGAGTCCCCCAGGGCTCAGTGCTGGGGCCGGTCCTCTTTAATATCTTTATCGATGGTCTGGATGAGGGGATCGAGTGCACCCTCAGTAAGTTTTCAGATGACACCAAGTTAGGTGCGTGTGTCGATCTGCTCAAGGGTAGGAAGGCCCTGCAGGAGGATCTGGATAGGCTGGACCGATGGGCTGAGGCCAACTGCATGAAGTTCAACAAGGCCAAGTGCCGGGTCCTGCACCTGGGGCACAACAACCCCAAGCAGAGCTACAGGCTGGGAGATGAGTGGCTGGAAAGCTGCCTGGCCGAGAAGGACCTGGGAGTATTGGCTGATAGTCTGCTGAATATGAGCCAGCAGTGTGCTCAGGTGGCCAAGAAGGCCAACAGCATCCTGGCTTGCATGAGAAACAGCATGGCCAGCAGGGCTAGGGAGGTGATTGTCCCCCTGTACTAGGCTCTGGTGAGGCCGCACCTCGAGCACTGTGTTCAGTTTTGGGCCCCTCACTACAAGAAGGACATGGAGGTGCTCGAGAGAGTCCAGAGAAGGGCAACGAAGCTGGTGAGGGGTCTGGAGAACAAGGCTTATGAGGAGCAGCTGAGGGAGCTGGGCTTGTTCAGCCTGGAGAAGAGGAGGCTCAGGGGCGACCTTATCGCTCTCTGTAGGTACCTTAAAGGAGGCTGTAGCGAGGTGGGGGTTGGTCTGTTCTCCTACGTGCCTGGTGACAGGACGAGGGGGAAGGGGCTAAAGTTGCGCCAGGGGAGGTTTAGGTTGGATGTTAGGAAGAACTTCTTCGCTGAAAGGGTTGTTAGGCATTGGAATGGGCTGCCCAGGGAAGTGGTTCAGTCACTATCCCTGGAGGTCTTTAAAAGATGTTTAGATGTAGAGCTTAGCGATACGGTTTAGTGAAGGACTTGTTAGTGTTAGGTCAGAGGTTGGACTGGGTGATCTTGGAGGTCTCTTCCAACCTAGATGATTCTGTGATTCTGTGATCATCTCAAGCCTACTCTTCACACACCTTTCTAACAATTTTTTCTGCCTACTGCTGCACTGATAACAGTGTAAATAGTTCTCTAATGCTAACTCAGAAGTATTTTGAGATTATACTGCAGGTTGCCTGCAAGAGCAGTGAACAAACTTGCTGTCTGACCGGATGCCTCCTACGACTATGACCTATGTTTTCTTTTACTATCTAAACACAAATTAACAGTACTAGCTTTTGTTTTTATCTCCATTCGCTATTGTAAAACCACCTGCTTAGTTCTGTGCATGACTCTGCTCTGCATTTTTTTAAAGCTAGCACTGTAGAATGAAGTACTTCAATAAATATTACGTGACTATTTGCATTACTGCGCTTTGGTAGCTGAATATACAGCTCCATTGACACCAACAAAGCTAAATTCTGTTAAATGAAATGAGTCTTCATACTTTATCACTTGTGGCTAAGCAGTTGTTTCATACTATGGTAACCAGTAAGCTCTTTGCAGGAAAAACTTAAAATATTTGTTTTAGTCTATTTCAAATATTGATCAATGCTGAAGTCTCAAATGGATGAACAATACTTATGAAAACAAGTTTAAATTTCTATCTATAAATATTATATATTATTTATTCAATATTATTGCATATGAGCATATGAGTCTTAATTCCAAAGTAACAGTTTCACATACATTGCACAGAACCCCAGTTCACTGATTGTCATAAATTGTTTTTTTGATAGAAGAGAACATAAAATAAATAAATAAATAATAAGGTACATATACCTAGAAACAGACTAATCATATTTTACTGATACTTTTCTCTAATTTGTAAGATAGAATATGCAGACCAAGTACAGCTTACTTACCAGGACTTCTTATTGAATTGCATAGCAGGTTTGGCTTTAGAAAAAAAAAAAAAAAAGATAATACTAGTGAATGGAAAAAAAAACCCACCATATTTAGCTTATAAATTTATTGCATGCTTGCATACCCAAAGAACAGAAGAATTTATTGGCAATACTGAACAACCTATATTCTTCAAGCTGAAGTTCTTTCATCTGATAAAATAAATTCCTCTTGTTATCTGAAAATAGCATACCTGCAGATAGGTCCAGACCCGTGTCACTATTTGCCAGACAAAACTACTAGGGAAACATCCCCAAAAATGTCTTTACTGGGAGAAATGTAGCAAAACACACACACAAAAAAAAAAAGGTACTTCAGACCTTTTAACACAAGAGTAAATCATGAATCAATAGGAATACTCAGATAACATAACATTTGTGAGGATATGTCCTAAATAAACTCTAATTTAATTGATCAGTCTCAGATAGCAAAATTTAAATTGGAGATCAATAAAGGCAATTCATTGCCTTTACTTCAAATATTGTATTATTCCATTAGATACTTTGCACTTGAGAACTCCGCACAGCTTCAAGTCTCAGCATGGAGTAATGTTCGTGGAACTAATATAATTCCCAGTGAAGGTCATTAAGTAAGTATTTGTAAGATGATTCTATGAGCAGATCTGTAGATTCCCTCTAAATAATCCTTACACAGAGGAACTTTTATTTTCTTGAAAATTACATAGAAAAAGAAAAAGTAGGTCAATTAGCTCAAATACTGCAAGAAAGAATCTAACTTATATTTAATATAACACTCATGATGCAGCAATTTGAGGCCATTGACTTAGTACAAAATACTAAATTAATTATAAATTGTTATGTAGTTATTAAAAACATGTTTAAATAACACAAAGATTAATATAACAGCTACTGGAATCAGAAATTTCTGCCAAATACCAGAGTGTTCAGAACATTGCACTAAATGCTAAGCTGGATTGATAGAATTAATTTAGAGAAACACGCAAAATCTAATAGCCAGATTCATGACTAGGTGCTGCTGAAGTTGTACTAGTGTGGTGGTGGGACAGCGCCCACCGGGCAGCCCCAGGACCAGCCCCACACACCATCCAGGTGGCTGTGGCACCCCATGAGGTTACGTTTTAGCTACTCTTCAGTAAGACAGCCTCATCAGCTACTTGCTGCTGTGAACCTGGAGCTCAGTGCAGGCTGAAAAACCTGCCTGAAAAGTGGTCCGCGTAATTGGGCATTGGGCATCCACTGCGCTCCAGGCTGAGGTGGCTAAACCACTATCAATAGCCAATCTAGATAGATTAAAAGTCGGTAGGGAATGCCTGCACAAGCTACAAACACACCCGCGGCTAAAGGGCAGACATGCTCTCAGATTTAACGAAGGCGAACCGCAATATCCATGGGTTCAGTTCTCCAATGCGCCGCACCGAGGCCTAGCTCAGAGGAGGGACTCTGCTGTTAACTGCGTGCAGCAGCAGGAGAGCTGTCAACACCAGGCAGATGAAAAACACAGACATTTGGGGCTGAGCTTCTGAGTGATGAACACACCTTGAAACTGCTCTGTCTTTGAAAGGCTCTACCCCAGCCTCATGAAGGGCATGGCTGCCTTCACATTTCTAACTTCACAGTGGGCATGGCTGCAGCGATGAGTGACAGCTTTACCTAGCAAAAGTACGAAGAAATCAGTGTTTCCTTGGTGTCTGTTTGTGTAACTCCATCTTCTAAGGAACCTAAACTACGTTGTCCCTAACCCAGAGAGCCTAATTTATCTCTGGATTCCTGCAACCCAGTATCTACAACAATGGGAGCTTGGCTTGTCTTTACCTCCACCTGTATTTACATAACTGTTAATGAGGACACAACTGGAACAATAATCAGACTTTAATTACAGAAGCATGTAATATCATTCACAACCCCTGATTTCGCCTGTGACTTATTCTAAGTCCTCACTATTTTTTCTATAAAAGAGTGAGGCAAGCTAAACGGGAAGGTAAGAGTTCTCAAAGGTAAGGAGAAGAAAGGAAAAGAAAAGAAAGAGGAAGGAGTGAGGGGAGAAGGGAAGAAGAGGTAGAGCTCTGACCAGGAAGCAAATGTCATCCTTTACACCTATTGTAACAAGGGTTGTGACTCCAAATTGACTGTGAAATGCTCACTGACAGGGGGGTTTGAGTACATCAAAGGATCCCTAACTTTACAAGTAAGGTGCCTAAAAATGCTCACAAAGCCAAGAAAGGATTCAGATACCAAGAGAATGAATTCAAAGTCAATAGTTCAATATCTACCTTTAATCTGAAGCAATAGACAAGTGAGGTATAACTGCAAAACACAATGAGTATCTAGACGGATGAATCCTGGCTGGATTGTGAGCAAAAATAGATGAACTCTTGTGTGCTTACACAGAAGAAAATGGTAACAACAGTCATTTGCTCCAGTATGCATATCACTGTTGTTAAATCATCCTCGGTCTTAAGGGTATGCACAACTTGCACCAACTTGTATAACTGAATAGACAATTGTTGTACTATACATATCAAGCCTAGAATTTCTCAAGGGAAAGATGTGACTACAGATGACATCAACATCTTTAACCTTTCAAACTCTGGGAAATGTCTTGAGTAAGTGAAAGAACCTTATCTGCTCCTCCTGCACACCAGGAAAAAGTCTCTAGTGCAGCTGAGTACAAGGTAGCATCAGCTGACTCTTCAGTCAGAACAAAATGTTAGATATTTCCACATGGAATAGAAACAATGCAGCCTGTACTTTAAAACTTTCCATTTGCTCATCCAGCACAGTAGAGTTCTATGACAATAAAACTGAAGTGGCTGCAAGCTAGATGGTGGCAGCAGAGCATCTAGAAGACATCATGAAGACCGACACATCCTTCTTATGACCACAGTTGCACCATAATACATCAATTAGCCGAGAAAATGATCATTTAATCAAGCAACTGTTACATTCTCAGAGACTGAAGAAGAAATACATGTTACAGACCTTGTCAGTTGAAGCTAAATTCATACAAGGTTATTTTCTGAAGTGGTCTTACCACAGGAGTTATCCTTCAAGTCTTCCTGGAGATCTTTACCCAACTCATCATGACACTTCTTTGAGGTAAGCAGGCTTTGTGAGAAAAGTAGAAAATGCAAGATTAATTTCATCTTTGCATTTCAGACAACAGGCTAGACTTTGCCAACATAAGCAGTCAATGGAACTGTAGTCATGACTTAATCTATCATAATAGGGCCACAGGAAAAAAAAAAAAAGTTTCCGAACTGATCATATTTACCTAAAGCATAAATTAGCCATTGTCCTTTTTTCTGGACATTTTAATTTTATCCAGTCAAAAAGAAATGTTCTTAGTCAAAAGTAATATAAAATACCTCAAATTCAAGCACCTGCCTAATTCTGTTGTCCAGTCAAGAAGATGATGCCTTGGAATAAGCAGAAACAACCCCTTGGGAACATTTTCTGTGCACAAGTCCCAAACTCTTGACCCACTAGGTAAGGCCAGAGTATACTGTGACAACATGCCTACCTCTCAAGGCCAGCAAGAAAGTCAGAGAAGTCTTAAAAGATGCCAAGTCATAAAAACAAACAGCTTAATGTTGCCTAATCCCCTCTCTCTGACTCTCCCTGTCTTCATCAAAAAAAAAAAAAAAAAGCATTTTTTTCCAGGATCTTTTAGCAGTAAAAATCCATCAGAACAACTATTTTGACCCAGCATTTCTCCCAAATTAAGACTCCACTCCTAATACAGACATTTTCACAAATAAGGGCAATTAATAGATGAGAGAGAACATACAGAGAAGTAGAAGCTTGGAGGTTCAGAAGGAGCAAATTTTGCTACAAGTCCTAGACAAAATGAAGTTAGTTTGTGGGATGTATGACAGCAAGAAGGTGCCAATAGAAGGGTTTATACATTTATTTTCTACAAGTGATTTCCCTGCTTACTTTGTAACACCCTGAAGCAACATCCTTGAAGTAATATAAATATATGTAATAGATGGTCTGAGAACAAGTACAAGGATCATCGTAACTGACCTTGCACCCTGAGAACATGCACATAGTGGTTTACAATGACAGCTGAGCCCCCACAAGTTAATCTCAGGACTCGTATCCATTTGAGGGCACTTTACAGTCACACTCGGTAATCTGAAAATAAAGCCCATCTGGTGCAACTTAAAGTTTGGGGATTAAATATTTGTTATTTACTTTTGGTTTAACTCCTTTAATATTCACAAACACTAGGCCAATAAAAGGATAAATCAGCTCCCTGACGTCAGCAGCAAAGAATTAATGATCTCTCTCTTGAGGATGTTTAGAGAAATAAATGTATACTTTGAAGTGTATATATTACAAAGTTCATCTCTGGCTCTAACAGGATGATTTTTTTTTCACACTTAAAACACAAACGTACTTCTATCCCTTTCCAAAAAAAACATGCTTCCTGTCTTTATTACTTCCTATTGCTATCAATAATGTATACTGACATAAAAATAGTTTTTTAAGCTCACCTTCCATTTCCTATTGAAAATGCAATAAAAGATGGCCTGCCAAGTGGCTTTTGTGAAGAGTTTTATACCCAAATTGATGGTTCTACTCCAGCTCAATCTGCCTGTCAAACCATGGTCAAATGAACACTTCATATCCATCATCATCTGTTCAGTGACCAACATGAAATGATCTATTTATCTCTAATTTCCCATTATTGATATCAGGATTCAGAAGACCAGGTAGCATCAAGGCTTCTCAAAGGACAGGAAGAATCCTGAAGAGGCACAGAGAGTGCCCCAACTTTCTTTCACCTTTTTGTCTACTGTTTTCAGACCTAATTTAACATACACACGTTATTTATTTATTTATTTATTTATTTATTTATTTATTTATTTAGGATCAAACCCCTGACTGCTGTTACCCTGGTCTGCTACCAAGTGTAAGATTCTGCAGCTGTGTTCAGATAACACAAAAGGCCTGATGTATCACCTACTAGTCATGGTGTTCTGGAGTAGATGAGCTCACTTGGCCATACAAAACATGAGATTTTAAAAAGAGTATTTTACAATGTCACAACAGCTCTGAGTGTTAAATTCAGACCTCCTCATCTGTTTGAGAAATACTTTGTTGGTGGCATTTGATGAATACGCTATGAACTTAAGCCTCTACCACAGTCTTTTGGCAAGGCAGTTAATAACAAAATTGTCTAGGCTTAGGAGGGCTGTCAGGGAGTTGGAAAGCAATTTTATGTTCTTTAAAAGAAAAAAAAAAAAAGGAAAAGACAAGAGACAAGTAAAATGATGAGATATTCTTAAATTCACATAAACTGCTAGGTTAATCTTTAAATGCAGTGAAGAAATTTGATAGGAAAATTTATAATATAAAAAGTGAACACAATTTAGATTCTGAAATAGTGCTTACTTACAAAAAGTACAAAAGTGGAAAAAAAAAAAAAAGACATAAGTCCAAAAGAAATTAAACCTAAAGAATCAAAAATCTCCCAGGAATGCGTCACTCCTGTAGCAGGCTAGATAAAGGTAGCTGAAAATATAATATTTTTGACAAGATTTAAAACACTGAAAAAAAAAAATACGTGATCTTTTTTCTGTACCTAAATCTTCAAGTCTTGCTCTTGTGATGCTTTATGTTTGACGGAATATTCTTCAGCAATAAGATCGCTAAATATAAGAGAGAGATAGTAAAGAGGCTGTTGACTATGGGACCTCTGCTCCTCTTCTCTGGTTCATGACTGCTTTGCTCCCTGGTCCTGTTTTAGATCACTCTGGTTAGCTCACTTCAAGACAACACACAGGCGTCGTTCTGGCAATAGTTCATTTCAGAGACCTCTTCATCAGTGAGGAAGACCATAGCAAGAGGATTCTCTGGTTCCCCTCACCTAGAGCTTTATGACATCTCCAAGAAGGTTTTGCTTCTTCAAACATGCACAAGTATCTTCCTGCCATGGCCCACGTTATGCCATATACATAATTATGATCTAATAAATAAGTCATTAAGGTTAATGATGTTGAAAAATTCATAAAAATGATTGTTAATTATGATTTAAAAGCACAAGAACATCACGTGGAGCTCAGACAAGATGGCTGGCCAACTACTATATAGCTTGGTTTCAGCCAACTGCTCAAAAATACTAGTCTGATGTGTTGGCCTGAAGCAATCTGGGCATGAGTTTCTTGGACTCAGGGAGAGGTCCTGTCAGTGTTACTCAGACAGTCCAAGTGACTACCAGAAACTTAGAAAATGTATGCAATTAAGAATGTTTTTTGCAGACTGACATTTTCTATGACCTATGATGCAATCAACAGTGACTACGGATTTTAGTTGTCTTCTGACACTGAGGGACCAAAGCAAATACAGTAAATGTATTTCAACAGATAATTACTTATGAATCTTTCTTCCAAGCTGGACTCCATGTTAAGAATATTTATTTGGCATGCATTTATTTGGCACCACCCCACCCACCATTGTTCAGAATAAAATAAAGGGCACTCAAGAGAAAGCAGGACACAGCAAAAGAGCAGATGATACAGAAAGGGAATGAGAGGATACCAACATGATGTAGATTCATCAAGACTCAAGGTGAGTTAGGGTCACTACTTTGCTTCTCCTAAGAGAGACTCTATCATCTCACAGGTCTTGGGGGACAGGAAAAGTAGGCAATACACAAGGCAAACTCTTCTGGAAATCAGTTAGCTTGTTAAGTGTAACTGCAGGCCTATTATTGTTCTCCTATTATTCTATTTGGGGAACAAGAATAACTTTATTCTGGCTACTTAAATTTTCAGATTTTTCAAAAGAGATTTAAAAGGAATGATCAGACAGAGTTAATCTGTTCCTGCTGATGTACATGGAAAGGCCCCCTTTCCAGTGCTGACTTCAAAATTAATGAGGAGGTTGAGAGATTGGTATGTATCATGAAAATTAAGAAAACAATGAGCAATTAGTAAAAGCACAGCAATTCAGGAATATTTAGGAAATTTTTGTTCCAAAAATTCTGAGAGCATGTTTATAAATGTATATATTAAAGGTTGCAAGAAGATGATGAGCCCACAGTTACGGCTTACGGCAACAATGTCAACAACTCTCATCTCAGTTTTATCAAGAAATGTCCTTCAGGCTGCAATTATTAGGGCAGAGCTACCTTGTTTTCAGAGTGAACTGTTACCATCAGTTAATACACTATGTGATGAAGTTCTGGTTTTTGTTTAGCATCATCAGGATCTTTGAATAAAACAGACATTTAAATATGAAAATAAATTATAGGAACTGAGTTTTAAGTTATGAAAGTATTTTTTCAAAAATCTGCAGAAAATGATTTTGCTCAGAAATATTATTTAATATAATCAGTTTAAAATCTTAACAATTTTTTTTTCTCAAATATGTTCAAATTCATGGTTTCTCCAAGTCAACCCAAAATGTTTCAATAATGAAAGAAGGACATTTTGCCTCTACTTGCAAGCTAGCTCTGTGCAGCCAACCTTTTTGTCCAACACTGGAAATGAAGGATGACCCAAAATCTTTTGCTATTTAATGGACTATGGGTAAGAAATGACTGAAATACTCTAATAAATAAAGATGATACAAATCAGAGGAGGTTGTAAAAAGTGTATAGTCTTACTCAAATAAGACCTTATGTTCTTAGGGCATACATTGTCAACACAGAACTGTTCACAAGGTCCTCATTGTTACTCTGGATTCATTTCATACCTTTTGAATACCTTTTTCCAAAGTGACGCATATGATTTTATGTGAAGTAATCTGCAATTTGGGTATATCAGCAGTTCCCTCTTAATAAAGAATATATATACTTCCTGGACATCTCATTTTCTCAGATCCTTCCAGAGAATTCTGAAACACCTAGCTATATAAACCCAGATAATACATGTAAGATGCATTACTATTCATACATAAAGTACTTACAAAAGGCCACAGAGTATCATCAAAGACAATTACAGAAATGTTCACAGGCAATTTTTATGATACTTTATGAATTTGATTATTTTTTGTAAATCATAAATGTTTTGAAAGACATTTTACATGTCTTTCACTTATAGATACGGCCAAATCAGATAAGAAATATTTTCCATTGCTTGACCTGTGCCAAGAATGCTAACACTACAGTTCATAAGGGTCTCTACTGAGAATAGCTGTTCTAAATATGTGGTTAAATTACAACATCTAAACATCAGCAAAAGCATGCAGAAAGCTACCTGGAAAGGCTGATTTTCATTTATAATTGTAATATTTTCATAGGGTATGACAATTATTGGTTAGTTCCCACTGGGTCTGCTTCCTTCCAAGGCTGAGGATTAAGCAGTAATTCACAACATTTTGAGGCATACAGACCAGATCAATTAAACAACAGCATATATATTAAAACTGATGACTGCTTCTTGGTTGGAAGTACTGACCAGACTTAGAGATTGTCCTACATCTCTTAGCAAGAAATTTAGGATTAAATACACTAATAGGGAAAAAATAGAAGTAAAAATAAAAACGTCCCTGTGTTTGAATCACCCTGGTTATTCATCTAGTGTACAGACAACCAAAGTTTTCATGAAGATGTTGCTTCCTTTCGTGCATTTGTAGGTATGAAACAGGACCTCAGATATCCTTGCCATGGCCACATGCTGCCTCACTGTATGCTGGTGGGTATATCCCCAGAAGGAAACTGCAGCACCAAAATGGGCAGAAGACCATCCCTGTTCTCAAACAAGTCAGAAATGAGTCAGGAATTCTCCACCCTGATCCGATTTCCACCCTCTGGGATATCAGAAAGCTTACAGCACGGTGATCTACATCAGCGATGCTCTCCACAGCAGGCTGTGAAAACCACATAGTTAGTCACAATTTATAGCTGAAATCACCACCTGCAAGCGACTGATTTTTGTCAAATAGCAAAACAGTGGGATGCTGCAACACACTGCCGAGGCCATTCGGCTGGAAAGCTGCTTGCTAGGGCACGGCTTTTCTCCATCAGATTGCTCACCAGGGGTGGTCCTGCAACAGTGTGCAGGCAGGGGCACCCGCTGAGATGAAAGGGTGTAGAGCGGTGGGTCCGAAACAGCTCCAGCATGTGGTAAAACAGATCTGATAGATGACATGGAGCATGTAAATAATAATCTCTTGACATAAGCCTATTCTGTGCACACTTGTGTTTAAAACTCAGCAGTACCAACAATGTTCTGAGGCTGAGGAGGAAATGAAAGCAGTGAGCTGTCAATCCACCAACACATTTTTCTGCTCAGCCACAGACTGTTGTTATTTTTATTAAGAGCAGCATCTTACATATTTGTCAATCTTGTCATCTCATCTTTTGCCAGGAAGTCATGTTTGGAGAGCTGAACAGAAGCTCTGGGGAGAGTTCAATACAGAGATTTACCAACATACCCACCATTGGGTTTGGTACGAATAGAGGGTGTCAGCACTGAGATAGAATGAGATGCGAAAATCAAGGTTAGTGTACAGAGTTTTAAAAAACTTACAGAGAGGTCAGCACTGGAGTGGGCTGACTTATTTCACAGGCTTGGACGGTGAGCTGCCCAGGCACAGGTGGCCTCTTTGGTTACTGTCTGCAAGCCTTCAGGTACTGCTGCCATCTGAGTGATGGGTAAGAGCAGATATGCAGAGGTGTCTTTTTTCCTAATTCCCAACATCACAGACAGAAATGAGGCTATGTGACAGACTGAGGGAATTATTAATGCTACCTTATAACTTGCTTGCTCTGAGCAAGATATTTTTTGTCAATGACCAGCTTCCCCAGGAGAGTCCAGCACCTCCCTCAAAGGCAGTGCTAAGGGTACATTTGTGTGTGTGAGTAGACCCTATCAGACAGGTCTATATATGCTATTTCTTCTCATCTTTGTGCATATTTGTGTTTGTGCACCTGTGAAGTCTAGCCTAACCTCTGGAACTCCTTGCACTGAGCCCAATCATGCTGTGTCAAAGGGAATTATTGGTAGCTATGGCTGGGTTCATTTCATCTAACTTTAGACTTCTACAAACAAGTATGTAGACTTATATCCAATTTTGTCACTCTGAACTCCCTTTCTAATGGAGAGAAACAGAAAGTTTCAGGATGCTATTTACCTGACCAAGTACATGCACTTCCTTTAAAACGAGGACTGTGCCCTCCACTTGTTTCCCTCCACTGACTCTAAAGTGACTTTAGTAGGACCAGCTCAAGTGCTGTAAGCATCTCCTGCAGATGTATAGCCATGTAGTAGAATCAGGGTGTTTTCCAGAAGCATTTTTTCTTTTCCTCTTATACTGTCTGGAAAATGTCAGTTTCCTGGAAACATTTTAAATTATTTTGCCACATAACCCAAAAGATCACTTATCATTTCTTACAGAATTCACAAAGTATCCCATCTGGGTTTGTTGCTTCATCTGAATAAAAATATTTCAGCCTCATGTCCTTCTTTCCCCAAAGGTGAAACGAGGTCTTCCAAAATTTTCTGCAGGTCCCTTAGGATTTTAGACATGTTGTCTGTTTCCTAAATAACTTTCAGTAACCCTACTTTTATTTTTATTGTTATTTTTTTAAAATACAAAAATTCCATGTAACTCTCCTTGGGGTAAAAATGTTTAAATCTGCCCTGTTTCTCCTCATAGTAGATATTTATCAGTTTCCTTTCCTGGCTGTAAAATATAATCACCACAATTCTATGCACTTTATCGCTCCCCTCACAGAGATTCTATTGTACTAGTGCCAGAGCTTGCTTGGTTTTCTCTTTTAGGAGCACATTTTTTCCCACCTGTGGTGATACCTTCCTTTGTGAAATGCTTTACAACACCATGAGGCAGATCTCCCGTTGATACAGTTTCAATATAGGTAACTTAATGCACCCCTGTTTTCCAAGAATTTCCACCCGTGTCTGTCTCTTCTGAGATCTATCATGTAGCATTAACCTCTAGCAAAGGATTTCCCTGTAGATCATTTTACTCTCTGTTTGATTTGATCTCTTTTTTTTTTTTGGCAAAACATATTGCTTTCATCTTTAGAAGCTTAACCTCCGTCGTTATTTCCCCTTGTTTCCCAGTCACAATTTAACCATGCAGGCTGTGGTGGGGATTACTTTAAACTGAGAAAACAATTTTGTTCTGTATTGAACTATGCTGCTGTACTGCTGGGAGAAGTGATTACATTTAATAGAAGCTGTGGCTTGCTATTTGAGATGTATAGTAGTTTCACTGGAGATATTATACTGGATCTTACACACATATCTGTTATATGCCCAAACTCCACAACTGGTACATGTTTTCTAATGTTAAGAGGTGTTAGAAGGAACTTCTTTTTAATTATTAATCAAATTCTGAAATGTGGTGTGCCCTTTGCACATTGAACTATGCTTTACTCTTTAATGCAGCCAAGTTAATATTGCTATCAAAATTCTAACTTTGCACTAAAGGGATTTCTGATGGGTCAATTTTTCAATAGTATGAGAGTGAGAAACATTCATATGTCTACAATATGTAAACATTCACTGGCTACTAACAAGCTAACAAACACCACCTTTTCTTTTTCAGGGCTACTACTGTATCAGAAGTAAATCTGCATTAAATCAGCTGATAGGAATCCCACTAAATTACACCGACCACATTTCCTGCATTCCCTCCATGTGCTGTGTACAAGGAATCATTTCAATCCCTGGTGAACAGCTCTGACAGTGGAATACGGAGGCAAAGAACGCAAGCTCTGAAATTCTTAAAAATGTCATCTCTTCTTTAAAATGTCATCTCTTTTATTCTATGCCTTCCAAGTCTCCATTTTCCTCTTCTCCCTATTCTTTTATGCTTCTGCATTTTTTATTATTACTATTTTTTATGAAGGGCATACCTTGGTAATTTTCTTTTACCTTTTTCTCCACCTCCCATACTTTTAATTCTATAAATACATACTTTTGGAAAACCCCTATGACCCTTTCAAAATAACTTATTTCCACCCACCATTAGCTCCTAAATCATGGTCTGATTCCTAAGTAACACTAGACTCCAAATTCCTCACCCGATCCTTCCTTTATGAACATCTGTTTACACCAGTTCTAACCCACTTCTGTTCTTACCTTGCAAATTGATTTTGGATGCCAGACAATCTGCTCCTCAAGCCAAATTACAGACTGCTGGTTTTGGCTCAGTACTGTTGGCTGATACAGTTCTCCAGAATGACCGAAAAGTGTTAAGTCAGTTCAGATCTCCAGAGACGGCATTACCACAGAGAACAATGCTGCATGCTCCTGAAGGATTTGTTCTTAGAAAGGCACTTCAGGTTAAAGAAACATCTTCCAACTTCCCTGTCAGACGAACAGCCCTGTTGATTATGAAAACTGAAAGGATTTCACATACTTGTTTTGCAAGGGACTGGTTAATGGTTTTGAATTTCTCTTACATTAAGCAATAAAAATAAATCAGCCTTATTTGGTTTTCCTTATATCTGTGTTTTTGTCATTTGCAATTTTACATCATCACCATTTAACTAAACACTATGATATTTTGTCTGCGAAGATGTAGGAAAGTCTTCTCACCATATTTGAAAATAAATAAATAAATAAAATGGGAGCATTTTCTTTTTTTTTTTTTTAAGGTTTTAGAAGTATTTTTGAAAACTCTCAAATGCTGGAACAAGATTTACAGGACATTGTTCACTGAAGGGTGCTCATGGCAAAATAGAAAGCTAAATGCTTCTCGCCTTCAATACACCAAGTCCACCATCAAAGCAACAAACATGCTGAAAGCACTGCAAGAGTGATAAAACACCCAGGGAAAACATAGACAAAATGAAACAAACAAACACTGTGCTGTGAACACAAATACAAAGAACAATTAGGATGAAATTTCTTTTTAAGACATTTGCAAACAAAATAACAATAGTTTTAGCTGGAATACGCAAAATAATCTCAAAAGAAACTATCATTTAAATTAAACCTTACTCTACTTTCAGGTCTCCCAAAGAATCTCATTGCATTATATCTCCTCCAGATTTTTTTTAAGCAATTATGTTTTGTGTAATTTTATGTAATTATGTTTTATGGTGATGGGCAGAGGAAAAAGCAACACAGGGTGGCTATTTTAAAAAATGGGGACTATCCATGTAGTATTAAGTTCGCAGACATAATGATATTGAATTTATCTCAAAAGCAACAGGTCAAAGGTAACTTATTTTATGGCAACTAGAGTACTACTCCATTACCTCCACTTATTGCACTCATACATTCACAGAGAGCTGTGTTAGAAACTCCAGTTCTGTATAAAAATGTGCATGGGAGCTTCATTATGCAAGAAGGAGAAAAGTGAGTATATTTGTGATCGAAGGGATCTGCCAAATCAGAGCCACCAACTCCTAACTCATCCATAACCATGAGGTCATTCAAGAATAGCTAATTTACTCTGACCCTTTGCTAAATTTATCATATTTACTCACTAGGTTCCTGTTACTTCATGTGCCATGACCACCTGCAGTCATTCTGCTAGCAATTCAAAGACAAGATCTGGTAAGCTGATTACAGCAATTGAATACAGTCTTGACCACTCAACTACAAATCTATTAATATACACCTGTATGATGCATATAATGTATAATTTGGGGTGATTCACTTCCCAACTTTATTATTGTTCTAATACGTAATTTGTGATCTGTGCCCATAAAGGCAAAAGAGCTCACTGGTGGTGTTACACGCTTGTAATACTTGATATAATCTTGTTCCTCATCTGCTCTTTTTATGTGAAAGCAGCTAACAACTGTATCTTGTATGGCAAATAAGATCAATTTTTTATGCAAATCAAAACCACGGTAGTGGATAATAAAGAATTCCCTATTATACAGCTAGCAGGGAAAAACGTGTTACAAATGTGAAAGAATAATGTGGTGCTGAGATTCTGCTAATCTTGAGGGCAATCTTTGACTGACATAACTAGTACATGGTCTGTGGAGACCAGTTCCCAAGAGGGGAGCTATCAGGCACATGAAGGCTGCAGGATGTGGCCCCGGCTTCTTTCCAAGCCATGTGGAATGCACTGCTTCCAAACCCACAGCCTTGCTTCAGCTGCCTTGTACCGTGCAAAAACATCTGTTTTCTGACAGTACAGGCACTGACCAGCTGCTTAACTCTTATATGTGCCTGTTTTAAATGAATCACTCGTAATTAAAGCAACTAGGTTCCTGAAAAGTCATCTCTAATGGGTCTGTGGTGTTCTTCTTTTTTTGTTTCCTTTCACTCCTGTGTGAATTCTCTGATGAGAATTGTGCGTGAAATTTTCCCTGATTTTAAGCCACCTGCAGCACCCTCTCTCATGGGGATAGTAAGAGTGGAGTTCATACTGCAGTCTTCCTCAGTAGAGGGCTCTAATAGAATCCCCATGCCTGTTTGCAGGAAATTTGCATTTCCACTTGTGTAATTGTTTGTGAGCAACCTCCTTCAGTCCCTCTATTTGAAACTAGCCAGTGGGTACTGTCTTTCTGAAACTGATCCTGCGGGGGCTGCCCACAGGCAGCAGCTCTTCAAGCACTGCTCCCACACGGCTCCGTACCACGGGGTCCATCCATCCCCCAGGAGCAAACTGCTCCAGCACGGGTCCCCCACGGGCGGCAGCTCCCCCCAGACCCCCTGCTCCTGCGTGGGCTCCTCTCCACGGGCTGCAGCTCCGGCCCGGGGCCTGCTCCTGCGGGGGCTCTCCATGGGCCGCAGCCTCCTCCAGGCCACAGCCACCTGCTCCACCGGGGGCTCCTCCACGGGCTGCAGCGTGGAGATCTGCTCCGTGTGGGACCCATGGGCTGCAGGGGGACAGCCTGCTCCACCAGGGGCCTCTCCACAGCCCGCAGGGGAACTGCTGCTGCCTGCCTGGAGCACCTCCTGCCCTCCTGCTGCACTGACCTGGGGGGCTGCAGGGCTGCTTCTCTCACATTTCTCACTCCTCTCTCCCAGAGTTGTCCAACAGTTTGTTCCTTTCCTTAAATCTGCTCTCCCAGAGGCCCAACCAGCATCACTCCCTGCCTCAGCTCTGGCCAGCAGTGGGTCCTTTTTGGAGCTGGCTCTGGTCTGACGTGGGGCAGCTGCTGGGTTCTGCTCACAGAGGCCACCCCTGCACCACACCAGCTACAAAAACCTTGCCACATAAACCCAATACACAAATGGAGATATTCAGTTCCCATCTACAGGAATCCAGCTCCCACCAAGCACTGTGCTACTCTGTACCTGAAGCAAAATTTGGCACAAGTAACTGCCTTTTTTAACTTGTTTCTAAACAATGGGGATGAAGAACATTGCAAAAATAAGTTGTTTCTCACCCCATAAAGTTGAAATTCTTCACCCTGCTATGACTCAAACCGAGGTCATTACATTCCTCTTCTTCTCCCACTTTCCTACTCCCAAAAAAGTACTAAGCTTCTTACCTTTTGGACAGCTGCACAGCCTTAGCTTTTTTTTGTCCATCCTGAATCTCAGTTAAGCATTTTGTGTTTGCATGTGGCTAAGGAAGAAGTAGGGAAGACAAATGTTATTTACATGCATGGAAGCTATTTTTAACAAGGTATACTGATCAGGTAAGACACTAAATTATTTTTCAAAATATACCATTTAATTGGAGAAGGAAAAAAAAAAAACTAGTTATGTTCTACAAATATCATTCCTCAATGACAATTTGAGTGAATTTTCATACGTAGTGTATTTTAAAGAGCTTTCGAGATATAAATTTTTTCATTACGTAAGTAAAAGACATATATTAGAGAGAAAAGGGAGAGATCAAAAGGTACAAACAGAGCTCTACATCAGACTTGAAACACTTGTAGAGGTACGGGTTAGCTACTCCACCACATACAGTATCCATAGAGGAATGTCTTTTGCAGAGGGAAGGGTCAGTTCGGAAGAATGTAGAAGAGCTTGAAGGCACACTCTCTTAACTGTCATGTGCCTACTAAAATACACATACCAAAGAATATTACTGTGATACAAAGTGACTAGCTTGTAAGAGGAGGTGTAGGACCACTGTTCAAAAACATTTTGCTTTCCTTTGTTCCTCATAAGAATGCTCCAATATCCTAGATAAATGGAATAATAGTTGAAGAAGAAATTCACATTAGTATCATTACAGCTGTGGTAATAGTAACTACAATGGCAGCTGCATAAACATAATGTGGAAATGGAGAAAGAAAAATTCCTAGTAAAACCGGAAGCCAAGACATCAAACAAACAAACAAGCAAACAAATAAAACAGATGGGAAATTTGGCCGACATAGAAAATTTTTAGGTTAATATTTAGAACATTTCCTCGCTCTGCATGTTTCAGAGGTGTCTCTTTTCCTTCAGATGGGTACATTGAGCAGAACTATGTAATGTCCCTCACAAAAGGAAAAGGTCATGGACAGCAGTTGCATCTCCTTTCTGCTCAACAGCTCCAGCACATCATTTTTCTCTGTATTCTTGACCTATTTCTATATCTGTGAACTCTTCAGTAAAGCATCAGGGAATTTGAAACAGGAGAGAAATTGATAGCATGTATAGAGAGACATGACTTGTTGCTGTCACCATTCACATAGTGAAGTAAATTAAGGGAAACTTAGAAGAAATACAATTTTAAGCACCATTACTTTTCATGGGATATTCCACACTTGACTTCATAGATTACAGGCAAACTAGAGGAGTGACCACCCTTGGCCTGATACTCATTGGCAAATGCTGGTGGTCGATGGTTTACCTCACATTGGTTGTCCTTTTAGAAATCAATAGTAACTATGAAACCTCATCCATGCAAGTGATGTGACCAGAACTTGAATAAATAAAACCAATGAAAATATCCACTAGGAATAGCAAAGCAGTGAAAAAGTTTTTTCCAATGGGTGTTTACTTGGCTTACTCTTATTTGGAAGTATTTCTTGTTAAGAGGCAGTTCCAAATGTACATAAGAAAATCCTTTCATTTCCTCCTTCCCACTCCCCCCACCCAGCTAAATAAAAAGAGAGAGTGAGTCCATTTAAGTTAGATGCTTATGTTTTCCAAAATATACATCAGTCCTCCCAAAAAGAAAAGCAATGAAGATTCTTTGGAACTTCCTGAAGTATTGTATAACAGCCCTGAGGTGCTCCTAAATTCATCTCTCTACCACAGAATAAAAGAAGCCCAGCTTGTTCCTGAGAGGGACTGTCACATTATTATGCCATTCAGCTGCAATGAAGAGGGTTAAGAGGTCAACAGAAGACTGCCCAGGTTTAAATGCTGACAGACATTTTCTACCATGTCAGTGGAATTCTGCTGTTGGATTTGATCACCTTGCAATTTTGGTAGAACTTCTTCTTTTCAAAATGAACAATTTAGGGATTATTCCTGGAAAAAAATGCTGCTGAGCTCATGTCCTTTTTTGCAGGCCAACTGAATTTAACAGACAAAGCAAAAGCAAAAAAGAAAAATTAAATCCTTGTGACAGGTTTAACTGATTTTATTAGAGAACCACATTTCTTCTTCAGGAATCCTAAAAAAGTCTAAAAGTCTATTCAAAATTAATGCAGATTTTCAGGTGAAGTCATTGTGGCTAAGTCATTATTAAGTGTATTTTACTCATTGAACTCCTTAAAGACCACAGGAAGCTTCACAGTATTGCATGATGTTCACATGCAGAACCAACCATAAACTGACACTGAACTGGCTACAAAAGTCTGGACAACAGTAAGAAGAAACACTTTCTTCCTCTTCCTCAGTGCTAACAGAGCCTATTCAAATACAACACGTGATCATAGACATGATCTTTCCTGGTCTCTGAGGACTGATTTCAGCTAATTATGTTTGACAAATTGAGTACCCATAAAAAGACCAAATGTATCTCAATGTGTAATGAGCTGCACAGTGGTCACTGGACATTTACAAGAGACTATCAGCAGAGACTTTGTGTTCTGCCTGGACAGAACATCATGGACTCTCTGGCCAAGCAGTGACAACTTTCAGAAGTAAGATACGTACTTGAAATTACCAAACCAAACCAATAAAACACGTTTTATAGATAACATCTTGTAGGCCTTTGCAGCAGTATATTTTTTATTCATACACATTGAATAAGAACTAAGTAAATTGAGTCCAGTCAGGTTTTGAGTTTCTTCAAGAATGGAGACTCCATCACCTCTCTGGGCAACCTGTTCCAGTTCATACAACGGTCATTTACATCAAGGCATCAAACTAAGACAAGACAGGATACAGAACAGTTCCTCACTCGGCAGAGAAAAGCGTTAGGGATTACTCAAAAATATCAGGTTTGAAAAAATGTCAGGAGAAGTAGTCTGACATGTTTTCTTTTTCTTTTTTTTTTTCTTACAGAGAATTTCTAGAGTTTGTGATATTATTAATTTCTGTTTCCCATTGCATGTGGCAATCATGAAATCAATATGCCTTTATCATTCATATTTAAAATAGAAATAGCCTATTTTGAGTATTATTTAATGCACATGCAGCCTGCCTAGTCAGATCTAAACTGCTTGCTGGTTAACATATTTTAGTATACACCCTAAAATTTAATTCTAACTGTGGATCAAAGAAAGGCAGATGTATTTTTTTAAGAGTGAAAGCTTCTATAGCAAAACCACCAAAAGTCTAAGCTGTAGTTTCATCCGTCTCTTTACATGCAGAAGGTCATATTTCCTTCTCCTGTGGCTCATACAAACTTCCCAGATCTTTTATTCTGGAATGGGGATGGTGGTCAGGATTTTCACTACTGATAAACCCCCTGGTCAGCCTTGGTCTTTGGCCACCAATCCAAAATGGTGAATCTGCCAGGGAACATAGGAGTTCACAGATCACCCGGGGACCAGGTGGATAATGAGTGAGCTGTCTAACTCCTAATAAAGCATTAAATGAGATTAAAAATTGGAACTCTTTGATATTCCTTCTTTTTGTTCTTGCAATTTTACTCATACAATTGCTATCACCTCCACTAGATAGTTCCCTAACTAAGGACCAAACCATTTCAGGAAGGGGCCTTTAGAAAGCAGTCTCACATAGTAACCAAAAGCACGCTCTCAATACAGAAAATGCACATATCAGAAATGGACTAAACATATAAATTCCCTTTCTGAAATGAAGAATTACCTATATTGTATTCCCTTCAAAGAGTTTCTTTTCAGAAGTCTTTAATTTTATCACCCCTAACATTCTTTCCTTCCTTTCCTGGGTTTTATTTGTAAAGGTGTTCTTAATTATAAGAAGAAAGACATTGCCACACGTAAGCTCTGCAGCCTATTGAAATCACAGCTGCTCCAACAGGGAAACACTGGAGTTCCCAGCATAAATATGAGCACACTAAATTCCCCTTCTGGATATCAGAACTGATTTACTAACCTTTTTCAATATGTCCATTTTATTGCCAAACTGAACCAAAATAAAATTTAAAAAGTGAAGTAAAAAGAGATGATAAAATGTAGTGGGGTTTGCATACCAGAGCAGTAATAAATTTTTCAACATGTGGCTTCAAATGTACCCGTAAGTATTTTACAATCATATTTTAAAGACATTTTTATTTAATTTGTTTTTTCTTTAGGGTTACTCCATTTTTAACTTATATAGCA
Organism: Anser cygnoides; assembly: GCF_040182565.1. Lineage (NCBI taxonomy): Eukaryota > Metazoa > Chordata > Aves > Anseriformes > Anatidae > Anser > Anser cygnoides. The sequence continues at coordinate 130,722,195 of NC_089873.1, read as the reverse complement.
TATTGTGTTTAATTTCCTGACCTAATTATAATTTGCAACACCATGTCTTATGATATTATAAAAAAATGAATGTCTTCCTCTCACTTCTTTTTCTTCCTGTATTACTTACTTCCTGACAGACTCAATAAACTTAGTGATTTGCATCCAGATACCATATTAGATTCAGTTATCAATAATTCCACAAATACATAGACTCTGTATTCAAAGAGAAATTCAGGTGGAAATCAGCCAAAATTTTCTCTACTCTTGCTTCTGTAAATGCTGTGTATTGGGCAAATCCATTCTTCTAACAGCTGCTTCTATAGGCCTTACTCAGATCTAGTCACCAAATCTTCTAGAATACTTATTGTTTTAAGTAAACAATCTGTTGATAATCACCTGTGCTTTTGTTTTGATCCACATATTGGAGCACTAACTCTATTTTACCTGACCTCTTGCTTCACCTACATTTATTTTTCTGTTCTACATCTCCTCCTTCCAGTTTTTCCCCTTCTCCCCTTTCCCCTCCCCTCCCCTCAGTGTCAATGAATCATAACACAAAGATGGCATTCCACAACAATTCTCTCTTTTTAATTCATCTTTGCTTTCTCCTTAAATATTTGAAGTCTCAGATCCAACTTCACTCAGGCAGCTGTGCAGTAACCTAACATCTGGTTCCTCGCATATCAACCACATGCAATTTTACCACGTCCTGTACAAATGCAAATGCAAATTCAAATGAACAACAACAACAGCAAACAAACTAACACATCTTTATGGGTCCTAGAGAGCTTACAGTGTGACTTCATCTTACTTTAGGGCAAAGATCAGCACGGACAAATGGGGGAGTAAAGGAACCAGCAAGGCAGTCCTGTTATGCTAAACAGTGGGCTCACCACAAACTCAAGTTATTGTTGCAGAAAACCAGCAAGGCAAGCTCTTGTAGAGAGGTTTGGAAATACAGGTTTCCCTCCATGTCTGTCATAATAAACAAAGATGAATTTTAAAATGTCGCACTCTTATGTATTTAAACATATAGCAGAAAAAGAAAGAAATGTGGGGAGAAGACAAAGATGGCCAAGACAATTCATAGTTTTATTCATATTCAGTTTTACTTCACCTAACACAGGAAATGATTTTAACCATTATTTCCCTATCATTCTTCTAATGCTTACTGCTTAGTTCTTTTTCAACAGATATCATTTCTGTCGCACTCACAGTCTATCAGTTGTATGTGAAAGACCAAAACTTTTTTTTGTATGTAGAACTCCCTTCAGTTAAACAGAATTTCATGAGTTCAAGATTCTTCCTATGTAGATACAAATGCAAAATTGTAACCTTAAATTATAGACTTTCAGGTGGGGATCGTACTTGTCTGATTCTATCAAGTGCATAAAACATTTCGGACAGCTAAAAACTTCACAATCAATAAAAAAATGCTCATGGGAGACAGCATTTAAGGACTGCAAGCCAGTGGTATGATGGTGCAGAGACTGAGAAGGAAAAAAATATCTCTTTTTTTTTTTTTTTTTTTTTCTTAAGAGTCCTAATGACCTCCAAGTCAATCATTTCCTGACAGTTAACGACCAGATGGATTAAGACCTCCTCCAGATGGCCATTAACTGCCAGGAAATAGCCGACTGATTGGCCATTAGTGCTTTAAACACCATTAGGATACTGCTCTTCATTAGTCCCATTCACATGATGTTGCTATGCACTGAGTATATGAATGCAGCAGAAAACCTTAGTTTCAAAAGATACCAGAATAGAGTGCACGTATGAAAACAGCATAAACAGATGTGTTTCGCTTACACAGAGCTGTATTGCTGGTAGAACCATAAGAATGTGATGCTCATGGAAATCATTGAAGAGAGAGTCATCACTGCAAGCTTCCACACACTAATCCACTTACGTGCCTTCTTTTATGTCCTGACAGGACCACCCCAAGGGGTGAAAGGTTAGTCTCCATGCCAAATCGACTCATGGTTTTCCTGCTAAGATGTCCAAAAAAGTATGTGACTATTGAGATTAGGTTACACGATCAGTATTAACAGGACTAAGACAAAAATTCTAAAGCGCAAAAAGCATAACCATTTAGTTTTAGGGTACACACACACATTAACATATTCAAAGAGAGACTAAAATATCTCTTCCAAGCAATATCTAGAAACAGAGAACTATATTTTTTTTAATCATGTGTGGTATATACATATAACTACTTTTAGTTATTGACACAAAAAAATGCACAGTAAAACTAGCTGGACAACCCCTAATTAATCTGAGCCTGATTTATCGTAAAATCTCCAAAGTTAAAGATAGATCATTAATCTATCTTCAAAAATATTCTTTCTGATTCTCTTTATATATATATATACATATATATAAATAAACATATGAACATTTATGAAGTGAAAATTGAACTATTTGTGAAATTATAGGTAAAACAGTTTTGGAAAAATAACCTGCTAATGTTATTATGTAATGTAAGGTAACTAAAGAGCAGTGGAGCTGAGAAGGACTACCTTCAAAACAGCAGTGAGCACACCTAAAGCTATCTTCCTTCTATTATTTTTAACAAAAGCTACAAATACTCCAGCTCAAAATCATCAGCCAATCCTTTGCAGAAAGAGATAGAAAGACACTCTCACTATATATTTGCCACATTTAGATATCATTTTTGCAACACATTTTACACAAAGGGCATGTTAACCCTCAGCTTGGAAAGATAAAACTAGTGAAGAAATTGTTTGTTTGTTTCTGCAAAATTAATCAGTGATTTTGTACTTGGTGCTGGTGCTTTAAGGCCATACCATTACAATTTACAGGTCTGAAGATAAGACCAAGCTTTTATGAGAAATCTACAAAACACAATATGAGCTAAAATTATTACAACACTTAGGTCCTCTGAAGGTCCTTGGTGCCAGCAAGGCCTTCATAACAAGCTCCCACATGCTGCATATTTCATTTTCCTGAGATTTGTGTCCCAAATATGCCAAAATTAGTTTCCATCACATGCTGCAGATGTGTTAAATTCTTGGAGAGGTCTTGTTTGCACTGGGGCAAAGCCGTTTTCTTGGAAAAGAGAAGACGACTTTCTTATTACTTTCTTCCCCTTTTTTTTGCATTATTTTACTACAGTAGAATATATTTTTGATATGTTTGCTGAAGTCTTCATAGCAGGGAGATGCAATTAAAAATAAACCAATACTTTTTTTTTTTTAATTTAAGTTGATTAAATGAGTATCTCAAAAACTACCAGAGGTTCTGTGGTGCTTTCTGAAATACAGAAAAACACAGAGAGAAATCCAACACCCCCAGAAGGAACCATTCTAATTGTGCCTGAAAATAGATGATTTATAAAGGAGAGGAGAATATATCTTTAGTAATGTCAACGTGTATACATTACTAATTCCAAATATGACTTTTGTGAGCTATTAAGCTAATCCATCAGTGAATTGGGGAGGTCTATTCAAAGAGTACATGAACAACTGGGGCTCGCAAGCAGGCTGGATAGTCATGAAGCATAATCCTAACACCTTAATATCAGTTCTGACATGCTGTCTCTCTTCACGGACCTCCTGAAACACCCATACAACAGTGACAATGCACTATTGTAGACCAGAGCTCTACTGACACAACACTGCCTCTGACTGGCACTTACCTGTCTGTGGTGAATGATGGAGTCCGGGTTGCCTCCTCCACACATAGAGAGACGCTCCTTAGCACATGAGAGAAAAACCTGGATGATGTGCTAAAGGCAAAATGTCACAGTTGGAAGAGGTAGGATTCCTTTTAATCCATGCACTCATGCATTGGTATCAGAACAATTTCAGATAGCTGAAGCTCAGAACAGGCTTCCTATATAGCAATGACTTATCTATCCCAGATGTACTATATAATTTTTCATATAGTTACATGTTCTAGTGACTTATAAGCTTTTCTTCTTTATGTTCCCTGCTAGGCCTGTTCTGGTGAGCAGTCAATTGGTTTACTCAGTTCTTGATTACCTCATCCCTTTTTTAGCAAACAAGAGTCCCTGCCAATTACAGGGTGCAGATGTCTTACAGAGTTTAATGCCAAAGAAGTAGAAAATGCTCCTCTGTGTACAGGCAAAGAATTGCCAGAAACTTATTTATAATGAGGATCCATGACTTTATTTCCAAATTTGAACAAGTTAGACATAATGCAGTCAAGTTATATCTGAATCTCACCTGGTTCTGGCAGACAGTATACACGGAATATTTTCTTACTTCACCTGGTGATGACAAAATAACTACTGACTTTAGTATGAATGTAATTTCACTCATGCTTTTCAGGTAAAGTAGTCTATACCCTTAGGAATGCTAATATGGGGAAAACCTGACAATTATATTTTCCCAGTTAATTTTATTGACAATAACATAAGCACTGATTTGTGTCACTGTGTGATTGAATATATCTTCAGAAGGCTTGTGTGAGGATATTTTATAAAACAGCAATCTGCAATGATAGTGCAATAAAAGAGTGGTTTTGAAGAGAGCATTGTGGACAACAAACTGGGAGACTGGGCTCTATGTCCAGCCCTCCAGGTAAGTATCTGGGTTGGTAGACACTTCCCTATCTATAAACAGACCTAGTAATTGGTGGAGCGTCCCTTATTTTCCCCATTTTATGATATTTTCTAAGCATCTTTCTCCATTTACTGGCTGAAGGTATGCAAAAGACAAATAGTAACAGGGAAAAAAAAAAAAAAAGAAAAAAAAGTAATTCTTTTTTGTTAAAGAGAAACAAAAAATCAAACCTACCACATGGACCTACTACGCTCCTGCCAGAGGGCAGTAAATGTCAACACTGTCATATACTTCCTGCTTCTAAAATGAACTGCTTTTAATTCAGAACCATTAAACTTCACAGCAGTGGTAACCCCTTCCTGTGTGTTGTCTTTGCTTTGGGCCAGTCTCTTAAATCATTCAACTCTGCTGCATGCTAAAGACTGAATCCTCAACAAATGAAACTGTCCCTGCAGTCAGATTTCTGCAATAAGGCGATGCTTTGATCAGAGCCTTCCTTCTTTCCCCAAGGATGAGTTAACCTAATAAAAATGCATATCCTACCCAAATGTTCATTTGCTCTCATTTATTCATTCCTTAATACTAATAGCAAGATCACTGAACAAACTAACAACTGAGCCTGGGTATAAATATCCACCCTTCAATGGCCATTTGTCAAAGATGATCAAGGCCATACCACAATTCATGCTGTACTTGTAGGCTGGGCAGCTGCTGTTTTTCTTGCGTTGGTTCAAAGGCACCCATTAAGAACAAGCATCTGGTCTTAGAGAGGGAGCAAGGGCATGAAATCTGAGCAGTATGAGCAGATACTAGTCCGAGTTTTTTTATCTAGCTACAGATTCTCTTGTGCTCTGTCCCAGTATAGATGGTAAAATCTTCGCTGGAAATGTAGCTACGTTTGTAGCTACAACTACCAACCACTAAAGCCTTTGTTCAACAGCCACTTGAATTAAGATCCAGTAGTGCAGGTTCTGATTTTCTTTTATACCCCACTCATCAACATCCAAGGGACTGTGGAACAAAATAGTGAAAGGTCATCCATAAATGAGCTTGGTACAAAATAAAGGTCTTATTCTCTATTTTATTATATAAAGCAGTAGACAAAGTTAGATGCTGTCTAGAGAGGTAGGCAGTGACAGTGCTCTTCCTCAAAGTCAAAACAAGCAACCTAGTAGAGGGTACAGAAGACAGCCACTAAGTGTTTAACATACTGTAGCTGCACACAGGTACTTTCACCTGATGAAAGACCAAGAGAAAATGTACCTGACCACTATCTTGGGGAAAAAAAAAAAAAAAAAAGAGGGTCATAGCTGTAAAAGCAAAGATATAAGGCAAATATAAGGCAAACAAATTCATGTTATCTTTGCATCCTAGCTTCTGGATTTACTTTTACCCTTAAAGTATCTCTAACACAGAGCTTGTGTTTTCTTTCATAATAAGTGGTTTAGATTTACACTGGCTCAATCAGTGATGCTGGGATTTATTTATTTTTGTCTGTTTTGCTTGCATTTGATAACATATTTTTAAAAGATATTAAATCATAAAAGACAAAAGTTTAAAATCACTTTAAAGAATTATTTAAATTATTATTTAAAGAGCAGGGAACTTTCTTATTTTTATGTAATACCTGTTACACGTGAACACTGAAATCTGTCTGAGGTTTCTATGCAGAAATCCAGCTAAAGTAATAACAAAAGACTACTGATGTTCTATCACCTTGGTCATTAAATGTTTCAAGTAACTTAAAAAATAGAACATTTGGGGTAATCAGAAGTCTCAGTCACAGCAGAAAAGGCCCCTATCACAGCTGTGAATGTGCTGCCGATTTGAAAAAGGTGATCAAGAGGCTTGAGCTGTTCCCATACCCTATATGTTTTTCCCATGGATAAGGGAAGCATCACAGCTGCAGAGCAATGAAAAGCTTGTGTTCAAATTTCTTACGTAAGAGAACCCAAGGAAAACTGAAAGGTGTCTGATTGCAATGTTAGTAGTAGACTTGTTATTTCAGTATGCATTCATCTTCTCTTTCCCCTATAAAGGTTATTGGTAATAAAGACAATGAAGCCACAGAGCTGTATATCTCTGCAAAGCAGATAAACATAGATGAAAATGAAGGAGCTGTCTATGACTGCCTTTTGTCATGCAGCAAGGGTGCCAGGAATGAGCTTATGTCAAAGGTAATGTGATGTTTAATTTTAGGGAGTTATTAACTAGTGATGACTAGTTAATAAACATCAGTTCAGTCCTTCCATTGAGTTGACAGTTTAAATTGCAATGGCCTTACCAAGTATGAAAAATGCAAAAAGCCACGTGCACTTGTATAAAGAGTCAAAGCAACAATTATCGTCTGGCAAAGAAAGTCTCCCATGACACTTGTACTGAAAATGATGACTACATTATTTTGGAAACAAATAGTTGACTCTTATCTCGATTTGATCAAATATTTATAACCTTCGGAACATTTCTCTGTGACCCAAAAAAAGCTGGCACAGCAGTCAGAAAGCAGTGAGATTTTGTTTTGGATGGACAAAACAGCATCATAAGTTTGGCTTTAAAAGAAAAATCAGGTACTCTTCACCCCCAAGTTAAACCTACAGGGCATGAAGTGGGGTGGCAACACTGTTTTCAGAAGGGAAGGGGCTGGAGAAGGCAATGGCATTCTCCTTGGTGATGATGCTATCTTCAAACTCTTTTTAGTCCTGTCCAACAAATCAATGAGGAATGGGAGTTCCCAAGCTTATGTGAATATGCCATCCTCATGAGATATATTTTTAATTACGTTCATAGTAGGGGCAACTGCAGCTCCAGTTCTGTGTCAGGGCCTGCAAAAGAGTGTGGGAAGACAGGTTTCCAGCCTTATCTGACACTCGGATGTGAAGAAGGAGATGGCAGCAGCAGCCCCTCCAGGCCATGCATCATTCATGAGCACAGGAAGAGGCATTTGACTGTAGTTCATCTCTCGCATGAAACATGACAGGATGAATTGGTTTGGGTAGCACTTTGAAGCAACTTCTGTAATATCACCAACGGAAATACCTAATGTGGAAAGTGACCTGTGGAAAGTTACACCTTGGCCCTAAGAACTGGGAGCCTGCCTGTCCTCTCTGCTGTTCTGGCACAGCACAGGGTAAAAAAGGCTACTAAAGCTCCTCCTCTCTAATAACATCAGAAAGCAGCTTCATTTGATCAAAAGCAGACATCTGCATCTAAGCTACTTCCTGAGGTCAACAGGCCTGATTCAGCTTGAGATGAAGCGGAAATCTAAATACCAAAAAAAAAAAAAAAAAGAAAAAAAAAAAAGAAATCTTCTCCAGTGGCAGCTGAGACCTTTAAAATCAGGTGAAATAATTTCACTTTCCACCTTTCCAAAAACCTTTCATACAGCATCAAGTCCAGATTTATCCTAATCGACACCCATCTGTGATCTTTGAAAATTCAATTACATCATTTTCTTCCCCTTTCTGTAAACATATTCTTGCTCCATCTGGCAACAGGAACCATAAATCACCCCAGACTCTACTGGCTATTCTGTCATATTTGCGGTAGTTCACACTGACAGACAGTATTTATACAAATGGCAAAAGGAAAACACTTCTGGATGCATTAAGTGGAAGCATCAGCTACAAACAGTGTTTCTACTGTATTACTCTGAGTTCCTGATTCTGCACATCTTGAACTCGGCTGCACCTTCTGTCCTCCAGCGCTACGTTCATCGTTTCTTCATGACTGCTTTCTGTCAGAAACGCAAGATTAGTGGATCAAGAGAATGCAGCAAATGTCAGCCTTGTGTTACAGCAAACCCTTCATTCTCCATCTTACGTCTCAGTTGCAAAATTAATGTGAACCAGCTAGCATGAAAACAGTCATGGAGACTGAAAAACTCCATGAACATAAACAGAAGGCAATGATAAATAGCTAAGTACAGAGGTTAGGGGAAAAAGCTAATGGAGGATTTAAAGATCAGAGTAAATCTGGTTTTATTTAAAATATGCATTTAGGATCAGGAAAAGTACCTGGGATACCACATTCACGCAATTTTTAGATGTTCCTAAACCGGGAGAAATAACAACCACCAGTCAAAAGGGAGGAATCATGCAAAAAGCCTTTGATCTAAAGAAAATTATAATAGCTTGGTGAAACCATGTCACAGAGGATTATACATCTCG